>NW_026535824.1:3545000-4145000 GCF_028551555.1 Melozone crissalis
ACCCAGAGCAAAAAGGAAGAGCCCCATACTTGGGTCACAAAAAGGCACTGAGTCAGGCAGTTCCTGAGATCACAAAGCAGCTGGGGAGGAGAAAGTGGAAACTCCTCTTGAAGACCTGCCTCTTCAACACTCCTTTGTTCAGGCATATTCCACCAGTACGGAATTTTCAGAGCTGACATAAATGTGTGTGGCAAAGGAATTTGGACCAGCCCTTGCCTATGCAGTTAATTGCTGTGGCCATTTTGGCCCATGCAAAACCACATGTGGAACAAGGCATCATTGACAACTGGGTTTATACCTGTTTGTTCTAAAGAAATGAACTTGGTGAATCATCAGTTCCCCTTTGAACAGAGAAGACAAAGAAGAAAAGTGGAAAATAGGCAGCTAATGCCTCTAATGCAGAGCCTTGCAGGTGGCTGCTCTGCAGAAGCTCTGATGGGTCAGTGTCCCTTCATGCCAACAGCAAAGCTGTTCATTTGGGAAGTCAGACGGGGCCCAAGCAAACTCCAAACTCCCTTTGCCTCTGAACTGTAGCAGAGCTGTAGCCCAGGACTTGCTCTTCAGACAAGCAGCACAGAGCCAAGGGCTCCTGGGACTGTTGGGAAATGCTGATCCCATTCCAGCCTGTTGGGGATGGTGCATAAGGACTGCACCTGCACAGCCTCTGGTGGGTGTCAGTTGCAGTGTTCCACAGACAAGAGCAGCTGTCAAGGCACTCAGCGCTCTCTTGTGCAGGAGAGACAGAGATGAAGCTGAGGAGAGTCCCTGCCAGGGCTCAGCCTTACCCAAATGAGCAATGGATTCTTCCAGTGCTTTCACAGCTGCCCCACGAACCCTGGGATCCTTTGAGTTCAGGTTCTTTGTTATTCCCTCCACCAAACCAATGATCACCGGGTTCAGGGCATCTTTCAGGGCCCCTGTGATTTCAGCCAGCACATCCAGCGCCCTCTGCTTCACTTTCATGTGGCTGTCAGATATTCTCAGGACAAAATAATCAAAAATCTGTGGAGAGAACAAGCAACGTGAAAGCTGCATTCAAATGTCCTTGTTTGAAGAGTGGGTGGAGCAGTCAGCAATGTCACAGATGAAAGTGATTCTTTCTGTCAGGTCAGCACTCGCTTGCACAATTTCACTGTTTTCCTGTGGGCAACTCACTGGAATGGTGGCACAACCTCATGCTGGTTGAAAGATTTTCTTCTGTTTTTAGGAGGTTTAGCTGGGGACAGAATAGTTCCTATGGTATTTCTCTCCATCTATAAATCATTAAATCAATTCCATTTATTAATGCTAAAGAGTACCTTTGCTTTGAATGGAAGCAGGTGTTTACAATGCCTGGTTTTCTATACAGTTGCCTCAAGTACTGAGGGCAGTTATGATTTTGCCAAAACTATGGCTGGAATAGATCTAAGTTTTCTTTTGTTTGTCTCAGAGCCAGTGTCTGGAGAAGTGTGGGGCTCTGATCAACTCTTCCAGGATCCAGACCATTTCTCTAAGTAACAGGTGGACTTCTAAAATGTAATGTGCTGTACAGCTCTCATTAGAGCAGGTTCAGTCCCTTGACAGCCACATTATCAGGCACCTTTTCCTGGAAAAAGGGAAAAAGCAGCTACTGGGAGGAGAAGGCAGAGATGAGTCCTTAGCTGTTTTCCTCCTTTTCCAAAGAGAAAAAAAGATCCTGAGTCTAGGGATGCAGCTAAACCCAGCCAAAAGTAATTTCTTTTGGCTCCAGAAAGTCAAGCCTGGTTTACATTTTCTTGAGTTTTGCTATGCCAACTTAACCAGTCATTTATAAAAAAGCAAATAAAAAGCTAAACCAAAACAGACAAAAACCCAAATAAACAAACCCACACAAACCAATCAAACAAATAAAAAACCCCAAATAAAACCAAAGGGAATGAGGAGTTAGTGTTAGTTTTGAGGATATCACAGCAGGCAAATGGCTGCTTCCCACAGGATCACCATAAAAAGCCACATAAAACAACTGCTCCAAAATATACCCAACAGGAGAAAAATAAAAAGTGATGCATGGCAACTTTGAGGGCAGCTCCACATTAAGGTGAAGGATGAGCAGTGGTTCAGCTGAAGGAGAAGCTTCATGCACTGCTCCAGCTTCATCCCCCATGGGAGGACCCACATTGGTCAGAGCCATGGCGATACACATTCCCTGTGATCCATGTTGGGGAGACACTGGGCTGGTTATTCTTTTGTTTTGGCCCTAATTTTTTTTTTGTTCATCTTCATCCCTTTAAAACAGAGAAAATTGGGGTAAAAATCAATAAATTCATCAAGGACATCTAAAGCCTCACTTTTTTCTTGTGTTTCAGGGGAATCTGGGATTCAGGAAGATAACTGGGAGAATTTGGGGGTTTTGGGGGTATTTGGTGTACTTGTTTCCCTTTCTTGGCACTGAAAGAGACAAGAGACAAGGTGCTTTGGTTTTTTTAAATCAAGAGTCTCTTATATGATGTGGTAGAAATACAGAAAAATAAAGGTCAGGAGAAGCATAGTTGATTGGGAACATTCCTGCATAGCAGACAAGATGTATCCTTGTGCAAATTATTCCATGCAGCACTCACATATTTAATTACTTCTTTTCCTCTTCCTGGGGAAGCAGAGTTGTTTTATTTACTCCAAGCAATGTTTTCTCCCTGCTCCCTGGCTAAGAACAAGCTCCCACCTTGGCAAGGGCTCGCTGGTTTACTTAATGCTCATCACAGCCATGCTAAGGAGAGTGGAGCAGGTTAATTTATCACTTGTTACAATGATTAACTTGTCCAGCTACCGGGTCCAAGAGCCCCAGAGTGCCTCAGGTTATACAGGATCACAGAAGGAAAAGCTCCATTGCACTAAGCTGCTGCCACACTGGCCCTCTCTGCCTGTCAAATACACTCAGATAGTCTTGCACTGCCCTCTGAAAATCCCCCATAAAATACAAGTGAAAATCCCTCATCACCTGTGAGAAAGCACAGCTGGGTTCTGCTCAGGGCATTTCAAACTATGTAGGGTATTTGTGAGCTCCCCTTGCAAGGGCATCACCTGAGGAAAACCAAAAGTTTCTTTCCATGGACTCACCATGTTCAGGACACTTCCCCTAGACCAGGTTGCTCCAAGCCCCATCCAACCTGGCCTTGAACACTTCCAAGGGGGACACAAGCACAGCTTCTCTGGAACCTGTTCTGCTCCACCCAGATCTAAAATCATACCAAATTTAGCAGCCTCAGACACAGATTTCTATTAAATATCTACATTTTTCTGGGAAAGAAATATGGCAAACCTTGTTTGCATCCAACTTTGCAAAATCAACACAAGCTCTTCAGAAAGGGCTGCCGCCCACTTTTCTTATTTTTCCCCATTTGGTGGAACATTTTCATTCTGTTGTTGTTTGGAGCAATATTTTAATATATCTGGCTGAGCTGCTTAAAATAGTACAGCAAGACACTTGTGTGAGGGGTGGAAAACTGAGCTCTTGCACATCTAGTGTTTCTGTTGTTGGAAGTCTTCAATCCCACTTCTCTGGTGGGATGAAATAGGTGCTACTAATCCAATATCTAAAGTATCATGCATCAAGCTGACACTATTTTAAGACATTAAAAACCCCAGCCAATTTAAACAAACCTCTGCTCCTTTCCATTTTCTCTGTTCCACAGTTTATGATAGAAGACAGGAGAGAAAGATTGTTTCGGGAACAATGTTTTCAGCACTCTAAAAATAATATAAAAACTGCTGTGCCACACTCTCAGCTGTTACAGCCCCAAAAAGCACAGGCTGTCTTTGCTCACAGAATCACAATTGTGGTGGGATTTCTTCCACACCAGAGGACAATCAATTTTTTGTTTTCTCCTGAAAATAACTACAGCACTTCTGGGTAGCAAGGCAAACATGAGCCTCTTTCAATGGCCCTTGAAACTGGCCATGTGAAATGAGGGACACAAAGCCAAAGGCCAGATGAACCTGTGATCTCTGAATGTCTCCAACAATCTTCCCAGGAAGATGAATGGCAATCACTGTTCTGCCAAGGAAACTGCATCTGCTGAGAATGGGGTGTAGAAAATGTGCTTTCTGCTCCTCTCAGAGCCAAAATTCCTACACATTTCTTCTAAGTCCCTCTTAGAAAAGGACCATGTTCAGCTGAGTGACAGTGAAGCAAAATGGCAATCCAGGAATAAATGTTCCTGTGCAAAACATCCTCCATTCACATGGATGCTTCCTCACTGGCACACAGGAGCAAGGAAGGAACTAAAATGCATCATTGTACATAAAGTCAGATATGTTGAGGGATGAACAGATTCCACAGGCATATGGAAACCTCCCCTGAAAACCCAATCCAGGGAGAGCCTGAGCTGTTTTGTGGTTCTGGGCATGAAGATGCTCAGGATCTTCCACAGATGCTCAGGATTGTGCCGGGATCTTGCTCTGGAAATGCCAGTGGCTCAGCTGAGAGCTGTGGGGATGATTTACACTGCACTGAGAGGGGCCACAGCCCTGCAAGGGTCTTTTATCAGGAGCAAACAGCAGCCTGGAGGGTGGGGAATGCTGGGTCTGAACCACTGCTCATCCTTCACCTTAATGTGGAGCTGCCCTCAAAGTTGCCATGCATCACTTTTTATTTGGTGGGAGGGCAGCAAGGGCAGCGTGGTTTTAGCAGGAGCAGGAAGTTCAGGAATCCCATTCCTGAACCCCGGCCCATGGAAACCGAGCATCCCAGCTGGTCCCAGCCCTGGTGGCCATGGCAACAGCCTTGGGAGCGGGTCCCTGGCTGGGGCTGTGGGAACCTCTTCCCTCTGGTGCCCAGGGACAGGAGTGGAGGGAACAGCTGCAGCTGAGTCGGGGCAGGCTCAGGTTGGATGTCAGGAAAGGTTTTTGCCAGAGGCTGCTGGGGCCGTGCCCAGGCTCCCCAGGGAAGGGTCCCAGCTCCAGGGCTCTCTGAGCTGCAGCAGCGTTTGGACAGCGCTGCCAGACCCAGGCTGGCATTGTTGGGGTGTCCTGTGCAGGGCCAGCAGTTGGACTGGAGGATCCTGATGGGTCCCTCCCAGCTCAGCCAATTCTGTGGTTCTGGGATCCCATGAGCCTGGGGATGGGGCTGCCAATGGTTGCCATGGCAACGGGCTCTGGCTGCAGGCCTGAGCTGGTGTCCATGGCAACCACCTCTGGCATGGGGTCTCCATGGAGCTGCCAAGGGACTGAGCATAGCAAGGGGGCTGGGGATGGTTGCCATGGAAACTGACCATAGCAACAGGAGGCTGGTGATGGTTACCATGGAAACGGACCATAGCAACAGGGGCTTGGTGATCATTGCCTGCTAAGGATCAAATTTGTCACAGGCCTTCTGAGGTGTTCCATGGGGACTTTCCAGGAGTCTCCAGGCTGTTCCAGAGCTGGAATGTCACAGGCACAGACAGGGGCTCCATGGAGACCTCCCAGGGCTTTCTGGGGATGGTAAAGAGCCCTGTGGACTGAGGCAGTCACAGCCATTCCATGGTGACATCCCAGGGGACCTTGGGCCGCAAAGGTACCGATCTGTCACAGACAATCACGGGGGCTCCACGGTGACATCCCAGGAGTCCCCAGGCTGCCAAAGGGCCAGGATGTCCCAGACACTCATAGGGGTTCCTGTCATGGGCACAGTGGGAGCTTCAGGCAAAGTTTAATATTAGAGAAGCTCCTGTTGGGTCATGAAGTGCAGAAAGCATCCCCAGTAGCCCCCACAGATCCCCAAATATCACCACTTAGTCAGAGATGACACAGACTCACATCAGAAGGCTAAGGGCTAAAACCTACCCATTTATTCAAACATCGACTTTTACATCTTGGTTTGCTTCAGGTGGACCTCATTGGTCATTTAATTAACACATTTCACATGAATGGCTAATTAAGACAACACCCTTCAGTAAAAAACTTTATGGAAAAATGCCTACTTATTTCAAACATTGTCAGGGCACCAGGTATTGATGGTTGTTTTGTGTTGGGCCTTTCTGGGGGCTCTCTCAATGTGGGAAACCCTCCTGTAGCAGTTCTGTGCCAGCTAAAAGGAAGTGCATGGGACTTTTTCAGTCTTCAGCTTCTTGTTTATTGTTATCTTATCTAAAGTTTTGCATTACTGTCCACAGGAGGCTCAGAATGCTGAAACAAACACCTCAAAATGGCTCTAAAATGTACGGTTTCAAGGTCTTTTAAAGTTGTCTCATCCAATCAACTCTTAAAATGTGTATTATTTCTACTTATCTACACATAACTCATCCCTTGACTGTCCATATAACGTCTGCACTGTGCTTTCCTTGACCAATCACCCTGTGCCACCAACACTGCAGAAAATGGAGTAGATGAAGATGACAGGGACTACACCCCAATTCCTCCATCTTGCTGCCTTTCTACACCATACTAAAAACCCCAAAACCTAAATTTCTCACCCAAGGAACATAGCATACTACCCTCTAAACTATGTCACACTTCAGAAAATTCTAATAGTTCTCAAATTCCTGGAAATCCTCTCCATGGGTGAAGGTGAAAGGCAGTGTTTCTCTGGGGGTCAGGACCCCTCAGAGCAGACAGAAATATTCCCTGTGCCTTGGATTCCCACACATTTAATCTAAAATCTATTAACCCTTAACATGTGAAGTTACCCAAAAATTTTCCAGGTAAGTAGGATTTGACGGAGAAGAACTAGAGAAGAACAGAAAGACAGAAGATCCATAAAAAGACACACACATAGGTACCAACAGCTCAGGTTCCAGCATCACTAACAGAGGAACCCAAGGAGAAAGCAGGATCCAGACCATGGTCTGGCCTCGTGCTCTGGCTTTAAACCCCCTGGGCCTTCATGGGCCCACCCCTGGGGTGGGACTGCCAGTTGCTTGTCCAATCAGAGCCAGGGTAGCACCTGCTGCTAGTGTGTGATTGATTGACAGCTGGGCCAATCAGAGCTGGGTTGATATCACCCCCTGCTGTGTGATTGACAGCTCTGCCAGGCCAGGGCTGGGGGCAGGGCTCTGTCCCACCACAAACCAAGGCCTGACCCAGCCCTGGTCCCACACACGCATTCCGAGCATCCCAAGGTGTCTCAGGACATTGATCTCATCCAGCCTCTGACAGCGACCACGGTGACACTACGGAACCTCATGGAACCATGGGTCAGTTGTGACAATGGAGATCCAAGGAAACGATGGTGAGACTGTGGAATCCAGGCATCAGGGAATCAAGGAGACCATTGTGCAGCTCAGGGGGCCTATGGAAGCAAGGATCAATGATCAAACTGTGGTTTGATTGTGATTGATTTAAAATAGAAACAAGGAGCCATTGTTTCACAGCGGGGCTGCATGGGGCCAATGGACCCTTGTGACTCTGTTGGGGCTCATGAAACCAAGAAGCCATTGTGACATTGCCAGACCTCATGGAATCAAGGACACCATTGTGACAGTGTTAGGATCCATGAAGTCAAGGGAACATGGAACACGTCTGCCTGGTTTGGACTCATGGGTGCTGTCTGACAGATCCCACTGAATTTGACATGTCAAGGGCCACTTCCCATCTGACCGTGAAGCACTGGGGCTCTGTGGTTTTATTCCTATGGGAAAGAACTGTCTTTCTTGTCTAGGCACCCATGGCCAAAACTGAGATTCTGCATCTAAAATTCTCTATATTGCAAGGGTTACTCCCAGACAAAATCTGCCCGTACAGTCAAGTCTGGCTAGACTTGGCCTCTGGTGACTGCCTCTCATCTGCCCCTGCACCACTGGGGCTCACTTGTTTCCTTCCTATGGAGACCATTGTGACACTGCGGAGCATTGTGGAAGCAATGGGCCATGGTGACACTGCAGGCCCTTGTGGAATCTGTTACACTGTAGGAACTTGTGGAACCAAGGGGAACATGTTGACCCTGCAGGGTACCATGGATCCAAGGGGCCACTGTGACACTGTGGGGCCTTGTGGAACCAAGGATATCTTTGTGGCTCTGTTGAGCCACATGGTCCCAAGGGGCCAGTGTGAAGCAGCAGGGCTTTGTGGAACCAAGAGGCCATTGCTGCATTTCAGGGCCTTGTGGAGCCAAAGCGCCGTTGTGATCCTGCAGGGCTCTGTGGATCCATGGAGATTATTGTGGCATTGAAAGACGCCATGGAATCATGGAGACCATTGTGACCCTGCAGGGCCTCATGGAAGGAAAGGGCCATTGTGATACTTTGGGAATTTGTGGAACCAAGGGAATCATTGTTGCACTACTGGGCCCCAATGGAACCAAGGGGCCATTGGACACGGTGAGACTTCATGGAACCCAAAGACCATTAGGACAATGTGGGGCCTTGTGGAGCCATAAAGAGACTAAGATCCTTAAGGACTTGTGTAATCAAGGGGCCATTATGACACCTGAGGGCATCATGGAAGCAAGAGATCAATTTTGGCACTGCAAGGCCTCATGGAAGCAAGGAGCCATTGTGACATTGCAGGGCCCTGTGGAACCAAGGGAACATGAAATAGGTGTTGCTGCCTTGGCCTCCCAGGGGTCACCTGACAGGTCTGGCTGACCTCGGAATGTGGAAGGCTGCTCCCATCTGCCCCTGAAACACTGGGGCTCTGGGCTTTTCTTTTTATGGAAAAGAACTGTCCATTTTTTCCAGGCATCCATGGCCAAAATTGGGATTCCACCTCCAAATTTTTGTGTATTAAAGGATTGCTCCCAGACAAAATTTACCAGGACAGACAAGTCGGGCTGGTCTTTGACTCCTGAGGGACAGCATTCACTTATACTCCAAACACTGGAAAGGGCTCTGCGCTTTTCTTTTTATGGAAAATCTCCCATCCCTCTTCTCCAGGCACAAATGTCTGAAACTGTGACTCCGCATTCATAATTTCAAATATCCATGAGTTGCTCCAAGCAAACCTGCCAGGATAGACAGGTCAGGCTTGCCTTGGCCTCTGGTGGTTGCCATTCATCAGCTTCTGAAACATGGGGCTAAGTGGCTTCCTTCCTATGGGGACCAATGTGACATTTGGGAGCCTTGTGAAACCTTCATTTGGCCATTGTGACACTACAGAGCACCATGGATCCAAGGGACTATTGTGACACTGTGGAGCCTTGTGGAACCATTGCAGATCATTGTGGCTCTGTTGGGCCCAAAGGACCAGAGCAAAGCAGCGGTGTGGAAGTTAGCCCAGCTGTAACTCAGAATCAGATGGATTTTATCCTGAAGAACTGGCCGTGAGTTTCAAGCCCAGGGAATCATTCATTTAACTTAGGGTAAGTTTGAGTGTTCCCCCATAAGCCTTTAGTGTTGTTATGCTAAGTAGTCCAAGTTTTTCTCCTCCAGTGGTTACTTGTTTCCCCTACAGGGTTATTGTTCTAGAGTATTCTACCCTCAAGTGTATATATTGTTGCTTTGCCTTTTTCTCAGGTCTTTGAATCCCATCCCTTGTCCTGTGCTTGACTTCTCCATGTTTGTTGTTTTCCACCCTGTTACTAAAGTTCTTTTTGGGCAACTCCATTGATCCTGCTTGTTGTAGCATTGGTGGGTAGGACGGTTGGGACGGACGGAGGTGAGAGATCTCTGAGGCCAGGTCTTTCAACTTGTGGTTTATTGCAAAGGGTGTGGGTGCAGGGGCCTTGTTTGGAGCTGCCAGCCACAGCTCGGAGCAGGCCCGAAAGAGGAGCTTGAAAGAGGTGCCCAAAATGGATGCCCAAAAGAGGAGGGGAGTTCCCGTTACAATACAATAAATCTTCTGTGCTGCATATTCTAATTTTCAGTAACTAATCTAGTACAAGATACAAATCTTATAGCATTTACATACAGCCTATAAGAATCATTACATTACCATACTGTGTTACATTTTAAACCCTAAAAACTACTCTTTGCACCCCTTCTGCCAAGCTAGTAGGGTCTGCTCTGACCCTTGGACCTGTCTGCAAGCAGAGGGAGTTATTTCATCAAAAGGGGATTACCTTCAGCCGGCCATACCATTGTTTTCCAGTTGTTCAGTAACTAAGGCTTGGTATCTCAAAGCTTGCTTTCATTTCAATCTGACAGTTTCCATATTTTCAAAATCTTTTGCCAGGTAATCATATTTATAAGGCTTTCCTCTTTCATCTTCCCTAGCATCTGCTCCTTTTCATTTTCACCACGCTTGCCCTGAAGTTGGGGAACCAGAAAGGTTTGTCACAGCCACCCTCATTGCGACATTTGGCGTCTGAAGAGGGACCATGACATTCAGTCATGTCAGCTGTGGTTAGCTGATGGACAGGCCAGTGCTCCCCAGGATTTTGGATTGTGCCAGGCTGGCAGATTCATCATTTCTTTGAGGGACCTTGGCCAGGATCCACAAGGGAAAATGACAGTTTCACCTGCATAGGATTACAGGTGGGTTTGGGGACACACAGGACAATTATTGCCCATTTTGTCACTGTCTTTTTACAATACACACTGACGTCCCATAACTGATTTAGGGTGTTCCAGTGGCTGTTCTATGTAAGGCAGAGAAAGAGAAAAATGGGCAGCCAGATGTCCAAAGTAGAAAGGTGTGTATATCGATGCTTTCAGTTAATTTTCAAAGATCATGACCAAATATCTTCAAAGAACAAGTTAAAATCAATCCTGAGGTGGATCATTAAAAATTCTCCAGATGCCCCTGAGCCTCACCATCCTCCCTCCATCTTGGCTCCTCCACTTCCTGCTACCAAAACTTTCTCTTCCGCCCTGAATGAACCTCCAGACTCCACCCCCACAACTGTGGGTCATGCCTCACTGTCAGTCATTCCACCTTCACCCTGGGCCATGCCTCCAGAACTCCACCCCGGAAGTCCGCCACCCTGAATCAAGGCCCTTCCTCCCAACACCTGACAAAATGGCAGTGCCCTTTGCCTCCCCCTCTGGCGACAATATAACCCCATGATCAAAGATACTAAACCCAACAGTCACAGTGTTTCTAATCCAAATGTTTCTGCTCCAAGTTGCTCTTCATCCCCAGAAGACAGTTTGGATTCCCCAGAGCCACCTCACCCCTCAGCCCCAGAAGATCCCCAGGAAAGGATCCGGAAAGAAGCAGTTAAGGAAGGGGACTGGCAAACAGTCTCAACAACTCCTCGTTGCCCCCGTATATTATGAAAGAAGGGGTCAGAATCCCAGGTATCAGCCATTGGCTTGCAAGGAAATCAAGGATCTGTGTAGGGCAGCTAAAGACCATAGGAGGGACTTACCTTGTTTTAATGGCCTAATGAAGCCCATGTTTACAGGACATATGTTAACCCCCTATGATTTAAAATATAATATGACCATGTTGTTGTCACCTACAGAACACACCCTGTGGGAAGGGGGATGGAAGTGTTTACTAAATCAATTAATAGCAGACTATGCTAATAATGAGGCAAGGGTGGAATTGACAATCAACCATCTAGCTGGAGAAGGACAATACAGCCTACCAGATGATCAAACAGCAGGTATCCTCAGAGAAGTATTGGATGATATCAAAGAGATGGCTTTGAAAGCTTTAATCCAGGTATCGGATGGTAGCACCCCCAGTTTGGACTACCTTGGGTGGCTGCAGCTAAAGCTTTAGGACAACTGGACCATCTTGGGTGCCTGTTAAGTAAGCAAACCAATGCTATGTCCCTCACATTGAGTGGCCTGCTCTCAGATATAGAGACCATCAGACATACCACCTTGAAGAACAGCGATAGAGTTTTTACTCTGGGCACATGAGCATGGCAGTGTAGACTCTGAGGGATGTGTTGCATGAACCTCTCCAGCCACAGCGAGTCAATCCACAAGAGCATTCAGGCACTGAAGGAAGGGTTCAAGAATCTTCAAGTGGAAAACAAAGACTGGGTCAATAAACTCTTCCAATCCAAGGGACTAAAGGGTTGGATGATATCTAGCTAAAACAGGGCTATTAATTATCTTAGTAGTTGTTGTATTGTTAATTGTCCCATGTTTGTTTGGATCCTTCTAGAAAAACTTACAAAATTCTTTCAGTTCCATTTTTGTTGTAAAACAGAAAGGAGGAAGATACTCAACACAGGATCATCATGGACTCCCGGGAGGAGAGAACTGGAGGCCAGGATAGCACAAAAACCTCTCAGAGACTCAGTATGGGAAGGAAGCACCTCTATTAGTATCTAAAAGTATTCTTAAATCCATAAAGTACCTTAAAAACCTTGAGTATCGCAAGGCATTAATGGGCCCAACTGAGTGTCAGTACAAAGCTCTCAAGGGACTCATTAAAGCAGATAACTGGGGCTGTGATTGCACAAACCTCTTACAGAGTCCATCAAAAGGGAAACACCAAGTAGCTTAAAATAACTGAAGTACCTTGAAGTAGTAATGAGCCCCACTGAGTGTTGTTATTGACAAAGCCTCTCCAGGGACTAATTAAAGCAGATAATTGGAGGCCATGATTACAAAAACTCTCAGAAATTCAAGGCAAAAGCCAAACCCAAAGTCCTCTGAAAAACCTGCAATCCCTGCAGGGAGTATGAAGGAGCCGCCATGGCCATTCTTGAGCAAGGCTCCCCAAGGACTCCTTCCAGCAGATTCTTGAGGCCACTGGGATGTGGGCTGGGGGGGTGCTGAGGGCAGGACAAGGAGGTGACAGTACCAAGCCTGGCTGTGCCAAGAGGCCCCAGTGCCTCAGGACAAGGTGTCTCCTCACAGCCCTTGGTGGCACAGACCCTGCTGTGCCCCAGGGCAGCAAGACTTGGCTTCTCTTTGTCCCCAGCTGCCATCAGTGCCTCCAGTTCTCTGCTCTGCCTGGGGCCTGGGGACACTTTCTCAGTCGTGTCCCTCAGTGGGACCCATTAAAAGTCCAAGAAACTTTGGAGCTGGATTCTGATTTGGAGTTCTGGAGAGGTTTCTTCAGCTCCCTCTCAGGGACTGATGTTCAGGGCCTGAGCACAAAGCCCCAGAGGCTCATTAAAGTCCTTGTGCTGTGTCGGTGCTGCTGAATTGGGCTGGGCTCCTGGCACAGAGGCAGCTCCTGGTAAGCAAGAAGAGCTTCAAAAGCACATTTCTCTTGATGAGCAGCTCTTCTGCCAGCCCAGCAGGGCTGGGGCACTGCCTGCAGCCACCCCGGGCACAGCACAGAGGCACAGAGAGCTTCAATCAGTCAGGGCTGGGAAGGTGCTGAGAAGTGCCAGGGGCAGAATCACTGCCAGCCCTTGGCACAGGAACCTCTGGCTGCAGGACAATGCAGCTGCAGCTCCTGGAGCCATGTCCTAAAGCTGGAACATCCCAATGCCTACAGACCCTGTGAGTACATTCTCGGATTATCTCTTGTGCAGAGCAGGCAGGGGTGCCCAGGGCTGTCCTGCAGAGCAGGGCCCTGCAGCCCAGGGCGCTGTGCTGGGGCAGGGACTCTGCTGCCTGCCAGGGACAGCTCTCAGCCAGCCCTGGCAGCTGCTCCCAGCACTGGGGAACAAGATCTGGGTGGGAGGAGACAGCTGGTAAGGCTTGGACGTGTTCTCCTTGTGTGGAGAGGATGCTGCATTGTTCAGGACTGCTTCAAGGATGGCATTTAAGGCCACAGCACTTCCAACTAGATTACACAGGGAGCATATTGAAACAGGGGCTGCATAAAAGGGAAAATCCTGCTTTTTTATCTACTGCTCTGAGTTAGAAATTGAACATACATATTCATCTCTCATTTCAGGTTGTGAAATATAAAAATAATCTCCCAATCTGAGTAAACCAGGCAGCAACATCAATCAACACAGGACCCCCTAGAGGCTGCATCAGTGTCACTTTTTCTGCCTCCTCAGGGTCACTCTGACGTTACCATCAGAGCCTGCAGAGCCAGAGCTGCCCCTGGGCAGTGCCAGAGGTGGGAGGGATCAGCAGGGCAGAGCTGAGCCCCCAGGCCTGGGCTGGGCCCTGGCAGCACTGGCAGGGCCCAGCCCTGGGTACAGGGAAGCAGCTGCTGGCAGGGACAGCTCCAGGCAGCAGAGCCCTGGGCAGACAGAAAGGGGGAAAGTTCCCCCAAGGCTGTGCTGGGATATTTCAAGTCCTCTCCAAACCCACCTATTGTTGTCTTATATATTACAACAGCTCAATTATCATTATATGTTGTCTCAGAGATTAAGAGTTCTGTTATCTTACATTGTCTTGTATATCAAGAGTTCTCTTATCATTATTGTGCAAGGATTTCATACCCTCAGAGTTTCATACCTCCTCTAAGCACTGACTGTTCTTGGTCCTTGCAGCAACCATCGGACTCCAGTGACTTCTCTTTTATACCACTAGTTCTTATTGGTTACAGGTGTTGCCTGTTATCATCCAGCCTGTTTCTCATCTTTAGTAGTAGGGTGCAGCTGCAACTTGTTGGGGGAAGAGATTACATTCTACATTACCCATACTGTGTCCTCCTACAACCTATTGCATGATTGCTTTTCTTGCAGATCCCCATGCCAAGGCACAGCAAATGTCCAACAGCAGCTCCATCAGGCACTTCCTCCTGCTGGCATTGGCAGACACGTGGCAGCTGCAGCTCCTGCACTTCTGCCTCTTGCTGGGCATCTCCCTGGCTGCCCTCCTGGGCAACGGCCTCATCATCAGCGCCGTAGCCTGCAGCCACCACCTGCACATGCCCATGTTCTTCTTCCTGCTCAACCTGGCCCTCACTGACCTGGGCTTCATCTGCACCACTGTCCCCAAAGCCATGCACAATTTCCTCTGGGATGCCAGGGATATCTCCTACTCAGGATGTGCTGCTCAACTCTTTTTCTTTATGTTTTTCATTTCAGCAGATTTTTACCTTCTGACCATCATGTGCTACGACCGCTACGTGTCCATCTGCAAACCCCTGCACTACGGGACCCTCCTGGGCAGCAGAGCTTGTGCCCACATGGCAGCAGCTGCCTGGGCCAGTGCCTTTCTCAGTGCTCTCATGCACACAGCCAATACATTTTCCCTGCCCCTGTGCCATGGCAATGCCCTTGGCCAGTTCTTCTGTGAAATCCCACAGACCCTCAAGCTCTCCTGCTCACACTCCAACCTCAGGGAACTGGGGCTTCTTGCTGTTAGTGTGTGTTTAAATTTTGGTTGTTTTGTGTTTATTATTTTCTCCTATGTGGAGATCTTCAGGGCTGTGCTGAGGATCCCCTCTGAGCAGGGACGGCACAAAGCCTTTTCCACCTGCCTCCCTCACCTGGCTGTGGTCTCCCTGTTCATCAGCACTGGCTTTTTTGCCCACCTGAAGCCCCCCTCCATGTCCTCCGCATCCCTGGATCTGGCCCTGTCAGTTCTGTACTCGGTGGTGACTCCAGCCCTGAACCCCCTCATCTACAGCCTGAGGAACGAGGAGCTCAAGGCTGCTGTGAGGAGACTAATGGCTGGATGCTTTCAGAAACATTAAACTGCTGCCAAATTTCTGAAAATCACTTGTAATAAAAGTCATCTTTGATACTTCTTGTTTGTTTAATTGTGGAGGGAGGGGTTCCCTTTATTTTAATTTTTTTATCTTGTCCACATAGAAATGTCATTGTTTGTGCCATTTCTCATTTTGTTTCTCTCCGCCTTCCCTGTGGTCCAAGACTATGTCAATGAGTGGTTGCGCTCTCAGTGGCATTAAAGGAACTAAAGGATCTCCCAGCAAAGTTTTCTGCAGAGATGCACTTTGGCTGCCTTCTCTGGAGCTGCAGCAGCAATGTCTGTGTGCAGAGCAGGGGGCAGATCAGTGCTGGCACAGCAGCTCTGCTCCTGGAGGCCACACCATTCCTCATCCAGGACAGGAGCCATTGGCCTTCTTGGCCACCTGGGCACACTGCTGCCTCGTGTCCAACCTGCTGTCCATCAGTCCCTGCAGGTCTCTTTCTGCCTGGCTGCTGTCCAGCAACTCTGTCCTCAGCCTGTAGCGCTGCAGGGATTGTTGTGGTCAAAGTGCAGGACCCAGCACTTGGACTTGTTAAACCTCACCTTGATGGATTTGGACCCTGGATCCAGCCTGTTCCATGAGGCCCCAGAGCGTCCCAATGGTTTCCACATTTCTATGAGGTCTCCCAGTGTCACAATGTCCCTTTGTTTCCATGGGACCCCTTGGTGCCACCAAGTCCCTTGGGTCCTTGGGCCCCACAGTGTCACAATGGTGCCGTGGTTCCCCCAGGCCCTGCAGTGTCACAATCCGTGGTTCCATGAGGTCTGGCAGTGCAGAAATGCTCTCATTGCTTCCACAGTGTCACAATGGCCTCTTGGTCCCAACAGCCACCATGGTGTCAAGCATGTTTCCTTCATTCCAGGAGTCCCTGAGGAGCAGAACTGGCCCCTTGGTTCCATGGGACCCTGCAGTGTCACAATGGCCCCATCTGACACCAGGTCCTGCTCTGTCACAACGCTCTGCATGGTTCCACAAGGCCCTGTGGTGTCACAGTGGCCTCTTGGTTCCATGAGGCCTCAGAGTGCCACAAGGAATTCCTTGGCACTGCAGTGTCACAATGGAGTTCTGGTGACACATGATCCTGCACTGTCACCAGGGACCCTTGGTTCCATGGGGCACCATAGGGTCACAATTGTTCCCTCAGTTCCCAGAGTCCTTACAATGGAGCAATGGTCTCTTGATTCCATTGTCCCCAGGCTCTCCCCAGGGTCTCCTTGGTTCTGCAGTGGCACAATGGCCCCTTGGTTCCACAAGGCCCTGCAGAGTCACAGTGGCCTCTGTGGTTCCACCAGTACCCATACTGTCACAATGGACTCCTTGCTTCCATTCAGCCCCACATTGTCACTATGGCCCCTTGGCTCTGTGCTGCCATGTCGTACACAGTGTCACCATGGTCCTCTTAGTGCCATCAGGCCCCACAGTGTCACAATGGCCCCTTGCTTCCCCAGGGCCCTGCAGTGTCACAATCATCAGAGAATCAACCAGGCTGGAAAAGACCTTGGAGAGCATCAAGGCCAACCTGGGACCCAACACCACCTTGTCACCCAGACCATGGCACTCAGTGCCACATCCAGTCTTTCCTTAAACACTTCCAGGGATGGTGACTCATCCACCTCCCTGAGCAGCCCTTTCCAATGCCCAATCACCCTTAGTGTGAAGAATATTTCTTAATGTCCAGCCTAAATATCCCCTGGTGCAGCTGAAGGCTGTGTCCTGCTGTCCTGTCCCAGTTCCCTGGGAAAAGAGCTGGACCCCCACATGGCTGCACACTCCTGTCAGGGAGTTGTAGGGAGTGATGAGGTCTCCCCTGAGCCTCCTCTTCTCCAGGATAAACAATCCCAGCTCCCTCAGCCACTCCTCACAGGACTTGTGCTCTAGAGCCTGCCCCAGCCTTGTTGCCCTTCTCTGAAGATGCTGCAGCCTCTCCATGTCCTTCCGAAATTGGGGGGCCCAGAAGTGGACACAGCACTCGAGGTGCTGCCCAACCAGTGCCCAGCACAGGGGAAGAATCACAGCCCTGGTCCTGCTGGCGACACCATTCCTGATCCATAGGAGAGCCAGGGGTTGGATGAGGGAAATGGTGGGGAGGGAGTGGGGACAAAGTGTGATTGATTGTCACCTGTGAAGGGTCTTGATTTTCATATCTGTTCAGACTGCATTAGAAGGAATTGGGGGTCAATATCAATTGGACATTGCTGATAACCTTCTATAACAGGAAAAGAAAACAGGACAAAACAGTTCTCTCTGCATTGTTTTCAATACAATATATTCACATTAAATAGACTACTGAAATCTCTTCAATTAACCAGCGAAGAATTGAACATTTAAATTATTCCCAGGGTTTTTTTTTTGCTCAGGTATTGTGAACACATATATATGAGCCTTTCTCAGTGAATTCCTGAGCTGAATAGCTCCAGAAAGAATAGGCCCCTGGAATAGTAAAATTCATCAGCAGCCTCCAAGAGGCAGAGGATTCAGCCCCATCAGAGCAGCAATGAACAGAAATGGGCACAGCTTTGTGACTGTCCAGCTTTGGCATGGGCCCTGGGCCTGGAGCAGGAGCAGCTCTTGAGTGCCCCAAGGCCGGGGCTCTTGTGCTGCCCTGGGCAGATGGGATGGCACCAGGGGCTGCAGAGCTCTCAGCACCTCAGGCAGAGGGCAGCCAGGGAGCCTCCTTTGGCCTTGGCCAAGCGCCTTCCCCCATGGCTAGGGATGAGTCCTGTGGCAGCTGCAACTGCTGCTGTGCCCTTGCCAGGGGCTGAGGCCATGGGGCCAGTGCCCAGAGCAGCCTGGCCTGAGCAGAGCTGTGGAGCCAGAGCCGGCTGGGCTGGGGAGAGGCCCTTGGTACTGCCCAGAGCTCAGGCAGCTGGCAGAGCTTGCAGGGAGCTGGGCTCAGAGAGCCTGGCCCAGAAACCATCAGTGTCCATCTCAGCCTGGCTGAGCGTGCAGGGGCAGGACTCAGGCCAGGCCTTGTGGGGCAGGGCCACCACCTGTGCAAGGCATTGAAAACAGGCAAGTGGCCTAGAGAGGAGGCTGCTCTGTGCCCTTGGGGGCATGGACAGAGCAGGGAGGGGGCCGAGGACATTTGTCAGCGCCAGTCTCTGTGCCCAGGCCTTTGCAGCCCTGGCTGCTGAGCCCAGCTTCTGCCTGGGCTGAGTTTGGCTGTGGCCCAGCTCCATCCTCCTGTGGGGCTCAGGGCCTGTTCCCAGCCATGGCCAGCCCTGGCCGGCCTCTCTGCTGGCCCAGAGGCCGGCAGAGCCCAGGGCAGAGCTGTCTGTGCAGCCCCACAGGTGCCACAGGCTCTGCAGGAGCTGGCAGTGGCTTCCCAGCAGGGAGGCCATGGGGCACAGCGCCCCAAGGCTGCCGTGGGCACCACGGCACAGGAGCTGTTCCTAGCCCCAGTGCTCCTGGCCTGGGCTGGGCCTGCACAGGGGCTGGGCCACCATGGCTGGGCCAGCACAGGGCCACAAAGGGGCCACGCAGCAACTGCCGGGGCTGACAGCAAGGCCAGGCACACACAAGACATTGCTGAACATGGCCTGCACTGGCCAGACCTGACTGAGCCAAAGGCAGAGCTCAGCTGCCCTTGGGGGCTGCAGGAACAGTCCAGAGCCCAAAGAGCCTCCATGGCTGTGCTGGAGACTAAGGCTGCAGGAGGGAAATGCAGGGCTGCTGTGGGATGGGGAGGGCATTGAATTCCAGCACACACCTCAACTCTCTGATGATCCTGGCACCATGCTGGGCCCTGTTTCAGACTGGAGCAGAGCAGATGTTGATGGGACAGGAGCCCTGCATGGCTGGCTGGGACCTGCAGCTTGCAAGGTGCTCTGCTCTCCCTCAGGTGCTCTTGGAGAGATCCAATCCCAGCTGGGCACCTGAGGGCACAAGTGGCACTGCCTGTTCATGGGCACACAACTGATCTCTGCCTGGACAGGGGCACAGGTTTTAGTGCCTGTTAGTTTCATAATATACAAGAAAATCTTTATTATATGGGTCATTTGAGTACTTTTAAGAAATTACAGAATTTTCTGACTAGGAATGGGGATATCCTGAAGATCTACTACATTCTTATGCTGATGGCAGAAGAAATAATGATCTTCCTTTCTGCCTTCGCCACCAACATTTAGTCTAATATTTCATTATCTTCTTCCTTTGGGTGTTTCTAGCTCTCCTGTTTAAATGGCCATGTCTAAGGATGTCTCTTCATTTAGAGCAGCTGGATCTTTGTCCTTGCTGCTGCTCCCAGATTTCCTTCTGCAGCTGTTCTCTATCATTCCAATGCATCTCCCTTAACAGGCTTCATGCTTTGAGCATCAGGGAGTTGCCCAATCTTTCAGAAGTTTAAATAACTCCTTAGTCAGCACCTTTGTTGTAGTTTTATTTTTTATATTACCTCTTTTTTCGTCTGTGCTAAAATCCTTCCTGTATGGCAATCACTTGTGGATGGTGGACATGTCAGATGTTGCTGACATGTTACAAGCAGCTCAGAGAAGTGTTTTGATGTTTATTAAAATTTATCATGTTCACATTTTTTATGTTGGCCATGAAGAGAATCCTTTCTGTGCCTCTGAGTCTCAGCAGTTCCTGGTCCCTCAAAGGACACAAACCAGATGAGTTGTGGTTCCCACTACAGTGGATGCACTTGGACTTCCCTCCATAGCCAGAGCAGTGCTCCCTTGTCCCACAAAGTCCCTGGCAAAGGAGGGATGAAGGAAACAAGACAGGCTGTGGGGATCAGAGGCAGGGCAGAGCCAGGGAGAAGAATGACTTTTGCATTTGATGGAGCTGTGCCTCCCCTTGGGTTTGTTAGATGACAATGAATGAACATCCCTCTGTGTCTCGGGCAGCTCCTTCTCCAAGGAAAGCAGGTGGGAGTTGGAGCCAAGGAGCTGAAAGCTGCAGGTGCAGCCTGGGCTGGAGGCAGCTCAGATTTGCACAAGGCTGCTCTGAGTGCCAGGGCTTGGATGGGGGGAATGGTGGGGTGGGGATAGGGACAGAGTCTGATTGATTGTCAGCCATGAAGAATCTTGATTTTCATATCTATTCAAACTGCATGAGGAGGTACTTGGATTCAGTGTCAATTGGAGATTGCACATAGCAATGAATTAACAGGAAAACAAAACTAAACAGGACCAAAAAAATATTTTCTGGCTGTCTTTTTAAATATCATGTATTCACTTTGAATACACTACTGAGATCTAATTAAATGCAAAGGATTTGAAAATTAAAATCAAATTATTCCCAGAGGCTTGGCTTGTTCAGGTGTTCTGAATGTTAATGAGCCCTGGGACACTGAATTCCTGAACTGAAGAGCTGAAGGCTGAA
The DNA here is from genome assembly GCF_028551555.1 of Melozone crissalis. Lineage (NCBI taxonomy): Eukaryota > Metazoa > Chordata > Aves > Passeriformes > Passerellidae > Melozone > Melozone crissalis. The sequence goes on from NW_026535824.1 coordinate 3,565,671, forward strand.
CAAGCCACTGGAGCAGGAAAATTCAGCAGCAGCCTCCAAGTTGCTGAGGATGTCAGCAGCCCCCACTGAGGCCATCCCTGCCCAGAGACCGTGGGGGAATGGGCAGACAAGGAGAGCGTCCCTGGGGCTGGGGCAGCACAACTCAGAGGCACCAGAGGCTCTAGCTGGGAAATGGAGTGTGGAATGTGGCTGGGAGCTCGAAAGAACAAAACAGCCTTTACTGCGAACTTTAGAAAAATCAGAGAAACTTTGGCAAAAGGTTTAGTATGACGTTCAATCAACAAAAACCAATTCTCAAAGCACTGACTTGGCCCATGCACCTTCACGAACTCTTAGCTTCATCAATTTTAAGTTACTCAAATTCTACAAGAAGCATGAATTAAAAAGAGAGAAAGACAAATGAGATACAGAGGAGCACACACACAGCTACCAACTCCTGGATTCCAGCAGTGTTCAGATAGAAGTTCCAAGAGGAGGTAGGGTCAAGATGTGTGCTTGCCTTGTGGTCAGCCTTTAATACCCCTTGGTCTCCCTGGGCCCTTCCCCCAGGTGGGACTTGGGCTCATTTGGTCCCTCAGGAGCTGGGCTGGGGGCTGCAGAGGTGGCTGTGGAGCATTGCCTGTGCTGTGCCAGGGACTGGCAGACACTGCTGGGCTGGGGTGGAGGCTCTGGGGGGATTGGGGTCACAAGGCAGGGCAGGGCAGGGGTTCCAGGGCAGGGCAAGGCTGGACCTGCCCCTTCCTCCCCCACACACAAAATGTTTCCAGCCAACAATCTCTTCCAGTCTGTCACTACAGGGAATGCTGGAAGTGAAATCCCATTTGTGGCCATGGGCACCTGGTTCAGAAGGACAGTTCTTTTCCATAGGAAGGAAAGCACAGAGCTCCAGGGTTTGGAAGGCAGGTGAGAGCCTCAGTAGGCCAAGGCCAGCCAGACGTGTCAGGAATGGCAGATTTTTTTTGGAAGCAGTCTTTGAATTTAGGGAATTTTGGAGGTGTAAAACCAATCTCGGCCATGGGCACCTGGAGAGGCAGGACAGTTCTTTCCCATGGGAAGGAGAGCATGGACCCTCCCTCAGTGTTTTGGGGACAGATGAGAAGTGACTATTGTGAAACCACTGTCAGCCAGACTTGTTCTGGCACTATTCCTATGGGAACAATCTCAGGATATAAGGAAATCTGGAGGTGAAATCCCAATTCTGGCCATGGGTGCCTGTAGGAGAAGGACAGTTCTTTTCCATTGGGAAGGAAAGCACAGAGCCCCAGTGTTTCAGCAGCAGATGAGAAGTGACCCTCAACATGCACAGGTCAGCTGGACCAGTCAGGCAGTCCATGGGAGGCCAAACCAGCCAGAGCTGTTCTGTGTTCCCTTGGTTTTGTGGGGCTCCATAGTGTCACAATGGTGCCTTGGATCCATGGAGCCCCGCAGTGTCATAATGGTGACTTGATTCCATGGGTTCCAGCAGTGTCACAATGGCCCCTTGATTACAAGAAGACCTGCAGTGTCACACTGGCCCCTGGGTTCAATGGGGTCCCACAATGTCACAGTGGCCCCCAGGTGTCATAAGGCCCCACACTGTCACAATGGTCCCAAGGATTCCATGAGCCCTTGCAGTGTCACAATGGTCTCCATGGTTCCCCAGGCCCCACAATGTCATGGGACTCCTCTGTTCCATGAGGTCTGCAATGTCACAATGGACCTTTGGACTCTGGGGCTTTGCTGTGTCACAATGGTCTCCTCTGGCTTCACAGTGTCACAATGGACCACTGATGACATGAGGCCACTCTGTGTTGCCCTGGAGCTTTGGTTCCATGCAGCCCTGCAGTGTCACAAAGGCCTCTTGGTTTCATGAGGCCCCACAGTATCACAATGGTCCTCCCAGGGCCACCATGAGGAGGTCCATAGTATCACAATGGACTTCCTCATAGTCTCACTGGTTCCATGAGGCCTCACAGTGTCCCAATGGTTTGCTTATTCCACGGGGCCTCTTAGTGTCACAATGGTCTCCATGTTTCCATGAGGCCCAGCAATGTCACAGTGCTCTCCATGATTCCATGGTGCCCCACAGTGCCACAATGGTCCCTTGATGTCACAGGGCCCCACAGTGTCACACTGGCTCTTTGGTATGACAGGGCCCCACAGTGTCACAATGTTCCCTTAGTCTCAAAGGGGCCCACAGTGTCACAATGGTCCCTTGGTCTCACAGGGCCCCCCAGTGTCACAATGCTCCCTTGGTTCCATGGGCCCTGTGCTGCTGCGTTCCCCCCTCCCCTTCTCAGGCCGCCCTGCCAGCTGAGAAATGCTCCTTGGGCCTCGGCCTTGGCCAACAGCCCCTGGGCTCAGCTCCTCTGCAGCTCAGTAAAAACACTGTCTGCTCCAGGCACTGCTGCTGCCCAACCAGCTCCTGGTTTCTGTAGGAGCAGCCCTGGGAGCTCTTTTTGTTCCCTCAGTGGCACAGCATCCCTGTTCTCACCCTGCCAAAGAAAGCTGTTGATGCCAAGTGCGGCCAGGATGAACCATTGCTGGGACTGAAGCCCCTCTCTTGGGGCCCTGCAAACAGCGCTCCAAAAGCAGCCCTTGGAGCTCTCCTGGGCCAGCGACTCCCTCTGAGTGGGGCCTCTCCACTCCGGGAACTCTCCCGTTTTCTGCACTCGAGGATCCTGAACAACCACAGAGCCTGGGCTGATCCCCCCACTCCTCCAGGCTCAACCCTTCATCCACTGGGGAGATGCCAAAAGATCCACAGTGAGCATTCCCTGCCCTCAGGGGAATTGCTCACAGGTGCCTTGCACTGACTCTTGGTGTCTGTGTGCACACAGGAGTCTCTGTGCTGGGGAAATATGTCAGAAATGCTGCTCTCTGAGGGGTTTAAGTGCTTTGGATAGCTGAGCCAGTCAGATATCCAGATATCAGTAAGTAAGGTTTTGTCACAAGCTTTAAGCTAAGTTAAATGCTTCTGAGAGCTGTTCTTTTGCAAAGATATAAAGTTTATTTTAAGTTATAACCTAATTTTTTTAAGTGGTATTCCTGTTTTAAATTGTTAAGTCATAAGTTATAAGTTAGGTTAAATACTGTTAAGTAGTGTTCTTCTGCCAAATTGTGAAGTTGAAGGTATCACTTAAGGCTAAGGTGTAAGTTAAATTCTGTTAGGTTTGAGCTCTATTAAGCTTTTAGGCTGTATTCCTTTATCCTTGCCCTCGCTGCCCTTGTGTCATACACACTCACAGGGACAGTTCTCAGTTCATTTCTGGTTTGATTGCCTAGATTTACTTTGGTTTTGTTGTTACTTTGTTTCCTTTCTGTGCCTGATGTTTCCAGTCAGGAGCAGAGTGACTCTTGCCATGGAACTTTGTGCTGCTGTCCCTTAATATTAAATGTGGTTTTTGCTGCTCCCTTGCTGGGGATTTTTTCCAGTGCTCTCAAGCCCTCGTTCGTAACAGGGTGAAGGAGCCCTGGCCCAGGCTCTGGCCCTAGGGGACACAGGGATGCTGTGGGGGGGGCCCTGTCCCCCTATGCCACCCCCAGGGCCCCGGCCCCCCGTCCCCATGTCAGGCTCTGGGGTCGATCTCGTGGAACATCCTCTGGGGGAGGCTGCGGGGCCGGGGGCGGGGGGACCTGGGGGGAGAGGGGACCCCGCTGTGCACGAGCAGGGTTGGACTGCTCTGGGGGGCACTGTGAGGGGGGCTGGGGCAGAGTGACCTCCCCAGTGACCTCACACAGCCCCTGTGATGTCACACAGCCCTCGTGATGTCACACAGCCCCTGTGATGTCACACTGCCCCTTATGATGCCGCACACCTCTTTTGCAATGTCACATAGACACCAATGATGTCATAGTCCACTCTGGGATGTCACACATCACGCTTGTGATGCCACAGAACCAAATCTGGGATGTCACCCTGGAATGTCATGCAGCTGCACTGTGATGTCACAGAAAACACTGTGATGTCAAAAAGCCACCCTGTGATGTCACTGTCTGTTCTGTGTTGTCACAGCCTGCTCTGTGATGTTACACAGCCACCCAGTGATGTCATAACCCGCTCTCTGATGTCACAGAGACACCCTCTATGATGGCAGGATCTGCTCTATGGCCTCACACCTACTCTTTATTGTCACAGGCAGCTGTGTGATGTCACAACAGTCTCAGTGATGTCACAAAACCCTCTCTGCGATGTCACACTGCCACTCTGTAATGTCACAGCACACACTCTGACCTCACAGCCAGCCCTATGATGTCATACAGCCATGCCTTGATGTCACAGACTGCTCTGTGATGTCACACAGTCCTCTCTATGATGCTGTAGCTGCTCAGTGACCTCACACAACAAAATCTGAGATGTCATAGCCCAATCTGTGACCTCACACAGCCCACTCTTGGCTGTCACACAGCCCCTTGCTGCCATCACAGCTGCTCTGTGCCTCTGTGACACAACCCCAGAGGTGCTGCTGTGACACAGCCCCCTCTGGGACATCCCACAGCCCCTGCCAGTGCTGAGCCCCTGTGAGCTCTGTCTGTGCCCTGCTGGTGTCCCTGAGGGGCCCTGGCAGTGCCCCAGCCCTGCTGGGCTGTGCACAGGAGCTGCTCTTGGCCAGAGCTGTCTCTCTGCAGCGCTGCCCTTGCCAGGAGCTGCCTCTGGGCCAGGAGTCCAGCCCAGCTCAGCAGCACAGACACAGCACAGGGACTTTAATGAGCCTCTGGGGCTTTGGTGCTCTTTGCATCAGACCCAGTCCCTCACCTCTGAGTGTGCTTAAAGAACTTCTCAGGGACTCAAAAAGAGGGTGAAACACTGAAATTGCTCATACTTTAAATACATCTTTCTGAGGGACAGGACTGAGAAAATGTCCCCAGGTTCCATGTAGAGGAGAACACTGGTGGCAGTCATGACAGGTGGGGACAAACAAGGGAAAGGTGTCTCTGGTGCTGAGCAAACCTGCGCCTCTCTCCCTGCAGGTTGTCGGCATCCCCTGGCTGCCCCACCTGGCTGGGCCCTTCCTTTGCTGACAGCTCTGCCTCTGCCTGCCCACACAAAGCCTTGGGCTGCTCCAGGCTCCTGCTGGGTGACGTGCTGCACCACAGCCCTGCCCTGGCAGGGAAATTCCTTTCTCCTGGTGTTTAGTCTGGACCTTTCTAACTGCACTTGGTGCTATTATGTCTTCTTCAGATCATTCCTACTATGAAGAAAAGCTCCAGCAACTCTAAAACCACCCTTCTATCCCTCCATGGCTACTCCTGTTCTGTCCTCAGTCTCCACACCACTGACCCCAGAGCCATCAGCCTCTACCTGCTGGTTTTGCGATGAGGCCTCCAAATCCCATCTTGGGAGACTTTTGTATCTTCTTCAAGGTCTGTGAAAATGGAAAAATAGTGGTCAAAGGTATTTTCTCCCAAATGTTTCCTTGACAGAACAAGGGTCAATATCTCTAAACTAAACAAGGGTGGATTTACATTTGTTAGAAGGAGGAAATATTTTACAGCTATGAGAGTGGCACAAAGCTGTAGCTCTTTTTCCAGATAAGTGGATTCCCCATCACAGGAATTGTCCAATATCAGGACAATTTGTGCAGCCTGACCCAGTGAAACCGTCTCATCCCTAAGGACGGAATTCCTGTTCTCTGTGTTCTCTGATGTGCTGGGTGACCTCACAATGCTTCTGGCCAGAATGTCTGCTGAGGGCAGCCAGGCTGCTGCAGGGGCAGTGACCTCACAGCCATCACCATGGCAGCCCTGTCCCCTGGGCCTTCTTCTCCCCTTTCCTCTGCCCCTGCCTTGTCTCTGCTGGCATGAAGAGTTTTGACATTCATATCTTGTCCCCGAGATGCTGGGGCCAATGGCTTCCCAGTCAGGCTCCTGGAGCAGAAGTGGCTTTTCAGAGCCCAGCCAGGAATGAGCCCTGAGGCAGCAGCTCTGCAGTGGTGGCCACCAGGCCGGGCTGCCAAGGGAGGGTCCTGGCCATGGCCTGCAAGCAGCTGCTGCTGCCAAGGTGCCTTTGGTGCCTCAAGCTCTCCCTGGCACAGCTCCCAGCACGGCACTCTGCCCTTGTGTCCGAGCCCTTCCCTGTGCTGGGGCTGGCCTGGGGCTTTTCCTGCAGTGGGACCTGCCCTGCTCATGGCACAGGAAAGGCAGTTCCTGCTGGAGCAGGAGGCTCTGCCTGCAATGGGCTGCAGCAACTCCAGCAAGGCCCTGCTGACTTCAAAATTGCTGCCTAGAGCACTATATTCTAATACTTGTTATAGCTCCTGAACTGTGGAGTAAATAACTGTGCTAGTGATATTTCCGTGTGATCATGATCAGAATAAGCCAGAGATATATTTATATAAATGTATCTGGTATTCTGTCATTAATCCTGCAGGACAAATTGTGTTAAAGTTGAATTCCACCTGTTCAATCTTTTACACCTTTGACAAAGTCTGGGGCTGAGATTGGATCCAGCCGCTCCCAGTCTCCTCTCTTAGAAGGAATTTTAGAAGTCGAGGGGCCCTGCAGAGGTTTCAGGATCCATGGTGGCTGTTGAGTGTCGTTTCTCCACCTCATGTTTCAGCAGGTGTTTCTCCAATAAAGAAAAAAAGCTTTTGCCTGAAGCTCCCACTGTGCCCATGACAGGAACCCCTGGGAGTGTCTGGGACATTCCGGCTCTTTGGCAGCCTGGGGACTCCTGGGATGTCACTGTGGAGCCCCCGTGAGTGCCTGTGACAGATCGGTGCCTTTGCATCACAAGGTCCCCTGGGATGTCACCATGGAATGGCTGTGATAGCTCCTGACCACACGGCTCTTTACCATCCCCAGAAAGCCCTGGGAGGTGTCCATGGAGCCCCTGTCTGTGCCTGTGACATTCCATCTCTGGAACAGCCTGGAGACTCTTGGAAAGTCCCCATGGAACCCCTCTGAGGGCCTCTGACAAATCTGATCCTTAGCAAGCAACCATCACTGGGACCCTGTTGCTATGCTCAGTTTCCATGGCAACCATCACCAGCCCACTGTTGTTATGCTCTGTCCCTCGGCAGCTCCATGGAGACCCCATGCCAGGGGTGGTTGCCATGGACACCAGCTGAGACCTGCAGCCAGAGCTGTTGCCATGGCAACCATTGGCAGCCCCATCCCCAGGCTCATGGGATCCCAGAACCACAGAACTGGCTGAGCTGGGACGGACCCATCTGGATCCTCCAGTCAAAATGCTGGCCCTGCACAGGACACCCCAACAATGCCAGCCTGGGCCTGGCAGTGCTGTCCAAATGCTGCTGGAGCTCAGAGAGCCCTGGAGCTGGGACCCTTCCCTGGGGAGCCTGGGCACGGCCCCAGCAGCCTCTGGGCAAAAACCTTTTCCTGACATCCAACCTGAGCCTGCCCCGACTCAGCTGCAGCCGTTCCCTCCACTCCTGTCCCTGGGCACCGGAGGGAAGAGGTTCCCACAGCCCCAGCCAGGGACCCGCTCCCAAGGCTGTTGCCATGGCCACCAGGGCTGGGACCAGCTGGGATGCTCGGTTTCCACAGGCCGGGGTTCAGGAACGGGATACCCCAATTTCCTGCTCCTGCTAAAACCATGCTGCCCTCGCTGCCCTCCCGCCTCCCATGGAAAGTACAAAAGGCAAAGATCCTGGGCTGGGATAAGAACAATTTATTGGGAACAGCAACGAGATAAGGAACAAATGGAACAGAAAAACTATTGATCACAGAAGGGATAAATAAAACTGTTTACAGGGAAAACTAAAACACAACTCACTGGCTCTTCCCAGCAACATATTTCCCCCACCTGGAAAGGACACCCTTCTTCTCAGGGAGAGAGAGAGTCCCTTTCCTGCCCCTGGCAATAACCTGAGGTGAGAATGAATGTAATGACAGGACCGTGGAAAGACCCTCATGTTCTTCAGTTCTACACCATGTCATTGAGAGGGGAAGGTATTGGGGCAGTTGTCTTCCCAGCATGGATCATAGGGAACATGGATCACCCACGCTCTTCCCAACGTTAGACCTCCATTGGGGATGAAGCTGGAGCAGTTCACAAAGCTCCTCCTGCAGCTGGGGCACTCACAGGGCTTCCCTTAGTGGCACCTCCGTTGGTGTTTTGTCATGTTAGAGCTATGGGTGAAGCTCTTCCCACACTGGGGACACTCGTAGGGCCTCTCCCCAGTGTGGATGCATTGGTGGGTGATGAGGTGGGAGTTTTGCTTGAAGCCCTTCCCGCACTCAGGGCAGCGGAAGGGCCTCTCCTCTGTGTGAATCTGCTGGTGCTGGAGGAGACTGGAGCTGGTCTGAAACCTCTTCTGACACTGGGGACACTCGTAGGGCCTCTCCCCAGTGTGGATGCGTTGGTGCCTGATGAGTTCTGACCTGTAGCTGAAGCCCTTCCCACACTCCCCACACTCGTAGGGCCATTTCCCGGTGTGGATGCGTTGGTGGCGGATCAGGGTGCTCCTCTGCCTGAAGCTCTTCCCACACTCCAAGCACTTGTAGCGCTTCTCTCCATCATTAAGCTGCTCATGGACCACCAGCTCTGAGCTCTGGCTGAAGCTCTGTCCACCTTCCTGGCTCAGGGAGGGTCTTTCCTCCTCAGAGCACCCCAGACGGGGTTTGCAGCCCCTCTTCCTATGGAATATCTGGGGAGTTTCCTCCCCGTTGGATTCCTGTGGCCTAGGGTCACTCATCACAGCCTCTTCCTGCAGGTTCTGCTCTGGGGATTTGTCCTCCCTGGTCCCAATCCTCAGCTTCTTTTCTGGGGGAGGAAAGACAAGGAGAGGATGGGATTTGCCTCCGTGCCAGAGGGCAGGGGAAGGAGATTCCCCCAGTGCATCTCCAGTAGGATGGTGTTGGCAGCAGGGTTGTCCTGCAGCCAGGGGCCATGCTGGGCTGGGAGATGGGGCAGGAGAGAGGGGGAAAGGGGCACTGATTACCTTCTCACCCGCCTGGGTGTCCTGGGGATCCTTCTTGTTCCTCACAGCCTCCTCTTCCATTTGGCAAAGGTTTGGGGATGGGAAATTCTGTTTTGGGAGGAAAACAAGGAATGAGTGCATTGAGTTTTGCACTGGGTTTAAGGCAAACCTGGGGAGGGTCTAAACCAGAATTACAATTTAAAAGAAAACTAAGATCAAGGCAATGATACAGAAACACTGCCTTAAACTGACAGAGTCAGGATATAACCTGACACCCTGTATGTAAGGGTGGTGGCTGAAGTCCCATTAAATGGTGGCTGCAGTCCTGTTGGAGAGGTGAACGTGATTCTGTCAAAGCAGTGATGCTGTAGAAGGGTCTGGCCTTCCTCTGGAGGTCCAGTGGTGGTTCTGGAGCTCTTGTCCTCTGGGAATCCAGTAGGCAAGCTGCTCCTGGTTGTAGCAAGGCTCAGCTTATATCCAGGCAGGAATGCTTGGTTCCTCCCCCTGGGCGGAGCATCCCACAAAGGGATAATGGAATTTTATCAGTCCTGCAGTGACACTCAATGGCCCATTCACAGGAGATATCTCCCCTGGAGGGCGTTATCAGGGGTGAGTCATGGAAGAGATAAAGAACACTGCCCCACCTGTTTATAGCAGTTGATGAAGATGGGGATTGAAAACATGCATTTGGTTACATCTTACATTGCAACCTGAAACAGCAGGGTAATCCCTGCTCAGGGGGGTGAACACCACCCCCCTTACCCAAACTGGCTCAGGTGTAAAACCCCCACACACAGGAGACAATATCACACTTGCCCTGCTCCAGGGGAGGTCTCTGTCCCTTGTCACTCATCTTTTCTCTTTCTTTCCATCTCTCTACCTCACATTTACTGTTCAATAAAAACCATTTTGGATTTGGTGTCGTTAACACCTTAATTGGGGCAGAGGAATCTCTCCAACAATTTGCATAACCAGACTGTGACATTATTTTTGCACAGTGTGTTTAGGCGCTGTTCTCTGAACCCAAGTGCCTTTGACAACAGCATGGCTCCCTCCACTGACGAGGTTGTGGTTCTCTCTGGAAGAACTCTTGGAAACTTGGACACAGTCTCTCCTTCCTCCTGCGGAGCTTATGGAGCTTATAAAAGTTTTTTTTCTTTATGGGAGAAATGATGAGGAAAATGGCTTTTATGGCTGGCCAGTGTAAAGAAAATAATTTGCTGCCTTTCCTTATAAAGTTGTTAAAATCACTGGAGGAAACTGAGCAAATCTTACCAGTGAGACTGACAAGGTTCATTCACCCCATGGTGAGGAATGCAAGGCAGCTAAAAGTCCCAGAAGAAGCCCAGCTCAAGTAGATAAATTTCCGAATAAGTCCTGAATTCCCAGGCTTGGGGGCTTTACCAAATGTGACAATCATTTTTCTCTTTATCCCTATCACCTTTGTGACTGCTACACACAGCTTTCCATTCCTTTTAATAATCTGTATTGGGCCAAATTTCCACTTTCCTTTTATTGAAACCTGCCAGCAGCTTAGCTGGAGCTGTGCAGGAAGCAATGAATATTGGAATTGCCACTTCACTGCTTGGATTGTCAGTTTATTCATGTTTGGGATTTGTTTGCACTTTCATCACAAGTTACTTGTGGGAAGACTATATATTCTTCACAGTGATTTTGCAGAGTCAAATTTGATCTCTGCCAAGTTTATTTTGTCCAGTGCCCAGAGGATGCTCAAGGGGTCTCTGTGCCTCTTGCACTGGGGGATGCTTGGGAGGGGTTTGGCGGGGGGGGGGGGGTTTCCTCTCCCTGTCAGCCCAGACTGTTCCCCAGGGGATTTCCCTGTCCCTGTCACCCCAGGCCATTCCCCAGGGGGTCTCCATAATTTTCACCCAGGAAATGCCTGGGGGGGTCTCCCTCCCTCTCACCCCTGTGCCAGGGGGTGCTCAGGGCAGTCTCTGTCTCTCTCAGCCCAGGGGATGCTCGGGGGTCTCTGTCCCCTCACCCTAGGGGATGCTCGGGGGTTCTCCATCCCTCTGGCCTCAGGGAATGCCTGTGCAGGGCTGGGGACCAGGGGCTCTGTGTCCCTCTCACCGCTGAGGGTGCTCGGGGCTGGGGGGGCTCTCCAACCTTCTCACACCTGGGGAGGCCGGGGCCCGGGTCTCTGTCCCTCTCAGCCCTGCTGTGACCCCACCCAAACATCACTGGGGTCACAGGGACAGAGACACCCCCAAAGCCCCAGAAGGGCTGAACCTGGGATTTGGTTTGGGGCTGAGGATTTTGGAAGGGGCTGGAACTGGGGCTGGGCTTGGAGTTGGGGTTGAGATTGGATTAGACCTTAGATGGGGGTTAAAGCTAGACATGTGATTAACTTTAGGGCTGGGGTAGGGATTGGGTCTGGGGATAGATGAGTTTGGGACTGGGATGAGAATAAATAGAAAACTGTGAGTGTGTCTAAACATGGAGTGAGACTGAGACCAGGATCAGGGTCAGGTTTGGGATTGAGCTCACCCAGAGCGGGACAGGGGGGATGTCACAGTGGGAAGGTTTGGGGAAAATCCTGGTTTGGGGAAAAACAAGGTGTGAATGCCTTGGGCTGCAGACTCCTCCAACCCATGTCCATTTCTAGAAGTCACCTGATGTCCAAAAATCAAGAGTGAATAAAAAAAAGCCACCAGGAGTTTCCCATTTCCAGTCTCATCCCTCTTGGGTTATGGTTGCTCCCCCATCTCAGGGCTGCTGGGGATTCCATTGGTCCTGGGGATCCCCCCTCTCCAGGGTCCTGCTTTTGGATTCTGGAAGGTTCTGGGGTCCCAAGGTCCCCCTCTCCAGCCTCCCCTCAGTCCAGCCACTTGGGGTTCCCCTTTCTTTCCACCACCCTGTCCTAGTTTAAGGCAAAATCGGTTGAAACCCTCCAAAAGGAGTTTCCTCTAGAATGCCGATTCAGCAGCCCCACCCTCAGCCAGTCCGGGAAAATATTTCCGGGGAGAAAAGTGGAAAAAAACTTTATTCTACAGGCAAAGCATTCACCAGCACAAAAATTGAACAATATTAAGCAATGAAAACTCCTGCTGCTCCAAAATAGATGACAAACTCTGAAAGTCCCTCCTTGAGTTGTAGCTCTGTGCACTCTTTGTCTTATCAGTGCCTTATCAGTCTCTTATAAGTCTATTACCAGCCTCTTATCAGTCCATCCAGCGCTGGAAATGCCTCAGCCCAGGCTTATCCCAGTGGGCTTCACGGAGGAGCTGCCGGTGGTGTTCTGGGTGTTCAATCCAGAGCAGATTTAAACAGCTCCAAAGAAAAAGAAAAACCACAGTCCAGGGAACTTCTCTGCCTCAGCGAGCTAAAAACTAACTAAAAGCAAAGGAGAGCTCTGTCCTGCTCTCTGTCCATCCAGCAGCTGGAATGTAGAGGAGTGAGTACAGTTTCTGAAAACAAACTGCTGCTTCTTCCTCCTCCCCTTCGCTTTCAGACCCAGCCTTAAAGGTGCAGAACTCATTTCTGGGCTAAACAGACCGATGGGGTACGAGCATCAGGAAGTCACCCCAGGACACGCCCCTGTCAGGGTCACGGGGTCCCGTCCCCGCCTCATCTCCGGGCTGCCGGGGGTCCCCCAGCTCCGGTATCGCCCCTTCCCCTCTCCCCGCCCCGGGGGTCCCCCGTTCCACAGCCCCGGCTCTCACGGGGATCCCCAAAACCAATGTCCCGCCCCGTCGGTACCGGGCCATCCCCACGTGGACCCCCCGGGACTCTCCCGAGGGGCGATCGCGGCTGCTCTCCCCCCGAAAAAGCTCCTCTTGGGGAGCCCGGAGATACCCGGGGCTCGAGTCCGGGATCTGCCGGCTCTGAACACTCTCCAAAAAATCCTCCCGGAGACCCCTGGCTGGAGCCGGGGCGAGCTCGGCCTCCGCCCTCACCTGCGGCTCGGGGCTGGGGGCGATGCTCCCGGGGCAGGGAGTGCTGCAGGCTCGGCGTGCGGGCGCTGCGAGCGCCGCGATTCTCCCTCTCCCGCTCCTGCTCTTCCTCTCCCTCCTCTTCCTCCCGCATTTCCTCCGCTGCCAGCCCGGACCCCCCTTTCCCACCACTCTGCCCCGCGGCCCCGCAGCACCGGCTGCCGGGTGGGGGAGCCCCCGATCGGCCCCAGGGCTGGGCAGGGGGCTCGGGGACCCCCCCGGGGCGGATCCGTCCTCCGGCCCGAGCCCCAAATTCCGCTCCGGGGCCGCTGGGCTCTGCGGACCCGCCTGGCAACCTGTGAGTCATCGAAGAGAAAAGCTCTGGTTGGCTGGAAATTGTCTACCGCGTCCTCTGATTGGCTGGAATTGTAAAAGGCGCTACGCCCGGCGGGTGTCCCTGGGAGCTGCGGAGTCCAGGCGGGAACCTTTTCCCATTTCTTTATGTTCTCTGAGACCTCTTCCGGATTTCTTTCTCTCCCTTTCTCCTCCCCATTTCTTGTTCCGTTCAGTCCACGTTCAATAATCGTCGGTTGCGTTCCCACGCTCTCATTCGCTCCTTCACTGGGGCAGAGGCGTCTGTCCCTCGCGGGGTCGTAATCCATGGACAGGGTCCCTTCCCACCCCAGTCCCTGGAAAATTTCCATCAAAGCCACCTTTGCTGTGTGCTCTGGGAGCCCACAGAGCTGCTGGATCTTCTCCCCTTGGGAGAGAAGCTCCTTGGGAGGCACGGCAGGAGCAGCACCCTGGGAGCCTCGGGAATGCCCCTCTGGGATCCACGGCACACACCGCCAGGGTCTGGAATTCCAGTTCTCCGCTATGAAAAGATGTTCCTGCCCTTGAGGGCAAAGCTGTCAAGAAGGAGCCAAAAGCCAAGTGGAGCAAGATCTTACAGTGGCATTTCACTGCGAGCCTTCATAACTTCCCCCATGGTTGTTGTAGCTCCTGAATTGGGAATTAAATCCGGGCACGGTCTTTGGTGTGAGCTGCCCTGCGTCAAGGGAGACACTGAGAGAGAAACAGAGCAGACAAAGAGAGACAGGAGAGAAAGGAGGGCACAAACACAATCAGCTGAGAAGGTGGCACTCTGAAAACAGACCAAAACTGACTGAAAAGGAATATAACAGAAAGGAATAATTTTGCACCTTTTATTTACTATCAAAATACAATTTCTTCCCCTTCTCACAAACCTCTTGCCAGTGTCATTCAGCAGGGCTGTCAGAAAGTCCTTCATTATGGGTGGATGTTCCAGGCTGCAGCCACAAGGAAAGAGGGAATGGGGATTTTCCTGCTCCTGGGGTGTTTGACATCCTCAGCTAAGGAGAGGAGGAGGCACCAGAAGAAAAGTGCAGCTGGACTTCACCCTTCCACAGGAAAAACGGGGCGGGGGAATCTCTCATCCTGTCTGCTGCTGCTCCCACAGGGATGTGAGGGCTGATCCCAGAGCCCCAAGGGTCACAGTCAGGGCTGCCCTCAGGAAATGCTGGCCTGGTATTGAGTAGCAGCGTGGGAGCACCTGGATCTTGGGGCACCCAGCTGCTCCCCATGTTTGGAGGTGCCTGAGGAGGGCTGGAACAACGCCAGGGACATCCTGCAGTGACATCCCCCCTGTCCTGCTCTGGGTGAGCTCAGTCCCAAACCTGACCCTGATCCTGGTCTCAATCTCACTCCACGTATAGACACACTCACAGTTCTGTATTTAATCTCATCCCAGTGCCAGACTTGTCTAGCCCCAGACCCAATCCCAACCCCAGCCATAAAGCCAATCCCATGTCCAGCCTTAACCCCAATCCCAGCTCTAATCCAAACCTCAGCCCCAACTCCAAGCCTAGCCCCAATTCCAGCCCCTTCCTAAATCCTCAGCCCCAAACCAAATCCCAGGTTCAGCCCTTCTGGGGGTTTGGGGGTGTCTCTGTCCCTCTGACCCCAATGATGTTTGTGTGGGGTCACAGCAGGGCTGAGAGGGACAGAGACCCCCCCCCGACCTCCGCAGGTGTGAGAAGGTTGGAGAGCCCCCCCAGCCCCGAGCACCCTCAGTGGTAAGAGGGACACAGAGGAGCCCCTGGTCCCTAGCCCTGCACAGGCATTGCCTGAGGCCAGAGGGAAGGAGACCCCCCAAGCATCCCCCAGGGTGAGGGGACAGAGACCCCTGAGCATCCCCTGCGCTGAAAGGGACAGAGACTGCTCCGAGCACCCCCTGGCACAGGGGTGAGAGGGAGGGAAACCCCCCAGGCATTCCCTGGGGTGAAAATGATGGAGACCCCCTACACAATGGCCTGGGGTGACAGGGACAGGGACAGCCCCGGAGGAATGGCCTGGGGTGACAGGGACAGGGACAACCCCCCGAAATCCCTGCCAAGCGTCCCCCAGGGCGAGAGGCACAGAGACCCCTCGAGCATCCCCTGGGCACTGTGAAAAATAATTTGGCAGAAATCAAACTTGACTCTGCATAAATCACTTTGATGAATATTTGATTTTCCCACAAGTCAGATGTGATGACAAACAAATCGCAAACATTAATAAACTGACAGTACAAGAAATTTTGTGGCAATTCCAAGTTCCACTGGTTCCTGCACAGCTCCGGCTCAGCTGCTAGCACATTCTGATAAAAGTGTAAATTCAGCCCAATACAGATGTCATTAAAAGGAAAGTAAACTCTTTGTAGCTGTCACAAAGGTGACAGGGATGAAGAGAAAAATGATTCTCACATTTCACAAAGCACTCAAGCCTGGGAATTCAGGAGTTATTTGGGAATTTAGCTACTTGAGCTGTTGGAGATGAAGGGGAGACGACCATCCTTTAATGCATCGAACTCCAACTTTATTGATCAATCAATCACCTTAAATAACAGTGCTAACGAACTTCATGCATATTCTGTAATCCAATGTCATGATAGGCTAACAGAGAAACTTCTAACCACTCCCTTTGTTTTAGAATACCTACAATTGTTTATTAAAAACAGAAACCAAAACAGAAACCAGAAACTAAAACAGAAACCAGTGTTCCCAAAACTATTACATCTGCTCTCAGGATGGCAAGCCTTCCCAGAGACGGTATTCTACTTGTTATGGGAAGACAATCTGAGAACTTTATTGTTTATAAAGAGAGTCTAATTGTTTATAGGAATCAGAAGGCTGAGAACTGTTAGAAACTGCTTTACTTTTCTCTTCTACTTTTCTTTCAATTGTATGTCTCATGGCCTCTTTCTTTAAGCCATTCCTGAAAAACTCTCCAACATTGAGCTGAGCTTCTTGTAGGACTTTTAGCAGCCTTGTGTTCCTCACCATGGGGTGAATGAACCTTGTCAGTCTCGCTGGTATCATTTGCTCCCTTTCCTCCTGTGATTTTAAAAAACATTTCAACTAAGGATGTCACAGACATTTTTCATAAAATCCTCTCTTTTAGGATTTGTCCTTTCTGGGAAGCTGGGGCCCCAGAAGAAAAATGCAAACAATAATAATTTGCTGATGTGGAATGTAACAGGAGCATCTGTGATTGGTCTTCTGTGAGTGTTTGGATTTGCTGACCACTCACGGGAGAGTTGGTCCTTGCTTTCTGCTGGACACAGAACTTTGTTATTCATTCTTTTCTTTCTATTCTTAGCTTAGCAAGCCTCTGCAACTTTTCTCTTTATTCCTTTTAGTATAGTTATAATGTATTATATATCATATATCAATAAATCCAGCCTTCTGATCATGAACCAAGATTCTCGTCCACTTCTCTTACCCTGAAGACCTTCATCAGGTCGCTGTAATAGAAGGACAACAAAATATTTTCTTTACACTCCGGGCCCACAAAGGCGATTTACCTCATCAGTTCTCCCATAAGTCACTCAGAGGAAGCTGCAGCCCAGTTTCAAAGAGTTCCTCCAGAGAGAACCACAACCTCCTTAGAGGAGGGAACCATGCTGTTGCCAAAGGCACTTGGGGTCAGAGAACAGTGCCTAAACTCACTGTGCCAAAAGAATTGCACAATCTGGTGAGTCTGGTTAAGAAAAGTGTTAGAGAGATTCCTCTGGCCCAATTAAGGTGATAATGAGACCAAACCCAAAATGAATTTTATTGAACAGTAAATGGGATAGAAAAGGGGGGACAGGAAGGGAATGACAGGAAAAAGAGCCCTCCCCTGGGGCAGGGTAAGTGTGACATTGTCCCCTGTGTGTGTTTGCCCTTCCCAGAGTGGGGGTTTTACAGCTGAGCCAGTTTGGGTAAGGGGGTTGGTGTTCACCCCCTAAGCAGGGATTACCCCACTGCTTCAGGTTGCAATGCAAGATGTAACCAAATGCATGTTTTCAATACCCACCTTCATCAACTGCTATAAACAGATGGGGCAGTGTTCTTTATCTCTTCCATGACTCACCCCTGATAACGCCCTCCAGGGGAGATATCTCCTGTGAATGGGCCATTGAGTGTCACTGCAGGACTGATAAAATTCCATCCTCCCATTGTGGGATGCTCCTCCCTGGGGGAGGATCCAAGCATTCCTACCTGGATATAAGCTGACACTTTGCTACACCAGGAGCAGCTTGCCTACTGGATTCCCAGAGGACAAGAGCTCCCTAACCACCACTGGACCTCCACAGGAAGACCAGACCCTTCTACAGGATCGCTGCTTTGACAGAATCACCTTCATCACTCCAACAGGACTGCAGCCACCATTTAATGGGACTGCTGCCACCACCCTGACCAACAGGGTGTCAGGTTACATCCTGACTCTGTCAGTTTAAGGCAGTGTTTCTGTATCATTGCCTTGATCTTAGTTTTCTTTTAAATTGTAATTCTGGTTTAGACCCTCCCTAGGTTTGCCTTCAAACCAGTACAAAAGACAATGTGCGCACCCTTTGTTTTCTTCCCAGAACAGGATATCCCATTCCCAAACCTTGGTTGGATGGAGAAGGAGGCTGTGAGGAAGAGGAAGGAGCCCCAGGACACCCAGATAGGTGAGGAGGAAGTCAGTTCCTATTTCCCCCTCTCTCCTGCTCCGTCTCCCAGCCCAGCACAGCCCCTGGCTGCAGGACAACCCTGCTGCCAACCCCGTCCTGCCGGGGATGCACTGGGGGAATCTCCTTCCCCTTCCCTCTGGCATGGAGGCAAATCCCATCTTCTCCTTGTCCTTCCTTCCCCAGGGAAGGAACTAAGGATGGAGACCAGGGAGGAAAAATCTGCATGGCAGAACCTCGTGAAAGAGGCCGTTTTGAGTGATTCTAACGCACAGGAATCCAACAGGGAAGAAAAACCTCAGGCATCCCCCATGAGGAGGGGCTCCAAACCCAGCCCAGGGTGCTCTGAAGAAGCAAGAGCCACCCTGAGCCAGGAAGGTGGACAGAGCTTCAGCCAGAGTTCAGAGCTGGTGGTCCATGAGCAGCTTCATGATGGGGAGAAGCCCCACAAGTGCTTGCAGTGTGGGAAGAGCTTCAGGCGGAGCTCCCACCTGATCAGCCACCAGAGGATCCACACCGGGGAATGGGCCTACGAGTGTGGGGAGTGTGGGAAGGGCTTCAGCTACAGATCCAACCTTGTGACCCACCAACGCATCCACACTGGGGAGAGGCCCTATGAGTGTCCCCAGTGTCAGAAGAGGTTTCAGACCAGCTCCAATCTCCTCCAGCACCAGCAGATTCACACTGAGGAGAGGCCCTTCCTCTGCCCTGAGTGCGGGAAGGGCTTCAAGCACAACTCCAACCTCATCAGGCACCAGCGCATCCACACTGGGGAGAGGCCCTACCAGTGCGCCACATGTGGGAAGAGGTTTCAGACCAGCTCCAGTCTCCTCCAGCATCAGCGGATTCACACAGATGAGAGGCCCTTCCACTGCCCTGAGTGCGGGAAGGGCTTCAAGCACAACTTCACCCTCATCATCCACCGGCGCATCCAGACAGGGGAGAGGCCCTACGAGTGTCCCCAGTGTGGGAAAAGCTTCACCACCAGCTCTCACTTGACCAGACACCAACGGAGCCACCAGTAAGGGAAGCCCTGCAAATGCCACAAATGCAGGAACAGCTTCATCCACCACTCCAGCTTCATCCCCCATGGGAGAACCCACATTGGGAAGAACCCTGGTGATCCATGTTCCCCATGATCCATGCTGGGAAGACACCAGTCCCTTTTCCTGCCCCTACCAGTATCATGATGTGGCATTGAAAAACATGAGGGTGTTGCCATGGCTGTGTCATTACATTCACTCGCACCTCAGAGAATTTCCAGGTACAGAAAAGGGACACTCTCTCTCTCTGTCTCTCTCGCTGAGAAGAAGGGTGTCCTTTCCAAACACGGGAAATTGTGGCCAGGAAGACCCAGTGAGTTGTGTTTTAGTTTTCCCAGTAAACTGTTTCATTTATGCCTTCTGTTATCAATATTGTTTCGGTTCTGTTTGTCCCTTATCTTGTTCCTGTTCCTAATAAATTGTTCTTATCCCAGCCCGGGATCTTTGCCTTTTGTGCTTTCCAGGGGAGGCGGGAGGGCAGCAAGGGCAGCACGGTTTTAGCGGGCGCAGGAAATTGGGGAATCCCATTCCTGAACCTCAGCCCGTGGAAACCGAGCATCCCAGCTGGTCCCAGCCCTGGTGGCCATGGCAACAGCCTTGGGAGCGGGTCCCTGGCTGGGGCTGTGGGAACCTCTTCCCTCTGGTGCCCAGGGACAGGAGTGGA
The DNA here is from genome assembly GCF_028551555.1 of Melozone crissalis. NCBI lineage: Eukaryota > Metazoa > Chordata > Aves > Passeriformes > Passerellidae > Melozone > Melozone crissalis. The sequence continues at coordinate 3,585,131 of NW_026535824.1, forward strand.
GGGAACGGCTGCAGCTGAGTCGGGGCAGGCTCAGGTTGGATGTCAGGAAAAGGTTTTTGCCCAGAGGCTGCTGGGGCCGTGCCCAGGCTCCCCAGGGAAGGGTCCCAGCTCCAGGGCTCTCTGAGCTGCAGCAGCGTTTGGACAGCACTGCCAGGCCCAGGCTGGCATTGTTGGGGTGTCCTGTGCAGGGCCAGCAGTTGGACTGGAGGATCCTGATGGGTCCCTCCCAGCTCAGCCAATTCTGTGGTTCTGGGATCCCGTGAGCCCGGGGATGGGGCTGCCAATGGTTGCCATGGTAACGGTCTCTGGCTGCAGGCCTGAGCTGGTGTCCATGGCAACCACCCCGGCATGGGGTCTCCATGGAGCTGCCAAGGGATTGACCATAGCAACAGGGGGGCTGGTGATGGTTGCCATGGAAGCTGACCATAGCAACAGGGGGCTGGTGATGGTTGCCATGGAAACTGACCATAGCAACAGGGGGTGTGTGATTGTTGCCATGGAAACTGACCATAGCAACAGGGGGCTGGGGATGGTTGCCATGGAAACTGACCATAGCAACAGGGGGCTGGTGATGGTTGCCATGGAAACTGACCATAGCAACAGGGGGCTGGTGATTGTTGCCATGGAAACTGACCATAGCAACAGGGGCTGGTGATGGTTGCCATGGAAACTGACTATAGCAACAGGGGGCTGGGGATGGTTGCCATGGAAACTGACCATAGCAACAGGGGGCTGGTGATTGTTGCCTGCTAAGGATCAGATTTGTCACAGGCCCTCAGAGTGATTCCTTGGGGACTTTCCAGAAGTCTCCAGGCTGTTCTAGATCTGGAATGTCACAGGCACAGACAGGGGCCCCATGGAGACCTCCCAGGGGTTTCTGGGGATGGTAAAGAGCCCTGTGGACTGAGGCAGTCACAGCCATTCCATGGTGACATCCCAGGGGACCTTGTGCTGCAAAGGCACCGATCTGTCACAGGCACTCACAGGGTGGCCATGGTGACATCCCAGGAGTCCCCAGGCTGCCAAAGAGCCAGGATGTCCCAGACACTCACAGGGGTTCCTGTCATGGGCAGATATATTTATATAAATATGTATTCTCTACGATGGTAATGATTAGACAAAATTGCCTTAATCAGAAATAGTTATGGCAGGATGTAAGAGACGTAAAATATATTATACAGAGCACTAGGAAATTATTTCAAAGCAACTGTATTTGGCAAAACCTGTAATTAGGGAGAGACTGATGTCACTCCCCCAGACCAATGACCATGGGCAATTCCTTTTGGCTCAGCCTGGAGCAGTGACCTTGAGGGTGTCCCCACCGCTGGGAGGAATCCCCACACCCCTCAAGAAGGGAAATGTCAGGAGATGCTGCCATTAAAATTTGGAATGGGGCTTTTCTCGTCTGAGGTGCTGCCCTGTCAGTCCGATAGGCCCAGGCTGGGCCAGCTCAGCAGCTCTGCAGAAGCTCTCAGTGGTGTCACTTGGTTGTTCCTTTCTCTGGGGATTGTTCCAGCTCTGCCACAGCTTCAGCTCCCTCTGAGGATGTTGAACTTTGGGATGGAGGAGTCAGGCTGGTTTCAGCATTATTCACCCCCAAAACAGTGTGACTCCCCTCCTTCATTTCCCACTGGGGGCTTTGCAAACAGGACCTTGCTGGAGTTGTTGGAGCCCATTGCAGGCAGAGCCTCCTGCTCCAGCAGGAACTGCCTTTCCTGTGCCATGAGCAGGGCAGGTCCTGCTGCAGGAAAAGCCCCAGGCCAGCCCCAGCAGAGGGAAGGGCTTGGGCACAAGGGCAGAGTGCCGTGCTGGGAACTGTGCCAGGGAGAGCCTGGGGCACCAAAGGCACCTTGGCAGCAGCAGCTGCTTGCAGGTCATGGCCGGAAGCCTCCCTTGGCAGTCCGGCCTGGTGGCCACCACTGCAGAGCTGCTGCCTCAGGGCTCATTCCTGGCTGGGCTCTGAAAAGCCACTTCTGCTCCAGGAGCCTGACTGGGAAGCCATTGGCCCCAGCACCTTGGGGACAAGATATTAATGACAAAACTCTTCATGGCAGCAGAGCCAAGGCAGGGGCAGAGGAAAGGGCAGAGCCAGGCCCAGGGGACAGGGCTGCCATGGTGATGGCTGTGAGGTCACTGCCCCTGTAGCAGCCTGGCTGCCCTCAGCAGACATTCTGGCCAGAAGCGTTGTGAGGGCACCCAGCACATCAGAGAACTCACAACAGGAATTCTGCCACTGGGGATGAGAGGGTTTCACTGGGTCAGGCTGCACAAAGCTCCCGCTCTTGGACAATTCCTGGGATGGGGAATCCACTTCTCTGGAAAAACAGCTGCAGTTTCCTGCCACTTTCTTAATTGTAGAATATTTCCTCCTTCTAACAAATGTTAATTTGTCTCCATTCAGTTTAAAGATACTGACCCGTTTTCTGTCACTGTAGGATTTAGGAGAAAATAACTTCGAATGCTATTTTTCCCTTTTCACAGACCTTGGAGAGGACTCAAAAATCTCCCAGAATGGGGTTTGGAGGCCTCATCACAAAACCAGCAGGGAGAGTCTGCAGCCTCTGTGGTCAGTGGTGTAGAGACTGAGGACTGAAAGGGAATAGCCTGGGAGGGATGGAGGGGTTTCAGAGAGGCTGGAGCTTTTGTTCATAGTAGGAATAAGCCTGAAGAAGACCTAATAGCACCAAGTGCAGCTTGGGAGGTCCAGACTGAACACCAGGAGAAAGGAACTTCCCTGTCAGGGCAGGGCTGTGGTGCAGCACGTCCCCAGCAGGAGCCTGGAGCAGCCCAAGGCTCTGTGTGGGCAGGCAGGGGCAGGCAGGAAGCAGAGCTGTCAGCAGAGGAAGGGGCCAGCCAGGTGGGGCAGCCGGGGGATGACGACAGCCTGCAGGGACAGAGGCGCAAGTTTGCTCAGTTTCAGAGACACCTTTCCCTTGCTTGTCCCCACCTGTCATCACTGCCACCAGTGTTCTCCTCTACCTGGAACCTGGGGACACTTTCTCAGTCCTGTCCCTCAGAAGGATCTATTTAAAGTATGAGAAACTTCTGTGTTTCAATTTCTTTTTGAGTCCCTGAGAAGTTCTTTGAGCACACTCTGAGGGACAGAATCTGATGCAAAGAGCACCAAAGCCCCAGAGGGTCATTGAAGTCCCTGTGCTGTGTCTGTGCTGCTGAGCTGGGCCGGGCTCCTGGCCCAGAGGCAGCTCCTGGCAAGGGCAGCGCTGCAGAGAGACAGCTCTGGCCAGGAGCAGCTCCTGTGCACAGCCCAGCAGGGCTGGGGCACTGCCAGGGCCCCTCAGGGACACCAGCAGGGCACAGACAGAGCTCACAGGGGCTCAGCACTGGCAGGGGCTGTGGGATGGCCCAGGGGGCTGTGACACAGCAGCACCTCTGTGGCTGTGTCATAGAGGCACAGGGCAGGTGGGATGTCAGCAAGGGGCTGTGTGACAGCACAGAGTGGGCTGTGTGAGGTCACAGGTTGGGCTATGACATCTCAGATTTTGTTGTGTGAGGTCATTGATCAGCTACAGCATCATAGAGGGGATTCTGTGACATCACAGAGCAGGCTGTGACATCATGGCATGACTGTGTGACATCATGGAGTGGGCTTTGTGTTCAAAAGGTGTGCTGTGACATTACAGAGTGGGAGTATGACATTACGGAGAGGGTTTTGTGACATCACTGAAGGAGTTGTGACATCACAGAGTGGGCTGTGACATCATAGAGTAGGGTGTGAGGCCGTAGAGCAGACTCTGCCATCATAGAGCGTGGCTCTGTGACATCAGAGTGTGGGTTGTGACATCATCAGGTGGTTGTGTAACATAATAGAGCAGGCTGCAGCATCACAGAACAGATTCTGGCATAACAGAATGACTTTGTGACTTCACAGTCTTCAGTGACATTGCAGCACTGCTGTATGGCATCACCAGGTGACATTATAGACTTGGCACTGTGACATCTCAGATATGGCTGTTTGACATCCCAGACATGGCTGTGTGACATCCCAGGGGCTGTGTGACATCACAGGGGCTGTGTGAGGTCACTGGGGAGGTCACTCTGGCCTGGCCCGCCTCTCAGTTGCCCCCAGAGCAGTCCAACCCTGCTCGTGCACAGCAGGGTCCCCTGTCCCCCCAGGTCCCCCCGCCCCCGGCCCCGCAGCCTCCCGCAGAGGATGTTCCATGAGACCAACCTGGGGACCAGGGGACGGAGCCCTGGGGGTGGTAAAGGGGGACAGGGACTCCCCGGCAGAGTCCCAGTGTCCCCCAGGGCCAGTGCCTGGGCCAGGGCTCCTTCACCCTGTTACGAACGAGGCCTTGAGAGCGCTGAAAAAATCCCCAGCAAGGGAGCAGCAAAAACCAGATTTAATATTAGGCGACAGCACCACGAAATTCCTTGGCAAGAGTCACTTTGCTCCTGACTGGAATATTTCAGGCACAGCAAGGAAACAAAGCAACAGCAAAACCAAACAGAATCCAGGCAATCAATCCAGAAATGAACTGAGAACTGTCCCTGTGTGTGTGTAACACAAGGACAGTGAGGGCAAGGATAAAAGAAATATGGCCGAAAAAGTTAACAGAGCTCAAACTTAACAGGACTTAACTGATACCTTAACCTTAACTGACACCTTAAACTTCACAATTTAGCAAAGAACAGAGCTTAACAGTATTTAACCTAACTTATAACCTATGACTTAGCAATTTAACAGAGGAATAACACTTAACAATGTTCAACTTAACTTTTATTAAACATAACAACTTAGCACAAGAAGAATTCTTAGCAACATTTAACTTAGCTCAAACCTTGTGACTTAACCTAACTTACAGCTATCCAAGGCACTCCAACCCCTCAGAGAGCAGCATTTCTGCCCCATTTCCCCAGCACAGGCACTCCTGTGTGCACACAGACACAAAGAGTCAGGGCAAGGCACCTGTGAGAAATTCCCCTGAGGGCAGGAAATGCTCCCTGTGGATCCTTTGGCATCTCCCCTGTGGGTGAAGGGTTGAGCCTGGAGGAGTGTGGGGATCGGCCCAGGCTCTGTCGTTGTTGGGGATCCCCGAGTGCAGCAAACAGGAGAGTTCCCGGCTGGGAGAGGCTCCACTCAGAGGGAGTCGCTGGCCCAGGAGAGCTCCAAGGGCTCCTTTTGGAGTGCTGTTTCTAGGGCCCCAAGAGAGGGGCTTCAGTCCCAGCAATGTTTCATCCTGGCCGCACTTGGCACCAACAGCTTTCTTTGGCAGTGTGAGAACAGGGATGTTGTGCCGCTGAGGGAACAAAAACAGTTCCCAGGGCTGCTCCTACAGAAACCAGGAGCTGGTTGGGCAGCAGCAGTGCCTGGAGCAGACAGTGTTTGTGATGAGCTGCAGAGGGGCTGAGCCCAGGGGCTGTTGGCCAAGGCCGAGGCCCAAGGAGCATTTCTCAGCTGGCAGGGCGGCCTGAGAAGGGGAGGGGGGAATGCAGCAGCACAGGGCCTGTGGAACCAAGGGAGCATTGTGACACTGTGGGGCTCTGTGACACCAAGGGACCATTGTGACACTGTGAAGTCTTGTGAGACCAAGGGACTGTTGTGACACTGTGGGGCCTCATGGAATTGTGGAGAGCACTGTGACATTGCTGGGCCTCATGGAACCAAGGGGACTGTACTGACACTGTGGGGCTCCATGGAGTGTAGGGATCATCGTGACACAGAGGCCCCATCAAACCAAGGTCCATTGTGACACTGCAGTGCCTTATGGAACCATTATGACTCTCTGTGGTGTCATGGAACCAAGGGGCTATTGTAACCCTGTGACACCCCATGGAGCTAAAGGTCCATTGTGACATTGCAGGGCCTCATGGACCCATGGAAAGACCATTAAGAGACTTCACAGCCTCATGGAACCACTGAGACCATTGTGACCCTGGGGGTGCCCACAGAACTAAGAGGACCATTCTGAATACTCTGGGACCTCATGATACCAAGAGGCCTTTGTGACACTGAAGGCTGCATAGGGGTCATGGTGACATTGTGGGGCCTCCTGTCATCAGGGGTCCATTTTGACACTGTGGAGCCAAAGAAGACCATTGTGACACTGCAAACCCCCAGGGTCCAAAGGTCCATTGTGACATTGCAGGGCTCATGGAATAGGAGCCACATGACATTGTGTGTCTTGTGGAACCACAGAGATCATCGTGGCACTGCAAGGCCTCATGGAATCATTGGAACAATTATGACACTGCAGGGCCTTGTGGAACCTTGGGGCCATTGCAACACTGTGGAATCCAATTGAAAGCAGGGTCTCTTTTGACACTGCTGGACCCCATGGAATCAAAGCACCATTATGACACTGTGGGGCCCCATGGATACAAGGTACCATTGTGTCACTGTGGGGTGCCATAAAAACAAAAGAACACGGAACAGGGCTGGCTTTTTTGTCTTTCTCTGTTTCTGTGCTCCTGCAGATTTTGATTAACATTAAATTGAACAGGCTTAGAGTTTGTGAAGTTGAATGGACCAAGTCAATGCTTTGAGAAGTGTTCTCTGTTGATTGAATATCTTACGTAGTTTGACATAAGAAGAATTTTAAAAAGTATTACAAAACTTTTTTGTGTAACTGACAATCTGTTGAACCACTAAGATGCTGAATATGCCTCTGTGAAACACATATGTTAAAGATTAAAAAACCCAGGAACCTCCTCTTTCTTTTCCAGTCAGCAAAGAAACAGTGGCCCCAGCCCTTGCCCCCAAAACTCTTTTTCTTTATAACACATAAAACTACAGAAAAAATTCAAATTAATGTCAAACAAAAAACCTCCATACTTAAATAAACAAATGTTAAAATAACTGTAATTTCATAAAAAGTTTAAAGAGGGTAAAAAAAATAGTCCAGTATCCTCAAAAAAAGATCTCTATTCCCAGAGATAAAAATAATTTTGAACTTAATAATAAAAACTTTTACCTTTAAATGACTCATACTTAAAGCAATACCCCATAAGTCGACATGGCTCATCAACAAGCTGTAAAAAAGCTTGTAGCAATAAAAGTAACTTCACAATAACAAAGTTCTATAGACAACTGTTATCCATGCGAGAATTATGAGCATCAAAAAAATCCATTTTTTTCTCTTGTAAAAAAATCTCCATAATCTTAATAAGAAAAACTTCTCTCCCAAAGTAAACTTAAAAAGACTATTCTAGAAATAGTACCCTAACTAGAAATTTTAAGTTTAGTTTCTTTTCATTGTCAGTAAAAAAAAAAGTTGTAAAGAAAAAAGTGTTCTAAAGAGTTTAATTCTTACTACTTTTTTCTTTTTAATTTTACTTTTAAATAAAAATTTCTTTATATACTCTTAAAATTTTAGGCCTACTGTACCTTTCTCACAATCCTATCTCACAACAAAATTAATACATAAATAATTAATGGACACTAAAACCAACCACACTCATCAATACATTACTTAAGAAATCCCAGGATTTGAAAAATCTTAAATTAACAATCCAAAACCATTACAAAGCTATAATAAACCTTTTGCCAAAGTTTCTCTGATTTTCTAAAGTACCCAGTAAAGGCTGTTTTGTTCTTCTGTGCTCCTCAGAATCTCTTGTATTGGTATTTCTCCAGTGCTCCTAACTCAGAGCACACAAACAATTGTAATTCCTTTTAAATGTCTCCTTGAGAGAGTTGTTTGGGGAATAGGAATCAGGTCTTGTCTGTCCTGCTTGGCCCAGCCCAGGCAGGGCTTTCCCAGCCACATTCCACACTCCATTGCCCAGCTGGAGCCGCTGGTGCCTCTGAGTTGTGCTGCCCCAGCCCCAGGGACGCTCTCCTTGTCTGCCCATTCCCCCATGGTCTCTGGGCAGGGATGGCCTCAGTGGGGGCTGCTGACATCCTCAGCACCTTGGAGGCTGCTGCTGAATTTTCCTGCTCCAGAGGCTTGTTCAGCCTTGAGCTCTTCAGTGCGGGAATTCAGTGTCCCAGGTCTCATTAACATTCAGAACACCTGAACAAGCCAAGCCTCTGGGAATAATTTGATTTTAATTTCCAAATCACTTGTGGTTAAGTAGATCTCAGTAATGTATTCAAAGTCAATATATTCTATTTAAAAATACAGTGAGAAAAGATTGTTTAGATCCTGTTTAGTTTTGTTTTCCTGTTAATTTATTGTTATGTGCAATCTCCAATTGACAGTAAATCCATGGACCTCGTCATGCAGTTTGAATGGATATTAAAATTAAGACCCTTCATGGCTGACAATCCATCATACTCTGTCCCTACCCCCACCCCACCATTTCCCCCATCCAAACCCTGGCCCTCAGAGCAGCCTTGTGCAAATCTGAGTTCCCTCCAGCCCAGGCTGCACCTGCAGCTTTCAGCTCCTTGGCTCCAACTCCCACCTACTTTCCTTGGAGAAGGAGCTGCCCGAGACACAGAGGGATGTTCATTTCTTGTCAGCCAACAAGGCCAAGGGAAGGCATAGCTCTGTAAAATGCAAAAGTCATTCTTCTCCCTACCTCTGCCCTGCACCTGATCCCCACAGCCTGTCCTGTTCCCTTCAGGAAAAAGTTTCCAGTCCTGGGGCAGCATCAAAGGCATGGGCATGCTGGGCTGCAGGGCACCTTATCTTCTATGACTTTTTTTTTTTTTTTTAGATCGTGGAGGGGCCCTCCCCTGTCTTTGCTGGGTGTTCCTAAAACAATGATAGGGGAGTTCCAAGGGCTGTTGGTTTTGGTGATGCGGCCCTTGGCAAGCTGCTCCTCCACGAGGGCCTCCAGTGCACGTAACTTTGTGTTAGAAAGAAAGGGGCCACTGGTCATTCCACACTGGATGTTGTTGTTTCCAGGTGAGTTGTGGGATGGTGGGTTTCACACACTTCACAGTGGCCCCCACTAAGAATCCCTACTGGGAATTTTTAGAGAGGCGCCCCATTGGGCTAGAAGGTCCCTGCCCCAAAAGGTGATCAGTGCCCTCACCACGAATGGCTGGATGGTTGCCATCTTGCCCTCGGGACCTTCTACTATAATATTTCTCTTACTCCTTATGGAAACCACTGCCCTTCCAATCCCTGAAATCATCCCCGCCACGGGCTGTAGTTCCCAATTTGCTGCCTATTCAGAGCGGGCTATGATGGTAACATCCACCCTGGTGTCCAGCATGCTCAGGCAGTAAATCTTCTCCCCTTTGCAGAACAGGCCACACTCCACGACAGGTTTGTTGGAGGCCACAACCTGCACCCACATGATGGTGGGGTTGAGGGGAACCTGTCCTGGATTGTCTTTAGGTAACGGGAATGCTTGTGCAATAGGAGTCCCTTGTGATAGATAAAAAGGAGGTTCTGTGCAACAGAGCTGTACGAAAATTTCTTCCCCTGGGCCAATGATCTGGACTTTGGAAGTGACATAAATTTGTCCAGGTCCATGAAAAGTGCCTCCCAGAATGAATATATTGGAAGGACCATCGGATGGCCCACATCTTCCCGTTGGCACGCGGTGAAGCATTCCCTGTTAGAGAAGTCTATGGACAGCTGAGTTACCAGCTGGTGCCGGGTTCCCACCTGTCCCGCTCCATGTGTTGGATCCTGCTGATGTCCCTTGGGATCCCTGCAGTGATGATGCTGCTCATGGTCGGCCTGCAGCTCCTGATGGGTGTCAGTTGTCACCATCTGTTCATATGAATGGGGGTTGTGATGGTTTGCTTACTGCTCTTGGAGTGCAAAACCAACACGGAAAGGGGATTGCAGTATCAATCAGAACAAATGCACCTTTATTGAATGACCACAGCAAATGTGTTAATGGAATTAGAGAAAGGAAAAGAATAGAAAAGAGGTGGAGAGAGAGAGAGGGAGCTACCAAACGTAGAGAGAAAAAGTCCTTGTAGTCCAACTGATGGAGTTCGCCTAGTCACATTGGGGAGATCTCAAAAGTCCTGGTAAACTCAAGGTTCTATTATAGTCCATTGCTGAGGAGGGGAACAAATCTTTAAATTGTTGAGGGGGAACAGATGCAATAAAGAATAAGTCTATTGAAATTGCTGAGGGGGAAAGAAGGTATTGAAGACAGGTACAGACAGTCTATGTTCTCAGCAGTAGGTGAGAACCATTGTCTTCTTGGTCCAATGGCCATACCTGCAGGCAAATATCTGGCTTTGGTCAGGTCAGCTCCCCCACACACCTCCCCCATGTTGAGGGTTTCAGTCTCAGTCCTTGGGAAGGGGGAGCTTCTCCATATAGGGTTCTCATATCTCAGTCCTTGAGGGAGAGTCTTCTCCCATCTCAGTCCGTCCATCAGGGTGGTTGAAAAGCAGATGATGGCTCTTCTGTGGGAGGGGGACCACCAAAGGTTACCCCAGAAAAGTCCAACCAGGCCAAGAGGTGGGGAAATCCACAAGCTATTGTCACAGAGCAGGTGCAAGTACATGGGGTGTGTCACCCCCTGGCAGGCCCGGCTAGAAGCAGTCACTGTAGACACAGCTGCAAACAATCCCTTGGCAGGCCAGAATTCTGCTCAGGAGCCTCAGGATTATTTGGCGTTCATCCACCACCGGCAGGCCAGAATTCCAATCCAGGTCCTCAGGGTCTCAATGTCTGTCCTGGGGATGGTCGTGAGGCAAATGAGGGGAACTGCAGACCATCTCTCACACCTTCATGTGCATGCTCTGGGAAGCCAGGAGCAAGCTTCTCCAGGTGCAGTGCCCCCCCTGCCTCCCCGGCAGGGCAGGGGTCAATGAGCCAGTGGTGGCTGTCCCTAAACAGATCCACAGCTGGCTGTAGCAGAGGGGCTGGTGGCTGCCCATGCCGGGGGACGCGCTCCTCCAAGTCTGACTGGGATGTGCCTATCAAGGTGGATTCGCTTTCCCATGGGGTCTGGCCCCTTAGAGTTCTGGAAAGCATTGACCAGATTGATAGTAGTCAAGGTACACTCACATCTCACCTCAGTTCCCCCAGACACAGAGACCCAGTGAGTCCCAGGCCTGCAGATCCAGTGAGATTTCCACATCCACGGGGAAACCATGAATTTTGGCCTAACAGAAAAGCCTGCAGAGAACATCTTGCAACATAGGAAGTCTCATGACAAGTCATAAGTTCCCACACTGCAAGGGTTTCATCTTCTGACATAGAAATTTGGATGCCCATTTCTGCAGGCACCTTTTCCCAACCGCAAGCTCCCCCAGGTCACATTGGGGTTCACCTCTTGCCGTAACCAGGCGTCCCCAAAGGGGTAATAATTAGCATTGACTCCACAATTCTCAGAAGGCTGATCAATCACTTTATTATACTATGCCTTTTAAGACACCCACTGCCCTTAGAGACAGTCACCATACAGGTGGACCTAATTGGTCCTTGAATCCAAACACCATCACCAGTGGCCAATTAAGAAATCACCCTTTGGTAAACAAATCTTCATAACACATTCTACATGTTCACAACAGCAGGCGCAGCAAGTGAAGATAAGAATTATTTCTCATGAATTTCTCTGGTCTTCTCACAGCCTTCCCTAAGACAATACCTGGCTAGTTGTGCCTTGCTCCCTGTGGTCAGAGAGCTGCTGCCACATGTTTGCAGACTGCTTCCATGTCTGCCCTTCCCAGGTGCCCAGGATCCTCTGGGATGGCTCTGGCCTTTCCAAGAGCTTTGAGAGAAGTCTCACAGTGACACTGCCCAGCCTTCTCAACATCCCTGACACCAAAAGCCTTTTCCACATCCCTCAGTGCCAGCTTAGTGCCCAGGACACAGCAGAGCCCTGTCCAGGTCCTCAGGGTGGTTCAGAAGGGAGGCAGCTGTGATTTCTCCCCACAGAGTCACCACTCCAATGTCTCTCTGTGCAGTCTATGGCGGTCCTGAGCATTTTCCCTGGAGCCTCCCTGCCCTGGATGTTTCTTTCAATGCAGTCCTCAGCACAGCCAAGCAAAGAATTTAGGTGGTTTCCCAGAGGACATTCCTCTTGAGTGAAGTGGCCTCAAGGCACTGTTTGTGCCACTGGAATTGTGCCACCCCCGGGTGCTGCTGATGGTGTTTGTACTCACTGGGGTTCATCTCCCCACACACACATGATGCACTGCTGAGATCTCCTCAGTACAGAGCAAACATGGCCTGCTGGCCTGATTACTTGGTGTCCCTCTGTGCAGTGACAAACAACCTCCTGTAGGTAGGGAGAGGCCAGTGCTGGAAGTGGTGGTTGCAGAGGCTGGTGTGGGACAATTGCCCTGGGCCACCTTCCCAGGCTGTCCTGGAACAAGGACAAAGCCCAGGCCCTGCTCTGCTTCTGCCTCAGGTCCATGCCAGGAGCTCTGGCTGTGCCAGGACTCTGCTGTGAGCCCCCCATGCACACTCTCCCCCTGCCCCAGGCACTGGGCTTTGCTGTGCCAGGACATTCCTGGGGCACATTCCTGACAGCAGGAAATGGAGAGAGGGCAAAGCCTTCCTGCTCTGCCCTCAGGGGATGCCCTTTCCTGATGGAGCTGCTGTGCTTGAGCCCAGCTGTGTCCCAGCAGTGCCCATGGCCTGGCCCTGCCTGTGGTCACAGCAGGGACATGCAGCAGGACAGTGACCAAGCTGCCAGAGCACTCTGGCCTTGCACCCACAGCAGGGCTGGGAAAGAGAGTGTGGACTTGGGAAGAGCAGCTCTGAAAGGACCAAGTGCTGCTGCTCCCTGGCAGTGCTGCTGTGTTGGGACCCTTCCCTTTCCCCCCTATAACTTCATGCAGGTCCCAGAGTTGAGATCCCAAAAAAACAAGGCACTGCAAGGTCGTTTATTTTGTTCAAACAAAGCAATAGTACAGCTCCTGGATTACAGAGCTTCTGGATCAAATTCAAGAGGCAGACAGGGAATTAGGTGAGGGATGAATAGAAACATTTAATTGAGCACATTATGGCAAGAAGAATCCATCGGCATGACCAAATACCTGAGAAGGCAGAGACTGGGCCAGTCATGAGTTCCATTCTGAAAACTAAGCAGCAGAAAACAATCACTTCTTTGCTTCTGAAAAGTACCCAGTCATCTTTGTCCTCAGGGCATCCTTGAGCTCCTGGTTCCTCAGGCTGTAGATGAGGGGGTTCAGGGCAGGAGTCACCACCGAGTACAAAACTGACAGGGCCAGATCCAGGGATGGGGAGGACATGGAGGGGGGCTTCAGGTAGGCAAATACTGCAGTGCTGATAAACAGGAAGAGCACGGCCAGGTGAGGGAGACAGGTGGAAAAGGCTTTGTAGCGTCCCTGCTCAGAGGGGATCCTCAGTACAGCCCTGAAAATCTGCACATAGGAGAAAACAATGAACACAAAACAACCAACTAACAAAAAAGTACAAACTATGAGAAGCCCAAGTTCCCTGAGGTAGGAATTGGAGCAGGAGAGCTTGAGGATCTGAGGAATTTCACAGAAGAACTGGCCTAAGGCATTGCCATGGCACAGGGGCAGGGAAAATGTATTGACTGTGTGCATGACAGCGTAGAGAAAGCCACTGGCCCAGGCAGCTGCTGCCATGTGGGCACAAGCTCTGCTGCCCAGGAGGGTCCCGTAGTGCAGGGGTTTGCAGATGGACACGTAGCGATCATACGACATGACTGTGAGAAGGGCAAGCTCTGATCCAGAGAAGAAGAAAATCAGAAAAACCTGTGCAGCACATCCAGTGTAGGAGATGGTCCTGGTGTCCCAGAGGGAATTGTGCATGGCCTTGGGGACAGTGGTGCTTAGGAAGGCCATGTCAAGAACAGAGAGGTTGAGCAAGAAGAAGAACATGGGCGTGTGCAGGTGGTGGCCGCAGGCTACGGCGCTGATGATGAGGCCGTTGCCCAGGAGGGCAGCCAGGGAGATGCCCAGCAAGAGGCAGAAGTGCAGGAGCTGCAGCTGCCGCGTGTCTGCCAATGCCAGCAGGAGGAAGTGCCTGATGGAGCTGCTGTTGGACATTTGCAGTGTCTTGGCATGGGGATCTGTAAAAAAAGTAATCATGGTATAGTTGTGTTTGAAGAGGACTTTAAAAATCCCAGCACAGACTGGGGGCACTTTCCCCCCACTCCCTGCCCAGGGCTCTGCTGCCTGGAGCTGTCCCTGCCAGCAGCTGCTTCCCTGTGCCCAGGACTGGGCCCTGCCAGTGCTGCCAGAGCCCAGCCCAGCCCTGGGGACTCAGCTCTGCCCTGCAGACCCCTCCCAGCTCTGGCACTGCCCAGGGGCAGCTCTGGCTCTGCAGGCTCTGATCGCAACGTCAGAGCAACCCTGAGGAGGCTGGAAAAGCAACAAAGATGCCGCCGTCTGAGGGGCCCTGTGATGATTTCTGTCACTGCATGGTTTATTCTGGTCTATTGGGTTTTTTTTATTTATTCTCCACCTGAACTGAGAGATGAATATCTATATGCAATTTCCCATTCAGGCAAAACAGAGCAGTAGAATAAAAACCCAGGCTTTTCCCATTTATTGAAGCCATTCATTACAATGAACAGTAGTTTCTGAGAAAGAAAAGAATTAAAAGACCTGAGGAATAAAAGAATTAAAAGACACTCTATCAAGGGAAACACAGAAGTTAATAAATAACCTAAAATACATTGTTTGGGAAAACTTTGATTAGATAAGTTAATAAATAATCTAAAATACACTCACAAAAGAGACTTTGGAGTTAGAATATTTGAAGAAGCGAAAGTAGAAGCCAAAAAGTTAAGGTGACCTGCCAAGCCGTCAGAATCAAGCCAAGTGCAACAGTGATTTCTGCCAAGTCATGGAAAAACATGCCAAGGATGACAGGAAGATGCCCAAATTAGGAGAAGCTTAAAATTTAACTAAGGAAGACCAAGAGTTCCTGGAAAACCCCGCCTATACTCCTGCCTGCTTATTAATATGCATATAATAAATGATGTAATCCTTGTTCAAAATTGTATAAAAACCTGCTTTTGCTGTACCTGATTTAGAAATCCACTTGGTGATTTCTCCAACGCGTTGTCAATAAATACCTCCTGCCTATAGACCTCAAATCTAGTCTCTGGGCAGCTTATTATCGCCTTTTGGGGCAAAATTCGGCATCATTTTTGGCGACCGCGGCAGGACAGAAAGGGTCCTCCCGAGCCTTGGCTCAAGGGGGACCGGGATCTCTTCGGGGCCCTTGACGGAATTCTGTCAGAAGGGATCCCCATCCCCCAGCCAACGCGCAACGGTGGACAAGAACTTTCTGCATCTCCTGCTCCAAATTAAGAGGTATTTATCTTTGCTTAAGGGGTTTATGGTAAAGCGCTTTATTGGGAAACGAGGGTCAGACGTGACCGCTCGAAGGGAAGCCGGGGGACGCCCTGGTAAAGAATCCCAGTTGTGTTAGAGGTACGGTAATAGTAACGCAGGTTAGAGTCCTGCTGTGAGGAATATTTGTTTTTCGTAACGCAGGTTAGAGTCCTGCTGAAAGGAGTATTTGTTTTTCGTTTATCTTGGTATTCTTTGGAAGGAATATTGTTTTTCGTTTATCTTGGTATTTTTGGTTTGTTCTTATTATGTGGGAAACCGTTTTAACACTGTGTTTAATGTTATAATACTGTGAATTAAGGGTCAAGAACTGAAATTGTTCTCTGAGACCGGAAGAGAGGTCGGTCAGTTCGTGGTATTTTTGTGTCTGCTCTATGTGTCTGTTGCAAAATCTTACAGGAGGCGTCTTGTCACTCTTCATGTAATAGACGCACGTCTCAATCCCGGGAAGAAATTTGTCACCCCCTGCAATTGTTACGGTGCTTTGCGATTGCATGAATCTGGCAAACCGGTATCTCACGGTCTGTAGGCGACCTCTCGTGACCCTACCTGGTAAACAATCCGTTCTGATATAGACCATAAGGTAGGAACTATTTCATAAAGGTGTGTGGGTGAGAGTGAATGAGACGCAGCATCGCTGCGAAGCGAGAGGGAGTCCCACTCCGCATTTCCCGTTCTTCGCGAGAAGCCAGGTCGGAAACGGACAAAGCGATTGGAAATTGCGTGTATGAAGTGTTAAAATCAATTGGCATATAGTATTTGCGAGAAAGAGACTGTTCCGGTTAAACAGAAAACGCAGACACAGGAAATAGCAATGGGAGGTCAACAGAGTAAGGACGTAAATATGAAAACCCCCTTAGGATGTATCCTAAAGCACTGGAAGGACTTGGGAGGGATTCCGGGGGGAAACATAAGTAAAAAGACGCTCCTTAAATATTGCACACAGTGGTGGCCATTGTATAAGTTAGATGACAATGAGAAATGGCCACCGGAGGGAACAACTAATTATAACACTATTTTACAACTGATGCTTTTCCTCCGTCGACTTAATAAATGGGATGAAGTGATGTATGCTGACATGTTCTTTACCCTAAGAATAAACCAGAGTGGCAAAAAGAATGCGGGGTAAATGTAGCACCTCAGGACCCCCTAGTACTAGCTCTAGAAAAAGATAAGAAAGGTTCAAAGCCTAAAGAACGTTGCTGTGATGCATGTAGCATTGGGGAACAATGTCTTAAGCTAACGAGAAGAGATAGTGGAAAGGAGAGCGAAATAAGCCTGTGGGAATATCATCCATTCGCCCCAGGACGGGAAGGGCCTCTACCCAGGCCAAAAGAGGAACAAGGGGACCCTAGCCCATTAAAGGAACTGGAACGATGGTGGAAATCTAAGTTTGGGCGCAGCCCTCAGAAGCTAGACAACAGTTGGCAAGAAGGTAGCCCATCAAAATCGGGGGTTGAAAAGAGGGAAAGCAGCCCGCAGGGACCAGATAGTCCACAGGGGTCGGGGAGCTACAGGGATGCTGACAGCCACCCAGACTAGAAGTTGAGAGGGAAGAAGCCAGTCCACATGGAGCTGAAAGCCGAGGGGAGACACGCAGCCTGCCCGAACTAAGTCCATGTAGGGCTAGTAGCACACCTAAGGATGGAAGTTTAAGGAAATCAGGTACCTGTAGAATGGAAACTAGCACACCAAGGACTAGAGACAAAAGTAGCTCACTGGGAGGTGATGTCTCTGAGTTGAAATATAGTGAGAAGAATGACAATGAGGCATGCGAAAGAGAGGCAGAGAACAACTCACAAAAGCTGAATATAGTAATCCAGATAGAGGATAAGAGAGACGGAAGGGGAACGAAGATGAGGAGGACAGTAGCCCAGAACAGGACAGGCGTCAGCAGATGCGGGAAGAAAGGCGACAGATGCAGAGCGAGAGGCGGTTGGACTGTGTAAACCATGTTAGGGGAGTAGTAGGAAAAGAGTTGACAGAAATTGAAAGTGAAGATGAAGAACAGGGAAAGGGAAAGAGAAAAGAGAAGAGAAAGAATAGGGAAGACACTGAGGCGCAGGAAGAAGATCCCGGGGAGGGGATCAGTCACTCGTATTATACCAGATCTGTGGCACGGAGGGAAGCAAAGCAAAGAGAGGAAGGTAATCATACGATAGCTCCTCTCCGACAAATTATGCCAATGGTAGGGGAAAGGACTAGGGTAAAGGTGCCGTTCTCCACGAGTGACTTGAACAATTGGAGGGATGAGGCAAGGAACTTCAGGAGGAATCCAGAGGGAGTAGCGAAGAGGTTTGAATTAATGGCGAAGAATTTAGATATTGATTGGGAAGACATAGAGGTGATGCTTTCAGAATTGACAGATACCGAAAGGGAACTCGTATTAGAAACAGGAAAACGACATGCTCAAGTATTATCAGGGAGACTAGAAGATAATTTCCCCAGCAGTAAACCAGAATGGGACCCGGGCAACGAAGAGCACTATCGGAGGCTGGTGCAGTATAGAAAACTGATAGCGATGGGCTTGCGTAATGCGATCCCTAAGGCTATCAACTGGTCGATGCTATATGACATCAGGCAGGGAAAGGATGAGACCCCATCAGAGTTTTTGGATAGACTTAGGGCAGCCATGAGACAGTATACACCCCTGGACCCAGCAACGGAAGAAGGGAAACAACACCTGTTAGGATTAATGATGGGGCAGAGTAATCCAGACATCAGGAAGAAATTACAAAAGCTTGAGCATCCAGCAAATAAAAACCTGGAGGCATTGCTGAATGAGGCATGGAAGGTGTATAATAATAGGGAAATAGAGGAAAAGAAAAAAAGAAGATAAGAGGCTAGCTCGAATAGTGGCTGTAGCAGTAGGAGCTCAAAATACAAACTATGTGGGGCCTAACACCAGGGGTAGGGGTAGAGGCTACCCAGTGAGAGGGGGAGGGAGGTTCCAACCCCACCCAGCTAGAATAGGGCCAAACCAGTGTGCCTATTGCTTCCAAACGGGACACTGGAAACATGAGTGCCCTCAATTAAGAGAAAGATCAATGGACACTACTACTATCGCACATCAGGGCAGTGAATGAGGGGGACCGGTGGGCCGTACCCTAGCAGACCCACTGGTTAAAATGGAGGTAGGGGAAGGTAAAAAGGAATTGGATTTTTTTGATTGATACAGGAGCGACATTTTCGGTTTTAAATCAGGAATTGGTACCTAAGAGTGATGAATTCGTACAAGTTGTGGGAGCAACAGGCCAACCAGAAAAAGCTTACTTTTTGAAACCCATTAAATACAAAATTGGGAAACAAATGGGAATTCACCAGTTTCTGTATTTGCCAAATTCACCAAAGCCTCTACTAGGAAGAGACTTAGTGGAGAACTTGGGAGCCATAATAAAATTCAATAAAGACAAATTGGAATTTCAAGTAAGTGAAGAGCAACTGATTACAGCCTTAAGCCTAACAATCAGTTGTATAGAACCGAAGCCCGAAGGCCACAATATTGAGCGTATCCTGAGTGAAACATATCCATTAGTATGGGCTACCGATATACCTGGGAGATCAAAACAAGCAACACCTATCATTATTGAACTTATACCGGGAGCGAGGCCGGTAGTTAGGAAACAATACCCACTGAGGTTAGAAGATAGAAAGGGAACTGAGCCTATAATCAAAAGGTTTTTAGAATTAGGGTTATTGATAGAATGTGAATCAGATTTTAATACCCCAATTCTGCCAGTAAAGAAGCCTAATGGAGCTTATAGACTAGTCCAAGACCTGAGGGCAGTAAATGAGATAACCAAGACGCTACATCCGGTAGTTGCTAACCCTTACACACTCTTAACTAAATTAAAAGATAATTTGACATGGTTCACAGTGTTAGATTTAAAAGATGCATTCTTCTGCCTTCCTTTAGCTCCGGAGAGCCAAAAGATCTTTGCGTTTGAGTGGGAATCTGTAGATAGGGGAAGAAAAGCCCAACTCACCTGGACGGTGTTGCCACAAGGATACAAAAACAGCCCTACAATTTTTGGGACTCAATTAGCCAAAGAATTAGAACAGTGGGAAAGGCTGCTGGGAGATGGTACTCTTTTGCAATACGTAGATGACCTCCTAATAGCAACAGAAACGGAGGAAGAATGCATTGAATGGACTATTTCCCTGTTAAACTTTCTGGGTTTAAGTGGATATCGAGTTTCTCAACAGAAAGCACAGCTGGTGCAAGAAGAAGTGGTGTATCTGGGATATGAAGTTTCCAGAGGACAGCTATCCCTGGGAGCAGCCAGGAAAGAAGCCATCTGCCAAATGCCTAGACCAGAGACGGTGAGAGATTTGCGCGCTTTCCTGGGGATGACCGGTTGGTGTCGGCTATGGATCTATCAATACGGAATACTCGCCAAACCACTCTATGATTTACTGAAGGAAAGTAAGGGTGTTCTAGTTTGGACCCCCGAGGCAAAGGGAGCCTATAAGAGACTGAAACAGGAACTCATGAGAGCACCAGCCTTGGGTCTTCCAGACGTGACAAAACCATTCTGGCTGTTTTCTCATGAGCGACAAGGAATGGCCCTAGGAGTCCTAGCACAACAGTTAGGACCACATAAAAGGGCTGTGGCCTACTTCTCCAAGCAGTTGGATGAAGTGAGTAAAGGATGGCCTGGCTGCCTGAGAGCAGTGGCCGCAGTGATAATCAACATTGAAGAGGCCAGAAAGCTCACGCTGGGCCAGAAAATTACTGTGTTAGTGGCTCACACTGTGTCTGCTGTGTTAGAGCAGAAAGGGAATCACTGGCTGTCACCTTCCAGATTCCTAAAGTATCAAGCTATTTTGGCTGAGTCAGATGATGTTACTATTCAGGTAACTAACGTTGTGAACCCAGCTTCATTTCTAGAAGGAAAGACCTCAGCAGAACCCGTCGAGCACGATTGCCTGGAAACAATCGAAGCCGTTTACTCCAGCCGCCCGGATCTCAAAGAAGAGCCATTCGAAGATGCAGACGATTGGTTCTCGGATGGTAGCAGCTTCGTAAAACAAGGGATAAGAATGGCTGGTTATGCAGTAACTACTACAGAAAAGGTAATCGAGTCAAACCCTTTGCCTTCAGGGACCTCAGCCCAGAAGGCAGAATTGATAGCTCTGACTCGAGCCCTGGAATTGGCAGAGAACATGCGAATAAATATTTGGACAGACTCTAAGTATGCCTTCTCCGTTGTTCACGCTCATGGAGCCATCTGGAAAGAAAGAGGACTGTTGACTACTCAAGGGAAAACAGTCAAACATGCAGAGGAGATTCTACGATTGCTAGAAGCAGTCCAACTCCCAGCACAAGTGGCCATAATGCATTGTAAAGGACATCTAAAAGGTAACACTATTCCAGAAGTTGGGAATAGAAAGGCAGATGCAGAAGCTAAATTAGCTGCTGAAAGGACCGGAAAGGTAAATATAACAGCTCTGATACCAGGGGAGCTGGATGTAAACCTCCAACCAAACTATCAGGAATCAGATCATAGATGGATTCAAAGGAATAAAGGTAAACTGTTAGACAGTGGATGGGGACAATTAGAGACAGGACAGTTGGTAATACCAGGGAACCTAATGTGGCAGGTTGTAAAGACGGAGCATGAAAAGGCCCATTGGGGTCTAGATCCACTTTACCAATATTTGCAAGCCAGGATAGCAGGACTGAAATTATTTACCACTATAAAGCACGTCACATCCCAGTGCGAGCGGTGTCTGAAAAACAACCCGAATACGGGAACCAAGGTACACCAAGGAGCCATAAATCGAGGTAAATTCCCAGGTGAAGTATGGCAAATTGATTTTTCTGAACTCCCAAGGAAAGGGGGGTTTCGGTATTTGTTGGTATTAACTGATACATTTTCTGGGTGGCCTGAAGCATTCCCTTGCAGGACAAATAAGGAAAGAGAAGTGACTAAAGTGCTGTTGAATGAAATTATTCCACGGTTTGGGGTACCGAAAAGCATTTCTTCGGATAGGGGTACACATTTCTGCGCAAAAGTGGTAAGAGCAATAAGCAAAGCATTACAAATCAAATGGCAATTACACACGCCTTACCGTCCACAGGCCAGTGGGCAAGTGGAAAAGATGAATCATCTCATCAAACAGCAAATTGCCAAAATATGCCAGGAGACTAATTTGCAGTGGTATCAAGCTTTGCCTATTGCTCTGCTTAGGCTGAGAGTCAAACCAAGATCAAAAGAAAAGTTAAGCCCATTTGAAATTTTGTATGGTAGACCTTATGCTATGCAAGCGGTAAATGGAGACGCTATAGACCAAATCGGTAATCAGTACATTTATGATTATGTAATTATGGTGGGGAAACAGTTCGATAAGAATGCTACTGTGGTGATGGAGCACCAGCCTAAACAACCTGATTGCAAATTGCATCCGTTTAATCCCGGTGATTGGGTGTATGTTAAGAATCTTTTAGGAAAACCCCTACAAGAAAGGTGGGAGGGACCTTTCCAAGTGCTGCTGACTACCTTCACCGCGGTTCGGATCAAGGAGCGACCTACGTGGATCCATTACTCACGGGTCAAGAAAGCTCCGGGGAATAAACAAGAGGAGCAGACACCATGATCCTGACTTCACCTCAGACCCTCCTGATCATTGGACTGATAAGTATTCTTCCCCGAGACTCCGCCTCAATAGACCCATGGTCTAATGCACACCAGTGTATTCACCCGGAATTGGAAACGGAATCGAAGGGACCCTATTTTGAGGTATATGCCTTACGTAACCAACAGCCATACGCGAGTGAAGTATGGAATCAGCCTTCCATGGTAGCATACAAGGGAGACCAAATCCAAATTGGGTGTCGAGAACTTGACCCAGTAGAAGGAAAAACAAGGCGGCTAGTATTAACAATTCAACCCTCGATAGCAGCCTCTGAAAATAACCTAATTACCTTTAGTCCAGTGAAAATGGGCAAGCCCACTGTCTGGATCCAGCAAAAGGGCCCAATTTCATGTCAGTGGAGTGATCTCAGGGAAGATCCACCCGGAACACAAACACAACCCCAAAACTCGGTAATCTATACAGAAGATTCGCTTGGGGAACTATGCAAGCAATGCTTGCACATCCTAAAATAGAAAAATTGGCGCGGAAGGTGAATCAAACAACTAAACGAATGGTATGGCAGGTAGAACATAATTCAGAAAAAATAAAGAATGTCCTGACCGAAGTAGAACAAGTAGGCCAGCATCATTGGTAGGATATCTTCACAGGACACTCCCCAACAGCTACACAGGTCTTTAACTACCTGGTGCACCCAATGCTAATAGTAGTTGTAGTTCTGTTACTATTAACTTTCACAAATATTTGTATGTGGTGGAGACTAAGAATCATAATGAAAAGGACCCAAATGATTTGGGCTATGGTGTGAGCGTACCAGCGCCCTATAGGATTAGAATTTGACGAAAGAATTCGTAAGTTATAAGAAAAGGGGGAAATGAAGCCATTCATTACAATGAACAGTAGTTTCTGAGAAAGAAAAGAATTAAAAGACCTGAGGAATAAAAGAATTAAAAGACACTCTATCAAGGGAAACACAGAAGTTAATAAATAACCTAAAATACATTGTTTGGGAAAACTTTGATTAGATAAGTTAATAAATAATCTAAAATACACTCACAAAAAAGACTTTGGAGTTAGAATATTTGAAGAAGCGAAAGTAGAAGCCAAAAAGTTAAGGTGACCTGCCAAGCCGTCAGAATCAAGCCAAGTGCAACAGTGATTTCTGCCAAGTCATGGAAAAACATGCCAAGGATGACAGGAAGATGCCCAAATTAGGAGAAGCTTAAAATTTAACTAAGGAAGACCAAGAGTTCCTGGAAAACCCCGCCTATACTCCTGCCTGCTTATTAATATGCATATAATAAATGATGTAATCCTTGTTCAAAATTGTATAAAAACCTGCTTTTGCTGTACCTGATTTAGAAATCCACTTGGTGATTTCTCCAACGCGTTGTCAATAAATACCTCCTGCCTATAGACCTCAAATCTAGTCTCTGGGCAGCTTATTATCGCCTTTTGGGGCAAAATTCGGCATCATTATGAAACCCCTGCCAAGCTCTGCTCCCTGTATGATCTACTTGGAAATGTTCTGCAGTTAAATGCCATGATGGGACCAGTCCTGAACAATGCAGCATCCTCACCACACAAGGAGAACACTTCCAAGCCTTACCAGCTGTCTCCTCCCGCCCAGATCTTGTCCCCCAGTGCCAGGAGCAGCTGCCAGGGCTGGCTGAGAGCAGTCCTTGGCAGGCAGCAGAATCTCTGTCCCAGCACAGCGACCTGGGCTGCAGGACCCTGCTCTGCAGGACAGCCCTGGGCACCCCTGCCTGCTCTGCACAAGAGACAATCAGAGAATGTACTCACAGGGTCTGTAGGCACTGGGATGTTCCAGCTTCAGGAGATGGCTCCAGGTGCTGCAGCTGCATTGTCCTGCAGCCAGAGGTTCCTGTGCCAAGGGCTGGCAGTGATTCTGCCCCAGGCACTTCTCAGCACCTTCCCAGCCCTGACTGATTGAAGCTCTCTGTGCCTCTGTGCTGTGCCTGGGCTGGCTGCAGGCAGTGCCCCAGCCCTGCTGGGCTGGCAGAAGAGCTGCTCATCAAGAGAAATGTGCTTTTGAAGCTCTTCTTGGTTACCGGGAGCTGCCTCTGTGCCAGGAGCCCAGCCCAGCTCAGCAGCACAGACACAGCACCAGGACTGTAATGAGCCTCTGGGGCTTTGTGCTCAGGCCCTGAACATCAGTCCCTGAGAGGGAGTTGAAGAAACCTCTCCAGAACTCCAAGTCAGAATCCAACTCCAAAGTTTCTTGGAGTTTTAATGGGGCCCACTGAGGGACACAACTGAGAAAGTGTCCCCAGGCCCCAAGCAGAGCAAAGAACTGGAGGCAGTGATGACAAGTGGGGACAAAGAGAAGCCAAGTCTTGCTGCCCTTGGGCACAGCAGCAGGGTCTGTGTCACCAAGGGCCAGGAGGAGACACCTTGTCCTGAGGCCCTGGGGTCTCCTGGCACAGCCCCAGCCAGGCTGGGCACTGTCATCCCCTTGTCCTGCCCTCCACATCCCCCCCCTAGTCCACATCCCAGTGGCCTCAGGGATCTGCTGGAAGGAGTCCCTGGGGAGCCTTGCTCAGCAATAGCCCTGGGGGCTCCTGAATGCTCCCTGCAGGGACTGCAGGTTTTTCAAAGGACTTTGGGTTTGGCTTTTTCATTGGAGTCTCTGAGAGGTTTGTGTAATCATGGCCTCTAATTATCTGCTTTAATTAGTCCCTGGAGAGTCTTTGTCAATAACAATACTTAGTGGGGCTCATTAATGCTTCAAGGTACTTCAGTTATTTTTGGTACTTGGTGTTTCCATTTTGATAAAGACTCTATTAGATTTTTGTGCAACCATGGTCCCAATTATCTTCTTTAATGAGTCCCTGGAGAGCTTTGTACTGACACTCAGTGGGGCTCATTAGTTCCTTGAGATACGCAAGGATTTTAAGGTATTTTATGGATTTAAGAATACTTTTAGGTACTTTTAAGGATTTTCCTTTCCACACTGAGTCTCTGAGAGGTTTTTGTGCCATCCTGGCCTCCAGTTCTCTCCTCTAAGGACTCCATGAGGATCCTGTGTTGGGTATCTTCCCCCTTTCTGTTTTGCAACAAAGATGGAACTGAAAGAATTTTGTAAGACTTTCTAAAACCATCCAAACAAATATGGGACAATTAAAAATACAACAACCACTACTAAGAGAATAATAATCTGGTTTTAGTTAGACCTCATCCAAACCTTAAGTCCTTGGGATTGGAAGAGTTTATTGACCCAGTCTTTGTGTTCCACTTGAAGTTTCTTGAACCCTTCCTTCAGAACCTGAATGCTCATGTGGATTGACTCACTGTGACTGGAGAGGTTCATGCAACACATGCCCTCAGAGTCTACACACACATGCTCATGTGCCCAGAGTAAAAACTCTATCGCTGTTCTGCAAGGTGGCATGTCTGATGGTCTCTATGTCTGAGAGCAGGCCACTCAATGTGAGGGACATAGCATTGGTTTGCTTACTTAGCAGGCACCCAAGATGGTCCAATTGTCCTAAAGCTTTAGCTGCAGCCACCCAAGGTAATCCAAACTGGGGGTGCTACCATCCGATACCTGGATTAAAGCTTTCAAAGCCATCTCTTTGATATCATCCAATACTTCTCTGAGGATACCTGCTGTTTGATCATCTGGTAGGCTGTATTGTCCTTCTCCAGCTAGATGGTTGATTGTCAATTCCACCCTTGCCTCATTATTAGCATAGTCTGCTATTAATTGATTTAGTAAACACTTCCATCCCCCTTCCCACAGGGTGTGTTCTGTAGGTGACAACAACATGGTCATATTATATTTTAAATCATAGGGGGTTAACATATGTACTGTAAACATGGCCCTCATTAGACCATTAAAACAAGGTAAGTCCCTCCTATGGTCTTTAGCTGCCCTACACAGATCCTTGATTTCCTTGCAAGCCAATGGCTGATACCTGGGATTCTGACCCCTTCTTTCATAATATACGGGGGCAACGAGGAGTTGTTGAGACTGTTTGCCAGTCTCCTTCCTTAACTGCTTCTTCCCGGATCCTTTCCTGGGGATCTTCTGGGGCTGAGGGGTGAGGTGGCTCTGGGGAATCCAAACTGTCTTCTGGGGATGAAGAGCAACTTGGAGCAGAAACATTTGGATTAGAAACACTGTGACTGTTGTGTTTAGTATCTTTGATCATGGGGTTATATTGTCGCCAGAGGGGGAGGCAAAGGGCACTGCCATTTTGTCAGGTGTTGGGAGGAAGGGCCTTGATTCAGGATGGCGGACTTCCGGGCTGGAGTTCTGGAGGCATGGCCCAGGGTGAAGGTGGAATGACTGACAGTGAGGCATGACCCACAGTTGTGGGGGTGGAGTCTGGAGGTTCATTCAGGGCGGAAGAGAAAGTTTTGGTAGCAGGAAGTGGAGGAGCCAAGATGGAGGGAGGATGGTGAGGCTCAGGGGCATCTGGAGAATTTTTAATGATCCGCCTCAGGATTGATTTTAACTTGTTCTTTGAAGATATTTGGTCATGATCTCTGAAAATTAACTTAAAGCATCGATACACACACCTTTCTACTTTGGACATCTGGCTGCCCATTTTTCTCTTTCTCTGCCTTACGTAGAACAGCCACTGGAACACCCTAAATCAGTTATGGGACATCGGTGTGTATTGTAAAAAGACAGTGACAAAATGGGCAATAATTGTCCTGTGTGTCCCCAAACCCACCTGCAATCCTATGCAGGTGAAACTGTCATTTTCCCTTGTGGATCCTGGCCAAGGTCCCTCAAAGAAATGGTGAATCTGCCAGCCTGGCACAATCCACAATCCTGGGGAGCACTGGCCTGTCCATCAGCTAACCACAGCTGACATGACTGAATGTCAGGGTCCCTGTTCGGGTGCCAAATGTCGCAATGAAGGTGGCTGTGACAAACCTTTCTGGTTCCCCAACTTCAGGGCAAGTGTGGTGAAAATGAAAAGGAGCAGATGCAAGGGAAGATGAAACAGAAAAGCCTTATAAATATGATTGCCTGGCAAAAGATTTTGAAAATATGGAAACTGTCAGATTGAAATGAAAGCAAGCTTTGAGATACCAAGCCTTAGTTACTGAACAACTGGAAAACAATGGTATGGCCGGCTGAAGGTAATCCCCTTCTGATGAAACAACTCCCTCTGCTTGCAGACAGGTCCAAGGGTCAGAGCAGACCCTACTAGCTTGGCAGAAGGGGTGCAAAGAGTAGTTTTTAGGGTTTAAAATGTAACACAGTATGGTAATGTAATGATTCTTATAGGCTGTATGTAAATGCTGTAAGATTTGTATCTTGTACTAGATTAGTTACTGAAAATTAGAATATGCAGCACAGAAGATTTATTGTATTGTAACGGGAACTCCCCTCCTCTTTTGGGCATCCATTTTGGGCGCCTCTTTCAAGCTCCTCTTTCGGGCCTGCTCCGAGCTGTGGCTGGCAGCTCCAAACAAGGCCCCTGCACCCACACCCTTTGCAATAAACCACAAGTTGAAAGACCTGGCCTCAGAGATCTCTCACCTCCGTCCGTCCCAACCGTCCTACCCACCAATGCTACAACAAGCAGGATCAATGGAGTTGCCCAAAAAGAACTTTAGTAACAGGGTGAAAAACAACAAACATTTTGGGCGCCTCTTTCAAGCTCCTCTTTCGGGCCTGCTCCGAGCTGTGGCTGGCAGCTCCAAACAAGGCCCCTGCACCCACACCCTTTGCAATAAACCACAAGTTGAAAGACCTGGCCTCAGAGATCTCTCACCTCCGTCCGTCCCAACCGTCCTACCCACCAATGCTACAACAAGCAGGATCAATGGAGTTGCCCAAAAAGAACTTTAGTAACAGGGTGAAAAACAACAAACATGGAGAAGTCAAGCACAGGATGAGGGATGGGATTCAAAGACCTGAGAAAAAGGCAAAGCAACAATATATACACTTGAGGGTAGAACACTCTAGAACAATAACCCTGTAGGGGATACAAGTAACCACTGGAGGAGAAGAACTTGGACTACTTAGCATAACAACACTAAAGGCTTATGGGGGAACTCTCAAACTTACCCTAAGTTAAATGAATGATTCCCAGGGCTTGAAACTCACGCCCAGTTCTTTGGGATAAAATCCATCTGACTCTGAGTTACAGCTGGGCTAACTTCCACACCGCTGCTTTGCTCTGGTCCCTTGGGCCCAACAGAGCCACAATGATCTGCAATGGTTCCACAAGGCTCCACAGTGTCACAATAGTCCCTTGGATCCATGGTGCTCTGTAGTGTCACAATGGCCAAATGAAGGTTTCACAAGGCTCCCAAATGTCACATTGGTCCCCATAGGAAGGAAGCCACTTAGCCCCATGTTTCAGAAGCTGATGAATGGCAACCACCAGAGGCCAAGGCAAGCCTGACCTGTCTGTCCTGGCAGGTTTGCTTGGAGCAACTCATGGATATTTGAAATTATGAATGCGGAGTCCCAGTTTCAGACATTTGTGCCTGGAGAAGAGGGATGGGAGTTTTTTCCATAAAAAGAAAAGCGCAGAGCCCTTTCCAGTGTTTGGAGTATAAGTGAATGCTGTCCCTCAGGAGTCAAAGACCAGCCCGACTTGTCTGTCCTGGTAAATTTTGTCTGGGAGCAATCCTTTAATACACAAAAATTTGGAGGTGGAATCCTAATTTTGGCCATGGATGCCTGGAAAAAATGGACAGTTCTTTTCCATAAAAAGAAAAGCCCAGAGCCCCAGTGTTTCAGGGGCAGATGGGAGCAGCCTTCCACATTCCCAGGTCAGCCAGACCTGTCAGGTGACGCCTGGGAGGCCAAGGCAGCCACACCTATTTCATGTTCCCTTGGTGCCACAGGGCCCTGCAGTGTCACAATGGTTCTCTTGCTTCCATGAGGGTTTGCAGTGCCACAGTGGTTCTCTGCTTCCATGATGCCCTCAGGTGTCATAATGGCCCCTTGGTTAGACAAGTCCTTAAGGATCTTAATGGTCTCCATGGTTCCACAAAGCTCCACAGTGTCACAATGGTCTATTGGTTCCATGAAGCCTTGCTGTGTTCAATGGCCCCCCGCAAAGTTTCCACAACTTCCCATAGAGTCACAAAGGCCCCTTCCTTCCATGAGGCCCCACAGTGTCACAAGGGTCTCCATGATTCCATGAGGCCTTGCAATGGCACAATGCTCCCCATGGATCCACAGTGCCTCGCAGGATCACAATGGACCTTTAGCTCCACAAGGCCCTGAAATGCAGCAATGGCCTCTTGGTTCCACAAAGCCCTGCTGCTTCACACTGGCCCCTTGGGACCATGCAGCTCAACAGAGCCACAAAGATATCCTTGATTCCACAAGGTGCCACAGTGTCACAGTGGCCCCTTGGATCCATGGTACCCTGCAGGGTCAACATGTTCCCCTTGGTCCCACAAGTTCCTACAGTGTAACAGATTCCACAAGGGCCTGCAGTGTCACCATGGCCCATTGCTTCCACAATGCTCCGCAGTGTCACAATGGTCTCCATAGGAAGGAAACAAGTGAGCCCCAGTGGTGCAGGGGCAGATGAGAGGCAGTCACCAGAGGCCAAGTCTAGCCAGTCTTGACTGTACGGGCAGATTTTGTCTGGGAGTAACCCTTGCATATAGAGAATTTTAGATGCAGAATCTCAATTTTGGCCATGGGTGCCTAGACAAGAAAGACAGTTCTTTCCCATAGGAATAAAACCACAGAGCCCCAGTGCTTCATGGTCAGATGGGAAGTGGCCCTTGCCATGTCAAATTCAGTGGGACCTGTCAGACAGCACCCATGAGTCCAAACCAGGCAGACTTGTTCCATGTTCCCTTGACTTCGTGGATCCTAACACTGTCACAATGGTGTCCTTGATTCCATGAGGTCTGGCAACGTCACAATGGCTTCTTGGTTTCATGAGCCCCAACAGAGTCACAAGGGTCCATTGGCCCCATGCAGCCCCGCTGTGAAACAATGGCTCCTTGTTTCTATTTTAAATCAATCACAATCAAACCACAGTTCGATCACTGATCCTTGCTTCCATAGGCCCCCTGAGCTGCACAATGGTCTCCTTGATTCCCTGATGCCTGGATTCCACAGTCTCACCATCATTTCCTTGGACCTCCATTGTCACAACTGACCCATGGCTCCATGAGGTTCCGTAGTGTCATCGTGGTCACTGTCAGAGGCTGGATGAGATCAATGTCCCGAGACACCTTGGGATGCTCGGAATGCGTGTGTGGGGCCAGGGCTGGGTCAGGCCTTGGTTTGTGGTGGGACAGAGCCCTGCCCCCAGCCCTGGCCTGGCAGAGCTGTCAATCACACAGCAGGGGGTGATGTCAACCCAGCTCTGATTGGCCCAGCTGTCAATCAATCACACACTAGCAGCAGGTGCTACCCTGGCTCTGATTGGACAAGCAACTGGCAGTCCCACCCCAGGGGTGGGCCCATGAAGGCCCAGGGGGTTAAAAGCCAGAGCACGAGGCCCAGGGTCTGGATCCTGCTTTCTCCTTGTGTTCCTCTGTTAGTGATGCTGGAACCTGAGCTGTTGGTACCTATGTGTGTGTCTTTTTATGGATCTTCTGTCTTTCTGTTCTTCTCTAGTTCTTCTCCGTCAAATCCTACTTACCTGGAAAATTTTTGGGTAACTTCACATGTTAAGGGTTAATAGATTTTAGATTAAATGTGTGGGAATCCAAGGCACAGGGAATATTTCTGTCTGCTCTGAGGGGTCCTGACCCCCAGAGAAACACTGCCTTTCACCTTCGCCCATGGAGAGGACTTCCAGGAATATGAGAACTATTAGAATTTTCCGAAGTGTGACATAGTTTAGAGGGTAGTATGCTATGTTCCTTGGGTGAGAAATTTAGGTTTTGGGGTTTTTAGTATGGTGTAGAAAGGCAGCAAGATGGAGGAATTGGGGTGTAGTCCCTGTCATCTTCATCTACTCCATTTTCTGCAGTGTTGGTGGCACAGGGTGATTGGTCAAGGAAAGCACAGTGCAGACGTTATGTGGACAGTCAAGGGATGAGTTATGTGTAGATAAGTAGAAATAATACACATTTTAGGAGTTGATTGGATGAGACAACTTTAAAAGACCTTGAAACCGTACATTTTAGAGCCATTTTGAGGTGTTTGTTCCAGCATTCTGAGCCTCCTGTGGACAGTAATGCAAAACTTTAGGTAAGATAACAATAAACAAGAAGCTGAAGACTGTAAAAGTCCCATGCACTTCCTTTTAGCTGGCACAGAACTGCTACAGGAGGGTTTCACACATTGAGAGAGCCCCCAGAAAGGCCCAACATAAAACAACCATCAATACCTGGTGCCCTGACAATGTTTGAAATAAGTAGGCTTTTTTCCATAAAGTTGTTTACTGAAGGGTGTTGTCTTAATTAGCCACTCATGTGAAATGTGTTGATTAAATGACCAATGAGGTCCACCTGAAGCAAACCAAGATGTAAAAGTCGATGTTTGAATAAATGGGTAGGTTTTAGCCCTTAGCCTTCTGATGTGAGTCTGTGTCATCTCTGACTAAGTGGTGATATTTGGGGATCTGTGGGGGCTGCTGGGGATCCTTTCTGCACTTCATGACCCAACAGGAGCTTCTCTAATATTAAACTTTGCCTGAAGCTCCCACTGTGCCCATGACAGGAACCCCTGTGAGTGTCTGGGACATCCCGGCTCTTTGGCAGCCTGGGGACTCCTGGGATGTCACCGTGGAGCCCCCGTGAGTGCCTGTGACAGATCGGTGCCTTTGCGGCCCAAGATGCCCTGGGATGTCACCATGGAATGGCTGAGACTGCCTCTGACCACAGGGCTCTTTACCATCCCCAGAAACCCCTGGGAGGTGTCCATGGAGCCCCTGTCTGTGCCTGTGACATTCCATCTCTGGAACAGCCTGGAGACTCTTGGAAAGTCCCCATGGAACACCTCGGAAGGCCTGTGACAAATCTGATCCTTAGCAGGCAAATATCAGCAGGACCCTGTTGCTATGGTCAGTTTCCATGGTAACCATCACCAGCCTCCTGTTGCTATGGTCAGTTTCCATGGCAACCATCCCCAGCCCCCTGTTGCTATTGTCAGTCCCTTGGCAGCTCCATGGAGACCCCATGCCAGGGGTGGTTGCCATGGACACAAGCTCAGGCCTGCAGCCACAGCCCGTTGCCATGGCAACCATTGGCAGCCCCATCCCCAGGCTCATGGGATCCCAGAACCACAGAATTGGCTGAGCTGGGAGGGACCCATCAGGATCTTCCAGTCCAGCTGCTGGCCCTGCACAGGACACCCCAACAATGCCAGCCTGGGCCTGGCAGTGCTGTCCAAACACTGCTGGAGCTCAGAGAGCCCTGGAGCTGGGACCCTTCCCTGGGGAGCCTGGGCAGGGCCCCAGCAGCCTCTGGGCAAAAACCTTTTCCTGACATCCAACCTGAGCCTGCCCTGACTCAGCTGGAGCCGTTCCCTCCACTCCTGTCCCTGGGCACCAGAGGGAAGAGGTTCCCACAGCCCCAGCCAGGGACCCGCTCCCAAGGCTGTTGCCATGGCCACCAGGGCTGGGACCAGCTGGGATGCTCGGTTTCCATGGGCCGGGGTTCAGGAATGGGATTCCCCAATTTCCTGCTCGTGCTAAAACCACGCTGCCCTCGCTGCCCTCCCGCCTCCCATGGAAAGCACAAAAGGCAAAGACCCTAAGCTGGGATAAAAACCATTTATTGGGAACAGCAATGAGATAAGGAACAAACAGGAACAAAAACAATATTGATAACAGAAGGGATAAGTAAAACTATTGGCAGAGAATACTAAAACATCAACAATTGGCTCTTCACGGCAATGTATTTCCTCCTGTCTGCAAAGGACACCCTTCTCCCTGGGGTGAGAAAGAGTCCCTTTCCTGCCCCTGGCAATGACCTGAGGTAGGAGTGAATGTAATGACAGGGCCATGGCCAGACCCTCATGTTCTTCCATCCCACATCATGTCATATGCAGGGGCAGGAAAAGGGACAGGTGTCTTCCTAGCATGGATCACAGGGAACATGGATCACCAGGTCTCTTTCCAATATGGGTCCTCCAATGAGGGATGAAGCTGGAGCTGGGCATGAAGCTCTTCTGCTGTTGGGGCACTGATAGAACATCCCTTACTGGTGCTTCCATTGGTGGCTGGTCAAGTCAGAGCTCTGGGTTAAACTCATCCCCCACTGGGGACACTCGAAGGGCCTCTTCCCTGTGTGGATGCGCTGGTGCCTGATGAGGGTGAACTTATGCTTGAATCCCTTCCCACAGTCCGGGCAGTGGAAGGGCCTCCCCTCTGTGTGAATCCGCTCATGCAGACGGAGATTTGAGCTGGTCTGAAACCTCTTCCCACACGTGGGGCACTCGCAGGGCCTCTCCCCAGTGTGGATGCGCAGGTGGATGATGAGGTGGGACTCGCACTTGAAGCCCTTTCCACAGTCAGGGCAGAAGAAAGGCCTCTCCCCAGTGTGAATGAGCTGGTGCCTGAGGAGATCGGAGCTGGTCCGAAAGCTCTTCTGGCACTCGGGACACTCGTAGGGCCTCTCCCCAGTGTGGATGCGTTGGTAGGTCACAAGGGTGGACCTGTAACTGAAGCCCTTCCCACATTCCCCACACTCGTAGGCCCATTCCCTGTGTGGATCATCTGGTGGCTGATCAGGGTGCTGCCATGCCTGAAGCTCTTCTCACACTCTGAGCACTTGTGGGGCTTCTCCCCATCATGAAGCTGCTCATGGACCACCAGCTCTGTGCTCTGGCTGAAGCTCTGTTCACCTTCCTGACTCAGGGTGGGTCTTTCCTCCTCAGAGCACCCTGGCCTGTGTTTGGAGCCCCTCTTCCTGTGGAATCTCTGGGGATTATCCTCCCCATTAAATTCCTGTGTCATGGAGCTGCTCAAAACGGCCTCTTCCTCCAGGTTCTGCCATGGGGATTTGTCCTCCCTGTCTCCATCATCAGCTCCTTCTGTGGGGGAGGAAGGACAAGGAGAGGATGGGATTTGCCTCCATGCCAGAGGGAAAGGGAAGGAGATCCCACCAGTGCATCCCCAGAAGGACAGTGTTGGCAGCAGGGTTGTCCTGCAGCCAGGGGCCATGCTGGGCTGAGAGATGGAGCAGGAGAGAGGGGGAAAGGGGCACTGATTTCCTCCTCACCTGCCTGGGTGTCCTGGGGCATCTTCCTCTTCCTTGCAGTCTCTCCCTCCATCTGGCTAAGTTTTAGGAATGGGAAATTCTGTTTTGGGAGGAAAACAAGAAATGAGCACCCTAAATTTTGTACCGGATTGAAGGCAAAGCAGGGGGAGAGTCTAAGTCAGAATTGCAATTCAAAAACAAAATTAGGATCAAGGCAATGATACAGAAACACTGGCTTAAACTGACAGAGTCAGGATATAACCTGACACCATGTTGGTCAGGGTGGTGGCTGCAGTCCCATTAAATGGTGGCTGCAGTCTTGTTGGAGTGATGAAGGTGATTCTGTCCAAGAAGTGATGCTGTAGAAGGGTCTGGTCTTCCTCTGAAGGTCCAGTGGTGGTTATGGAGCTCTTGTCCTCTGGGAATCCAGTAGGCAAGGTGCTGCTGGTGTTGCCAGTCTCATCTTATATCCAGGTAGGAATTCTTGGGTCCTCCCCCTGGGCGGAGCACCCCACAATGGGATGATGGAATTTTATCAGTCCTGCAGTGACACTCAATGGCCCATTCACAGAAGATATGTTCCCTGGAGGGCGTTATCAGGGGTGAGTCATGGAAGAGATAAAGAACACTGGCCCACCTGTTCATAGCAGTTGATGAAGATGGGGATTGAAAACATGCATTTGGTTACATCTTGCATTGCAACCTGAAACAGTGGGGTAATCCCTGCTCAGGTGGTGAACACCATCCCCCTTATCCAAACTGGCTCAGGTGTAAAACCCTCACCCCGAGAAGGCCACACACATATGGGAAAATGTCACACTTGCCCTGCTCCAGGGGAGGTCTCAGTCCCTGTCACTCATCTTTTCTCTTTCTTTCCATCTCTCTCTCTACCTCACATTTACGGTTCAATAAAATCCATTTTGGATTTGGTCTCATTAGCACCTTAATTGGGGCAGAGGCATCTCTCTAACAATTTTCTTAACCATATTGCAATATTATTTTGGTGCAGTGAGTTCAGGGCACTGTTCTCTGACCCTAAGTGCCTTTGACTACAGCATGGTTCCCTTCTCTGAGGAGGTTGTGGCTCTTGCTGGAAGAACTCTTGGAAACTTGGACAAAGTTGCTCCTTCCTCCTGGGGAACTTACGGGAGAAATAATGATGAAAATGGCTTTCATGGGTGGCCAGTGTAAAGAAAATAATTTGTTGTGTTTCCTTATAAAATTATTAAAATCACTGGAGGAGAGGGAGCAAATGTTACCAGCGAGACTGACAAGGTTCATTCACCCCACAGTGAGGAACACAAGGCGGCTAATGGTCCCAGAAGAAGCCCAGCTCAAGTAGATAAATTTTTGAATAAGTCCTGAATTCCCAGGCTTGGGGGCTTTACCAAATGTGACAATCATTTTTCTCTTTATCCCTGTCACCTTTGTTACTGCTACACACAGCTTTCCCTATTGAAGTGAAGGGAGAACGACCATCCTGGTAATGCATCGAACTCCAATTTTATTGATCAATCAATCACCTTAAATAACAGTGCTAACGAACTTCATGCATATTCTGTAATCCAGATTTATGATAGGCTAACAAAGAAACTTCTAACCACTCCCTTTGTTTTAGAATACCTACAATTGTTTATTAAAAACAGAACCAGAGTTCCCAAAACTTCTACATCTGTTCCCAGGATGCCAGGCCTTCCCAGAAACGGTGTTCTGCTTGTTATGGGAAGACAGTCTGAGAACTTTATTGTTTATAAAGTGATGCCTGAGAGAGTCTAATTGTTTATAGAAATCGGAAGGCTAAGAACTGCTTTACTTTTCCCTTGTACTTTTCTCTCAATTGTATGTCTCATGGCCTTTTCTTTAAGTCATTCTCTGACATTTCCCTTCCTTTTAATAATCTGTTTTGGGCCAAATTTCCACTTTCCTTTTTTCTAAACCTGCCAGCAGCTGAGCTGGAGCTCTACAGGAAGAAATTAATATTGGAATTGCCACATCACTTCTTGGAATGTCAGTTTATTCATATTTGGGATTTGTTTGCACTTTCATCACAAGTTACTTTTGGGAAGAGCATATATTCTTCAAAGTGATTTATGGAGAGTCAATTTTGCTTTCTGCCAAGTTTATTTTGTCCAGTGCCCAGAGGATGCTCAAGGGGTCTCTGTGCCTCTCACACTGAGGGATGCTTGGGAGGGGCTTGGGGTGGTTTTTCCTGTCCCTGTCACCCCAGGCCATTCCTCAGGGGGTGTCCCTGTCCCTCTCACCCCAGGCCATTCCCCAGGGAGTCTCCATCATTCTCACCCATGTGCCAGGGGGTGCTTGGGGCAGTCTCTGTCCCTCTCAGCCCAGGGGATGCTCAGGGGTCTCTGTCCCCTCACCCTGGGGGATGCTTGGGGAGTCTCCATCCCTCTGGCCTCAGGCAATGCCTGTGCAGGGCTGGGGACCAGGGGCTCTGTGTCCCTCTCACCGCTGAGGGTGCTCAGGGCTGGGGGCGCTCTCTGATCTTCTCACACCTGGGGAGGCTGGGGGGGTCTCTGTCCCTCTCAGCCTTGGTGTGACCCCACCCAAACATCATCGGGTCAGAGGGACAGAGACACCCCCAAACCCCCAGAAGGGCTGAACCTGGGATTTGGTTTGGGGCTGAGGATTTTGGAAGGGGCTGGAATTGGGGCTGGGCTTGGAGTTGGGGCTGAGATTTGGATTAGAGCTGGGATTGGGGTTAAGGCTAGACATGGGATTGGCTTTAGGGCTGGGGTTGGGATTGGGTCTGGGGATAGATGAGTTTGGGACTGGGATGAGAATAAATACAGAAAGTGAGCGTGTCTAAACATGGAGTGAGACTGAGACCAGGATTGGGGTCAGGTTTGGGATTGAGCTCACTCGGAGCGGGACAGGGGGGATGTCACAGTGGGAAGGTTTGGGGGAAATCCTGGTTTGGGGAAAAACAAGGTGTGAATGCCTTGGGCTGGGGATTCCTCCCATCCACGTCCATTTCCAGAAGATACCTGATGTCCAAAAATCAAGAGTGAATAAAAAAAACCCACCAGGAGTTTCCCATTTCCAGTCTCATCCCTCTTGGGTTATGGTTGGTCTCCCATCTCAGGGTTGGTGGGGATTCCGTCGGTCCCGGATCCCTCCTCTCCAGGGTCCTGCTTTTGGATTCTGGGAGGTTCTGGGGTCCCAAGGTCCCCCTCTCCAGCCTCCCCTCAATCCAGCCAATTGGGGTTCCCCCTTCTTTCCCCCACCCTGTCCTGGTTTAGGGAAAATTTGGTTGAAACCCTCCAAAAGGAGTTTCCTCTAGAATGCCAATTCAGCAGCCCCACCCTCAGTCAGTCCAGGAAAATATTTCCAGGGACAAAAGTCTAAAAAACTTTATTTTACAGGCAAAGCATTCACCAGCACAAAAATTGAACAATATTAAGCAATAAAACTTTCTGCTGTTCCAAAATAGATGACAAACTCTGAAAGTCCCTCCTTGGGTTATTGCTCTGTGCACTCAGCGTCTTATCAGTGCCTTATCAGTGGCTTATCAGTCTCTTATCAGTTTATTATCAGTCTCTTATCCGTCTGTCCAGCGCTGGAAATGCCTAGGCCCAGGCTTATCCCCGTGGGCCTCAGGGAGGAGCTGCTGGTGGTATTCTGGGTGTTCAGTCCAGAGCGGGTTTAAACAGCTCCAAAGAAAAAGAAAAATAAAAGTCCAGGGAACTTCTCTGCCTCAGAGACCTAAAAACTGATTAAAAGCAAAGGAGAGCTCTGTCCTGCTGTTAGTCCATCCAGAAGCCGTAATGTGGAGGAGTGAGTGCAGTTTCTGAAAACAAACTGCAGCTTCTTCCTCCTCCCTTCGCTCTCAGAACCGGCCTTAAAGGTGCAGAACTCATTTCTGGGCTAAACAGACCGATGGGGGTACGAGCATCATGAAGTCACCCCAGGACACACCCCTCTCAGGGTCAGGGAGTCCCGTCCCCGCCTCATCTCCGGGCTGCCGAGGGTCCCCCAGCTCCGGTATCGCCCCTTCCCCTCTCCCCACCCCGGGGGTCCCCCATTCCACAGCCCCGGCTCGCACAGGGATCCCCAAAACCAATGTCCCGCCCCGTCGGTACCGGGCCATCCCCACATGGAGCCCCCAAGACCCTCCTGAGGGGCGATCGCAGCTCCTCTCCCCCCGAAAAAGCTCCTCTTAGGGAGCCCGGAGATATCCAAGGCTCGAATCCGGGATCTGCCGGCTCCGAACACTCTCCAAAACATCCTACTGGAGACCCCTGGCTGGAGTTATTTGGGAATTTAGCTACTTGAGCTGAGCTTCTTCTGGGACTTTCAGCAACCTTGTGTTCCTCACCGTGGAGTAAATGAACTTTATCAGTCACGCTGATATCATTTGCTCCCTCTCCTCCAGTCATTCTAACAAACTTTTGAAGGAAGGACAACAAAATATTTTCTTTACTCTGGCCACTCGAACAGCCATTTTCTTCATCGTTTCTTCCATAAGTTCCCCAGGAGCGAGGAGGGACTGTGTCCGAGTTTCCAAGAGTTCTTCCAGAAAGAACCACAACCTCCTCAGAGGAGGGAACCATGCTGTTTTCAAAGGCACTTGGGGTCAGACAACACCGCCTAAACACACAGTGCAAAAATAATGACACAGTCTGGTTATGCAAATTGTTAGAGAGATTCCTCTGCCCCAATTAAGGTGCTAACGAGACCAAATCCAAGGTGGATTTTATTGAATAGTAAATGTGAGGTAGAGAAAGAGAGGGAAAGAAAGAGAAAAGGGGGAAGAGCAAGGGAATGATAGGGACAGAGACCTCACCTGGAGCAGGGCAAGTGTGACATTGTCCCCTGTGAGTGTGGCCTTCCCAGGGTGGGGATTTTACACCTGAGCCAGTTTGGGTAAGGGGGGTGGTGTTCACCCCCTGAGCAGGGATTACCCCACTGTTTCAGGTTGCAATGCAAGATGTAACCAAATGCATGTTTTCAATCCCCATCTTCATCAACTGTTATAAACAGATGGGGCAATGTCCTTTATCTCTTCCATGACTCAGCCCTGATAATGCCCTCCAGGGGAGATATCTTCTGCTAATGGGTCATTGAGTGTCACTGCAGGACTGATAAAATTCCATCATCCCATTGTGGGATGCTCCGCCCAGGGGGAGCATACAAGCATTCCTACCTGGATATAAGCTGAGCCTTGCAACACCAGGAGCACCTTGGCTACTGGATTGCCAGAGGACAAGAGCTCCATAACCACCACTGGACCTTCAGAGGAAGACCAGACCCTTCTGCAGGATCACTGCTCTGACAGAATCACGTTCATCGCTCCAACAGGACTGCAGCCACCATTTAATGGCACTGCTGCCACCACCCTCACCACCAGGGTGTCAGGTTATATCCGGACTCTGTCAGTTTAAGGCAGGGTTTCTGTATCATTGCCTTGGTCTTCACTTTCTTATTAAATTGTAATTCTGACTTAGACTCTCCCCAAGGTTTGCCTTCAAACCAGAACCAAAGACAATGTGTGCCCCCTTTGTTTTCTTCCCAGAACAGGATTTCCCATTCCCAACTCTTGATTGGATGGAGGAGGAGGCTGCGAGGAAGAGGAAGGAGCCTTGGGACACCCAGGCAGGTGAGGAGGAAATCAGTGCCCCTTTCCCCCTCTCTCCTGCTCCATCTCCCAGCCCAGCACAGCCCCCGGCTGCAGGACAACCCTGCTGCCAATGCCGTGTTGATAGTGATGCACTGGGGGGATCTCCTTCCCCTTCGCTCTGGCACGGAGGCAAATCCCATCCTCTCCTTGTCCTTCCTCCCCCAGACAAGAAGCTGAGGATGGAGACCACAGAGGAAAAATCTCCTTGGAAGAACCTTGTGGAAGAGGCAGTTTTGAGTGACTCCACAGTGCAGAATTACAGTGGGGAGGAAAATCCGCGGAGATTCCACAGGAGGACGGGCTCCAAACCCAGCCCAGGGTGCTCTGAGGAGGAAAGACCCACTCTGTGCCAGGAAGGTGGACAGAGCTTCAGGCAGAGCTCCGAGCTGGTGACCCATGGGCAGCTTCATGATGGGGAGAAGCCCCTCAAGTGCTTGGAGTGTGGGAAGAGCTTCAGGCAGAGCAGCACCCTGATCTGCCACCAGATGATCCACAGTGGGGAATGGCCCTACGAGTGTGGGGAATGTGGGAAAGGGTTCAGCTGCAGCTCTGCCCTCATCATCCACTTGCGCATCCACACTGGGGAGAGGCCCTACGAGTGTCCCGAGTGTGGGAAGAGGTTTCAGAGCAGCTCCAATCTCCTCCTGCACGAGCGGATTCACACAGATGAGAGGCCCTTCCTCTGCCCCGACTGCGGGAAGGGCTTCTAGCACAACTCCACCCTCATCATCCACCTCCGCATCCACACTGGGGAGAGGCCCTACGAGTGTCCCCAGTGTGGGAAGAGCTTCACCACCAGCTCTCACTTGACCAGACACCAACGGAGCCACCAGTAAAGGACGGCCAGCCAATGCCCCAAGTGCAGGAAGAGCTTCATGCACCACTCCAGCTTCATCCCCCGTGGGAGAACCCACATTGGGAGAAACCCTGGTGATCCATGTTCCCCATGATCCATGCTGGGAAGACACCTGTCCCTTTTCCTGCCCCTGCCAGTGACATGATGTGGCATTGAAAAACATGAGGGTCTGGCCATGGCTGTGTCATTACATTCACTCCCACCTCAGAACATTTCCAGGTGCAGAAAAGGGACTCTCTCTCCCCCTGAGAAGAAGGGTGTCCTTTCCAGACAGGGGAAATTGTGGCCAGGCAGACCCAGCGAGTTGTGTTTTAGTTTTCCCTGTAAACAGTTTCATTTATCCCTTCTGTTATCAATATTGCTTCTGTTCTGTTTGTTCCTTACCTCGTTTCTGTTCCCAATAAATTGTTCTTATCCCAGCCTGGGACCTTTGCCTTTTGTGCTTTCCAGGGGAGGCAGGAGGGCAGCGAGGGCAGCGAGGTTTTAGCAGGAGCAGGAAATTGGGGAATCCCATTCCTGAACCCCGGCCCATGGAAACCGAGCATCCCAGCTGGTCCCAGCCCTGGTGGCCATGGCAACAGCCCTGGGAGCCATGGCTACAGCCCTAGGAGCGGGTCCCTGGCTGGGGCTGTGGGAACCTCTTCTCTCGGGTGCCCAGGGACAGGAGTGGAGGGAACGGCTGCAGCTGAGTCGGGGCAGGCTCAGGTTGGATGTCAGGAAAAGGTTTTTGCCCAGAGGCTGCTGGGGCCCTGCCCAGGCTCCCCAGGGAAGGGTCCCAGCTCCAGGGCTCTCTGAGCTGCAGCAGTGTTTGGACAGCGCTGCCAGGCCCAGGCTGGCATTGTTGGGGTGTCCTGTGCAGGGCCAGCAGCTGGACTGGAGGATCCTGATGGGTCCCTCCCAGCTCAGCCAATTCTGTGGTTCTGGGATCCCATGAGCCTGGGGATGGGGCTGCCAATGGTTGCCATGGCAACGGGCTGTGGCTGCAGGCCTGAGCTGGTCTCCATGGCAACCACCCCTGGCATGGGATCTCCATGGAGCTGCCGAGGGACTGACCATAGCAACAGGGGGCTGGGGATTGTTACCATTGAAGCTGACCATAGCAACAGGGAGGTGGGGATGGTTGCCCTGGAAACTGACCATAGCAACAGGGCCCTGGTGATGGTGTCCATGCAATGGTGATGGTTGCCCGTGGCAGTGCTGCCATTCTCTCCTGGGGCACTCGGGGCTCTGGCTGAGCAGCAAAGGTGACCTTGAGCCAGGACCTTTCCTTGCCTGCAGCAAAGCCTCGGCACGCAAAGCCCTTCCTGGGGTTGTGCCCTGCGCCAGGAGGGATTGTGCCAGCGGAGCTGACTCAATATTCCTTCTCCCAGACAGCTTTAGGACACGCAACACGGAGAAGCCAGAGCCCACTCTCAGCTCTGCGCAGCCCTCCAGCAGAATCCTGAGTATGAAGCAGCCTGGGAACAGGATTTAGTGTCAGGGCAGGGGAACTCAGAGCCCTTTTCTGCCCTGTGGGCTGGGGCTCTGCATTTCCAACGGCCCGGCAGATGCCAAAGGGGCCTTTTTGGCTCAGCTGAGAACAGTTCTGCTCAGAGCCTGTCCTAAACCTGCTTCTCCTGCAAATGTGCCCAATGAACCCCATTTTTTGCAGCCTGTGGTCTTGTGTGGGTACAGGTGTGACACGTGAAGGATGGAACAGCTCTGCTGGGGGGAGTTCTCTTGTTCTTGTTTTTTTTGGTTTTTTTTTTGTTTGTTTGGATTGGTTTTTTGTTCTTTGCTTTGATTTGTTTGTTTGCTTTTTGGGTTTTGGGGTTTTTTCTCGGTTGCTTTTTTGTTCTTGGTATTTTTTTCTTTTTTAGGTGATGGTTTTGGGGTTTTTTTTGGTATAGTTTAGTTTGGTTTTTTATTAGTTTTCTTTGTTTTTTTGGTTTCTTTTTTAATGAACTCCCCCTGTCAGCTTTGAGCAGAGTTCTCTGACTGTGTCTGACACTTGTCTGTGGCACTGTGCAGTGGTCATGGGGACCTTCCCCGAGGTGTGTGCAGAGGAATCCACATCAGCCCAGGCTGGGGTGGGCAGTGGCCGCTCAGTTCCATGGACTGGACGGGGCTCTGGATGCTTCCCTTGGAGCGACTGCAGGGAAGGAACACTGGGGCTGTCACCGCTGGGGTGTCACACACAGGAACGCTGGGGCTGTCACCGCTGGGGTGTTACACACAGGGCAACACTGG
Organism: Melozone crissalis; assembly: GCF_028551555.1. Classification (NCBI taxonomy): domain Eukaryota; kingdom Metazoa; phylum Chordata; class Aves; order Passeriformes; family Passerellidae; genus Melozone; species Melozone crissalis. Next base: position 3,627,752 of record NW_026535824.1, read on the forward strand.
GGCTGTCACCACTGGGGTGTCATACACAGGGCAACGCTGGGGCTGCCCCGCTCCTGCCCTGTCCCCAACAGCTCTGCCAGCGCCTCGAGGAGGCACAAAGGCTGAGCCAAAGGGTGAGAATTGCACAAGGGGCTGGGCGAGCAGGGGCCCATTGGGATCAGCCAGTCCAGCCCCCAGCCCTGCACAGACCCCCCCAACAATCGCAGCCTGAGCACCCTGGGAGCGGTGTCCAAAGGCCTCTGGAGCTCCGGCAGCCTCGGGGCTGTGCCCATTCCCTGGGGAGCCTGGACAGTTCCCGAGCCCCCTCTGGGGGAAGAAGCTTTTGCTGATCCCCAGCCAAGCCCTGCCCTGGCCCAGCTCCAGCCGTTCCCTTGGGTCCTGTCCCTGCTCACCTGGGCAGAGATCAGAGAAGCTGCCCAGAGAAGCTGTGGCTGCCCCTGGATTCCTGGCAGTGTCCAAGGCCAGGTTGGACAGAGCTTGGAGCAGCTTGGGATAATGGAAGGTGTCCCTGCCCATGGAAGGGGGTGGAATGAGATGAACTTTAAGGTCTCTTTCAAGCCAAGCCATTCTGTGATTCTGTGATTTTGGGAGAGATGCTGAGGTTCTGGCTCAGCTTTATCTCACCAATTGTCTGGACCCAGCAGCAGCCATGGGTGGGATCATCTCCTCCTTCCTCTCCCTGTGGCTGGAGCCCACCCAAGGGCAGCAACTGAACAATGTCCCTCATGGGCAGTGAGTGCCAGAAAGGGACATTGCTCCCTGGGGAAATACAATGTCCTTGGACTTCAGCAGAGCATTGAAATGGGCCCCCTCAAGCACCTCAGCACCACTGCAATCTCCTCTTTTTGCACTCAACCCAGGTCTCCCAGAGCAGCTGCAGAGGAGTCGCTGTCAGGACGAGGGATGTTTATCAAAGGTTGATGTAGATCAGAACAAGCTCTGGCACCATTCCACATTTTTGTTTGTCACTGGGAAATGAATGCAGATGTCCCCATGCCACAAACTCAGTCCCCCCATGGTTCCTGTGTTCGATTTTGCCTCCTGATATGGAGACACAGGAGCTCTCCCAGCTGGACAGGGTGTCAGGAATCTCTTGCTGAGTTTGACACCCTTGGAGAGGGTGAACAAGGAGTTTCCTTGCTGCAGAACACTGTGTGGGTTTTGGAAACAGGCCAGACCTGGAGAAGGCTCCTTCTACAAGCCCTCAGCACCTGGCAATTGCACGTCTTTATTTGTGTGACTGTCTTGTCAGGGCAGAGAGAGGGGAGAGAGGAGCCTCCTTGGGGCAGGGAGAGGAGGCAGAGACACCAAAAGCATGAGTCCCAAATGAATCTGGGCACATCTGGATCCAATGGCTGCAGTAGGTGTGCCATTCCTAAATACAGTTTGGGAGAGCCACGGCCGTGTTGCTGTGTAAGCTCTGAGGTATCTGATAGTGGGAGAGGCTCAGGTTTGTCCTGTTTGCATCCCCGGTTCTTGCAGAGGCGCTGTCAAACAGCGCCAGGGGATGCTCCTGGCACTGACTCTGGCACGGCTCAGGGCTCAGCTTTCCTCCATCAATCCCACTTCAGAGCTTCACTCTGGTGGGGAGGTGTCAGTGGGAGAGGAGCAGCACAATCGAGAGAATTGGAGGATGGTTTTATGTTGGTAATTCTGGGAATGGGTTTCTGTGGCAGGATGCTGGATACCAGGGATTTCTGCCCTCCCTTCTCAGGAGAGTTTGGGTTTCTCCTGTCAGTGCTGTTCCATAGCTCCCACCATCCCTACTCCTTTCATTGACACTTCCCCAGCTTCCCAGTGGCCTTTCTGAGGATAAAGAAAGGAACGTCCGTGGTGGCACCCATTGGCTGCCTGGGACTCCAGCTGTTCCTGGAGCTGCAGCATGTCCAGCACAGCTGCTCTCAGTGGGGCTGGGCCTTGGTTCAGGCCCCACAGTCCCTGTCAGTGCCCACTCCCCACTGGGCTCACGCTCTGGCCGTGTGGGGCTGCTGAAGGCTCAGCGGCTCTAGCTGAGCACTCCCAGCTCTGCAGCTCCTGACTCATCCCAGGGATGGGGTCCCGCAGCCCCGGTCGGGGCCGTGTTGCCCACGGGGCCCTGGTTTGGGGTGGCCATGGGTACCTGCTGTTCCTCCTCCCTCAGCAGCCCCACAGCAGAAGGGTGCCCAGGCAAGGGATTCAGCTGTGCCATTCCCTTTGTCTCCACAGCAGCTCTCCCAAAAGTCCTTTGGGCTCCCTGAAATCCTGTCTCCTGAGGTGATCCATGCCAGGGAGTCCCAGGGCCTCTGGGCCAGTCCCAGTGGGTGTTTTTGCCATTCCCAGTCGTGGTCACTTCAGCTGCTGATGTGCTCAGGCCTGAGTAGCAGCCCTCAGCCAGAGCTAGCTTACAGGACAAACCCTGGGCATTATGTGACTGACACCATCAGTTTTCGTTGGCTAAAAATAGATGACCCAGATGCTTCTGCCAGCAGTTTAACACCAAACCAGCTGCTTTGGAGACTTTCACATAATCTTGTGTAGTTACCTGCAAGAAAGGTATAATTTAAATAAATTTTCCCAACTGACATGAATAGAGGCTTGTAGGATATTTTAGGGGAAACCCTCCAAACTGAGGATTGGGCTCCGGCCAAGCCCTGGCCTGTTCTGCTCAGGAAAAATGCCACGAGACCCAGGAATTTACGTGTGTCCTAGGGTGACATTATGATGCTTGTATCCTCAGTCGTTGTTTGGTTTATGCTGGATATTATGTTCTGTTCATTCAAAACTGGCTCTGAAGAGCAAAGCTTTTGCAGGGCACGGAGGTTCAGGGACAACACACCATGACCAACATGATCCAGTGAAGCCAAATCTATTGTCCCTAAAAAGATTCTGTTTATAATAAATCTTTACTGTCTACGTGCCTCTAGCTAAGACATGGTTGGTTAATCCTGGCTGTTCACACGTCTTATATCAGAATGCTGATTGGATCACCTGATTTTTCACGCATTTTGCTGGGGTCGTCTGGCCCACCCATGACTTTCCCAAGCTTGCTGACAAACTTGCTGAGTCCTGATGATTCTTCTTCTTGTATCTCTTTCAAGGATATACCGACCCCATTTCTGAATATGTCCATAATTCATTCCTTGTGTACGTGACCATTGTCCATTAGTACAAGCAGGCTGGATTGGACATCGGATGAATATGTCTATTGTCTAACAAAACCTCCTCAATCTGCAAAAATCTCTCAACAGTCCCTGGTTTTGTTTTTGCACAAGCCAGACTGTTTTAAAAGCATGGTCAATTACTTTCTGCACACAGCATAGCAAGCAAGGCACAATAAGCAGAATTGAAAAAAGAATACAAAGCCAATAATACGTAGAATTATTTTTTAATTACAAGGCCAAGAATTCCTAATACCGAAGCATACTAAGTCCTTGAGCCAGTCTGTTATTCACCAGGATTTTAGCCACTCATCAAAAGAATTCTAAACAACTGTCAGCTTTTTCATATTTTCCTTAAGGAATGACAGTTTCTTGTGAATAGATTCAGAGTGGTCAGAGAGATTCAAGCAACACATCCCTTCAAAATCTTCACACCCATCTCCTTGTGCTAGCAACAATAAATCTATGGCAGCCCTATCCTGTAACACAGCATGGCATATGCTGCCTACATCAGTGGTGAGCTCATTCAGTATTGCAGATGTAATGTTAATTTGTTTTCCTGTCCAACAAGCCAATCGTTTGAATTATGTAAGGGCCTTTGATGAAGCTAAAACTGATGTAAAAAGTGATGCCAATTAAACCGAAGGCCAATTCCACAATTCTACATTATCCTTGCAGTCTGAGCCTAAAAATGCACCTACATTTTGGACGTTGGAATTTGTGCCTGATGTCAAGCATCTGTTGAATGCCAGGGGCAAACAGTGTCAATTTCCCAAAATAGCACAGTCCTCCTAATGCTTTTTGATGAATTGCAGGCCAAGCTTTATCTCCACAAAAGAGAAACGAAAGTAGAATAAAGTTATTGCAGAAGTTATTGTAGAAGGGACTTTTCTCTCCAATGATGTAGAAGCTTTTCCTGTAGTAGCTAATGCTGCAAGTAGAGTTTGAAAACCTTTCGATTGGAAGATTTTCAAAAAGTTGAGAGCGGCAATTTCACAATTTAGTTGAAAATCCCAACTTGCACAGTCACTTCTGCAGTATATTTTTCCATCTAACACATTCATTCCAGCTGATGTGCATACCCTAATAAGATGAATAATGCCACCCCATCAGCAGGTGATGTTTCATAAAAGCTGGGAGGAAAAGTGTGCTCAAGAAGCAGCAAGACCTAGAGTGCAGGGTGATCCTCTGTTTGGTTTAACAGCACAACAGTAACTTGGCAAGGGGCCCTGGGCTACTGCCACTGCCCAGGCTAAGAGCATTGATCAAGTCTTACAGATGAGCCAACAACTAGCATATAATGCTCTTCTTGCACTTCCAGATGGGTTACACACTAAGTCTTTTACAGAAATTCGTCAAAGAAAGAATGGAGACTGATAAATTTGTAGACAAATTGCATGAAGCTATCTATAATAATTCTGATTTAAATTCAGACACAAAGATACAATTGTATGGACTTTGGAATCATTTCTCCATTCCAAATGGCTTTCCCTTCAGTAACAAGAGGCTTCCATCTCTTCCAAAAATTGCCTGCTAAAACTCTTCTGCTCCCTTGCAAATCAGTTCACTACTCCAACATAACCCTTGAAGCACGGACAGATGGCTCTTCAACTAATTACAGTAGAAAAGAAGGGTATTTATTGCACCCCTGGTCACATGTGAACTAGTTTCCAAAGATGCGTGCAAGGAGTTGCAGACTCCTGCTCTCTATTTCTACAGAAAAGGTTTTACATTAGGTTTCTAAGGACCCATAATACATAATTATTACCTGCCTGCTTCTCATTTTTATCAGCTGAATATCTATTACAGCTGTGCAATTGTACTCCCTTAACTGGTTCGGTGGGATTTTGAAATGAGGGAGTGGTTGTATGGGAGGAAGAAAGCCGTCTTCCTCATGGTGAGCTCTTCTCCTGTGGCCTGTTGGCAAGACCTTTTGACCTGCTGCTCATGGTCCAAGCGTCTCCTAACTGTTCAATTATTCTTAAGGCAAGTTATTTCTATGGTTTCTGCTTCTTCACAATTGCTTCCTCTATCCCTGTCACTCCTAGCTTTACGTTCCTAATATATTTGGTACTCTTTAACTAAGGTACATGATTTCTGTATTACTAACTTAGCTTCTTACCTCATTTGAAGATCTTAACTAAAACATGCAATCTTCTACTATCCCAATTCTATTCCCAGCTGGCCCCTCCACTCATCTGCACTTTTCAATTATCCTCATTACATTTTCAGCTAACCCCTTGACTCACCTCAGGCACATCCCCGACTGCCTCTCTCCCAGCAGCTCAGAGCTGCATTGCACAGCGTTTGCTGTGCACCAGAGAGGACAAAGCAGGCTGGCCTGGTGGGCCTGAATATTTCTGCCAAACATTCTGCATCTCACACCTTTGCTCAGGCTCAGTGCAGAACTGCAGGATTGCAGGCGCTTCCTCCCAGAGCTGTGTGAGGTGCTGGCTCCTGCAGATGTGCCCTGCCAAGCTGTCCCTGCCTCACGCTGGCCTTGCTTCCCCTGTCACAAGTGCCGAGCCTGAAGGAGGTGCCCTGTGCTCCAGCCTGCAGAGCAGCCCGGCTCCCTGCCCCGGTACCCAGAGTGCTGCATACACTGCTGGCCTTTGCCAGGAGTTGCAGGGCAGCCAGCAGAAGAGGAGGAATCCTCAGCCAGCCCAGCGGCCCGCAGCTGCCCTTGGCCTTTCTCTGCTCCTGGGCACACTCCAGATGGCCAATGCCTCCAGGCCGGGCTGTGCCCAGCTCGGCTGCGCTTCCCCTCAGCAGCAGCCAGCTGCCACCTGGGATCTGAGAGCGGAGGATTCGCCCGCTCCCAGCAAGAGGCACCCAGGGCCCGGCTGCTGCCTCTTGCAGCTCCAAGGGCCTCCTTCCAGCCTGCCTCTGCCGGGGCTCAGGCTGCTCCGGCCTCTGCCAGGGCTCTGCTGGGGCTCCAGCCCGGGCAAGGCCGGGCCCGCTCTCACCTCACAGGCGCTGACAGCTCTGCACCACAGGAGACCTTCCCGAGCACCCTCTCTGATCTTTCTGCTTTCTCACTTGAGCAAGGCTCTCCTCCAGCCAAAGAGATTATTGCATTTAGGGATACAGATCCAAGCGGCAGGAGCCCAAATCCTCTCCAGTCACAGCTGAAGGCCTGCATCTGCACAAGATGTTTGGGCTGCCTCATTCTTCCTTTGTTTTTGCCTTCAAATGCCATTGCCCTTTCTGCCTCAACTAGAAGTGTCACAGATGTACCAAAATGGGCCAATGTGCTGGCCAAAGACAGTGTGCTCTGGAGATGATGAACGAAGGGTCTTCCCGACTTTCAAAGCACACTGCGAAAAACAATAATCCCTTCTTTTTAAATTTTAACAGTTTAATAGCAATAAAATTGTTATTAAGACAGTAATAAAAGTTAGAGCAATAAGAATTTGGACAATCAGAGTTAGAACAGTAAAGGACAATATAAACAAAGACATACGGACAGTCCTGGTGCCTCCTGGGCAATTATGCCCCAAAAGCACACAGGCTAACAAAGGATTAGCCCTTAAAGGCAATAGTCTTTTGCATATTCATATATCTCATACATGATGCATAAACTCTTTTCAAACAAAGGGTGTTCTCGGGTTATTGTCAAGTTCTACTTGTTAATCCTGTTGGCTCCTCAGAGTCGGGAAGGAGGTGGAAGAAAGTTGGTCTTTTCCAATAAAGACACAAGAATTCTTCTCTTGTGGCTTTAGATGTCCTGTTGCTGTTATCTCTGGGCAAAGAATTTCTTGATTATCCCATCCCTTTCTTGAGCTAGTTAAAAAAGCATCCTACATGGCATAGTTTCTATTTTACAAAACGTGATAACCTAAAACTACATTTACCACTGAAATAATTATCAATATAGCCGGACGGGACGTACGTGAGCTTGTCTGGCCTTTGCTGCTTGACCAAATAGTGGCAACTGTGGAATTTTACCCCAGAGACACTTTTGGCTAGCTGGATGCTGCAGCTGGGCGCTTGTAGGCAAGTCCAGGCATGCAGGAGCTCAGGTTTACCTTTGGTGGAGAAGCTTTACGGTGAGGTGAAGGAAAGGAGTCGGTTCTGATGGAGGGTTTTGATCCAGAGCTTTATTCCTGACCCACCGGCCTCTGGATCCAGCAACGGCTCCAGGAGAACTCCCAACCACATGGTTTGCTCGCCCTTTTACCCACGGCAGAGGGGCAGGGAAGGAACACGGGGGACCACCAACCAGGTACGGGCAGGGAAGTGTCAAGGGACAGAGGACACCTGGATGGCCCAATGTCCTTCCAGGAGGGGAGGGCATCTTTTGATTTCTGCCAATCACTTGACGCCCTTCTGGAATGCCAGGATTGACAGACAGCGCTCAGCAGGGGTCAGGGTGTGGAAAGGAGGAATGATTGACACACCTGGAAGGGAATTATCAGGGAGGAACCTGGAGTATCTGAGGCAAATCATGACATCACACCGCAACATACCACACTACTTAAAACAATACAGTACTACTAACTAAGACAACATAACACATATAGTATATTAATTTATATATATATATATATTCATTTTAATACCTGTGAAGTGCCTATCCTGTAATATGTACTTTTCACAACCCCAAAGAAGCCATTTGCACCTTTAAGAGACAGCTGACAAGGCAGAAGGAAATGCTCAGCTTCTTCACAGGGTGAGAAAGAAAGGATTCTTCCAGATGAGTTAGTTTCAGAAACTTTATTTATTTACAATCCTACTCTATAATCCTGTGGGGGGTATTTACAGAAAAATGGACAGGTACTAAATCAACCAGCCTAACCCTCTGGAGCTAACTAAACTAATTAAACTTCTAGGACTAGGTCAGGTTTTTAATAAAGCTGCATTCAATTTTGTGGATAAAAAGGTGATGTTGCGAGCAGAAAGAAGAAGCAGAAGAGTTGCTGACAGACAAAGGGGTAGCAACCCAAATAAAATGACCCTTACAGCATCTACCAATTAGATTAAGAAAAAGATGCATGCTTGCCTCAGGACAAAATAGAGCTACCAGTCAAGAGATGTGTGGACAAAGTGCAGCAACCAAACAAACAATGCACGACTATAGAAACCTGTAGGATAGGAAGTAATTATAAACTGTGTTTAGAAGCACAATAAATGGCTTCTCCTTGATTCACATGGGATTGTGCAGAGTCTTTTGTCTTTTCTCCACATAATCCTACTCTAAATCCCACTCTACAATCCTACTCTACAATCCTACTCTAAGATGGCTATGGAGAAAATGGTCCTGATATGATTATAGCACTGTTTGCTTCTCCATCTTCCTCTTCACTGAGATGATGAGTGGTGCCAGGGTGGATGCAGCCTCGGCTGATGTTACAAATGGATGCTGTTCACAAAAAAACCCAAAAAACAAACAAAAAAAAAATACAAAAACAAACAAAAAAAGAAAACAAACAAAACCCAAAAAACCAAAAACAGTACAAAACCAAACAAAATAAATAAACAAAAAAAAAACAAAACAAAAAGACAAAGAACAGTGAACCATTACTTTCCAACCTCAGTGCTTCACAGGCTCAATTGGGATTGCTCTGGGTCCTAAAAAGACCCAGAAAGAGAAGCAATGGGACCATCTGCTACCCAGCAGTCATGTGCAGGACCCGGCCATCACAGGCAAACCTGGCCCACAATCCCACTCATCCATTTATACAGGTTTCTTTATCTTGTTGGGATTTTTGCCCTGCCAGTGCTCTAGAAATGGTGCTTTCTGTCCCTGGGTTTTCTTCCTTTCAGGAAACTCCAAAGCCTCTCATTGGTCCCTCTCTTTGAAAGACAGGCACTGTGCTGATTGCCACAGACACAGAAAGCAGTGTCTACCGTTCCATGCCCTGCCCCTCGTGTGCTGGATGGCACCTTCCTTCCCAGCAGGGCCAGCCCAGTGGCACTGGGCCCTGCAGTTCCCTCTCTGCCACACAGCCTGGCAGTAACCCTGGCGCAGTTCCCGTCTGCTTGAGCGTGCCAGGCAGCAGATGGGGCTAGAACAAGTCCCTCCCAGCTGTCCCTGTTTGTGTGGCAGAAACTTCTAAGGGTGGGCTGGGGGGCACAAACCAGGGCCCCTCAGAGGCTCACAGTGAGCCCCCCACAGCCCCTCCTGCCCACAGCCAAATCTCTGACCCCTAGGCTGGGACTGGCTTCCTTGGGCTCCTCCACCACCATTTCATGTCTCTGTACCCTGCATTGCTCTACTTCAATTCTTTTGCCATTAGATAAAACTGAACACTCCACCAAATCACAAAAGAGGGCAAAGAAACAGTCAGAGGACAGAGCACCTCTCCTCTCAGGAAATGCAGAGGGAGCTGGAGTTATTCAGTTTTGTGAAGGACAGGCCCCAGGGAGACTTTATTGCCACTTTCCAAGACTTCAGAGTGGCTCTGAAGAAAGTGGGGAACATCTTTTATAACAGGGCCAGTTACAATAGGATGTGGGTGAATATTTTTTAACACAAATAGGATCTAATCAGAACTTGTTTACTCGGAGCATGGTGTGACCCTGGCACAGGTTGCCCCAAGAGCTTGTAGGTGCCCCATCCGTGCAACCATTCCGGCTCCAGTGGGAAAGGGCTCTGATCAATCTGATCTCTTTAAAGATGTCTCTGCTCATTGCAGGACACTTGCACCAGAGGACCTTTACAGGGCCCTGCCAGCCCAGCCCAGTCTAGGATTCCTCACCATTTTCATTTGAAGAGCAGCAAGAGTGGAGGTGAGGAGGAAGGGGGCTCATCTGCTGCCTTGGACTTGAGTGGAAGAGGAGCCCATCGCTCAGAGCCTGTTTCACCTGCAGCCCCTTCACATTTTACCTGCAGGAGCTCCTTGGCAGACCAGCGCCGCGCCTCGTCTCTCTGCAGGCAGCAGCTCAGGAAGTCACGCAGGCAAGATGAAAATAGGTTGGGCTGCTGCAGCTTTTGTCTTCCTCCTGTGGCTATCAGGAGTTGAGGCTGGGGAAAAAGGACACACCAGGCTCCACCTGCTTCTTTCCCATCTGTCACTGCTCTCCCAGATCCCATTGATTAAGCTCCACTCTGCAGTGGCAGTTTCTGCCCTGGCAGAGACCCAGAGATGACTTTCCTTTATCAACCAAAAACCCAAACGCCGATGCAGCCACAGCCTCTCCAACATCCCACAGATCTTGCCTCGGCAGCTGATTTCACTGACTGACCTAGTTAGTGGGAACTACATCAGCACAAGCACATTTCCTTCCCTGATGATTCATATCAGCTTGAGAGGCTTTTTGGAAGAAGGACTTTGCTATACTAACTCCACTGTATCCAAGGGTTAGTACATGGAAAGTATTTCTGCAGTGGTTCTTGTCCCTTAAGCACTGCTGCCATAAAACAAAACTAATCAGCTTTTTGCTTTGTTCTTGAAAACAATGGGAATTGGAGGGAAAGAAAGGAAATTCACCAGGTATTCTTCAGGTAAGGAAACAAATATTTGGAATCTCATCTTCAACACAGACACATTAAGATGCCTGCACAAATGTACTGGGATGAAAATGCCTGCTTGGACACACAGGAGCCACCTGCAGCTCTGTCTCTCAGCAGTCTGAAAATTTCTGCTTTCCTTACATGGAAAAGAAAAAATTTTCATGGTCAAATCAGAAGGAGAGGTTCCATCCCTACGGTCACCCTCTACTCATTTGGCTACTCAAGTCAATGCATGAATGGTAGGCCCATCCCAGAAAGTGCCAGGAAACAAATGGGAGGTTTTGGCAGGCTCTCCACATCACCAGGCTCTGGCTTGGTGATGTGCAGAATGTGGCTTGGGCCAGGAGAGAATCACAGTCACTGAGTGTTCCAGCAGCACTGCACAAGATGCAGAAGAGACTCTGTGGCCTTTACACCCTCATGCCCAGGTTTCAGGCATGTTTCTCAGTGAGAAGAAACTGCACAGGGGTTAAGTTCCTCTCTAAAAACCAGTGCCTTAGCAACTTCCTTGTGTTTGGCCTTCTTTTCTTCATCTCTGCAAATGTAACACCAGTTCTGAGAGGCTTGCCTTGTGGTTTGAGGGGCATCTTCACAGACAGACAAGTGGGAACAATTTGAAACCCGAAGCAAATGTTGCCTGGGAAGAGCTGGGGAGTGTTTGCCTGTGGTGAGGCTTGAGCTGTCTGGCAATCCCTTTCCATGATGTGCAGAAACATCCAGCTGCTTCCCAAAACTCAGTCCCTCTGGGCATGCAGGCCTCTGGAAACACCTGATGATTCCAGCCTTTCTCCTGCTCAAGAACATCTAACCTAAGCTGAGCTCCAGTTTCTTCAGCAAGGCCAAGGATGCTCACTTCCATGCAGCTGACAGTGTCCACGGAGCTCAACAGGTCTTTCTGATACTCCTCAGGCCAAGGGATTACAGTGTAGATTGGCAAGATAAGGATCGGCTGATCCTTATCCAGTGTGGTTCATGTGGAACCAAGCTCTAACACACTGACAAGTCAGAGGGAGAGAGCTCATTCTGTTTTTGCAAGATGGTATTTAGAAACATAAGACACTGACTTGGAACTATTCAAACCTCAACTTGCAGAATCAATCTCAAATAGACAAAAAGAACAATGGCAAGAGGCCTTGGAGTCTCCACAAAAATGCCCACCACTGTCATGATAACTCTGTACTCATGGCATTGAAATAGATGGTGACCAAAGAGACTTTGTTATTAGCCTCTTTAACCCAAAGGAAAATTTCAAAGCCAGAAATGGCAATGCACTCCCCTTGTGTACAAATAATTTATGCGGCTCTCTGTCCTTTCCCCACATCACCAGAGGTGACAAAGAGGGTTTTATCCTGACTCTCAGCTGAGCTCAGCCACTGGCCATGGTGGGGAGCTGGAGCCCTCCCTGTCATTAGAACTGTGCAGGTCAGGGATGGCCCTGCTCCTGTGGTAAAGAAACACAGCACCGGTGTCAACTGCCCACGCTGGATCCCAGCCCAGGCACCTGCCTGCAAGCTCATCAACTTGTTAAAGTACCAAGAAACAGCCAAGGGTTGGGCAAACAATTCTAACTGCAGTCAGAGAAAAACACATCCGAAACTTATCCAGGCCACTCACATACGTGACTGAACAATGTACAGATGACTTGAAAGCCTGAAAGTTTCGAAGATCCACAGGATTTGGAAAAGATGCTACAGAATGGAAGAGAAGAGCTGTGTTTAAAAAATGAAAAAGCAAGCAGAACTGCTTGCGCATTGCTTTGGTAGTAGGTTTTTTTTCTCTTTTTCTTTTTTGTTTACTTTTCTTTTTCATTTTTTTCTTATGTTTTCTATAAAATTGAAACTGGGAAGGTCTAACCTCCATTGCTCAGGATGTTTATCACATGTCTACCCTCTCCACTGAAAAATTCTTGTCCCTCAGAAACAGAGTTCCAACATTGTTCAAAAAACAAGTGAGAAATGTCAGGCATGGCTGGAGGCCAAAATGGCAGGTTTCTGAACTGGTTAGGTTTCACTGCCACTTCCCTTTCTGATACAACCAAAGCTACAGCAGATGCTGATGTGTTGCAGGGGCATTTTTAGAAGGAGACCTTGGTGGAAGTGGTGCCAGCAGATGGCAATGGGATTTTGTCCAATGGCACACAGAGCATGGGACAGGTGAGAAAGACAGTGGGATCAGTGAGTATTTGCACCTTACCAAGACAGGAGTTGCATTCCAGGAAGGAACCTCTCGTTCCACCATTTCGATGCCCATGATTCCCAAAGACCATATGTCCACTTTGGGGCCACATGGTTGACCTGTCAGCACTTCAGGCGCCAGCCACCCAGCAGCGCCGGCCACGGAGCTCCATCTGCCCTGCTCAGGGCTGAGCTGAGCAAAGAGGCCAAGGTCAGCTGTGGAGAAAACAACAAACCGTGAAAGCCAGCTCTAATTAGGAAACCAAGCAAAAGAATTCCCCACTCTCGGACTAAGAATGTGCTGTTGAATCTCCTGGAGAACTGTCCATGCGTGATATCCTTGGAGCTTTAGCCAAGGGAGTATGGAATTGGCCACTTCCAAAAAAACCCAGGTTTCTTAACACTGCTCACAGCAGTGGACTTTATTCCCCTGAAGCTTTAGATTGTCGCTCCCTCTGTCTGGAAGGGACACACACAGAGCAAGGCCACTCTTGACTGCTTGTGGTTCCTTATACCTCTGTGCACGTTGCAACTGTGCCCTCAGCTCGCAGCAGGGGTCCCTGCACTGCCACCAGCACCATTTTTGGGGAGCTGGCAGTCACTCCAAGCAGCCCCACACCCACATCCCTGGAACGCTGCACCTGACCAAGAATATACTGACCCAGCTTGACAGAACCGTCAGTTCTGAGAAGGATGTTTCTGCTCTTCAAATCTTGGTGGATGATGTGGTTTGAATGAAGAAATTGCAGTCCTTGCAGGCACTGAGAGAGAAAACAGAAAGAGGAGGTCAAAAATGAGTGATGTGATTTCATCCCACAAGAAAGGAAACAAAGAACCTAAAAGATTCCCTCTCCAGGGGAATGGGGAGTAATGGCAGAACAGTAATGGCCACTGAGAGGAAGAGCTTGCTGCTCCAACACCTGCAGAGCAGGACCTTTCTGAGGAAAGGCACGTCAGCTTTTGAAAGAGCAACAGCACCTGCTGTTGTAGGCTGTCCCCTGCCAACCAGCCAGGATGACTCCTGCTGCAGTGGACGTGCTTTTTCCATGCAGAGGACAAAGGACGGGTTTGGAAAGGAAAAGTCCCTCCCTTTGGTGTGAAGCGGATCACTTTTGGGTGGGAGGCTGCATGACAAAGATTTTCTTGCTGGCCTCAGCACAGGCTTGGATGTATCACACCAGTCACCTTCCAGAAGCAAAGAGCATTTTGGCTGCACTACTATCCTTTTCAGCTGAGGACTGTGAGAAATGGGTCGTTTTTCTTTGCTGATCATTTCAAATCCTGCCACCAGCACCTTTGCTTTCACAGGCAAGGAATGCAGTGAAGACAGACTCCAGGCAAACATTTAGAGAGGCAAGGTGGAGAACAGCAAATACAAATACAAGAGACAGAGCGAGAATACAACAGCAGGAGATAAGAGTACTGGCACTGAGTACAGGGAGTGCAGGGGCACTGGCAGGCCTTTCACTTGAGATGCTTTTGCTTGCCCATAGAATAGCAGCAACACAGAAACAAAGCTTGGCACAGGAAATCACTCCAGGTCTGAGCCCCTGTTTCCCAGACAATGCTGCCCAAGCCCTTGGAAACACAGATGGGATTGCTAACCTCCCGACTGATGGCTGCCATCTCATCCTCTGACAGGTAGGTCTGCCTGATGACATTGCTCAGAGTGCCTCCATCCATGTACTCCATAACCAGGGACAGTTCCTCACCCACAAGGTAGCTGAAAGAAGGAAAACAAGGGCATGGAGATGAATGTACATGGCTAGGTTGCTGTTTTGAAAAGACGGGTTGACTCTTCTTTTCAGATCCCTTTGAGACAAAGACAAAATAAAGGAATAGACATTCCCTCTTGGCTGTGCATTGTTTGCCATCTGTCCAGTCTCAAGGGGAAAGGCACAGCTGCAAAAAAGGAGATGTCTTAGATGGGCAGCAAGCAAAATGTGCAGTTTAGTAACAGCCCAGATAAAAAGCCTGTCAGGCATGGTGTTTCTGGAAAAAAGCACCTAGTCTTCCTGGCATGCATAGCAGTGGAAAACAGTGGCAACAATCCAAGGGAAATCCTTGTTAGTTTACCTGGACGTAAGAAGACACTTGAAAAAAATCAGGCTCCAAAACAAAGTGGTGGCCGTGAATATAGACATCATTGATTTAGTAAGACACGACACATCCGGGTTCTTGAACAATTTTCAAATACCATGTGCCAGCGAAGACTCATGCAGACAAAATGCCATCTCTTCCCATCCACTGGAGATGAAAAGAGCAATAATAATTAGCCAATAATTACAGCTCTATTTTCTGCCAGTGACCAAAGTGGGATTTTACCTTGCATGTTTGCAATATGTGAACAAACATTCATAGGACAAAAGCACAACTCACCTGTCTAAACAGTTGACCAGGTTGGGATTCCTGTTCACCTTCATGACCATGAGTTCATTGACTTTTAGTTCCTCCTTCCTCAGTCCTTGAAGACGTATTTTCTTGATGGCCACCTAAAATGACATTGAAAATTAGTAACTTGAGAGGTTGGTGGCACGAAACCACAAGGCATGTGGAGCAAGTGATTTTGCAATGACACAGCTGAGCTGTGCCAAACTGCCTTGTGATTAGGCACTGCAGTAATTAGGAACTGACATTCCAACAGCCCATTTCTCTGCTCCCTCGGGAGCCAGTTACAGGACACGTGGGGCCACTGACATTTTGCCTTGACCACTTGGCAACAGCGGTGTCTCAGTTATCACCCACAAACCTCTGACCACACTTCCTGCTGCATCTTTTGGGATTCAGAAGAAGTAATCCTTGTCTTAATACTCTGTGGATACATCCTGGGCTATGGGCAGGGCGTAGGGCTTTCAGGGATTCTTTGCTGATCTCTCCCTATGTGCAGTTCCCAAGTGCAGCACTGCAGGTGGCTAAGGAACTACCAGTAACTTTGAGATGGATTTGCTGGCAGCCAGAAATGAGAACTCAGGACTCTGAAGCTGTAGCCTCAAA
The DNA here is from genome assembly GCF_028551555.1 of Melozone crissalis. NCBI lineage: Eukaryota > Metazoa > Chordata > Aves > Passeriformes > Passerellidae > Melozone > Melozone crissalis. Next base: position 3,643,513 of record NW_026535824.1, read on the forward strand.
GAGCAGTGAGGTGCTCGCAGGCACCACCTTTGTTTTAGCAATGGAGAGCGAGTGAGCGCATCCTTCTCTGAAAGGAACCGCTGCCCTCTGTGCCTTCCTTCCGGCAGCTGAGGAGGACAAAGTCCCAGATGTGTTTTGTGGGCTGGCACCAGTCTGTGCTTCTTGTGCCTTTTCAGCACAGCTCTGCCCAAAGCTCCAGCCACAGCTCACACCAGAGGGGAAAGCCCTCGAATGCAGCAGAGTCTGCAGAGGCTGTTCACATTTACCTCTCCTCCAGTGGCAGTGTTGAGTGCTTTAAAAACATCTCCAAAAGTCCTAGAAACAAAACAGAGGCAGAGAAAGGAGAAGCCATTTAGATCTTGCAGTGAAAGTCAGCCCACACAGGAGATCTGTGCTGTAAATGCCGCAGACCTGCAGGACACTGGAAGCATGGAGATGTCTTTGACAATGCCTTCTGAGCACACTTAGAAATTCTGATCAGCACTGACAATCTAAGCCCAGTGCCTGAACACATTTGCAGCTTGTCTGACTTCACACTTGATACCTATTCCACCAGCAAAACACCTGATGCATAGTTTTGTACAATTAACATTGCTTGGACTCACCCACTGCCAAGATTTTCCAGTTCAATGTATTTTACAATAGGATTTTCCATCTTCACCATTCTCCCTGAGGGAAACAAAATGCAAGATGTTCACTTTAAAGCAGAGATCCCACCTTCTAGGAGATACAAAAGGCAGCCCCACTGTCTGGGGCTCTGAGCCCTTTCTTGGTGAACAGCTGGCTAACAACAACAGGAACAGCAACTGGAACTACAAGAAAAGAACAGCATGCCCACAGCACAAGTGGCTGGCACAGAGACTGATTTCTAGCGTCCTTTGAAGGGAGAGACCGCTTGACAGCAGACACACAGGGAAGCACCGGGAGATACATTCAGAGGAGACTGAGAGCAGAAGAGTATACCGACCAAGGCAAGTAAGTTTGTCATCTAGAAACATTAAGGAGAGCTGGAACTAACAGTGCCTTTGTTTTCTTGGGAATGAACACTGTGAGATTTAGAAAAGGTTTCCTACTTGCTAAGATTAAATGCACCTGGACATCTAGAATCAATTCCTCTGAACAGATGCCAAGTTCAGAACACGAGGAATATTGCCAAGTGTTCCCATCTTTTCCACCTTGCAGCAGTTTGCCAGAAGAATGCCTCTGCATTTGTAAACCAGAGCAGCTCATGCTAGAAGCAATCCCCACGGGGCTTTCAGCATCAGGATCCTCACCCTTTATGAGCAGGCTGAGCCCAAAGACGCCCTTGCCCATGCCCTGCATGAAGAACCACGCCGATTCTCTTCACCCTGTTGCCCTCATTCAGGACACAACAGGATGGGCTTTGAGATCAGCCACACCGAGGCGCAGATCAGTGCCCTTTTTGTCCCAACAGGTGATGGTAGACACAGAATCCACTGGGCTCTCTTCTCAACACTACCAGATCTTATCTGAGAGCACAGCACTGGCAGCTGTTACGGGCAAGAAGCAGATTCGTTGGGTTGTGCTGCAGAATCACAAAGGGCTTGATGTGTTCTCCTAGAGACTGATCTCAGCAGGGCTTCTGCCAGTGGCTAGGACTCAAGCAGTCACAGCCTTCTGCTGATCCAGGAACAATCCCTGCTTCTGCCTTTGGCAGAGAGGGAAGCCCAGGAAAACTCCAGCCTGTCTAAGCTGCCCTCAGAGGCAGCAGGAACACCCAGAGCTCTCTCTTGCTGCCTCGGAGCACTGCCAGCACTTCTGTGACACTAAACTGAGCAGAACCCTTTGGTAGAGCTATGCTGACACGTGCACACAACACACTGTCCCTCAGATAAGAAAGATACCAGATGCACTCTGCTGCTCCAGGGAGTCACCCGCCATCTCCTGTTGCTGAGCAGCAGCTGGGTCAGCACGGGAAGTGAACCAAGGGCTCAGGCTCCACTTCTTCAGCTGGGGAGCAAAGGCTCCTTGGGACAGCGCTGCTGCTTCTGCAACAGCTTCAGTGTCAGAGTCAGTGTAGATCTGAGACAAGAAATGAGTTGATGTCAGGAAGGTGTGGCAGAGATTGCCCTGAAATGCAAGAGAGATTGCCATTTGAAATGCAAGCCCTCATGAAGCTGCTGTCAGCCACATGCAGATCTCTTCAACTGGATTGCTTTGGATGTCCATTTGTGAAACCAAATGGTCAAAACCAAAGGGTGGTTTTACTTGAGTTCATAGCCAGTTTCTTGTTCTAAAGGACGACTGCAGCAACGACCGCTCCACTTCTCTCAAAGACTCCTTTCCCCCTTCTAGGTCTGCAGATACATTTGCAGCTCCTCAATCTAATGTTCTACCTCCTGCCATGAAATTCTCTTTTTCTGCACCTTCTCGGGACGTGCTTATCCTGCAGCATCTCTGGATGGGTCAGTTCCTGGGCCTCATGCCAGCCTCGGGGCTCTTGGTTGCCCATCATTTGCTGGAACTCTCTGCAGGCTGCCAGGTAGGATGGCGACACTTCCACCTCAAGTCAAACAGAACAAAGCAGTCAGAGACTACAGCTTGTCCCCGTCAGCCAGGAGTTATCGACTGGGAAGAAAGGAAAGAAAAGGACAGGAGCATTCACAAGGGATACAGACAGCTTGTAGCTCATATTCCAAATCTATGTGAGTGACCATGTTCACCTGCAAAAACACCTCAAGAAACAAGGTCACCTGGAAGAAGCCAGCAGGAGTTCATTCGGATGACTGCTGGCTAAATGGCCAGAGGAGTAATGCCACTGTCTAGAGCATCAGCTGAGATCCAGCAGAGCAGGAAATGTCCTTGAGAGCAGCTCTGACAGAGGCCTCATCAGGATGGCACTCAGAGGCATCACCCACCCCCTGCTGCTGCTCTGCACTGGAAAGGCAAGGAGGGCAGAAACCACCCCTTGGGTGACTGCACTGCCTATTGCTATTTCACTCACTTGCTTTCCTAGATCCTTTTGCTCCTGAAGGAGGCAATTAATTTTCTCTTTGATGATTTTAATTTTTTCGTCTAGCCTCTTCTTCCTTGCCTTGATCCTAGCCTCAATTTCCTGCAGCTCTGTCTGCATCTGTTCATCAATTTTCTGTAAAGAACAATGGAAAGGACTCACTCTCATTTGTAGAGTGGCTGCCATTCCTTCATTCACCTGTTTTTGTTGATTGCCCCTCTGCATAGGGAGATTCTTCTCCTCTTGGATGTCTTCATTCCTCCTCTTCGCTGCCATGATGGCACTCTGAGCTTCAGGCAGCTCTGCTTGTGGCTCTGCCTTGTTCTGTACACACAAAAGCAGAGCAAGTGACTGAGAGCTGCCATCAAGCTCAGCTTTTCCCTCTTTTAGCCTCAAAATCACATTTATTCAGCCCCTTTTTCTGCTTCCCTACCCAGCTCTGCTTCCACTGTAACCATCCTGTCCTGGTGCTGATCTCTGCAGATTGCAAGGCTCTGTCCTTTCAGTGCCTGTGGGACTCCTGGCCTCCTCAGTCCCAGGAGCTCTGGTTTATGCCCCTCTTCCTGCCCTTCCCTCTGTCCCCTGGCCAGTCAGGCTCACCTGGCCATTCTCCTGTGGCTCTTCCACCTGCTGCCTGTGCTGCTCTTCCTGCCCTTGGGCAGGGAACAGCTCTCCCCGAGTCTGGCATGGCATCTCAGATGAGGCAGTGTGCTCCTGCTCTTTCTCTAGAAGCACCTGCACAGAAAGCAAGACAAGATGGGTTTCAACTTCCCATACGCCCTTTGTGGGCCAAGACTCAAATGCTGCTGGGCTCACACGTTCCCAAAGCACTGTGCTGCTGCTCTCCCGGGTCGTTCTCTGCCCGAGGGGAGGCACAGATTCCAAAGTGCCCCTGGCCCTACAATCAGAGGCAATCTGGGACTGAAGCTCCAACAGCCTCTCAGGCAGCTGGCAGGGAAGGGGTGGCATTTCTCAAGGGTCTGGTGAGAGCCTCCCTCTGCTTCTGCCATGTCCTGTTTGTCTTTCAGTAGTGTCTGACACCGCGCCCTGTCCCACAGCTCCATCCTGGCTCTGCAGGGGCTTCCTGGGTGAGCTCACTCCTTGTCAGAGACACTTCTGGAGTTAACCTTCTCTTCAGGCCTGCACCAGCTTTGTGACTTCCTGACATCCACATTCTTGTTAGAAAACTGGGTTTCAGGAGATGAGGGTGCGTGCAAAGATCTCTGATGGAAGTCAGAGAACCTCTATGGCCACCTCAGTATATGGAGGAGGACCAAGGTGTTTCTTCTCCCTCTTTTTTCAACTGAGAGTTCTGACCAGCAGCAACAGAGTTTCTCATAAGGCCCCATTAATGAATGCACTTACACAGCCCTGGGGATGCCAGTGAAGGAAACCATGTGTCATGTATGGCATGTATGAGCAAAGTCACCAGACCCCAGCTACAGCATGGGATAGTTCCACTCCCTTAGGACATGCAAAAATTTAAAGGATAAAAAGAAGGCTTCAGGGCACAAGAGGCTGGAGTAGAAAAACAGGAGGGGAAAAATCAACCATCTCTGGAGGGGGAAACATCTCTGCCTGCTCACGATCAGTCAATGGAACTTGTCTCTACCCCTCTCCTGAAGGGATGCCTTTAGGTGAGCTTTGCATCTTCCACTGCTTTGGAGCAGAACCAGGAAGATTCAAATAGATAGATAGATAGATAGATATCACTTTTATAATCTCTCTTTACTGTGCTGTGGTATTTACATTCTTTGAACACAGAGAGATATAATTCCCTCTCCTAGGTTTTTTTTAAGGGAAGGTATTGACAAACTTAGAGAAGAAGAGAAAACAATTATTATCTCTACTGGCTGTTCTTGTTGTTTAGTACATGTAGAATGTGTTATAGTGATTGTTTACTGAAAGTGATTTGTTAATTGGATTTTAGTGATAGTTGTTTAGCTTGACTAGCTAATTAGATAAAAGCTGTGTCATGACTTTCTGGAGACAGTCACGAGTTTTTCTTTAGTAGCTTTATAGTATAATATCTCTTTAGATTAGTTTTAATACAGTACTAGTGTAATATAACATAGCTTAAAAAAGCATTAGTTTAACATTTTAAATCATAGAGTCAAAGCACATTATTCACCACGTGGGGGTCACCCTGAATCAACACTGTCATTTCTGTCACTACACACATCAACACTCGGTAGCAGTGCCCCGATCAGCAGCCATCCTGAACTTGCTGTCCTGTTGCTTCAGTAACCCACACTCTTGGGGAATCTGGAGCGTGTGGGTCCTTATGAAATGCAATCAGACCCAGAGGACTGCACTGGGAACTGCACTCTTCGTGCATCTGTGCTCGGGCAAGTTCTTCTCTTGCCCTTGGCCACAGTGATGGTGCTGAAGTGGCTGGAATCAGAAATACAGCCCAGCCCATCCCAGCTCCTCTAATCTCTGAGCACCAGCTGGAATGCAAGGGCATTGATTTCCTGCTCAATTCCCAAACACAACACACACTGATTCCCTGGGCTGCCAAAAGACACAGGAGCCGTTACCCTGAAAGTGATGTGTTTCTGCCAGTGCTGGAAAAGGGCAGGAAAGATGGAGAAAAAGCTCCCTGGAGAAGGAGAAATTACAGGATAGAAGGCTTCTCCTTCTAGCAAACAAACAAACAAATAAACAAACAAAATATGAAAGTGTTACCTACTCCAGTGTCTAAAGCACTTGGATGCAGTGAAGAGATGTTTGGCAGGGAAGCAGCCCTTGTGCTGAGCATTGGCTCTATGGATCTAAGCCAGGGATCTATGGAAGTCTGCCTGAAGGTCCCTCAGGAGCCCCCATTGTGAAGGCTGAAGCTCCCTCAGCACCTCCTCACTGCCCTGCTCCTGCTGCCCCACTGCTGCCGGCACAGCCACCGTGCCCTTGGCCTTCTTGGCCCCCTGGCCCCACGCTGCCTCATCTTCAGCTGCTCACGGCCGCCAGCCCTGCGTCCTTTTGGCCCACACAGCTCCCCAGCCACAAAGGTGCCCATTTCACTTCAGATACAGCAGGCACCATTGCAAGATGGCCTTCCTTTTCTACCACCTCATGTTCCAAGTAGATATCATAAAATTTGATAGGAATAGGATTCTAAGTCACTCTGTTTAAATTAAAATTATCTAATTCAACTGTACAGCAAAACGGTCTTTATTAAATTTTTCCTATCTGCTGTCTGCAAGCATTGTTCTCTTTTCAAAACTAGGTTTTAGTTCTTCAAACTCTGAGAAGGAAATTTAAAAATATCTATAGCTGCCTTTGTTACTTTTGTTTCAGGCATGGAAATGGATTTCTTTCAGCCTTCCTAGCTGGCCCTCTACACTCTACTGCTACTGGCCAAGCTCCCAGCTTGCTCTACAATTCCTAAACACCAGGAACATGAAATGTTCCTTTCTCACTCACCTCAGGATCTTTAGCACTGCTGAATACACGCTTCAGGTGACCTGTAGTGGGAAGGGAAAATGAACCAGCTGCTGTCAGAAAACTGTCTGGCCCTCTGAATCCAACAGAACAAGTCAACCCAAACAGGTACGATTTCCCGTTTCACAACATCCCTCCAGGAGACACATTTTATTCACACAGCCAGCAAGGGATCAGGACAATATTCTTGGCTGTTCCTACACTTCAGCCTGTTTAGCCAGTAAATGAATACAAAGATGATCAAGAAAATGCAAATTGTCCTTTAACACTCAATGCTCCTGTTCTACCAAACACATAAAACAGCTTCTGAAATCCTCTCCTTCAGGTACTCTTTTTTTTTTCAAATCAGATACATGCACTAATTCTCAATAACTTGCAGGAAACAGTTGCCCAGAAAAGCTTCCCAAAATTCCCCTGAGCTGTGGCAGTTCTGTTGTGGAAGAGCACAGCAGCACCTCTAGGGTTCAGGAGCAGACACTCACTGCTTTAGAGTTTGCACTTCCTTTCAAAGGAAATAACTATTTTTGCACTCAGTAAAAGGTTATTAAGTTAGACAGTCAAATCCTTTAATGACAAAATTTAAAAAGAAATAAGCTTTCTCCGAATTCTGGGAACAACTGCAGAGTTTTTAGAAGGCCTTCCCTGAAGCTCTGCCAGTCTACATTTTCAAAGGTGTCTTGCTTGTCCCAGCAACCTGAGGAAATGACAGACTCTGCTGCCACAGACTCCCCTGCGGAGGGAACGGATGCCCTGCAGGTTCCCCTGTAAATGCTGTCCCTGTGGCTACAGACACCCCCTTTTTAGCTGAACCTCTTGACAGGAGCTTTACCAAACCACTGGCACTCTAATGCTCTTTCTGTTTCAAAATCAGAAACTCAGCCACCAAGAAAGAGCAGGAAGACATCCAAAAGCCAGGTTAGGATACACCCTTACCGAAGTAGAATGGAAAACTCTACTTACGTGCAAAGTGTGCAACGTAATATGCGGAAAAACAAACACCATAGGCAGCAAAAGCTGCTGTGGCCAGATGGTGGATCATTGTCCCAGTGCTGCGCAACTTTTCTCCAACACTAGAAAAACAAGTGCCCTGTCAGAGTGCAGCTGCCCACTGACCAATGCTCAAACCAGGAGGGTTCTCCTGATGCAAGCAAGGCCTAGGGCTGCTCTGACACTCAGGCCTTCCGTGCACCAAGACAACCTTCTGATGCCACTATGACGATGTGGCAACCATGCCCTGACATCACAAAGCAAACGCTCCATGTTGGTCTGTGAATTTATGCAAAGCAATAACCAACCTTTCCTACAGCAAACACAAAAGAGCCTGGGAAGTTCTCATCTGTCACCAAGCAGCACAAAATCCCCTCATGGGCCAAACCTTGTTGTTCAGGGGATCCAAGAGGAACTCCAAGAGTGCCCCAAGCACCTACAGCCTGTACCCCAGCTGAGCACTCAGATGGGACACAAGCAAAGGAAACCAGACTAAGAAAATGGCCCACAGCATTGCACATGTGAGAAATGACTCTCACTTTTAACATTTTAAAGGTTTAGTAAACCTTAACAAATGACTGAATAAGGAAAAATTGCGGCATTGGGAGTCTCAGTGACTAGCAGCCATGTGCTTATCTACAAAAAGGACGCTCTGCCTTTTATACCCTTAGCCCCTCTAAAAATTTTGTCAGTCAACTCTTTCTCTGCTGCCCATTGGTGGAGATTACTTTCTTGCATCCTGACTGGAGGTCAGGTGTTGTTACACCCTGCCTGCTGGTCACGAGCCAGCCCTCCCCAAATGCCCTGACTACCAAGGCTATTACAAGGGGGACGGGAAAGAGGACTATGGGAGGATATATTACAATACCATCACTACACATTTGAACATCCACATAACATCTACTTCTTAATTGTCAGAGCCAACCATTGCATTACTCGTCCAGAACACACAGAACCAGGAGAGAAGCCACTGTTGGCATCACAGCTGAAATCCTTCCTAACAAATCTCCCCACAAATTTACACCTTTATTGGACATGCCCAGGGCTCCGGTGTGTGTACATCTCTGCCTTTCTTCCCCTGTGGCAGCAGTCGAACTGGTAGCATCTGCCCGCCAGCAGCAGCTGCTCCAAGCTGGGAACGCCACTGGCGGTGCTGATTTCCAGAGGCTTCTGTGCACCAGGGGAAGCCAAGGCAGGAGCGGGATGAACGGTGCTGGCGCTGCTGCTGCTCTGTGCCAGAGAGCCCCGGCTGGGCAGGGCACGGTGCCCACTGCGCTGCGGGCTCCTTCTCCTGCCACAGCTGGGCACACCTGGCAACAAGGCATGACAACTTGTGGGCAAGCCAAGGGGTTTCTGGGGCTGCACTGCTCTGCACACACCCAGCACACCTGCAGCACAGAATTTTAACCCTCAAACAGGTAAACCAGAGGGAAACAGGTGGAAAAGATTTCATTTCAACCATTCTTTATGCTTCAATAGGAATGACCAAAATGAAAGTTACCAAGCAGGGCCAATCCACACTGCCAGCTCAGTGTGAGAAAAGAGGCATTACTTTATTTCAGTGCTGGGTGCGTGGGAATCACTTTCCTGAAACATGCACACCCACGTGTTAGTATCCATGGAATTAAGACATTACTTTCATTACTTTTATTCATTACTTTGCTCAAACTCACAGGCTAAACATTCTCAGAAAGTATTTGACATGTTTAAATCCCTTCCCCAAAATTACTTACATTTAGAGTAGGGGTCTCTTGAGGGTCTCTGGGGGTCATATGGTGAATATCCCATTCCTCAAATTCTACTTCCATGGTTAAGAGCCTTCTTCTCCTTGAATGCATTGCAGCTACCTCCTCAGTAGGCCCACTGTATTTATTCTCAAGGCTAAGACATCCACTTGCACACATTAACCACTGCTGTGAGAGAAGGTACGACTAAGCACTGCCTGTAAAAGCTTAACAAATTCACAATTTGTTGCAGGTCAACACTTCCCCAACATCTCTCGTTCCTTCTCTGGGAATCAAACACAAGCATTTTATGGTCACTGAGCCCAGGGCCGCCTCCAACCCTCCTGTCACCCAGGAGCCCTTCTCTCCTCACAAACAGCAGGCCCAGCAGTGCCTTCCCTCACTGCCTCAGTCACCAGCTGTGTCAGGAGTTCTCTGTCACACACTCCAGGACCATCCTGGACTGTTTGCTCTCCACTGCACTCTGTTGCCAGCAGACATCCCCACCCTGTTCCATGCCCCTTGCAGAACCCTGCACCTGCTGTCCATGGGCACCTGGAAGGGGAGGCACTCACGGCAGAGATGCACCAGCTGCCCTGGGCAGGAACCAAAACCCTCTGGCGGCACAGCTGCTGGCCTGTGTCTGGCACAGCTCTGCACGCCCCACTCCTCACGGGCTCTGGGCTGGAAATGCAATTGCACTTTCTGCCTCATGGAGAAATACCAGGGCTGCACAAACAACGGCCAGCAGGCCACATCCCAAAAGCACTGCAGCATGGAGTTGAGAAGGAAGAAGACCCTTCCCCAATTCCTAGCCATACGAAAACCACCATAATTGGGACTGGTAATCTTCTGAATGTAGAATTGATTCACAGGGTGACAAGGGAAGCTTCCAATAGAGTTGAAGTTTGGTAGAGTATTTTTTCTGAGTCCTACTCAGACGGTTGATTTGAAAATTTATTTCAAAATATTTTTTTTCAAAGGCTGTCCAGTCATATGGTTTTGTTCTAATACTAAAATGGCTAGATGAAATGTACTGGCATTTTAATTACATCCAAACTGATTAGTCTGTAAAAGCTTTCCTGCAGAATAGCCACTGAACAAGAAATGAAAATCTGTGGACTGTTGACTTTGCAAATTTCTACTAAACTTATCAGACAATGAGGCATTTTTAGTTAGACCATAGAGCAAATTAATTCCTATGGATAACTTGATTTGGATAAACCTGTTAATTTCAAATTAAAACTGCCAGCACATACTAAGTGGAAATCTGAATACTCACTTCTATGAGCTCTGAATTATTAGATAGTCGTTGTTTGCCATGTTAACAAAAATTATCATTCTGGTTATTTTTTTTACTTACAGCCAGCTCTTCAACACTCGTTGTAACATCAGAGTTTGTAGCAATGTGAACCATGGGTTGGTGGGGCATTGCAGAAGGCTCCTATGCCAGCACTAAATGTTCACATTTACCATGGCATCACTTCTTGCCTTTAATTCCAAGCTACAGCTCAGTTCCTGCAGTATAGATTCACACTTGTAGTCTGTATTTTCAGCTGGTTCTTACTTTCCTGTCCAGACAAAAATCATGCTTGGATCTCAAATCAAAATAAAACAAGGAGACAGTCAGGTTCTGGATAGGTATAGCAAGAACTAAGACATTTTTTCGCAAATATGTTGTAAAGTTGTTTGTACATGCTGCAAAAACGGCAGATTAAAGACTTGCACTCTAACTTGCAAGCTGAGCTTTGCCTGTTCTTTCTGGACTGATTTCTTGAGGCCAGACACTGAACCTAATCAGTAAGAAAATCGAAACCACAGGAGTAGTTTGGAGAGTATTGTAAATTATTCTGTCATGATGCTTTTTGCCTACAAGTTCTGGCCATCATCCGATTGGAGTAATTAGCGGAGATTGAAGCCATCACACTGTGCCTGTGCACACAATTCCTTCCCAGGAGTAATCCACGAAGCAACGCTGACAAATCCACACCAGCAGCTGCTGCCACACAGTCATGAAGCAGAGAATTTGTATTTCTGCTACACTTGGACAGCTGAAGATGCCTCTGCTGAGCGAATTTTAGTGACTGCCCACCACAGATTAGACCTTGTGGTCAGTCTCCAGCAAGTCAGGGCAGGTAATATTCTGCCTAAATGAAGTAAGTCTAGCAATACATAGACCATGGAGCCTGAGGAAAGCCAGCAACTGTGGGAGATTTGATTTGTTTCCGTATCTTTATTTTTACTAATTTATTGCAGTCAATTAGTTAAAGAATGGAAACTTTTGGCATACCATTGGCTGAAAGGTTGGTCAATCTTCCATTCATGACTCCTCTGAAAGCATCACCCCAGTGTTTTTATCAGTAGCTTGTCCATCATCATGGCTCACACAGCATTTCCTGCAGCTCTTCCTGGAGTCAGGGAAAGGCACCAGGAGAAGGGGGAGAAAGCTGTGTGCAGAGACTGTGTCAGCTGAAGAGACATTTGTTTCCTCTGATTTGGCTGAATGGCTGCAGGAACCTTGCTGGCACTGCTGGCGGGGTGGCCTTTTGCAGGGCTGGGCAGAGTTTGGGGCCCAGGATCCCTCCTCTTGGTGGGACACCAGGGTGAGCAGCCCCTGTCCCAGGCAGGAGCAGAGGTTCTGTGGCTCTGCCCTGGGCACAGGCACCAGCCACTGCCATGAGCTCCTGCCGCGGCTCCTCTGGGGCAGCTCCTGCTTTGCAGTGATGATGGGCGCAGATGGGGGTGGCTGCAATGGAGGGTGGCTTCCAGTGGGCTCTGCTGGTCTGCCACACTGCAGCCAGCAGAACTTCTGGAAGGAGTCACCTCTTGTGAGCTGCTGGAGCTGGAGCTGGCACTGGCCACAGAGCCGCTGTGTTCATCCCTGACAGGACCAGAGCACAGCAGCCTCTGGGCCTCCTTGCTGCACGATGGCACTGAGGAGACCATGGACCAGAGGTTCAGTATGTGTGACTCAGCTTCCTGATAAACTGTGCTAAGAAAACCCTGTATCCCTCCTGCCAGATCTAAGACACTCCAAGAAATCTGTTGGCACATTGGGAACTCAGAATTGTTTGCATTTTGAACAATTGTCTTATGAGTGCTTTTGATTGTTTTTGTCATTTTGTGTTGATTCAGTTGATCCTTCAGAGAAGCTTTCCTAATAATATAAAACACGGGGAAGACCCTGGGGGGGCATTGCCTGGTCCATGGAGACACAAGAAACTTCCCTCAAAAAGCTGTTAGACCCCATTGGCTCCTTCCCCTGTTCCTGTGTCTGTTCCTGTGTTCCTGAGCCACACCTTCCCTATTCCTGATCGGCCCCCTTATCTTTGTACTGCCCCGAGATCAGGGTCAGCCCCCAGGCCCCTGTGGAGACAAAGTGAGACCCTCTGTGTGTGGGTGCTGGGACCTGAACATCTCCCTGCACAGCTGAATAAAACATCTGTGGAGATTAAGCAAAGGTCCTTTTTGCTTCTTTACCCTGGACTATGCTAGCAGCAATTCAGACTGCTCCAGAGGAGAAGCTGCAGTACTGGCACCAAGATTTTGGCAACTTGACCATAGGCACAGAGGGCGTGCAGGATGCTGCTCTATGAATTCCTTAACCAGCTGTGGGATCTCAGTCTCTCAGAACTGGGGTGCAGGGTGAACAAGACCCCCCCTGGGGGGCTCGGGAGTCCTGGAATGCTGCCAGAAATGTCTGGTGGCTGGACTTTGATCCCACATGGGAGATGACATCAGTATGAGGACGGGAGGATTTCACTGGGGCGAATGGTGAAGGGACAAGTTAATTGGAGTGTGAGATACAGGGTTTAAGATCCCTGTACAGGGGGGTCTAGAGAGGCAAGATGGGGGAATTGGGGTGTGCCCTTCTCCTTCTTCTTCTTCCTCTAAGCCTCCATCTTCTGTGGTGATGTTGGCACTCTGGGATTGGACCTTACTAGGGGAACACTGGTTAATAAGGGAAGAGGGTATTGGAGAAAAATGATAAATATTGTATACGTAACTCCGGGTATAAAGATAGGTGACCGCCCCAGGGGCTTTCAGTGTGTGCCCATGGCTGACTGCTGAGCAGAACTCTGTCAGGCCAAGAGAAAATCTTTTAGATAAGCAATTAATAAACACCGAGACCGAGAACAAATTTGAAGCTTCCTCTCGTCCTTTCGAACCCGGGGGCCCAAGGCCATCTTTGGGCTTTTCCCAGACCATCTAAAAGGCACCAAAATCCAACAACTGGCGTCCGCTGTGCGGGCTATCTCCCACCAAACCTTTCGGGGGGGGGAAAGCCCTGAAGAGCTGAAGAGCCAAGAGGACAGCACTGATAACTCCAGAGGAGAGAAGCCTGAAGAAAGAAAGAAGAAAAAGAAAAAACCGGCCGGGAGAAGCTGCAAAAATCAGCAGTCACTGAGAAATCCCATCTCTCAGCTTCTGCTGAAGACAGCTCGTAGCAGAGCGGCCTGGACTGGGACCAGAAAGGCGCCTCTGATCCATCCCTCGTGACCTGCTGGACGGAGACTGAGGGCTTCCAGACCACTCTGACGACAGATTCGGTAAGAAGGCCAAAATAAATCATGGGGGCCTCACTCTCCCAAGAACAACGGGAAATCTTATCCACCTTACAAAGTGTAGCAGAATTATATACAGAAGGGATCCCAAAGAAAGAATTAAAACAGCTGTTACTATGGGCAAGGCTTAATTATCCACTTGCAGAGACATATCTGCTGTTCGAAGTGGGGTTTTGGCAAGAAATTAATAGGCATTTATATATTTTAGCAACAAAAAAAGATGAGACAGCGTTAAAGCTACTCTCGCCGGCAAGAATCATGTTACAAGGTATTTCAGTGCAGTCTAAAAGACTGGAAATGCAGCGAGAAGCTGCGGTACCCTCAGAGAAGGGGGCGGAGCGGCAGAGCTCCGGGAAAAAAAATTGCTCTGGCTTTGAAAGGCCAGGGGGAAAGGGCTCTCGAAAAAAGAGAGCAGGAAAAAATATTAAAACCCCCGATCAAAAAATGCAACAAACCCCAAGGGCGTCCTGAAACTCCAGAGAGTGTGGAGGAGTCAGGAGCGGAAGGGGGGGAGCAGGAAGATAAGGGATCGGGGGGGGGGCCTGTTCGCGGTGAAAGCAGCGACGCGGCGGCGGCGGCAAGCGCGAGCAGCGCGGGTGAGGATGAGGAGACGCGCGCGGAGGGCGAAATTCGCAAAAACCGGGGTGTAGACTCACACGCAGGCGCGAAAGCGGCGAGCGCGGAAGGCGGGCTGAGGGAAAATGTGCAGCCTCAGCGAGCCGCCGCGGCGGAACGCAGGAGGCGCGCGGTTGTGACGTCAGACCCGGTGCGACGGTCAGCTCGAATCGCGGGTAGAGCCGGGGTGCCGGCGGGAGAGGCGAACACAACGTCAGAGGAGGAGGGGTCGGACTCTGGGACAGACCGAGGGGCTGGAACCTCGGAGGTGAAACAGGGGGGAGACGATGACGTCACCTTGGGGGACACCGGAAGTAGCTCGGAGAGTACGCATGCGCAGAGAGTAGGACGCACGCGGACCCGAGCCCGGTCCCCTGTGACGTCGCGGGTGAGGAGGGGCCGTGTTAGGGATTCTACGTCCCGGGGCTCCACACCGTCTCCAGATCTGGCGCCTTTGGTTCAGAGCCTCGGAGTCCCAGTCCCTTCCCCTCACGGGGGACGCCGAGCAGGAAGAGGAAGTGGGGCAGTCGAGATTGCACCGTCATCCGAGCCAGGGAGGCCGGTGACAGCGCCACCTAGTGGCAGGAGGGCAGAAGTGCACGACATGCCGAGTCGGCTCGGCGGAGCCACAGCGCCATCTCGTGGCGAGACTGCAACAATGCAGCCATTTTTTCCAACAATATATAAAAAGAAAAGCACCTCGAAGAAGACAATGTTAACACGACAAAGGGATTATCCATCTGATCCACCGATCGTGAGACATTTTCTAAACAACACACAGGCAAAGCTAAAGGGAGATCCTTTGGTTTTGGTCAGAAACCCAGAAACAGGTCAAATAGAGGGTCCTTTCAAACTAATCACTTGGGGAAAGGGTTTCGCTTGTATCTCCACAGATCGAGGTCTGAAGTGGGTGTTGGTGCAGCACGAGAAGCCATTCCGAACACGAGAGCACGAGAACGCTGATCCAAGAAACAAAGAGACGAGTACTCAGACAGAAGTCGAGACTCAGGCTGCGAAAAACGACCCAGAAGAGAAATAAAAAAGAAACTAAGGACCTTGGGGGGTTTTCACACAGAAGCGAAGTAATGGGTTTCATGATGCTTATGTACATCGTTCTTTCATTCATTGCAGTAAGCAGTTGGGGAGATTTACCTGTTAGTCAACCAAGGCAAAATGTATGGGAGGCTTTAGCTCGGGCAGCGAATTTAGATAGTATCTGCCTGACACATTCAAGACCAGGTAAACCGTTTTCAGCATGCATGGTTGGATTGCCAGTGGACCAATGGCCTGTTCCAGGACACTCTGCAATTAACATTTCGCAGGTCATTAAAAATCCTATAAAAGAGTGGTGTGCTTGGGCACACCTGCTTCCTGTGGCTTCTACAGAACCTCAGGAATTGGAGATTTTTGGGTCCATGACAATGAGACTCTGCATGCAGTTTGAAGCTCTAAAAGACACAAAGGCGAAAACTATTGATCTAACTCCCACTCATGAATTTTATAAGAATGCCTCAACTTGGTGTAAATATACAAAGAGAACTACCAAAGGATCGATCCAAGTCCCGGTGCAATTGCCGCGGGGTCTGTTCTTAATTTGCGGGGACAGAATTTGGCACGGCATTCCTGCTAATGCCACGGGAGGTCCATGCAGCATTGGGGAAATTTCAATGCTATCGCCTGATTTGAACATGTTAAGAGAGGAAAGGCACAGAGAAAAAAGATCAATACAGCAATATGCGGCAGATTGCAATGATGAAATGTTTTCTTGGGACAAGAAAACGAGTATTGCTACAGCAATCTTCTCACCTCAGACAGCATCGGGGGTGGCCTTGACTCAGATCGACCGCATGGGTTGTTGGTTGAGCAAACATGCGCGATCTGTGTCTGTCACATTGGATGACATGTTAAAAGACGTCAGTAGTGTGAGACAGGCGACTCTTCAAAATAGAGCAGCAATCGATTATCTATTGCTCGCTCATGGACATGGGTGTGAAGAGTTCGAGGGGATGTGCTGCATGAATCTCTCAGATCATTCAAAGTCAATTCATGAAAATATCAAAAATATAAAGGACAGCATAAATAAGCTTGGCGAGATCACAGGATCATGGATCGATCAATTGGCAGAATTCTTTGACATCTCTCCCATTTGGAGAGGAATCTTAAAAATAGGGTTTTATGTTTTAATAGTTCTCCTAGTCCTCATACTTGTTGTCCCATGCATATTTGCATGTTTAAAACATGCAATGAATCGGATGGCGAAAAAGATCTTTTTGGTGCAAACAGAAGGGGGAGATGTGGGATCTCAGTCTCTCAGAACTGGGGTGCAGGGTGAACAAGACCCCCCTTGGGGGGCTCGGGAGTCCTGGAATGCTGCCAGAAATGTCTGGTGGCTGGACTTTGATCCCACATGGGAGATGACATCAGTATGAGGACGGGAGGATTTCACTGGGGCGAATGGTGAAGGGACAAGTTAATTGGAGTGTGAGATACAGGGTTTAAGATCCCTGTACAGGGGGGTCTAGAGAGGCAAGATGGGGGAATTGGGGTGTGCCCTTCTCCTTCTTCTTCTTCTTCCTCTAAGCCTCCATCTTCTGTGGTGATGTTGGCACTCTGGGATTGGACCTTACTAGGGGAACACTGGTTAATAAGGGAAGAGGGTATTGGAGAAAAATGATAAATATTGTATACGTAACTCCGGGTATAAAGATAGGTGACCGCCCCAGGGGCTTTCAGTGTGTGCCCATGGCTGACTGCTGAGCAGAACTCTGTCAGGCCAAGAGAAAATCTTTTAGATAAGCAATTAATAAACACCGAGACCGAGAACAAATTTGAAGCTTCCTCTCGTCCTTTCGAACCCGGGGGCCCAAGGCCATCTTTGGGCTTTTCCCAGACCATCTAAAAGGCACCAAAATCCAACAACCAGCCATCTCTGGTGCTGGCATAGTCCCTCCAGCTTCTGGTGCAGCCAGGGCCACCTTTGGTCCAGCAGATGACATTGTTATTTGAAAAATTCGGCCCACACCTTGGGCAGGAGGCCATCCACAGGCTCTGGTCCTGCAGCCCCCTGCTCAGCTGGGGACAGTGTTTCCTGTGGGGAAGATGGAACAGCCATCACAGGGTCTTGGGGGCTGTTTTCAGCAAGGCTCTGTCCCTGCTGGACTCTAGCAATTGTTTGGGGGAGCTGATGGCACATTGTGTGTAGTCCTGTTCATCCTACTCAGAAAACATGACAGCTTCTATCATTCTTCTGCAGAGTGGGCATGCTGGATTTCTCTCACATCCTTCTTAGTGCCCTGGCAGATGGGGCAGCTCCATTCTGTCCCCATGGCCATGTCTGTCTGTCCCAGCAGCAGGGAAGAGCTGAGGACCATGAGCTGCTCTCATTTGCAATCTTGCTTGGCCAGAGCCCAAGCTCAAGCCAGAGTGCTCCAGGCTCTGTCAGTGCCCAAATAGAAGCAGAAAGGGATGTGGTGTCACAATCCATTCCTTGGTGAAGGAGGTCCATAGCAGCCTCAAGAGGCACCTCAGACACTCAACAGTCAAGGCAGTAACATATGGACAGGACACAGATGGCAGATCATGGCTGGGAGAGCATTCGTAGATATATCCAAGGACAAATTTCCCAGGAACTCTCCACAGCTCTGGGATCTGCCCATCAGCTCTGTCAGAAGCTGCAGCAGAACAACCAAAGTCCTAAAAAGCAGCTTCCAGACACTTTCCCTACCATCCTGCCTGAGTAGCCGGGTTGCTTGCTGCAAAACACTCCTTTTCTCCTCTTCCCCAATGCCCTGTGGACACTTGCAGCCAAAATAAAAAGCTCCTGGCCCTCTGTGTGATGTGATAGTACAGTTTTTATATTTCCATGCTGGGATGAAAGAAAGCTGTGCTGTGGGTCAGGAGAGGCCAGGACCCACCTGGCCTTCCTGCAGGCTGAGAGGGTCCCAGCAGACATCCTGCTGCTTTTTTGGGGAATGTGTGAGGGGGAGTGGAGGAGGTGACAGAGAGGCCGAGATCATAGAGTGGAAACTCAGCTCCAGAGTGGCAGTGCAGACTCTCCCTGCTGAATGCCTGCTGGGGCTGGCAAAGAAGGAAAAGGCCCCAATAACAGCCTGGTGGCACTGTGTCTCGGGGACAGGTACAGGGAGGTGACAACAAACAGCAGCATGGCCCGGTCTCACAGCTTCTAGGAAGCAGTGACAGAGGGGCCTCATGTGCCAGAGATTTCAGAAAGGCTGTCTTCTCAAAAGGCCACTCTGAAACCCCTGTCTTTGCCTCTTGGGTTTGTGAATGCTTTTGACAGCCACAGCATCCTGGGGCAACGCGTTCCACGATTTCATTAAGCACTCCTTGAAAAGCACCTCCCATTGTTCACTGAGCTGCCAGCCTGGTCATTTCAGAGGGTGCTGCCTTGGTGGAGAGAAAAATCAATCGTCTGCCTTTCAGGGAGCTGAAGGAGAAGGGACTCTTCACCATCCAACACCTGGCTGGGTCCCATTCAGAGCTCCTGCTTTGTAGACTTGGTGAGGTTTGCTTGGCAGTTACCAGTGAGGTGAGAACATTGTTTGGAATTGTCCCCCATACTTCATACATAGTGTGTACAGTAGGTATGTGCTTGCTCATCTCCATGTGTGCTCAGGGTCAGCCTTCATTTCTGGTTTTAGACCTGAGATTTCTAATGTCTGTCAGCTATCTGTAGGATCTGTGGGTACATGCAGCTGTATTTACTGGCAGGTCGGGTATCTGACTCTCATCTTTGAGTGTGGTGCCTTTATAATGCAATGTGCAAATGTAGAAACTGAGACACTAATGACGTTATTTGCCAGAGTCCCAATCTCTGCCCAAGCTGTAATTGAACACTGCAAATTATTCTGTAGACCTGAGCCTGTGTTTTCTGTTTCCTGGCTGAGTGCTTCAACTGCTGGTGTTGCTTTTTTGAACAGGAGCATCTGACTCATTTATCTTTATGACTTGTGCCTTTAGGATTTGAAAGCTGCTCTTGCTTTAATTTTCTAGTAAAAGGGCCTAAAATCAAAGCTGTGGACATTTTAGAAGGGTTAAGCCGAACACTTAATGAAATTTTTATTTTAGGCCTGCAGTGAGCAGGTCTGAGGCCAGAAATTGGTGCCAGAGTAAGTGCCTTTCTGTGCTTGTGCTCTCCTGCTCTTCCTGTACTTGTATGTTCCTCTGGACCCAGTGGGATGTGTTGTCATTTCCTGGGACTTCTGTTGAAGGCAACTGGTTTTCTTTCCAAGGTGATTCTTATGTTTCCCCTCATGGTTTCCCCAGGTGACCAACCTCCGTTCCAAAGTGTCCTGCTCTGCCATTGTCACTCTGGGAGAGCTCTCTGTGACCTTGAAGAAGGACATGGACTCTGAGGTGGATGAGGTTGCTTGCTCTGGTCCTTCTCCAGATGGTGTCCAGCTCCCCAGAATTTGTTCAGAAAGCAGCCAGTCAGAGCCTGGGGATCATGGTGGAGAATGTGACTCCTACACGAGCAATGACTGCTCTCATGGACATGGGAGTCAAGTAGGTTCTTCTTCTTTTAGTGATATTCTTCACCTTCGTGTGTGTGGGAGGGAGAAGGGATGAGACGGAGAATGGGAATGGTGGGAGGGAAGGGTCCTGTATCCTGCATCTTCTGTGGACTCAATGACTTGATTCTGTGACCAGCCTCACTTCTCTCCTCTTGTCACCTATTTCAGCCCATTAGTTCTCAGAATCACAGAAGTGTAGAATATGGGGAGTTGGAAGGGGCCCATCAGGACCATCAAGTCCAGCTCCTGGCCTTGCCCAGAACAGCCCAAGGGTCACACCAAGTGCCTGAGATTGTTGTCCAAATGCTCCTTCAACCCTGTCGGGCTTGGTGCTGTGACCACTGCCCTGGGGAGCCTGTTCCAGTGCCCAACCACCCTCTGGGTGAAAAACCCTTTTTCCTGATGTCCAAACTAAAGCTCCTCTGACTCAGCTTCCTGCTGCTTCCTGGAGTTCTCCCAATCTGTCAGATTTTCCTAGATGTGGTGATCAGTGGGGAAGGGAAAGTGCCTGCAAAGGCCAAGGATAGAGCCTTGTGCTTTTGTGGGCAGAGGGACAATTGCAATTGCAGCTGTGAGCAGTGTTTGGTATTTCACAGTGCTAACCACAGAGGCCCTGGGAAAACCATGTCTCCTCATGATGCCATTACCTTAAGAAATGAAGAGGGTCCTTGCTGGGGTGTGGAGCACATGGGGGACAATCTGCTGGGTGTGGCACAGCCTGCACAGCAGGTGCAGCTCCTGCCAAAGGAGTCTTGTATGACTGTCCTGGCCTTAGAGCTCTACTTTCTATTCAAAGTGATGTTTCATGTTAGCCTTGAGATGATGAATCACTTTACAGGCACCTTCACAGGCTGACTGCCATGGGACAGTTGGAGCAAATGCTGCCTTAAATGTTGGTGCTGGGCCTGCTAGTTCCCAAGAGACACTCTCGAGAACAGGACAGCCTGCCTAAACTGCCTGCCAACCTTTCCTCAGCTTTGGAATAGGGTAAAACATTCAGATGGATCCATTGCCAAGCCCCACAGAAGAAACAGGCTGCATTGCTGGATATTCTGCAATTTCACCGGCCACAATGCGTTTTCCCTGCATTTGTTGTTTTCCAAAGTTCTGCAGATTTGGGGGTAAATGGGTGGAAAGAGCCTCAATCCTGCTGCAGCTCTGTGTACTGGGTGCCCTCTGATGGGTCAGCATGAATTGTCCTTAATTTCTAAATTATTCATTTGTCATCTATTTCTTTAATCTTTCTCCGAGTAAATACTGTGAAAGAAACTGAGTATCAGAGCAGGGAGACTGAATTCCTCCCTCTTCCGTGCAGGCAGGCCTTGTGTACAATGCTAACTTTGTGTTTAGCTGAGGACAGAACCTTCTGCAGGTGTCTGAGGGTGCAGGGAGAGCCCAGGCTCCTTCCCTCAGCCAGGGCAGGGAGCAGGCTCTGGCCAAGGCCGGTGCTGCTGCTGCTCCTTGTCCCTGTGCCCAGGGCTTGCTCTCTCCTCCCCAGCAGCCGCCCCGCCCCGGTGCGCGAGTGTGCGGCCCAACTCCTCCTGTCCCTGATGGAGAGAATTGGAGTCACCCAGCTCGCAGGCACAGCCAGGGCTGAGAGGCTGCCACACGTGGCAGGGAAGCTTGCTCGGGACTGCCACAAGGACACAAGGTAATGATCTTCATTTCACCTCCCAAAACGGAAAACCGTTTTGTGTCTGGCTATAAAGGTGAAACCACACAAGAGTGGAAACTAAAGGGAAAATGAAGTTACCTCACAGTGTGAATAAGGGTCATAGAATCATGGAATATGCTGAGTTGGAAGGGCCCATCAGGGTCATCGAGTCCATCCCCTGGCCATGTGCAGGACACCCCAAGAGTCGCTCCATGTGCTTGAGAGCATTGTCCAAACTCTTCTTGAGCTCTGTCAGCCTTGGCACCGTGACCACTGCTCTGGGCTGCCTGGGCAAATGGCTGTACTGGGAAACCTGAGGTTGGCCAGCAAAAAGGAGCATTGCCAGCTTTTTCCTGTGGCTTGAAGGATTCTTTACTGAGATCAAAAGAGCTCAGATTACCCAGTCCAACAGTTTTGTTTGGCCTTAGGTGCACAACACAAAGCCAAAGTGTTGGCTAATGTTCATCACTGAAGGATCCCAAACATCCATTTCTCATTAACTTCAGACTTTGCTAGAAATTTTTCAGGGGTCTTTAGCCAACATATTCAGTTTTTCTCAACCTGTTCTGCAGATTTCTAGAATGCTGTTATCTGTGGCTTAGCGAGGTCCACATTTCTTCTTGAAGAAAACTTTGGTTTCCTAGTGGCAAAAACAATCCAAACCACCAAAATCGCCTTCCTTTGAAGATTACATTCCCATTAATAGCTGCCAAGAGCACCAGAGCAACTAGCTGCCCCTCTGCATACACATAGTATAGAATAATCAAGAGGATGCATGAGGTGTTTTGTCCTGGCTTCCCTGGCAGTTAAAGAAAGGCAAATTATTGTGCAATGGCAGCAAGACACTGCTAACAGGCTCTCAGGCTCTGACAACAAAGCAGATGTCTTTTGCTTGGTCCCTGGGATCCTTTGATGCCACAGAAGCACACCTCCAGTTTCAGAGTGAAATGGTATTTTTCTGTTGCCCCATATTCTCCTCTTGCCTCGTGTTCAGCTGACAGCACTGTGCAGTGTCAAGTGAGGTAAATCTCCCTCTTTGCTGAGTAGGTAATGCCTTCTCATGCAAGGCTTGCACCTGAAGAGTTTAAGGTATCAGCCTCTTCTGTTAACACTCTTGCTGTGTTTGTTCACTTTTCTTTCCCTCCCTCCCTCCCTCCCTCTCTCCCTTCCTCCCTCTCTCCCTTCCTCCCTCCCTCCCTTCCTTCCTTCCTTCCTTCCTTCCTTCCTTCCTTCCTTCCTTCCTTCCTTCCTTCCTTCCTTCCTTCCTTCCTTCCTTCCTTCCCACCTTCCTTCCTTCCTTCCCACCTTCCTTCCCTCTTTCCCACCTTCCTTCCTTCCTTCCCACCTTCCTTCCCACCTTCCTTCCCTCTTTCCCACCTTCCTTCCCACCTTCCCACCTTCCTTCCCACCTTCCTTCCCACCTTCTTGCCTTCCTTCTGCATTATGGATAGGAGATGGTGAAGATGTTGCTCAATCATCAACAATTTAAAATGCTTCTGGAACAATCTTTTCCCCCCCCATAACCTGGAAGATATTCTGACAAGAATTAAGAAAAAAGTAAGTGCTTGGCAGGAGAAATGTCTCCTTTGTGCAAGTATTGCCTCTGCTAATATGAAATCAAAGATACCAAATCTGTCTTTAGCTCATTCCTGTTCTGCTGAATCATTTTGCTCCTGGGAATGAGCTGTTAAACCTCAGCCTGTTCATCTGCAGACCACAAAGGAACTGATATTATTAGGGAAAAAGTGGGGTTTTGAATATTTTCAATACCAGTCACAAAGAGGAAAGGGAAAGAGGAGAAAATGGGTTTACATTTAAGCGTAAGCCCCCACCACGCTCTCCCTACTCTGCCCCCTGTAAGCAATTAAGTGAGAATTGTGCTTCTGAAGATAACAGAGTCTTTGCAAAGGACACTGGAAGTAGTAGTGCCAAGAAAGTTCCCAAATTTACAAAAGATGTTCAAGTCAATCCTAGTTACTACAATGACTGTCTGTCTTTTGGGAATACTGCCCTGCTGTCAAGCCCTATGGAGCTGGAAGAAGCTTGGTGAATTCAGCAGCATCGAGTGGAAAATCTTTTGTTTGTTTTGCAGGGGGTGGATTTTATTTTTTCTATTGACATTACAGAAGGGAGCCTGCCTTTGTGCAGGCATAGGGAGAGTGAGTGTTGAAGCAAATCAACTTCCAACACAATGGGCCAACCCCTAAAGAGTCCAATTTGTTCTGTTGATTCCTTTACAAACACTCATTGCCTGCCAGTTTGCATTATTCCCATTTATGCTCAAGACTAAGGAATTTGGGATTTTAGACTGCTGCTCAGTCTGGCAGCACCCATAACCTGCCTTGGGCTCTTGAAAACAAAGAGTTGGCATCACAGAATCTCTGGTCTGTTTCCATCTGTAAGTTAGGAAATGTTTCCCTAGGCCTTGGTAGCAGTGATCCTGGTTCTAACTTGTGTTTTAAACAGGGAATTTCCTGTTTTATATTCGAAAGATTGATGTGGTGTCTCTATGTCTTTGTAGGGGATAGAAAACCAGAAGGCTGAAGGCCCATCTGTCAAGGAGCCGGTGAAGGAGAGGAACGATGGCTCAGAGGAGCCCCAGGCCACATTCTCTGCTAGCAAACGGTACTGAGCACTTTTGTCAGATGTGACAAAGCACATGACAAGCTTTACATATCTCTTCCTCAGGAAAAACTTTCTGGCAGAATGACCAATGCCACAGATTGTTTCCTTTCCCCACTCTAGATATGCTCTAGGATAAAAAATGTCTACTTCTGCATTGTGCTGAACACAACTTCTCTGGAGGGGTTTCCACAAAAATGGAGAGACAAACAGACACTCATTGGCTGCAGCTCAGACGATCCAGTGCAGTGGCAAGGGCAGTGTTGTGGAGGCTGGGAGAGGGCCAAGTTTCTGCTGCCTGACTTGGGACAAGTAAATTCAAACAGTGTTGTAATCATATTGCTGTGTATCATATTTCCAGAGTCTCATACCTTCTGGGGGGTTTTCTCACAGCAGTATTGTTGTTGCTCCTCAGCCAGGGCTCCTCTGCAGCCCTCCCTGCATGCCTCACCCCCTTTTATCCCAGCTACCTCCACGGGCTACAGCTGCTGCCCAATTAAGGGCATAACAGCTGCAGCCCATTTACAATAACTAGAATCAGGGCAGGGTCACTTATACAATACAGAGATCTTTTACTGCCATACATATATTTACTCAGGTTCCTATAAAATAGGGCTTTTTTTTAATCTGAGTGGAGTCGTTTTCAGATGGATGTTTTGATGAGAAATCTCAGTCTGGAAGCAAGATGCCATTCCACAAAGATGCAGTTCTCATCTGTGAGGTTTGGCCTGGCGGAATCATGGTTTTCTTTCCCTCAAACAGTACCAAGTTTGAGTAGTAAGTAGCAAGGCAATTCCTGAACAACTTCAGTCAACGGGTGTCTGAATGTGGACTTTTTGCCTTGATATTCCTGTCCTTCATGTAATTTGCTTGATGGACAGCATGTTTGGTTTATTTCCCCCTGTGCTGCAATCAGCATTTAAGACAGGAATTGCTCCTTGCTGTCTCTTCATGGCAGTTGCAGAGCTGCTTGTACCTGTTCTCCTCTGACAGCAGAGGGGATTTATTTAGCTCTGTCCTGCTCAGCAGTGGCAGGAAAGTGACCACATGCCTCAGTAGCATAGCTACCATCTTCCTGTGCTCATGGAAGAGACAGGTTGATCCAGGAGAATTGTTCCCAGTGGGGTGTGCATCTAGTCTCTCTGTTCCCAGTGAAGCTGTGCATCTAGTCTCCAGGGAAGCAAATGAAATGTGAGCATAGTTCTGGGATGTCTGGCTTTTGTTTTTATCTCTGTTACTGATCTTCTGAATCCTTCAAATATGGCCCTGTTTATCTGTTCAGATGCATCTGAGCTACTTTTCCAGATTGTCATGCCTGGTTGTAGAGACACTTCTCCAGAGTGATGAGTTCCCTTATTCTAAGAAACACACATCCCACATGAGGAGGCATTTAAACTTGGCAGTAGTGTCTCTCTTTCTCCACAAAGCAATGTGACCTGTGTGCCCTGGCAGCCATCTGAAGATAGATCAGATGCACCTCATCCTTGGTTTTCCTGAGTGAGCACTGGGGAGAATGTCACTTGCAGATTGTCTGCCATAACGATTAACATGAAGTCCACGTTGTTCTTCAGAGCCTCATGATTTTCCAGCTTGAAATCACAGGATTAGGAAAGCTGCTCAAGATGTTTTGCTCACAATTATTTGAAGGTATTGTCTGTGGCTGCAGCTCTCTCCATAGAGAGCAGCAGGCACAACTTTGCCAGGCATTGTCCTGGGGAAGGATTTTAGAAGATCAGAGAAAAGAGTGAGAAACAATTCTTATCTTCACTTGCTGCACCCGTTGTTGTGAACATGTGGGATGTGATATGGAGATTTGTTTACCAAAGGGTAATTTCTTAATTGGCCACTGGTGATGGTGTTTGAATTCAATTGACCAATCTGGTCTGTCTCTATCAGACTGTCTCTAAGGGCAATGAGTTTCAGCACAGC
The DNA here is from genome assembly GCF_028551555.1 of Melozone crissalis. Lineage (NCBI taxonomy): Eukaryota > Metazoa > Chordata > Aves > Passeriformes > Passerellidae > Melozone > Melozone crissalis. The sequence continues at coordinate 3,669,558 of NW_026535824.1, forward strand.
ATAGCATAGCAGAGCATAGTATAATAAAGTGATTGATCAGCCTTCTGGAATCATGGAGTCAATGCTAATTATTTCCTTGATGGGGATGCCATGCTACGATAATTATCACCACCAGGTCCTCATTTGGTTTTATTTTCCAGGGTGAAATCTCCCTCTGATGGACACCTCCTACACTGTGCAAAAGCCCAGGTCACGTCACCTCCAGCTGTAGAAGAAACGGAGCTGCTCCAGAAGCTTTACTATCTCCTGGAAGCCAAGGGGTTTCAGACAAGGATGGAAGGAGTGGAACTCCTCCTAGACCTGTGCAAAACCAGCCCCCAGCTCATCTCCACTAACATTGCCCAAGTATGTAGGGTATCTCCACTGCTCCTTTCCTTTAGCTCCTTTCCTAAGCCTGTAGCAGCAAAGTTAATTCAGTGTGTCTTGGCACTCCGTCCTGGCTGTCTGGGACACTCTGGTCCCTCTTACCCAGAAAAAATTTAATTCAGGTCCAGGCTTCAGGGCAAGTTATTTCAGTCCAGCTGTATTTGTCTGGCGGGTGCCTATTGATGCTGTTCATCAGATGATGGCAGAATTTTCTGCTGATGTAACTGCTGCTCTCTCCTACTCCCAGCTGGGTGAAGTGAAGGGAATCCAGCCCCTGAAAGCATGGCAATTGTTCTCTAGTCCAAAAATGGGTTTGCATAGGGAAGAGAAGTATCAGGCTGGGTTGGTTTAAACCCAGTTGCTTTTTTTAAGAACGCTTCTATATACTCCATCTTGTCTTACACAGGCACACCTCTGGCTACTCATTTCCCTCCTTGTTCCTATTCCTCTTGGTAAAGACAGTGCTCTCCCTTCTTGGGGGTCTGTTTTTCTCTTTGGAAAAGGAGGAAAACAGCTAAGGACTCATCTCTGCCTTCTCCTCCCAGTAGCTGCTTTTTCCCTTTTTCCAGGAAAAGGTGCCTGATAATGAGGCTGTCAAGGGACTCAACCTGCTCTAATGAGAGCTGTACAGCACATGACATTTCAGAAGTCCACTTGTTACTTAGAGAAATGGTCCGGATCCTGGAAGAGTTGATCATAGCCCTGCACTTCTCCAGACACTCCCTCTGAGACAAACAAAAGAAAACTTAGATCTCCTCCAGCCATAGTTTTGGCAAAATCATAACTGCCCTCAGTACTTGAGGCAACTGTATAGAAAACCGGGCATTGTAAACATCTGCTTCCATTCAAAGCAAAGGTACTCTTTAGCATTAATAAATTGAATTAATTTAATGATTTATAGATGGAGAGAAATACCATAGGAACTATTCTGTCCCCAGCCAAACCTCTTAAAGACAGAAGAAAATCTTTCAACCAGCATGAGGTTGTGCCACCATTCCAGTGAGTTGCCCACAGGAAAACAGAGAAATTGTGCAAGCGAGTGCTGACCTGACAGAAAGAATCACTTTCATCTTTGACATTGCTGACTGCTACATCCACTCTTCAAACAAGGACATTTGAATGCAGCTTTCACGTTGCTTGTTCTCTTCACAGATTTTTGACTATTTTGTCCTGAGAATATCTGACAGCCACAAGAAAGTGAAGCAGAGGGCGCTGGACGTGCTGGCTGAAATCACAGGAGCCCTGAAAGATGCCTTGAACCCGGTGATCATTGGTTTGGTGGAGGGAATAACAAAGAACCTGAACTCAAAGGATCCCAGGGTTCGTGGGGCAGCTGTGAAAGCACTGGAAGAATCCATTGCTCATTTGGGTAAGGCTGAGCCCTGGCAGGGACTCTCCTCAGCTTCATCTCTGTCTCTCCTGCACAAGAGAGCGCTGAGTGCCTTGACAGCTGCTCTTGTCTGTGGAACACTGCAGCTGACCCCCACCAGAGGCTGTGCAGGTGCAGTCCTTATGCACCATCCCCAACAGACTGGAATGGGATCAGCATTTCCCAACAGTCCCAGGAACCCTTGGCTCTGTGCTGCTTGTCTAAAGGGCAAGTCCTGGACTGCAGCTCTGCTACAGTTATGAGGCAAAGGGGGTTTGGAGTTTGCTTGGGCCCCGTCTGACTTCATAAATGAACAGCTTTGCTGTTGGCATGAAGGGACACTGACCCATCAGAGCTTCTGCAGAGCAGCCACCTGCAAGGCTCTACATTAGAGGCATTAGCTGCCTATTTTCCACTTTTCTTCTTTGTCTTCTATTTTCAAAGGGGAACTTGTGATTCACCAAGTTCATTTCTTTAGAACAAAGAGGTATAAACCCAGCTGTCAAGGATGCCTTGTTCCACCTGTTGTTTTGCATGGGGCAAGGTGGCCACAGCAATTAACTGCATAGGCAAGGGCTGGTCCAAATTCCTTTGCCACACACATTTATGTCAGCTCTGAAAATTCCGTACTGGTGGAATATGCCTGAACAAAGGAGTGTTGAAGAGGCAGGTCTTCAAGAGGAGTTTCCACTTTCTCCTCCCCAGCTGCTTTGTGATCTCAGGAACTGCCTGACTCAGTGCCTTTCTGTGACCCAAGTATGGGGCTCTTCCTTTTTGCTATGGGGTGCAAAACCTTTCCACTGCTTCCATGTGACTGAACTCTTGAGGTCCCTGATGTGAAATGTTTTAACACAGCTCCTGCTACAGCAGACAAGTTTGGATTTACAAATGTGAAAGGAGAGCTTTTCTTTTGGAATTTAAAACCCTGCCAAGTATGCTGGAAGGAAAGAAGAATAGGATTCAAACATCTGCAGAAATATGCTTGATTTTATAAAATGGGGTTGGCCCTGCCCTTTCTCCTATGACCTGAGGAAAGTGAGCAGAAACATGTGTTTCACTTGTAGATAAAGTGTCACTGCTGAAAGAGTTCAGCTACCAATGGAATCACCTGAGTGGCCAAGCTCTGCTGGATGTCACCGAGCGTATCACAGGTATGGCCTCCCCTTCTGAGCCAAGAGCTCTTCCCAGGGAGCATTTACAGGGAATGCCTGTGAGCAGACAGCAGAGCAGCTCCTCCAAACCAGGAGGTGCTGAGCGTGCCCCTGCTGCCCCATAGCCAAGGCAGGTGGGTTTGGCAGGTTTTCCCTGGCTGCTGCAGAGCTGGGCAGCATCTGAGATGGGGGCAGCGCTCGGTCTGGGGCTGAGCTCTCACTGGGGCATCTCAGAACCACCTCCAGCAAAGGGAGGGCTAAAAATGCCCCAGCTGGCTCCTCTCTGGGGAGCTCAGGGACATCTGTGATCTTTGAGGGGAAATGGTGGCAAATGCTGTTTCAGGGCATCAGTTTGTTTTGTCCTCACAGAATTCTTGTTTTTCTCTTGGAAAGTTTTGAGGCTGAACCGTGCAGAGCCTGGGGGTCACAGCTTAGGCCAGAACTCAACAGAGGTATCAGAGGCACAGGTTTAGTGCAAGGCAGCCTCTGGGGCATAGGGACAGAAGCAGAGTGCTGAGGCTCCCTGCCTGTGCTGTCATAGTGGCCTTGGACTGAGCCTTTCCGGGTGTGCAAACAGTGTCTGCCTGTGTCAGCACTGTCCAAAATGCTACAAACGCAGCTGATAATTGATTCCTCAGAGGAGCTTGCTGTGTCAGCAAGAGCCAAGGAATGGAAAAAGGATAATCTCAATATATAGCAGAGAGGATGATTGATAGCCTTGCTTTAACTGGGGCTAAATCCACTGCTAATTATGCCAACATCTTTAAATGCAAGGTTTAATACACTTTGTGTCTTCATTAGAAATCTGAAAAGGGCATGTTCAGCGATTGGGAATGTCAAAGGCCCTTTAAAGAGCATTTGAAAAATATAGATCTCCAGCAATAGGGCATTTAGTTTAGCACTTCTTTTGATCTCTTTTTCAAATAAAGGAATTAACCATAAATTAGGAGTACTTTAGAAAAAGCAGATGTTCTCTCTGAGATTTAGCAGGACCAGACAGCTGTTCCTCACATTCAGTAGTCACCGATGTCTTTAATTGCATTTAAATTCAAATGAATTCCCATTTTAAAATGGGTACCATAACCCTTTCCTGCTTAGGAGAATTGGTTTTGGGTACTTGCAGGAGCTCTTTCAATGTTGATGACTGCTGGTGGATTAACAGCATAGAGAAAATGAAGTCTCTTCCGCCACAGAATATTAAATTGCTGCTAAATAACATTTTGTCTGATCAGAAAATAAGAATGGTCTCCAGAGCATTTCAGGTTTTCATCTCTTAGCCAAATCTGACTGTTGAAAGGAGCCTGTTGCTAGTAAACATTTGTCCGTGTTTGATACAGTTCAGTTCAGAAAATGGGCAGAGAGATTTCAGGGGAAATCTCTGAAAGTGAGAAAACACTCGTGTTTTGGTTACATTTCAGTCCCCTGTGTAGCATTTTTCTTTCTCTATGCCCCTATTTCAGTGGACATATAAGAAAAAATGCCATTAACATTGGGAGAGGAAGTGGCATTAAAATGTGGAGATGCCCAAATGCCAAGGCAATGGGATCTGGGTAATTCTCTAAGACACCCTGAGGTTTGAAACAGCTCTTTGTTGGAAGCCCCAAAAGCATTCTGCCAAAGACACCAGCTGGTCACTGATGTTTCTCATCCAGCTGCCAGGCAGCAGCCATCTCTGGTGGGCTGGAGTTTTGAGGTGTGTTCTAATCCTGCCCTTTGCTGTGTGCCACTGAGCAAAGGGAACAGCCAGATTAGGCATCTGGCACTTGACATCAAAGTTACAAAAATGGAATCATCCCTTTTATTAGAAATCTCTCCATTTCCTCTCTATGGTACATTTCCAAATCTTCAGAGTGGGTTTAGACAACTTCTTAATGGAAATCAAAGGCAATTGGACATTTCATTCATTGTTCATACAGAGATTGTGACATAATTTAGTAAAGGTAGGAAGTCTGCCACAGGGACAAGGCTCTGGTTGGAGCAATTAGTGCTGAGGGGTTGGTGGTTCTCTTTCCAGGATGCTCAGCTGCTTTGCCCGTTTCTGGACCAAGGGGCTCTGGGTGCTATTTTGCTGCTCTTGGCCAGAGAGGCTGGCAAGGAGCAGAAGCAGAGGCGGATCCTTGTTTGCAGTGAGGCTGGTGGGTAAGGAGCTGTGTCTCTGTCCCGGCAGTGCTTGTGCAGGGGGTTCATGCCAGGAGCCCTGAAGTCGCCCAGCGCGACGCCCTGCCCGTGCTCTGGTCCTACCTGGAGAACAAGGCGCTGCCTGTGCGGAGCGCCAACGTCCGCACCGTGGCCACCAAGTTCGCCTCTGCCCTCTGCAAGGTGATGGGCACCCAGCTGAAGAAATGTGCTGCCAGCAAACCTCCACATGTGCAGGAAAACCTCTCCAAAATGTTGGGCTGGTGAAGGCAAGATGTTCTCCAGAAGGCTGAGGAAGCGCTGAGTTGGATGCCTCTGGGTTTGCCTTTTGAGCTGTGCCAAAAATGACAAAATCCTAAGGAAGGGTGTGCATCTGCCCCTGCTCTCTCCATTGCCCTTCCTAGTCATGGCATGGGGGGCCTGAAGCAGCTCCAGATGGAGGACAAGATGAAGGCAATCATGGCTCAGCCTCACACAGAGGTGAGGGGGGAGCTGGGCCAATCTCTGCTGGGAGGAAGGGTCTTGTGGCAGCCCAGAGAGGCTGTGCGCATTGCCAGGGAACAGCTGTGCCCTGCATGTGCCCCTGCAATGAGCTGTGCTGCTGCCAGTGCCCCTGGAGCTGCAGGGCTGCTGAGCTGTGGGGCAGGCAGAGGAGCAGGAGGGTGCGTGTGCAGCTGAGCCATTCCTGGAGAGCACAGGGCTCTGGGCTCCCTGCTGTCCCAGGGCAGCCCAGAGGCCAGGCTGTGCCTGTGCCAGCTCTGGGCAAGTGGCTCAGGGTTTGCCCCGGCCTGCCTCAGTGTCTGCCAGCAGGAGCATGTTTCCCTGTGCAGCTGTTTGGGCATTTCCAGGAAATGTGTCCCATGAAATATGGAGCTTCAGCTGCTTTAGGTTTGCATGGTGGCCTCCGTTAAACTTTGTGTCTCCATTTTGCAGATCTGACTGGTTACAGTCTTACCGAGAAGTTTTCTCTGGACACTTCCCATGTTCCCTCACCCACAAAGTCCTCACCTCCCGTCCAGAAGAGCTCTCTTTCCTCCAAGCTCAGGAAGAAGCTGCTGCCTGTGTGAAGAGTGTTTGAATAATAGAATTGATGCGTTAGGCTGAATAGTTACAGCTGTACATATGTTCTGATCTTTAGATGTAGATTGAATTACTGTGTTTTGATTGTATCTTTAAAATTTGATGACATACTTTTAATTGTATATATTTTATTTTGATGATGAAAAAAAAGTAAAAAATAAATAACATTTAAATAAACCAAGAGGAGAATGTGAGACCAGGACCTGCTAGCCTAGAGATTATGGGAGTGCAGCTCACTCAGTGTGCCAGTGTCTCACCACATCCTTTCCTCATTGGGCCTCTCCTCTTCCTCTTTGGCCATGGTTTCTTTGTGTCATTTGTGCTGCTGTTTTCAACTTGTCATTGGAACAGGGCCATACATTGACCTGTTTGGGGGACAATGGATCCAAAAGATCCTGTCTAGTCAAAGGTTTTCTACCTAGGTGTGTTCTGTGCCCACCAAAGGCCTGAGCAAAGAAACAAAGAGAAGTGTGCCCAAATCCCAAAGCTTTGCTCCTTTGCAATCTCCCACAGATCTGGCTCGCAGGTGTCTTCAATCACAATTTCATAGGTAAGAAGAGGTCATGTATTTCACTGGGAAATGATGCACTGCTTTGGAAAAGCGACCTGTATGTATATTTACCAGGGACAGCAGTGCAGCTGAGTTGTTTGCACCTTGTTTGCAGAAGGATGAGTGCACTGGGAGGCCAATAACAAGTGACAAGGTTTCCTCCAATCTGCACTGCAGCCTGGGTGCCATTCAGCCCAGAGCTAGGGGATCATTTGTTCCCATGGACCAGTGCTTGCCAGTGGAATGAATTCCTGCACAGCTGGAAGAAGCAATTCTGGATTCAGCTCCAGCTCTTGGTGGGCTGCATGATCATTGACAGTGCTGCCCTTCCAGAAATTATTCTGCAGTTTCCTTTCATAGTAATTTGAAGCTTTTGAACTTCACATTTCAATTTGCTTTGCTTTAGGGTAAAACACTTCTGGGCCCAGTGCAAACTGTAACCTTTTGACAGCAAAGTGCTCATGATTGCCAGCTTCTGATGTTACACAATGTCACCTGGCTGCATGTGCTTGCTTAGCTCTGGGTCTAGTCCTGGCCTAGTAAAGCCCAGGCAGGGTGGCACGTTGCAGGGAAAACTGGTCCATGAGCTTATGGTGTTGCCATCAGCAGCAGAGTGAATGTGCCCTTTGGGGATTCCTCTGAAGACAAAATTAGGGACCTGTTCCATGCCACAATATTCTCTTAGATCTTTCTAAAATATCCTAGAAAAGGCAGTGAAACTTCACATCTCCTTGCGCAGCCACTGTTTGAATAGGGGCATTTTTGTCCCTCCTCAAAGTCATTCCTCTTGCACACCAGAAACATGAACATCCGCCAACAGGAATGATGCATGGTCCTGCTGCTGCTGCTTCAAAGCCCTGGGAAGGACAGACCTGGGTATTACCAACATGAGCACTTAATCAGCATTTCATGCTCCTTCAAGCTGTCCAGATCTCAGGGCTTTTTGTTTCAAAGCAGCCACTGCACCATCTCTAGGGAAGAACAGGAAATGGGAAACAGCGACTGCCAGCCTTGCAGGGGTGTGGGGGAAAACCTGAAGTGTCTGCATCAAAAGATGAATGGGAAGAGTGTAATTGCCAAAGCAAACGCTTCATTAGGATAGCAGGAGCAGTTGTTTACTGCATGCTTGCATTGAGATCATTTGGGATCTCCTTTTTCTATCTCATGCAGAAAAGGAGCTCTTAATAATCCCACGCTACTTAAACCAGATTGGGATGTAGCTCTGTAGTGGTTCACAATGAAGCAGACTGCCTGCTGTGCCACTGCCAGGCCTGGTTTAGACCTGCTCTGGACTGAAAACCCAGAAAAACACCATCAGCACACACCTGTGGCCCACCGAGCTCTGGGACGCTGCATTCCAGCACCAGAGGGACTCAGGAGAGACCAAGTGAATCAACTACAACCCACAAAAAGGACTTTCTGAATTTGCCATCTCTTCAGCACTGTCAGAGGTTTTATTTAATATTATTCATTTTACATGCTTGTGAATACTTTACTTGTTTAATAAACTGGTTTTTTTTTTTTACTTTTCTCGAGGGAAGTCTTTTCCTGAACTAGTAGGGGTAGGGACTGCTTGAACTTGCTTTCTAGATGGATTCCTTTTGGAGATTTCCTCCCAAAATTTGCCCTAAACCAGCACAAACTGTCACAATGAAAATTGCACCAGTGGCACAATTTTTCCTGGTGGCAAATCTTGTGACAGAAGCTTGACCTTATTCTCCATGAGAGATTTTTGGGAAGAGCAGACAGGAGAATATTTCTGGAAAACTGAAACAGCTTTCCAGAAGTGAAATGAAAATGAAAGAAACAATCCAAGATGTTTTCCTCTATTTATTTCTATGCTCCCCTTTTCCATGTTGCATCCCAGTAATTCCAGATGCACCTCACCTCTAAGATCAGTGACTTAGGGATTTTTAGGTGCTCTAAAATACCATAAGCCACACACACTCATTCTCATTCTCATTCTCATTCTCATTCTCATTCTCATTCTCACTCTCTCACTCTTCTCTCTCCCTTTCCCGCTGTCGGGCACCCTTCTCTCGGGGTCCCTTGCCCGGCCTCCCTCTTCCCTGCCGGGCCGGGCCATGCCCCCGGCCCGCCCCCGGCCCCGGGCGGGGCTGCCCCGTGCCCGGCCCCGGCCGTCCCGCCGCGGTCTCGCCTCCGCTCGGCTCTGGCCGTACTGGCGGTGGCGCTGCCGGGCGGGAATCAGTGCCTGGGGCCGGGGCGGCATCGCCGCCCTTCGGCTCCGCCTGGCCCGAGCCCGGCCCCGGACCCGACGCAGGGTCCACTCCCGACTGCGGCCCCAGCTCCTCCCAGGGCCCGCGGAGGACACACGCGGCGCGGCCGCTCCCGCCGCCTCCGCTGCGGCTTCCCCGGCCCGACCTCTGCCGCTCGGCAGCGCGGCCTCCGGCCCCAAGCCGCCGGGGCCCGGGGCGGGTGGGGATGCCGGGCCCGGGGCGGGTGAGGGGCGCTCGGGGGTCGTTGCTGGCCCCGGGCCGAGCGCTGACAGCCGCGTCCCGCCCGCAGGTGAGGCGCAGGAGGCCCTGCAGGAGCGGTACCGGCTGGGATCGCTGCTGGGGCGCGGCGGCTTTGGCAGCGTCTTCGCGGCCACGCGGCTCTTGGACGGTGCCCCGGTGAGCGGCGGGGCCGGCGGCGGGCGCGGGAGGAGGGGATGGGGGAGGAGGGAGGAGGAGGAGAAGGTCGGGGCGCGGCGGGACGGGTGGCGAGCTCAGCCCGCTGCTCTCCCTCGCTCGCAGGTGGCCATCAAACGCGTGCTGTGGGATCGCGTCCGGCACTGAGGCGAGCTGGTGAGTGAGAGGTGTTATGAACAAAAATTCAGTTGATTTTTTTCTGTGAGAAAAAGGTTACCACTACTGCTGGGCTGCTGCCTGTGTTATGGTAATCACGGGTTGTTGTGGTTAATAGTTGTCTTTGTATCGGTAAAAGCCCTGGCTGGGGCGAGTTAATAGCTCTTCTCTCAGCAGTAAAGGGTGCAGTACCTCCCGAACAGTGAGGAGAAAAGACTTTGGAGGGGAGGGATATGCAAAATAATTCTAAGGACCAGCATGCTGTGTGGGACCCCTACTCCGAACGTGCAGGAAGAACCCCAAAAACAACGAGCCACCTAAGAGTTGAGAGACTGGAGTGATGTCTGGACGTGGGGAGCCGAGTGCTGAGCCTGCAGAGATGTGGAACACCTTCGGAGTCCCTCTCGCCCTGACCTTTGTAGTCGTCCCCGGCACGGAGACTGAGCGGACGGGGCCGGGAGAAGTAACAACGAAGGGATCATCACGCCCTAAACACTCCCACGAGGACCTTAACCCCAGCTCTACTCCTAGTGGACAAAGCAGCGCATATCCTCCTCTTGTGGGTCGCCCTGGGAGAGAGAACGGGAGACTGCAGCCCCGCCGAGCTGCCCAATCCTGAGCTGATCACTTTTAATGAAGGTATTAAGAAGGAGAAGAAGTCTCCTGGCCTTGTTTATTTCAAGAGGGGCCAGCAGCAACAGCCAGGCCGTGCCGGGCGGCAAGGAGCCGGGGCCCGGCAGGGTGGGAGCCGCCGGGAGCCCTGCGGGGAGAGCGGGCGTGGGGTGAGCGGGGCGTGCAGAGCATCCTGGGCTGGCTGAGGGCTCCCAGAGCCCCGGCACGGCCTCAGCCCCACTGACGGCACCACGCTCCTCACACAGCCCGACGGCACCAGCGCCCCGCTGGAGATCGTGCTGCTGGCCAAGGTGTCCCGTGGCTGTGGCGGTGTCATTCAGCTCCTGGAGTGGCTTGAGCTCCCCGACAGCTTCCTGCTGGTGCTGGAGCGTCCGGAGCGGTGCCAGGAGCTCCCCGGTTTCCTGGCAGAGCGGGGGTTCCTGCCAGAGGAGGAGGCGCGGGGGCTGTTCCACCAGGTGCTGGAGGCCGTGCGGCACTGCACCAGCTGCGGGGTCCATCACCGGGACATTAAGCCCGAGAACATTCTGCTCGACCTGGCCAGTGGGCAGCTGAAACTGATCGACTTTGGCTGTGGCGCCTTCCTCCAAGACACAGCCTACACCCAGTTTGCAGGTGAGCCCTCGCAGGGGATGCTCCTGGGCATCTCGTGGCCCAGCCTGGGTGCAGCACTGGGGCTTCCCCCTATTGCAGCCGGGACGAGATTGATGCTGGAGCCGAGTTGTTCCGGGTGGGGTGTGAGGGCGGCCAGCTCCCAGCCCTGCTGACAGCCTTCAGCACCCACTGTGGCCTGGGCTGGGGCTGGAGCTGGGGCAGCCAGCCCGACACAAACCCCCATGGGGGTAGTAGAGAGGGGGGTCTGACCCCATGCCCTGGATGGTTTGGTATGCAGGTGAGGAAGGGCTGGACTGCTCCGCTCTCCTTGTTCGCCTTGGCTTATTAACATTTTTGGGGGCCATGCAGGTGGGGAGGAGAGTGGGTTTTCTCCACTACTGGGTGGGTTTTTCCTCTGTGTGTCATGGTTGGGCCTTCCTAGGGTCTCTTCTGCCCTCTTCCAGGACCAGTGGCTTCTTTTCCAGCCCCGAGTTTGTGCACAAGTCCCAGGTGCTGGCGAGAGGGCAGCGCTCACCCTGTGTGCCTCTGGGGCAGCCCCCACATGCCCAGGGATGCTGGGGCCAGGCTCTGGGAGCAGCAGCATCCCCCTGCTGATCTCTGTCTGTGTTCCACAGGAACCCTGTCCTACAGCCCACCAGAGTGGATCCAGCACCAACGCCACCACGGCGAGGCAGCCACGATCTGGTCCCTGGGCCTCCTGCTGTGTCACCTGGTCATGGGGAAGCACCCAGTGATTTTAGTGCACTGGAGGCTTGTGAGTGTTTCTCTTAGGACTTTATTTTCACTCCAAGGGATTCCTAGTTGGGTGAGCAGCACTCAGCTGGGAGGAAATGAACTCAGGTTAACAAACCTGTTCCCCTGCACACAGACTATCAGAATAACCTGAAAGTGCTCTACAGTCAGAAAATGGCACCTGGATTCAGCAGGAAGAATAGCAGATATATTCCCTCAAAGCCAGAACGGGTCTTGGATGCACCAGAGATGTTCAACGACTACTGTAAGTAGGCTGCAGGGTTGAGTGCTGGGCATCCAGAACATTCTGCACTGGATTGCTGTTCCTAGGACAGTGTAACTGGGCTGTGTGTATTATTTTGTGTACCCAGGCTAGCACAGACCACTTCTGGAGTGTCCCTGTGTGGCCTTACAGGCACAGTGGTCTAGGGCACTGTGTTGGTGCCTTGGAGCAGGGTACCTGGCCCCAGCAGCTGGGCACAGTGACACTCAGAAGGCTGCCCCTCACCTGTACGTGTGTGTGTGCACATGTGCACCCACACCTGCTGCATCAGCACGGGTGAAGGGCAGGGCTCTCTAGCCAAGCATGGCGTGACCTGCATTGCTCTTTCAAATTGTAGATCTGAATCTCATAGACTGGAGCTCCCAGAACTTCCTGGCAGTGGCTCTGGACGACACTGTTTATCTGTGGAATCACGCTACTAGGGAGATTATCCCCGTGCTGCAGATGGAGCATCCAGATGTTTACATTTCCTCTGCGTCATTGATTAAAGATGGAGACTACCTTGCTGTTGGCACAAGTAGTGCTGAGGTTCAGGTGAATGCAGGACTAAAACTAGAGGTGTTTTCTAGGGATTGACAGAACTGTGGGGCCCGGGGACAAAACCTTGGCTGGCAGGGGAAGGATGCCATGCACCTGACTTGTCTTCCCTGGTGTGGGGTGGAACTGCCCAGTGTGCAAGGCAGGGTTTGGTTTGGGGGTTTTCTGATAAGCAGCATTACCTTCTGTGCTACAGTCATGAGATCCACATTTTCTCTGTTCCCTTACTCAGAAAGCTGAATGCCAGAGCCTGTGCAGTGAGGTTCCTAGGGCATAGAAAGAGGATTGGGTTTCTTCTGAAGAACTTTTTGCTTTGCCTCTCCAGCTATTGTTGCATTTATGTTGTTGTATATCATATTTCTAGGGTCTCATACCTTCTGGGTGGTTTTCTCACAGCAGCTCTTCACAGCAGTGTTGTTGTTGCTTCTCAGTCAGGACTCCTCTCCAGCTCTCCCTGAATGCCCCACCCCCTTTTATCCCAGTTACCTCCACGGGCTACAGCTGCTGCCCAATCAAGGACATTGCAGCTGCAGCCCATTTACAATAACTAGAATCAGGGCAGGGTCACTTATACAATACAGAGATCTTTTACTGCAATACATATATTTACTAAGGCTCCTATAAGCTATGGGACATTGAGCAGCAGAAAAGTCTCTGAACCATGACCAGCCATTGTGGCTGTGTGGGAACCCTCAGCTGGAACAGCTGCATCCTCTCCAGGTAAAGCAGTGGGTCAAGGGCAGTTTCCAGTTGTTGCAAACTCCTATCCCTCAATCTACGTGTGGCATGGGTTAGGGATGGCAGAGAGAAATTTGTCCTGGCTTGGGATTCTTACTCAGCCTTATCTGTTGGGGCTGTGAGGAGAAGGCCTCTTTCCTGTATTGCAATTTGTGCTGAAGTTGTAAAGAGCTTGTGTGGGTGTTTCACTCACACCAACAGACCTGTGTTGCTGGTAACACTGGTTGAAACCCAGTGGCAGGTATAGCAGTCTTGCAACAACAAAAATGGATTTGGGTGAAAATGTGCAGCCTGACCCTGCAAGCCTTCTCTTCTCTCTGCAGTGATGCACAGACTGGGCACATCCATCACCACGATGTCCGAGTGGCTGAGCATCACGTGGCCACTCTTGCTGGCCACACACACAAGGTGTGCGGACTCAAATGGTCTCTGGTTGGCCGCTACCTGGCCAGTGGTGGCATTGACAGTCTGGCGAATGTCTGGCCATGCACCCAATGTGAGGATGGAGACTTTGCTCCTCTACAGACCTTCACTCAGCACCAGGGTGCTGTCAAGGTGAGCACAGAGCTGCCACGGGCGGATACGTGTGTGCAAGGCAGGCATGCAGCACTGGCTGGGTGCAGGTTGCCTCTTGTATGTTTTAAAATGAACTCTCCTCTCTCAGGCCTGGCGTGGTTGCCCATGGCAGATGAATGTTCTAGCCACTGGAGGTGGCACTAATGACAGACATATCCGCATCTGGAACGTGTGTTCTGGCGCCTGCCTCAGTGCTGTTGATACCCGTTCCCAGGTGAGAGATGAACACCAGCTTGGAGACAAACGCCTTCTGGCAGCACACCTACACAGAGCTGCTGGCTCCTCAGGCCCAGAGGCATGGGGAAGGAGGGGGACCATGCTCGCCTCCGAGTGGTGAGCATCAGCACATGCACCTTGTCTCACCTGTGTTACTGCCTCTTTGCAGGTGACTTCTATCCTATGATCCACAACCTACAAGGAGCTCATTTCAGGCCATGGCTTTGCACAGAATCAGTTGATTATATGGAAGTATCCAAGAATGAACAAGGTTGCAGAGCTGCCAGGTAGGTGGACAGGGTCTGGGTGGGGGGGGGCTGTTAGAGGTTGAAGACAGCTGCATTCCTTGGTTTGAGCCTGCAGCATCACTGATACAGGACAGTATCCGGGGCCATGCTGCTAGGAGTAAAGCATACCCAGGGGGCTGTGGAAGAGATACCACTGATCCAAGTGTATGCTTGGGGTCTGAAATCACGCTGCCACAGCCACTGGGGAGACAGCTATGCAAGCTGGCAGGGCTCATGGGAGCATACAGGAGTAAATGTGCATGTGCTGATCAGCTCAGCCCTGATTGCACATTCCTTCTCCTCCTCAGCTCATACTGATAGAATCTTGAACCTGACCATGAGCCCTGATGGTACAGCAGTGGCCTCAGCAGCTGCTGATGAAACAGTGCAGGTCTGGAGCTGTTTTGAGATGGATCCCATAAAGAAGAAGGAGAAAGAGAAGGCAAACAGTGCCAAAAGCAGTATTCCTCACCAGAGCATCCACTGAGAGCACAGGATTGTTGTGAGGAGGGGGATATTTGGTTTACATGCTGTACAGTATTTTAAATGTTAATGAACTGCTTAACTTGACTTTTTCTTAATGGAGTCTGATGGAAGAAAAAGCCATGGCTCCTAAACCCAAGTCCTCCCTGAGGCTGGGGATCTGGGCAAGGAGTGGAGACCTAGGTCTTAAGGGCCAGTTTAGAGGCCCCTGAGATTAGCACAGCCTAGCAGAAGGATGCTGGGCAAGGGCTGTACTTCTGTTTCTGTCCCAGCTAAGACAGATACGTCACCTGCCCCATCTAGATGCTGACTGCAAGCACAGCAGCTCCACCACAGGCTCAACTGAAAGCACAGCATGGCTGTGGCCTCAGTTTGTGTTGTCCTGGCCTTTCTCACAAGCCCAGGGACACCTTCCTATGGCTCTGCAGGCAGATCTCAGTTTGTCTTGTTAGCTTCAGGCAGCCATCACTGCCTGCCTATGGTGCTGGAGTAGAATAGCTGTTGGAAAAAAAAGGAGGGAGGGAAATATAGAGCAACAGCTGTAATCACCCCAAAGGCTGGAAGGGGGCTGGCTCTGGCATAAAGCCTGATGTAAAACAAAAGGTTAGCTCACACTGCCACGCCCAGCCTGGATGTCATGCGAGAGCCACGCAAAGCACCACCAACCCTGTGCTCAGCCTTCGGTCACGTATTCTTCCAACAACTCTGATCTCCCTTCCCCTCCTACTGACAGGAGGCCCTGGTGCCTCACTGAGGCTTCATGCAGGGGAGCAGGCACCAGGGCTCAGCTGACATTTATTGGAGCTTGACTCCCCTACACTTGGAAAAATGCCTTTTTTCCAGGCTGAACTGTGCTGGAGCAAGTTGCAGGAAATATATTTGAGCCCTCACCTGACCAACAACCAGCTGAGCCATGCTGCTTTGCACGATGGAGCCGCAGTGTCTGAGGTTGTGGGGCTGCACCAGACCCATCAAGCCTGTCCTTCAGCTGCACCAGCATTGCCAGGGGCTGCTGGGGATGCTGCACAGCTGATAAGCACCTTGGCCTGTACAAAGCAGCTCCACCAGGCCTGTGCCTCCCATCGGTCCTCAGTGATTAGCTGAGGGCGGATTATTAACTGTTTTCACCTTTCCCTCAGCCTAGTACCACACTGTGCCTAGCACCAGCTCTGCCTCCTGAGCCTTACAGCAGCTGGAACCTTCCAAGGTTCCGACTTGTGCTCTGCCAAGGCCAGTGAGTGTGTAACCACACCCACCAGAGCACCCCCCACACACACACATAAAGCTGATATGGGGGGCACAGTCTCAAAAAACAGCCACTGAGCCAGCACCTTCCCAGCAGTGCTGCTGGTGCATCCCCATTTGGCCACTTGGGAAAGATCAGGAGGTCCAAGGATGTGTCTCCCTCAGACACAAATCCTCAGGCCACAGCTGTCTCTAAAGGGGAAGCAGGCAGGAACCCAGATGCAAGGCTGGGCTCTTCTACAGAGCTGTGCTGTTGTTGTAGGAGCCCTGCCCCACACCCCTGCAGGGTGGGTGCTGGGAGTTAGCACAGACTTGCTTTGTGGGGCCACAGCTGATTAGGCCTTCCCTTGTCCCTGACCAGGAAGGAAAGCTTTATATGCCAAAAAGTTCCTGTCATTTTTGCAGTCCCATGTAAGAGCAGCTCAGCTTTCTCACAGACTCTTTCTTTCTCCTTAGCACATGCCCCACACCCAGATGCTGTGCATTACACAGCCCTTAGAGGACCTCTGAGCATTACCAGAGGGTAATGATACTGCAGGGTCTTTGACCCCATGCTGGTATCCTACAGTCCTGGAGTGAGGAGGAGCAGAGGAAGGAAGTGGGCACTGATCCAGCAGGCCCAGTAAACACAGCCCTGTAAGGTGTGAATTCAGTTCACAGCATGACAGCGTATTAATTACCCAGTGCCATGGCCAGCCCAAAGAAGAGCACAGCTAACAGTGTTATGAATAAGAAGCTTGACTAGGCCAATATTCAAGCAGCAATCAATTTAATATTTAATATGGTAAAGTATGAGCAATGCAGCGCTGGGTACAGTGGGGGAAGTTTTCCCTCCAACTGCACACCAATAATTGAGGGTTACGGGTATTTATAGGGGTACCCATCAGTTTTTTTCAACAGTTTCTATTTCCAGTTTTTACTCATCAGCAATTTTTATTCCAAATTATTGGATCACAAATCTATACACTATTGTGATTTTAATTTCTCAGGATGTATCTCAAAGGAGTATCCCCAGATGGTGATGGTCCAGTTTCCGAAAGAAGAAAGACGACTCCCATCTGGTGGGGTCCCGCTCCCCAGATGTGTGTCCACCTTTTAATTGCAGAGACTCTAAATCTCATAACAGTGATGTCCAGCTTCCCTTTGGTCAAAACCATAAACCCTTGAGGTGATGTTCATCTTCCTTTCTCAAGCTGTTTTTCTCTGCTTCAATAAGGTGTGAGATAAACATATTTCCTTTACATATATTCCAAAGCTACAGTTTCAAGGATACAAGTAATATTCTAAAATTATACTTCAAAAGGTTATTATTGCAGAACTTTATGGATTAAATGCAAGGAAAACGCAACATCTTCAACACCTTAATTCCAATGCTCCTAAATCAACAAGGGTTAATTGCAAACAAAAGATAGGTTCAAAGGCCTTTTTCCATGCTTTGTTTTTCTTCAGTTATTATTAGAATTCACAGCTCTCCCATTGTCGGGGTCCACACATTTTGCATTCACAAATACACACATCGCCTGTTTGTGCCTGACACAAAACACAGCTTTGCATCTCACAGCCAAGAAAATGCAATCCTTGCTCTTCTGACACAGCTCTCTCTGTTCATGATGTGGGACAGTGAGTGCTGATGATGTGCAGGAGCTGATGCAAGGGACAGGGACGAGGATGCAGCAGGCACAGTGCCAAGCTGACAGAGGGATGATCTCTGGCAGTGGCGCTGAAAGAGAAGAGTTTCAATGAAGCACAGAAAATGGCTCTTTGTTTCACCTCTTCTTTCAGTGCTGCTAAGAATGTAGCCTGGAGCAAGCTGGGAACACCAGAGCCTGGAGCCCTTTCCAGGCAGGGCTGCATCAGACACAAACCAGCAGGGGACTGAGGAGCCCCTGGGGTGGCAGTGAGCAACCTCGGGCTCTGCTCACTGCTGCTGGCATTTTCTATTGAACCATCTCCAAGGACTTCTGTTGTGCTCTGTATTTCTAATGGTTTCCCCCCTTGGTTTTTTTTGGTTGTCTCCTGCACCTTTTTTCCTCCAAATTTTCCTACCCTGTCAGCAGCAGCCCTTGTCCAGAACTGGCTCTAAAATATCAGCAAAGTAGCTGGCAACAACAATGGGTGGAATCCTGTGGCTCAGGAATTCGTATGCCAGAGCCTGCCTGTGCCTCATGCTTTGTCAGGACCTCCTTCTCTGTGCAAAACAAGGGACTGGTGGAGTCTTTTTGCCACAGAGCTCCTGAGAAGCAAAGGTTGTGCTAGGTTTCTCAGGAGTGTATCCGTTAAGTTCATTGCCGGCAAACAAAAAGTAAGGCCAGGGTAGCAGAGCAGCTGGGAGCTGGTCACTCCCTGCAAAGGGCTGGTTATGATGTGGGAACACCACATTCCAGGACGGGCGAGCAGGGTCAATGTGCTCAAGGTGCTGCCAATGAGGTTTGGGTTCACTTAGAGAGTAGTCAGGGCTGGTGAGCACTGCAAGATCCAGCTGCAGTCCCCATCCACGTCCCTTTCAGTGATGGCTTTAGGGTGTCTGCAGCCTGGATCCAGAGCGCCCTGGGGGGCTCCTGAGGCTGCCTTTGCACTCAGGGTGAGGATGCCCAGGAGCCCCTGAGGCCAGCAGTGGGGACCAGGGCTGGGCTTGTGGCCTGGCAGGTGTGGCTCTGGGGGCTGTGACATGCCAGGGCATGGGTCACTGTCACTGCCCTCCGCAGCCCTGGCTAGCTCTGTGATGCTCCAGGGACAACAGCAAGAGTGGGGATCTGGCTAGGTTAGGGTTTTGCCTGAGCCAGAACCTCTAGGGCAAATGCCGAGCAGTAGAGACCTCTGGAGGACCGAGTGAAGGAAGCAGAGGAGGCTCTTCTGCGGTGTAAAGTGCAGCAAATTCATCAGGAGAGGCAGGGGGAAGGTTCTACAAGTCAGAATTCCCAAAGGGAACAGATGTTCAGAGAACCCGCAGCACCCCTGTGCACTGGTTTTTAAAATCTTTCAAAACAGGGGGTGGACACCATATAGTACCCAATAAGCGACTCTTGGGGTGTAGTTTTGAGGGCTACAACAAAGCAGAACAAGGGGAAGAGAGAGCGTTGGGATAGGGATTGGATCTTAGGGTGAGGGACAGGGAACTTTGCGGAACAAAGGGTAGGGTTTGGGCTGATGGATGGGGCAAAGGGGCTGGGTTGTCTTGACAGACAGGGAAAAATCTGGTGAGGAGGGAGGGAATTCCTTGAGGGACACTTGGGTAGGAAGGCATAACAGAGGGGAGAGACTAACTGTAATAACTCGGGGAACACTTGAACATACCACTACATAACAGAACATTTGGCTCAATAAACTAACACACTGCAACACAGAAATTCAGGGTTTCGGCAGCTGAGAGGTGGCACTATTAGAACCCGCAGCAGCTGATGAAAGCCATCTCTGTCCTTCAGGTTCTTGCTGTGTGGGAAGGTGCTGCGAGTTGTGGTGGCTGCACTCCCCCTTTGCTGGGAGGATGATCTGTACCAGGGGAGAGCAGAAAGCTGCCGTGGTGAGCAGAACATGCTCAGAGCATTACAGTTCAGAGAATGGCACTGCCCTTGAAGGGCAAAAAGCTTGAAAGCATAGAATTCTGTGCAGAACCGTTGCACAAATTTTCTCTTCTAGAACATGCCCATTTTTGTATACTGTAGATGAATACTCCAGGTTTTATAGAATACATGGGGTTTTTTCTTAAGGTTTTTGGGAGAACTCTCAAGTTGATTTCTGTTTGTATTTTACATCCAGCATGCATACAGGTTTTTTTTTATTATTATTATTTTTCTTTAGTAAATACTTAGGGAACAAATACCTAAGCATTTTTAATCCTTTGGGATATTGTGACTAATATTCTTAGAAAGAAAACCTTGTTGAACAAGTGTGAAAACACAGAGAGAGGGAAAACAATATAAAAGTCTTTTAGAACAGGGCGTGTAATAAGGACTGCAGAACTGAGTAATTCCTCCAAGGGCAGAATTAGCAAGATATATTACCAAGAGTAACCGCCAAGATACTTCCTTAAGCCAAACGAAATGTGACCTGCAGCCATACAAAGTACAGCCAAAGCAAATGAAAACCTTTGGAAAAGAGGGAATTTTTCCAGTGACATCAGTCTGTGATAAATAGGTACGATTTGTGCTGATAAATATTGAAACAGTAATCAATATTGATACAGCAATTAATATTTGAGAATAATAAAATAGTTTAAAGTTGTAGTGCCGAAGAAGAGAAGGAGAGGAGGGGCTCCACCCGCCCTTCCCAGCAGATGTTCTCAAGGACCACAGGAAAGAAGCTGAAGATACCGTTGCTAAAAATGACCAAGAACCTGGTTGGATCCCAGAAAATGCTAATTATAAGGGATTTATTGCCTTGATATGTAGATGCAGTGATACGTTAGTCTTGGCTTACATTGTACTGGCTTGGTGCGCCTGTGTAACCCAAAGGTGAATTAAAGGACAACGAAGAAGACTACTGAGCCTTCATCAGTGACGACCCCCAAAGACTTGTGCGACCACCAAACCGAGTGGTGGCACATGCGTGGTAAAGGTGGTAATGAAGGCGGAGATAGAGATATGACGAACCAAAAATGGGAGGAGATGGCATTGACACATAGCATATAAGGGGTGATTTTCACTTGGCAAGCTTGTACGTGAAGTGGCAAGGGTCATTGAACCCTGCACTCCGTACCCCGCGGTTGTTTTTGCTTATGTGCTATTATTTGAACCAAATTATCCCTTATTTTAATCAAATTATATTGTATCCAATTTTATTTTTTTTTTATTTTAACTATTCAAATGAAATTGCGACTACTTTTAATATTGTTTGAGGTTTTTTATGATGGGATAATTGGGCAAACATAACAGCTTCACAGTTACAGCTGTACATATGTTCTGATCTTTAGATCAGATCTTTAGAACTACATCTTTAGATGTAGTTTTGAATTAATGTGTTTTGATTCTGTCTTTAAGTTTTGATGACATATTTTTAATTCTATTTTTTTTTTGATGATGAAAAAAAGTAAATAAATAAACAAAATTGAAAAAACCAAAAGGAGAATGTGAGACCAGGACCTGCTAGTCTAGAGATTATGGGAGTGCAGCTCACTCGATGTGCCAGCGTCTCACCACTTCCTTTCCGCATTGGGCCTCTCCTCCTCCTCTTTGGCCATGTTTTCTTTGTGTCATTTGTGCTGCTCTTTGTTACTTGGCATTACAACCGAGTCACCTGTTGACCTGTTTGAGGGACAATGGATCCAAAAGATCCTGTATAGTCAAAGGTTTTCTACCTAGGTATGTTCTCTGCTCACCAAAGGCCTGAGCAAAGAAACCAAGAGAAGTGTGCCCAAATCCCAAAGCTTTGCTCCTTTGCAATCTCCCACAGATCTGGCTCGCAGGTGTCTTCAATCACAATTCCATAGGTAAGAAGAGGTCATGTATTTCACTGGGAAATGATGCACTGCTTTGGAAAAGCCACCTGTATGTATATTACTGGGGACAGCAGTGCAGCTGAGTTGTTTGCCCCTTGTTTGCAGAAGGATGAGTGCACTGGGAGGCCAATAACAAGTGACAAGGGTTCCTCCAATCTGCACTGCAGCCTGGGTGCCATTCAGCCCCGAGCTAGGGGATCATTTGTTCCCATGGACCAGTGCTTGCCAGTGGAATGAATTCCTGCACAGCTGGAAGAAGCAATTCTGGATTCAGCTCCAGCTCTTGGTGGGCTGCATGATCATTGACAAGGCTGCATTTCCAGAAATTATTCTGCAGTTTCCTTTCATAGTCATTTGAAGCTTTGAAACTTCACATTTTAATTTGCTTTGCTTTAGGGTAAAACACTTCTGGGCCCAGTGCAAGCTGTAACTTGACAGCAAAGTGCTCATGGTTGCCAGCTTTTTTTGTCACACAATGTCACCTGTCTGCATGTGTCTGCTTAGCTCTGGGTCTAGTCCCGGCCTAGTAAAGCCCAGGCAGGGTGGCACGTTGCAGGGAAAACTGGTCCATGAGCTTATGGGGTTGCCATCAGCAGCAGACTGAATGTGCCCTTTGGGGATTCCTCTGGGGACAAATTTAGTGACCTACTCCATGCCACAATATTACCTTAGATCTTTCTGCAATATTCTAGAAAAGGCTGTGAAACATCACATCTCCTTGCACAGCCACTGTTTGAAGAGGGGCATTTTTGTCCCTCCTCAAAGTCATTGCTCTTAAACACCAGAAGCATGAACATCCACCAACAGGAATGACGCATGGTCCTGCTGCTGCTGCTGCAGAGGACTGGGCAGTGCAGACCTGGGTATTACCAATATGAGCACTTAATTAGCATTTCATGCTCCTTCAAGCTTTCCAGATCTCAGGGCTTTTTGTTTCAAAGCAGCCTCTGCACCATCTCCAGGGAAGAACAGGAAATGGGAATCATCGACTGCCAGCCTTGCAGGGGTGTGGGGGAAAACCTGAAGTGTCTGCATCAAAAGATGAATGGGAAGAGTGTAATTGCCAAAGGAAACGCTTTGTTAGGACAGCAGGAGCAGTTGTTTACTGCATGCTTGCATGAAGATAATTTGGGATGTCCTTTTTGTGTCTCATGCAGAAAAGGAGCTCTTAATAATACCATGCTACTTAAACCAGATTGGGATGTATCTCTGTAGTGGTTCACAATGAAGCAGACTGCCTGCTTTGTCACTGCCAGCCCTGCTGAGCCTGCGAGGGACTGTAGTGTATCCCATGCCTGTTTTGCCTCCAAGCAAAGCTTGATTTTCCTTATTAGTGTGGAGTAAATACAAGAGTAATAAAATGGACAATTAAACTGGCCACTTTGGAGGATATGCTCATGCTTTCGCATGTCAGTCCTGTACCTCATGCTCCCAAGGCTTGTTATCCATCAAGAAATATTTTAACAAAAAACCTCAGCTCCCATGTTACACCTGAATAAAACTGCATCAAATCATCAAGAATTCTGCTATCAGGAACAAGACAAGAGCCTTCCAACACTCACTTGCAGCTGTCCTGGATTTCTGCAGCCCTTTGTGAAAAGCCGCTGCAGACAGAGTGTTTGGAGTTGGTTTGGGCCTTTATGAAAGATCTGTGGAGCAGTGTGCAGGGCTCTCCTGGCAGGAAACTGTTTGTCCAAGCCCAGGGACACGGTGCCGGCAGGAGCGGAGCGGCCCCGCTCCCAGCCCGAGAGTCTGTGAGCTGAGCCACGCCGGGGAGAAAAGGCAGCGAGGGGCTCCAGCCCAGCTGCTTCACTGCCCTGCCCGCTCCATGCAGCTCTGCCATGGGAGAAAGCCGACGCCGGACGAGCCCCCGAGCTTCCATCAGCTGCTGGAACTGCTCCGTGACAGCTCCTGTTCTTCCCAAGAGAGACCCCGGCACCTTCTTGCAACTAACGCGTGTCATGGGGGGATTCTGTTTGTTAATAAACTGTTGGGGTTTTTCACTTTCATCTATTATTAATAATTTCCTATTGCTGGAAAGGGATTGTTGGAACACTTTAGAGGAAACAATTTATTGCACAATATCCTGTTTGAAGTTGTCTCAAACTGTGAGAGACAGATGGCTTCACACAGGAGCATCCCCAAGGTTGCTGAGGGGAAGGCACAGAGGAAGACAAACCCAGTATTTCTGAGGGAACTCCTTGACAGCAACCCAACCCGAGTTGTCAAACAGCAGACCTGATGTTTTGAGACATGGGCCACAGGGGAAACCTTTCAGTGTGCTTGGTCCAGGCTGGGTTATGCTCAGGGCAAAGGTGTGTCAGTGTGTTGGATAATACTCTTTTCTTGACCTAGAGATGGGGCAACTGAGAGGTGTTTTAAAAACTTTTCTTCCATTTTCAGTCTCATGAGAAGGGTGAGACAATAGAGATGTTATAATTCATGCCATCACAGTTAAGAAGCCAACTATTTCCTAATTACAGTATTTCTTGGTCTATCAGCTTTTTGCCATGCCATGTTGTAGATGCCTTAAAGCCAATTATTTAAAACTACCTCTTGTGTGTCCCACTACAATGCATCTTTCATAGCTCTGTTTTTCCAAAGTCTTATTTGGAAGGCCATCTTTTGAAACTTGTTTCCAGCTCCATTTCTCTCTCAACAATATCTGTCCTATTCCATGGCATTTTTAAGTTAGTGTTTCCTGTCTCAAGGGTTATATACAGATGCATACTGTGTGGGCCTTCTATTAGGCCCTAAAAGCTTTCTACAAATCCATTTCCTACATCAGTGCACTTGGCTCCTTCTCTCCTCATTGTGCCTGGCAAGCACAGGAGCCCAGAGCTCCTGCAGAACCCATCACAGCACTCAGTGGGAGCAAACTTGTGTCCAGTCCTCACCTGGAGCTGTGGTGCCCAGCATTCCACCACACTCGAATGAGGAACTGTTCCTGCTCTTTCAGAAGGAGCTAAGGAGGTTTGGCCTTCAGATCAATTGTCTGCAGGCTCCTGCAGTGCCTGGTGCTGCTCCCTTGCCAGAGGCACCCCAGGCCAGGGGGGCACATCTGGGCTGCTGTGTCTGGCTCTGGGGCTCCCTGTTCTGGGCAGTGGAGGAGGAGCTGCAGAGGCTCTGCAGGACTGACAGGATGGGCTTTGGGGCTGGCAGGAGAAGCTGAGGGGCCTGGGCTGCTGAAGCTTCTGAGAGGAGGCCCAGGGCTCATCCTGCAACTGCTCCAAGGGTGGCTTCAGAGAATCCCAGAATCAGCAAGGGTGGAACAGGCCATGGAGATCATCAAGTCCAACCTGAGCCCTGACACCACCTTGTCTCCCCTGAGCCTCCTCTTCTCCAGGATAAACAACCTCAGCTCCCTCAGCCTCTCCTCAAAGCTCTTGTGCTCCAGACCCATCCCCAGCCTTGTTGCCCTTCTCTGGACACGCTCCAGCCCCTCCATGTCCTTCCTAAATTGTGGGCCCCAGAATTGCAAACAGCACTCAAGGTGCTGCCCAAGCAGTGCTGAGCACAGGGGAAGAATCCCTGCCCTGCTCCTGCTGGCCACACCATTCCTGATCCAGGCCAGGAGCCTTTGACCTTCTTGGCCACCCGGGCACACTGCTGGCTCATGTCCAGCCTGATGTCCATCAGTCCCTGCAGGTCCCTTTCTGCCTGGCTGCTGTCCAGCCCCTCTGGCACCTTGCTGAGGGAGGGAGGCAGGGAGGGAACGGGTCCAGATCCAATCCTTCCTGAAATGTGGTGTTTGCTGGCACTGCCAGTTCCCAATTCTTTATATTTCCCTATTCTGGTACAGCCCAAGTGCAGCAATTTGCTGGCAAAGAAAGTCAAAACCAAGCAAATACCTGGTACCTACAGCAACCCGATCTCGGGTTTGCTGACACCGCCACTACCCAGATCGGGAATGTTTCAGATGCCTGCACAGCCTAATTCCAGCAGTTTGCTGGCACAGAAAATTAGCATCTGGAAATTTCTCAGTGCCAGCAAAACTAAATGCAGCAATTTTCTGGCAAAGAAAGCCAGAACTCAGCAGCTTCCCAGCACTACCACCAGCACCGCCCAGACCTGGTTTTTGCTGCCACTGCCAGTGCTCAGATCTGGATATTTCCCTGTTCTGGCAGAGCCAAGTCCAGCAATTTTCTGGTAATGAAAGCCACAATCTGGCAACTTCTTGATACTGTCATTCGCAATGCCAAGATCCGGTGTTTGTTGGCACCATCACCGCCCAGATGCGGGAATTTCCTGCTGCCTGCACAGCCGAAGTTTAGTACTGTCTGCAAAGAAAGCCAAAACCTTGCAAATACCTGGTACCTACAGCAACCCAATCTTGTATTTGCTGACTGCGCAAGTGCGCAGATCCAGAATTTTTCAGGTTCCTGCATAGCATAATTCCAGCAATTTTCTGGCACTGAAAGTTCACATTTGGAAATTTCGTGGTGCTGGCACATTCGCCACCCAGACCTGGTGTGCGCTGGCACTGCCAGTGCCAACATCTGGCAATTTCCAGCTTCTGGCAGCACCCAAGTCCAGAATTTGCTGGCAAAGAAAGCTAAAACCTGCCAATTTCCCGTCGCCAGCACTGCCCAATCTGGAGTTTCCTGGCAGCAGGATCCCAAGAAAGAAGGAAGGAAAGAAGGAAAGAAAAGAGGAAGGAGTCCAGATCCAGTCCTTCCTGGAGCACGGAGCCTGAAGTGGCTCCAGGTCACGTGGCCTGCCAAGGAGCCAGTGCTGCCAGTGTGACCTGGGCTTTGCTCTTCACGCAGGTTTGCAGTGCGCACCCTGAAGTCCCTGCTCTGCCTTCTCCGCTGCGAGGATGTGGTGCTGGCAATGGAGCGCAGGTGTGCCTGGGACACGCTGCTCTCTCTTGACACTCACCACTTTGCCGTGGCTCTGCTTGCCAGGTGAGACCCCCTTCTCCCCACTGCCTCTGACATTGCTGCTCTGTGCCCAGGTGCCCCACAAAGTCTTTGTGGTGGCCATGGGCCACAGAGCCTTGTCACTAAAGGAACGGCCAAGCAGACTGGAAAAGGCTGGCAGAGGAGGGTGCCCATGGGCAACCGACTCCCAGAGTGCCCACGTCCCCTTGCTGGAAGGGTGCTGGGAAAAGATGAGAACTGGATGAGTCACGCCTGGGAGAGGTTTGCCTCACTAGCTCAGGGTCTTGTTTCCTTTTTCCCCTCTTCAGAGAAATTTGCCGCTTAGCCATCCACTTTTGTTCCGCGGTTGCATTCTACCTGCTTGCCATGCTCGGTGAAGAGATGCCATACTGGGATTTCCCTGCCCTGGCATTCCTTGTGGAGGTGAGCCTCAAGGCCAGCGCTGCCTAGCTGAGCGGCCTCCCAGCCCTCTGGCCTCTGGCAGCCACAGCTGCCAGGACAGTGCCCGTGCCCTGTGCTGCTGCCTGGGCCCGGCCCTGTGCAGCTCCCGGCTCCTGCCGGCCGGCTCCCCTGTCACTGCCCTGTGCCTTTCAGGTCCTCGAGTGCCTGGACTTGAGCGAATGCAGTGACAGTGTTCTGGAGATCCTGGCACAGAACCTGCGGAGCGAGCACATGGCCAGGCGGTACTTGGCACTCCGAGGCCTCGTAGTGCTGGGCAAGAATCCCTTGATGGTGAGAAGGGGGCAGTGGCTGAAGCCGTGCAGGCAGCGTGGGGCTGGGCAACGCAGTCGCTTGGCCTTGCCTGGGCTTCGGCCGCTGGGGCAGCTGCTCCCAGCTCTCCTGCCTCCCTCTTCAGCTGCCCCAGTGCTTCGGGACAGACCTTTGGCCTCTGGGCCCTGCGGCAGCAGGGCGGCCTTTCACAAAGTGGTGTTCCACACAGGCCGAAAAACTGCGGAGCCTGACTGGAAGTCTTGTGGAGCTCCTGGAGGAAAATGACAGGGACATGATCAGGATGAGCATTCTTTTACTGAGATATTTGCTCCTGGATAATGGTGCCCCAATAGCCACCCCCATCGCCCTGCAGCTGGCTGAGGCGCTCTCCTGCCACTCTTTGACAGCGTAAGGCTCTGTGCCCACAGCCACAGCCACTGGCTGCTGTGCGGACCCTTGGTGCCCTGTGCAGATGCACGCCTGTGCCCTGGGGGGCCTGAAGCAGCTGATGCTCAGGTCTTTTGCCCTTTCCTTTCATCCAGGATGATATCCAGGTGCAGCTGAGCTCCATGGCTGTCTTTCAAGAGATGCTGGACTTAACAGAAGAGGGAAGAAAGGCCCTCAAGTCCCACATGCGCCAGAGCCTGCTCCCTCTCTACTTCCACTGCCATGATGAGAATCAGATTGTTGCTGAGGTGAGCACTTGTGGCCACCTGCTGTCCCCCAGGCAGGGGCTTGGGCTGCCTCCTGCCCTGGCACCTTGCGGGCAGCAGTCTCCTGCAGGCTTGGCACTGGGATGCTCCTGTGCCCTGGACTGTGGGGCCATCTCTGCGTCTCTGCTGCTCTCCAGGCCTCCCGGGAAACGCTGCATTCCTCAGCCAGATTCCTGAAGAGGAGGGACATCGAACAAATGCTATACCTGGATCAGAGCTTTGGCGAGTGCCTGGTAAGAGCAGCCGAGAACCCCAAGCCTCAGCATGGCCAAGGTCCCTGGGGGCGGTGCTCAGTCTGCGGGGCTGGCAGCTGTGCCCGCTGCTGCAGCCCGAGGCCGCGCGGGCTCTGCTCCAGGCTCCCGTGGGCCCGAGCCGGGTGGCCTCGGAGCCCCGGCCTGGCAGGGCTGCGGGCCGGCACCGCAGCTCCCCGAGCAGCAGCCGGCCCTCCGCCCCCTCCCCTCGGGAGCCCTTGGCCAGCGGCTGCTGGCCACGCCTCAGGGCTGTGCGGGCAGGGGAGGCCGGCGCTGGGTGCAGGCAGCGCCCTGTCCAGGAGCTGAGCCCGCGCCAACCCTTCCCTCCTGCCGCTCTCTGCAGCTGGCAGAGGACAGGAGCCGAGCAGCCGAGCACCTGCGCCGGGTCCTGCCCTACCTGCAGAGCCCACAGGAGCCCCTGTGAGAGGCGGCCGTCAGGTTCATGGGTGAGTCGCGAGCCCGGGCTGCCCCTTCCCTCCCCGGCCCACCGCAGCTCGGCCCCAGCCCCGCCTGCTGCCCCGGCAGCGCCAGCCCGACCCGGCGCCGTGGAGCCCCGCCTGGCCTGGGCGTTGCTGCTGCCGCCCTCTGGCAGCCGTGCCCTGGGGCAGCAGCGTGCAGCAAGGGCCCGGGCTGAGCCCTACCCAGCCAGCAGCCCGTGGGGCCACAGCGCCGGCAGCGCCGCTGGCAGGGAGCAGTGCCGCTGGGGCCGTGACAGGCTCTGTGTTCACAGGCATGGCTGGGCGGCACCTGAGGGGGCAGCAGCAAGAGCTGCAGCTGATCTGCACTGGTGAGTGAGTGAGGGCAGCGGGCTGACCGCGGGGGCTGGACTGGGCAGCTGCAAGCCCTGCTCCGGCTGCGGAGGGATCTGCACCCGTGGGCAGAGCACACAGAGATTTCAGGGCCACGTGTGCCATTCGTGGCCAGCAGCTTCGGGCTGGTCCCGTTGGTCCCTGCTCCCTCCTGGCCATGGCAAGAGCCGACCGGGATGGCCCTGGCAGGGGGATCTCCTCGGCTCTCTGCACATGCGGGATCTGACCTTGCCTCTGTTCCTCTCTCTTGCAGCCCTTGAAGAAATGGCCTATGACAGCAGTCCTGCAATCAGAGATGCTGCAGTTGAATCTTGTTTAGTTCTCCGGGCCGTACAGAGAGCTTCCTACTCCCCATGGCGTAAGCTGCGAGATCAATTCCGCAGTGCATGGAGGAAACGGCCTCGTCTGTGCGGCACTGCTTTGCTGTTCTGCTGGAGCTCCGCAGAGAGATGATCTGCAAGACTGTCTGCTGGAGCCATTTGAGCCAGCAGGGATTTTCTTTTTGTTCTTCAAGATTTTTCTGTTTGTATTTTCCTTTTTGTTGAGTATAGAATATCTTAGAGTAGAATAGAATAGAATATCTTACAATACACAGAGTCCCAGGATCTTTCTTTTCCTGCACAGGGTCAGTAGGGCATAGAAGAAGAGGGGGAAAAGGGTGCTTGTGCTCAGCCAGCTGCCCAGGTGTGCAGTGTTACAGGGAAAATAGCCAGAAGCCCCTTCGGCCTTTGGTGGTTCTGCTGAAGCCTTTGTGCCGGCCACAGAGCAGCTGGGCAGGGGCCGGAGCTGCAGGGATCCCTGCCAGAGCGGTGCCTGGAGATGGCCTCAAGCCCTGTGCCGGGCAGGAAGGGCCATCCGTGTCCTCCTGGCCGCGTGCTGCTGGCTGCATTGCTGAGGGCTCCCAGGTGCCTCTGGATGGGGCTGCTCTGGAGCTGCTGTGGGACTGCGACGCCGGCAAGTTGGCCAGGCTGCGGGAGCCCCTGAGGGGCTGAGGCACTGCTAAGCCCTGAGCAATTGGCTGTCAGAAGCCATAAGCAGCCCCCTGGCAGCCGCCTTGATCCTGACAGCCGGCTGCTCTGGCGCTTCCAGGTCGGTGGCCTGTTGGAGGGACCCCCTGGAATCAGGCATGGAACCCTGCTCCTGGCCTTTCAGGGCTGTGAGGCCAGCTGTTGTGGGGCTGGGCGTGTGCCCTCCCTGTGCTCCAGACTGGAGGCCCCTGCCCCTGAGCCTTAGGCATTGAACTCCACTGCCTGATATCCAAGTCTTGTTCCTCTTGCTGTGGGGGAGGCTGAGCTCAGTCGCTTTAGGCCCCATTGAGCCAGAAGAGCAGCAGCTTTGAGCCCAAAGGGGCCACAGAAAGGCCCTCTTGGACCACGGACATTCCTGTCCTTCCCAGGCCAGGGACACATGAGAATGCAGCGGGCACCTTCAGGGTGCCACACTGGCTTTGCACTGGGCCACCTCCCTGTGCTGCGCACGGCTGGCTCTTTGCTTTGCTGCTCTCGGCCTTGTGTTGTCGTACTCCTTTGGCTGCCTGCAGCCCTATCAGGAGGCTGAAAGGCCCCGTCTCCAACATCTCAAGGGGGAAATGGAGCTCTCCCAGCCCTCAGCCCACGCTGTAAGCAGAGCAGAGCCTTTTCCCCAGCCCCGATGGCTTTCTGCCTGCTTCTGGCCCCTGGCCACCATGACCCTCTGCACTCGCTCTGAGTCACCTACAGCATGGCTGGTGCCTCTTGATTTGCTGACCCTGGCATGTGAGGCTCACTGAGGGAAAGGTGGCTGTCCCAATGCTGAGGGCACGCGTGTCTCACTCAGCAGACTTGAGGCTTCCCCAGCAGTTTGCAGGTGCCTTATGTGTCATGTTACAGTGCTTGTGCTCCTGCCTCTTCCTGTCCCTCTTCTCACTCTCACCCAACCTGCACCCTCTGACCTACCTTCAAAAAACCCTGTTGCATCAGACACGGTGTCAAGAGCCCTCCTTCCGCTGCCGGTCGAGCGCACAATATAACCTCCGGCCTGAGAGCAGGGTGGCCTGGGAGATCTGGTCTCTCAGACCATGAGGAAACGGCTCTCGACAGCACCTGCCCATGGACCTTCCCCGGACCAAATAAAATCATCTCCAAGCTTAGCTAGTAAGCCAGTAAGGTATAAACCATTAATTGCCTGGAAATCTGGCACTAGTCTCTAAGTTCCATTAGGTTTCTTTATTGCTGATGTAGCAGTATTAAATTTTGGCTGCCATTCTTCCAATAGTCCTGATGTCAGGGATTTAATTGATTGTTGGCTCTATTCCTTTCCTAGCTTCTAATCTTCAAGGGTATTGCTTTCTGACTACTGCCTTAACTCTTGTCTGTAGCTCCATTTTCATAGGGTCTGCTCGTTTGGATTTTCCTGGGCTATCAGTATCCCATTATCTTGGGTATACCTGATTCAATACTTCCTCTAACTAGTTCTTCTTGTTTGTTGGTCTGGTGTCAGTTGTCAGTCCTACTGCTAAAACCACTCATTTCTGTTCAGGTACCTTCCATTGAAGTTTTCTTTTTCTAAACGGAACTGTTGCTTCCAAATTTTCAAGAAAATCCCTGCATAGGACAGATTTGGGTGAGTTTGGTAAATAAAGAAACTGATGTATTCCCATTTTCTTCTTGATTTTACATTGAAGTGGTTTCAGGAAGAATGCATTTTCTGGCTGGCCAGTGGCTCCTAGTGCTTGAAGATAGTTTTCACTTTTGGGTATCAGTGCTTGATTCAAGAGTGAAAATGTGTCTCCAAAATTAGTTAAAAATTCAACTTCTTTATTATTCGTTAGCTGTATTTTAACCGGTAACCTGCTAGGGTAAGAACTGCCAGTCTCGGTCATTTCTTATCATCTAGAGTGGCTGCAAGAGTTTAGTGTACTTTGTCTGCTAACTCTGGGCACTGGCCTTATTTCCAGTGTCCTGATTTCTTACAAGATGCACATTGATTTGGCCCCAGCTTGCTCTGTGGCAGCTTTGAACCTCCTCTGCCTCTGCTCTTTTCGTCCCTGCCTCTGCTTCATCCACGCCCACGTCCGGCCTCTCCCTGGTGCCGATCCAGATCTGCCACCATGGCTGCAGGGAGCTCTTTTTTATTTTCTCTCTCTTGATTATCATCCACTTTCTATGCTTTTCTCATTCATGCCTTTAAGTCTCTCTTGACAGGCTCTTTCAGCTTCTGAAATTTCTGCCTGACATCTGGGCTAGATTGCCCTGACATCAGGGAAACCCACTGCTGTTTCCCATATCCGACCAGGGATGCAGGGCTGTGCCTTTACGTGCAGCTGATCAGAGCCTGTCCACAAAGTCAGTGGGTGACTTGTGCTGTCCCTGTGTAACGTTATCTCTTACTGACCAAGTTATTGCTTTTGGAATGGCATTTTTTAATTCCAATGTGACTATGTCCTGGTATCTGGTTAACATTGCACAGCTGCCTGCATTGTTCACGTCCCACAAAGGGCTTGCAGTAGGACGCAGCTGGTCCATTCTACCTTGCAAGGCTCCACTAGCAATTTGTCCCTGCACACGTGCTCTGGCCACCTTGATCACCAACTCTCTTGCTGGTTTGGTTAGCTCTGTCAATATGAAATCACTATCACCTCAGTCTGGCTCTTGACTCTTGACTATGAACTCCAATCTTTTTGCTGCTTTGCTAGCGTTTTCTCTATCCATTTCAACTTTTTGCCACCAACTCTTGAGGTCACTAATAGAAAAGCAGATGTTCACCCACATGGCTTCTCCTGGGGGACTCAAGACTTGCCTTAAGCGGGTGACTAAAGGCCAAGCTTTCTTGGTTTTATTCCTTGGGTTGGTTGTCACTGGGGGTCCCTGAAATTGTCCCCTCACCTGGATTATTCATCTCATCCTCACGGCCATTTGGCTTTCATTCAGGGGCCGGAGTGGTTGCCTGAGGTGGAGTGTACCCGTGCTGGCCTGGGCTAACTCAGCTCTAAGTCTTGGACACCTAGAACACAATCTTCCTGGTGAATTTCAGCCAATTTCAAACATCTCTGCCTTATGCTGAGTGCTAAATGACATCTCTTTCTTTTCTGCCTCTTATCTCTTTCCAAAGTTAGGACTAAAGGTCCCATGGGGCCAAATAAAAGCCACATTCTTTCTGACACTTGGCTTTATTCTTCAGGGTAAAAACCATGTCTGCATATATCACTGGATCTCATTTTTCTCCTTGTCTTAAAAATAACATCAACTGTAACAATGGATCATAACGTTCCATTAGGGGGTCACTTTTCACCACTTTCTAATTGATATTAAGCCTACCATTGGGTAAGAGTATTTCATCAGATTACCTTACATGAAAAATTACCCTCTGGGACTCCTCCCAAATCTTTCTCATCTGCTAAATTACATTCTAGTGGACTCTTTTTAATATCATCTTTACTTCTTGTGTTATTCATTCTTCATGCTATCTAAATTTCCAAACTTAGCCGGATGTATTAGTACTTCTTGTTTCCTTCTCTTTATCCCCTGTAGACTACACTTAACATACACAGGCTGTCTCTGACTCACCCAGCACGAATATTGTTTTTTATAGTCCTAACAAGCAGTGAAAACAAAAGGATTCCACATTCCACACAATCTACAAGGAATTGGGGT
Organism: Melozone crissalis; assembly: GCF_028551555.1. Lineage (NCBI taxonomy): Eukaryota > Metazoa > Chordata > Aves > Passeriformes > Passerellidae > Melozone > Melozone crissalis. Next base: position 3,702,791 of record NW_026535824.1, read on the forward strand.
ATGATCGGACATAAAACGAGTTTCTTAAAACACTGCCTAAAGTCATACTCAGGAGTATCATGTAAACCTAGAGGTCACAACCCTTGACCTTGGATGTAGTGTCTAAAAGCTTGGGTGACTGCTCCAAGTTGTTCAAACACTTCTCAAAGTCAGACGGGATTGATGCTGTGCCCATTTTCCTGGGGTGTTCCGGTTCGTGTTTATTTATCAGTTATGGTAGAATGATTTCTTTTCATGTACCCCGTATTTTCCCCAAGTTGGTTTACCCCTAGGTTTTGCCCTCCCTCAAAGCTGTCCCTCATGCCATTCCCCGCTCTTTGTTCCAGCTCCTTCCCTGCCTCTCAAGATAATCCAGCTCTTTATTCCTGAACCTTCCCTGTCACTTTTGCCTTGGACCAATCCCTGACTGCACCACCCCTTTGGAATTCCCTATTGCTGGGAGCCCCTCTGGCCCATGTGACCTACCCTTTCCTCTCATCTGTCCTAATTAGTGCCAAGCAACTGATGGAATCCCCTCGCTCCTCCCCTGCAGATTCCTTTATGCTCAATCCATTGTATCCGCCCCCCTGAGTTGTACCCCGATAAAATCTCATGCACAGAAGTGCTGGTGGCTCTATGCTGCTGAATCCTTCCCTTTGGATAAACCTTTTCCTGTGGAACCTCACAATTGAGGAACCTCCTCCTTCTTTTTGGCTGCTCCGTGTTGAAGTTAGTAGATCCTGAACCACTGAGCAGTGGCTCAGCAGGGTCAGCCGCAGGCAGGACACACGCCTTGGCCGTTCCCCACTCCTGGCGCAGCGCTGCAGTTTTCCCAAGAGGCAGCCCGGGCTCCGCTGTGCTACATCAATGGGGAACCCATCCCAGTGCCTGACCGTGCTGCAACGTGCCACCCAGGGCCCTTGCACACACTGCCTTCAGCCCTGGGCCCGCCCCCAGCCCAGCCAAAGTGGCCCAGGCTGGAAGGAATGCCTGGCCCACGCAGGTGTCTAAGACAGCCCGCACAGGTTCTTTGGGAAGGGCTCAGACCACCAGCAAACGCTGCCCGGCTCTGCGGGCACAGTCCTATCCCCATATCTTTCCCTGAGAGCATTTGAATTACTAAATGAGAATCATTTGAAGGGAGGACATTTACATTTTCCATTTCAGAGAAGGCTTCTGCCTTCCTTAGCAGGCACCTCTCTCTTCAAACCAAGACAATTGTTTATCATCTTGCAGATGCGCAGTTGCTGGGGAGCCCCGTTTTACACCAGGGACCCGGAGAACCATTCCCAGCAATTGGGAAAATCCTAGGTGGTCCATCCACCCACAGATGAGGTCTCCAAATGTGCCCGAAATTGGGTCCAGCTCTTAGAGGCCTAAAAGAGCAAGTCCAAGTGACTTGATGATATTTTTAGCCCAGAAAGCCCTGCAGCTCATGGCACACTTCACAATCAGCAGGGGACACAGCTAGGCCAAAGCCCAGGCCTCTGCTGGGAGCCTTTCTCCTCAAATACCCTTCAAACAAACCTCCATGCAAGTCACTTGGAAAGTTTCTTCAAATGATCCATTTCTGGCACATGACTACACAGGGTTAAGTGAAAGATTCTAAAGCAGCTGCTGTGGAGTCAAAGAGCTAGCACTAAGGGTCTTTGTCATCTCTTTGTAGCTAAATGCCACTTTGGGGGATTTGAGGGAGTTTGGAACGAGCTAGAGAGCAGACCTCCGAGTTTTTTAGATGATGCCATTGCTTTTTCTTCTCTTCTACATAGACAGGACAGGTGAGTTTGGCTCACATCTGCACTGCATGGCTCACAAGGCCCGCAAGACTTGTAGTTACAAGAGCTTTGAAGGATTTCTTGGCCAAGAAGACACGGCCAACAATAATCTTTATGTTTTGCCACCAATCCTTCAATATTTCGTCTTAGGGACTCATGCTACAGTGTAAGCTTCCTTAGCCAATTATGACACACAAACTCAAAGCACTGCATCCTAAGCTTCTTGTTTACCATTGTAACTACTTTGATTTTTTCTAGATCTTCAGCACTAAAACTCTAAACTTTCCTCCACTTCAACGTTCCTCCCCGTGTCTCTGCTATAATAAACTAGAAATCCACATTCTCGCTTCTAGCACCTAGCTTTGGAAGCCCTTTCCAAGGTCTCCCTTCAAATCCTGTGTTTAATTCAAAGCTTTGCTGACAAGACCAAAGGTCTGAGATTTCCCTGCGTTTGGATTTCCAACAACACTGATGCTGTTAGTTCCAGAGTGCCTGGGATCCCTCTTGCAAGTCAACTCTGGCAGGATCAAGACGGCTGGCAGGGGGCTGCTTGTGGCCTCTGACAGCCCATTGCTTAGGGCTTGCCAGCGCCCCAGCCCCTCATGGGCTGCCCCAGCCCGGCCAAGCTGCCCGGCAGCAGCGCCGCAGCCCCACAGCAGCTCCAGAGCAGCCCTATTCAGAGGCACCTGGGAGCCCTCAGCAAGGCAGCCAGCAGCACACGGGCAGGAGGACACGGATGCGCTTTCTGCCCGGCACAGGGCTTGAGGCCATCTCCAGGCACTGCTCTCACAGGGATCCCCGCAGCCCCGGCCCCTGCCCACCCGCTCTGTCACCAGCACAAAGGCTTCAGCAGAACCACCACAGGCCAAGGGGCTTCTGGCAATTTTCCCTGCAACACTGCACGCCTGGGTAGCTTGCTGAGCCATGGCACCCTTCTCCCCCTCTTCCCCAATGCCCTGCGGACCCTGGGCAGCAAAAGAAAGCTCCTGGGAGTCTGTGTATTATAACATACTCTATATTTATACACTAAAGAAAAAACAAATAGAAGAAAAGAAACAGAACAATCTTTCAGAAATGGAAAATTCCCGCTGGCTCAGGTGGCCTCAGCAGACAGAGCCTCTGGGATCAGCTCTCTGCAGAGCTCCAGCAGCGCAGCCAGCCGAGCCCCGACAGACGAGGCCGTGTCCTCCATGCCCTGCAGAGCTGATCTTGCAGCCTCTGGAAGACGGAATATCGCTCACTCTGCAGTGCCTGGATGACATACAATGTTTCAAGTGCCAGATCTGACACGGCACTGCTGATGTCCTCTGTCAGGTGTTCCAGGGCTGAAAGAGAAGGGAACAGAGCCATGGTCAGATCGCGGATCTGCGGGGAGCCGAGGAGAGCCCCCTGCCAGGGCCATCGCAGCCGGCTCTAGCCATGGCCGGGAGGGAGCAGGGACCAACGGGACCAGCCCAAAGCTGCTGGCCAGGAATCGCCCAGGTGGCCCTGAAATCTCTGTGTGCTCTCCCCACGCCGCCCCTCGTCCGCACAGGGAGCAGAGCCCTCTGCAGCCGGGCCAGGGCTTGCAGCTCCCCCAGCAGCCCCCGCTGCCAGCCCGCTGCCCTCACTCACCGTGGCAGATGAGCCAGAGCTCTTCCTTCTTCCCCCTCAGGTGCCGCGCGGCCATGCCTGTGAACACAGAGCCTGTCACGGCGCCAGCGGCACAGCTCCCTGCCAGCGGCGCTGCCGGCGCTGTGGCCACACGGGCTGCTGGCCCGGCAGGGCTCAGCCCGGCCCTTGCCGCACGCTGCCGCCCCAGGGCACGGCTGCCAGAGGGCGGCAGCAGCAATGCCCGGGCCAGGCAGGGCTTCACGGCGCCAGGCCCCGCTGGCACTGCTGGGGCAGCAGGCGGGGCCGGGGCCGAGCTGCGCCGGCCAGGCCGGGGAGGGAGCCCGGGCTCGGGACTCACCCGCGAAGGGTTGGCGCGGGCTCAGCCCCTGGGCCAGGCGCTGCCTGCGCCCCGCCCTGGCCTCCCCTGCCCGCACAGCCCTGAGGCGCGGCCAGCAGCCGCTGGCGCCGGGCTCCCGAGGGGAGAGGCAAAGGGCCGGCTGCTGCCGGGGAGCCGCGGTGCCGGCCCGCAGCCCCGCAGCCCCTCCGGGCCGGGGCTCCATCGGCCCCCGGTTCGGGCCCAAGGGAGCCTGGAGCAGAGCCTTCACGGCTTCTGGGTGCAGCACCGGGCAGGGGCACAGCTGCCAGCCCCACACACTGAGCACCGCGCTCAGGGGGCTTCTCCGGGCTGAGGCTGGGGCTTGCAGGCCCTCCTTACCAGGCACTCGCTGAACTTCCACAGATTCTGCCTCTTCACCAGTCTCTCAAGATTCCTCCTCTTCAGGAACTCGGCCACACAAAGCAGAGTTTCCTGAGAAGCCTGGAGAAGAGCAGAAACGCAGAGATGGAGAGATGGCCCCACAGCCCAGGGTGCAAGGCCCGCGTCCCCTGTGCCAAGGCCTGGAGGAGGCTGCAGCCCGGCAGGTACCAGGGCAGGAGGCAGACGAGCCCCCTGCCAGGGGGACAGCAGCAGCCCACGAGCCCTCACCTGTGCCACAAGCCGCTTCTCATCGTGGCAGTGAAAGAAGAGGGGCAGCAGGCTCTGGTGCAGGGGTGTCTTCAGGGCCTTTTTTTCCTTTTCCCCTTCTGGAAGAGTCACCAGTGTTCGGAAGAGCAGTATGGAGAGCAGCTGCACCTGCCAATTGTTCTGTATGGAAGGAAGAAAAAAAGACCTCAGCATTGCGGCTGCATGGGGCTCAGCTTGGCGCAGGCCTGCAAATCCACAGGGCACAAAGTGTCCGGGCGGCACCCAGTGGCCGTGGCTGGGAGCAGTGAGCCTTACGTGGTCAAAGAGTGGCAGGAGCGCCTCAAGCAGCTGCAGTGTGATGGGGCCGGGCATCAGCATGTCTTTGTCCAAGATGATAAAGCTGAGTAGCATGACTGTCATGAAAACGATCTCTCCATCTGCATCCCACAGGAAGTCCACAAGACTTTCAGTCAGGCTCCACATTTTTTTGGTCTGTGCGGAACACAAGTTTGAGAAACGCCATCCTGCTGCCGCAGGGCCCAGAGGCCAAAGGCCTGTCCTGGAGCCCTGGGGCAGCTGAACTGGGAGGCAGGAGGGGTGGGAGCAGCTGCCCCAGCACCCAAAGCCCAGCCAAGCCCAAGCGACCACATTCCCCAGCTCAGCCTCAGCCACTGCCCCCTTCTCACCATTGAGGGCTCCTCAATGAGCTCAAGAAGGGCCCTGAGCGCCAGGCGACGCCTCTCCCTGCACTCGCTCTGCAGCTGCCTTGACAAAATTTGCAGGACTCTGTTAGCACCACGTTCACTCAAGTCCAGGAACTCGAGGACCTGAAAGGTACAGGGCAGTGACAGGGACCCGGCCGGCAGGAGCCCGGAGACGCACGGGGCCGGGCCCAGGCAGCAGCACAGGGCACGGGCACCGTGCCAGGCAGCTGCGGCTCCGAGAGGGCAGAGAGCTGGGAGGCAGCTCAGCCAGGCAGCGCTGGCTGTCAGGCTCACCTCTGCAAGGAACGCCATGGCGGGCAGCTCCCAGCGTGGCTCCTGTGTGCTGAGCAGCCGGAGCAGGTAGCGAGCGATCCGGGAACACAAGGGGATGGAGACACAGCACATCTCCCTGGCAGGAGGAAAAGGAACCAAGACTGTGGGCCAGGGGGACAAACCTTTGCCAGGACTGACACACAGAGGTCTGGTCTTTCCCCAGCATCCTGCAAGGGGCCCTGGGCTATTTGGGAGGCAGCTCCTGGTGGGCGCCCTCCTCTCCCAGCCTTTCCCAGTCTGCTTGGCCATCCCTCGGTGACAAGGCCTTCTGGGCCACGACCTCAGGGACTGTGTGGAGCTCCCTGGACACAGAGCACAAATGTCAGAGGCAGCAGTGGGGAGAAGGGGGTCTCACCTGGCCAGCAGAGCCACGGCATAGTGGTGGGTGTCAGCGCACAGCAGCGTGTCCCAGCCACAATTGCATTCCATTGCCACCACCACATCCTCATGCTGCATTCGGCAGAGCAGGGACTTCAGGGTGCGCACTGCAAACCTGCGTGCACAGCAAAGCCCAGGTCACGCTGGGAACACTGGCTCCTGCCCGGGGACGTAGCAGGGAAAGGAGGATTGGGATGGAGCACCTGTTGGGGCTGGTGGCAAGGCCGTATTCCTCCTGGCATCCCTTCCAGAATGCATCGACCTCCTCTGGCGTATCCAGAGTGCTGGAAAACACTTGGGAGAGCAGATGTAGAAAGAGGCGGGGCAAATACACCGTCACCATATGTGGGACGCAGGGCATCTGGAGGATCTTCCACATAACCACGGTTGCCTGCAAAAGACAAAGCCCCCCGAGACAGGGCTCAGTGCCGAGGTGTCGGTGTGGCAGGGCCCGAGCAGGGCAGGGAGAGGCTCAGACAGACGCAGGGGGAGCACGGGGCCTGGTGGGCCTGAAGCTGCCCCTGGGCCGGGTTTCCACCCGGTGCCTAAGGCAGGGAGATGCAGTGGGGGAAGGAGGACGGAGAGCTGCTGGAGAGGCAGCCTTGGGGCCAGCAAAGGCCAGTTACAGAAACTCACAGCCAGGACAAAGACACCCGTTTTGTCCCCATCCGAGGTGCACATGCTGTGCTCTGGCCAGCTGCCCAGCACATCCAGGAGTATCAGCAGCGCTGGCTCTGCAGTCCTGGGCGAGCACATGATGCTCTTCCACATGGTCAAAGCAGCTCTGTGGGGTTAGAGCTCTGTCTCATACACAGCACCGTGGCCTGGGCAGCAGTGGGGACCTGAGCTGGCTGCCAGCTCTGCCTGTGCCCATTGCCACTCGCCAGCAGCACCCAGGCAGCCCAGGCCACTGGGGACAGGCCCCTGAGGGGCAGCGAGGGAGCACGGCAGCAGGCTCGGGGGCTGACGTGCCGGGGCTGGCCAAGGGAGCAGCCAGAAGGCCCTGGAACTCTCTGTTGGTCACACACCTGGGCCAGGCTTTACAGGCTGATGGGCTGGTGAGCCCTGAGCCCTCTGGGCATTTTGGCCCCATACCTGTCACAGGACGGGGCCCCACGCAGCAGCGTCATGACTACGTCAGCAGGCTGTGCTTCGGTGAGATCCAGCAGGGTCCTGTTCAGCCTGTGCTCAGCAAACTGATTGGCCAGGAGCCACTGGTGGATGTACCTGACCAGGGCAGGAACCTGGAGAAGGCACGGGGAGACTTGGAAAGCTGCCAGAGGGAGGAATGTCACCAGCTTCCCCACAGAAGTGCCTCCCTTCCCACCACACTGCCATGGCCTCAAAGAGTTCCAGTGACCAGCAGGCGTGGCTTGGGAGACCAAGCAATTTCCTGGGAGCATGAAACCCTTGCCACAGGCTGCTTACTTGCTTTGGACTGGAGAAGCCCTCCTCTACGAGCATATCCAGCAGGGCAGCACTGGTCTTGGTTTTGAAGATGTGCGAATATGCTCTGAGCCCAGTACCCATGGTGCTGGTCTCTTCCGCCCGAATTTTCTTGATGAATTTGCAAAGCAGCTGTAGGAGAAGGGCAAGAAGCCAGGGATGTTGCAGGGAATGCTCCAAGCGCGGTGCCAGCAGGCCCAGCCCAGGTGGGGATGGCTGCAGGTACCTGGGCTGTGCTGCGGAAGAGGCCACGGGCGGGGTCCTGCTCCTGTGTGCGCTGCAGGGCTGCACCTGGAAAAGAGCGAGCGCAGCCAGAGCTGAGGGGCTGCGGGAGAGGCCGGAGAACACGGCCCAGCCCTGCGCTCCCCAGGCAGGGACAGCCCTGGGACGCCCCAGGGGATGGAGCATGGCCCCTGCAGGGTGTCTGCCCGGCCCCTCTTCTGTCCTGTCCTTGGGTATGGGATGGGAGAAACTGGGATGGGATAAAATGGGATGAGATGGAATGGTGCCAAGTTGGCTGCAGGCACCAACCCTGTGGCCCAGCTCTGCCACTCACCCTCCTGCGGCAGCTCAGACGGCACCACCGCTTTGGTTTCATGTGCGCGGGCAGCTCCAGGGCTTTCTTCCTCCTCTTCCCCCCAGGCCACCTTGGGCGCTTTCAGGGGTCTCTGCTCCATGAAAATGACTGGATTTGTGAGGGCACCTGCAGAAGAGAAGCCTTGGGAAGGCCACAGGTCACCAAGTCCTGTGGTCTGGCCTCGAGATCAGCTGCAGGAATAACGCCTTGGAAAGGCTCCGGGTCAGACAGGACCGAGTGTGCTGTGTGGGGGCTCCTCACGGCGCCGCTCTGTCCCGTTCTGCCCCGTTGTGCCTTCCCAGCAGCTGGGCAAGCTTCTATTTCCCACGTGTCACAAAGGGCCCTTGGTCACCGGGTTCCGTTCCATGGCACCGAGACCGTGCTGCAGCGTGCCACCCAGGGCCCTTGCACACACTGCCTTCAGCCCTGGGCCCACCCCCAGCCCAGCCAAAGTGGCCCAGGCTGGAAGGAATGCCTGGCCCCCCCAGGTGTCTAAGACAGCCCGCACAGGATCTTTGGGAAGGGCTCAGACCACCAGCAAACGCTGCCCGGCTCTGCGGGCACAGTCCTATCCCCATATCTTTCCCTGAGAGCATTTGAATTACTAAATGAGAATCATTTGAAGGGAGGACATTTACATTTTCCATTTCAGAGAAGGCTTCTGCCTTCCTTAGCAGGCACCTCTCTCTTCAAACCAAGACAATTGTTTATCATCTTGCAGATGCGCAGTTGCTGGGGAGTCCCGTTTTACACCAGGGACCCGGAGAACCATTCCCAGCAATTGGGAAAATCCTAGGTGGTCCATCCACCCACAGATGAGGTCTCCAAATGTGCCCGAAATTGGGTCCAGCTCTTAGAGGCCTAAAAGAGCAAGTCCAAGTGACTTGATGATATTTTTAGCCCAGAAAGCCCTGCAGCTCATGGCACACTTCACAATCAGCAGGGGACACAGCTAGGCCAAAGCCCAGGCCTCTGCTGGGAGCCTTTCTCCTCAAATACCCTTCAAACAAACCTCCATGCAAGTCACTTGGAAAGTTTCTTCAAATGATCCATTTCTGGCACATGACTACACAGGGTTAAGTGAAAGATTCTAAAGCAGCTGCTGTGGAGTCAAAGAGCCAGCACTAAGGGTCCTTGTCATCTCTTTGTAGCTAAATGCCACTTTGGGGGATTTGAGGGAGTTTGGAACGAGCTAGAGAGCAGACCTCCGAGTTTTTTAGATGATGCCATTGCTTTTTCTTCTCTTCTACATAGACAGGAAAGGTGAGTTTGGCTCACATCTGCACTGCATGGCTCACAAGGCCCGCAAGACTTGTAGTTACAAGAGCTTTGAAGGATTTCTTGGCCAAGAAGACACGTCCAACATGGATATTTGTGTTTTGGACCCAATCTCCAATGTCTCGTCTTATGGAGTCGTGCTCTCGGGGTCTCTAGCTGGTCAGTGTGACCCCGAGATATGTTAGAAAGTCTCTTTTCCCAGCCCGGCGGTTGAAGAAGGAGTCAGAGCTCTTCATTTCTCAGTCTCCAGGTTGTTTATTGTATCTTATCTATAAAATTCTTTCTCCTGTCTTTCGAGGTCCGCACAGCCAGACAGTCTAAGGCACTCTGCCTCCCGTGGGGCAGTGTTATCTTTTTATACTAAAAACAACTACGTGTACAATATTTGCCATTACTTTCCCATACATATCATCGATGTTAGACAGTGAGCTTCTACTCTAAACCAATCTAAAAGTGCCAACATCACAGCAGCAGATGGAGGCCAAGAAGAAGAAGGAGAAAGGCTGGACATGCCCAGATTCCTCATCTTCCCCCCTGAAGCCCCATTCTAAAATGCCCCAAAATCTATTTTTCCACTCGGTGATAAATTCACTGTCATTCTGCTTAAACCTTTGTGGCTTGTCATTCTTCCTACAAGGTTGGGAATTGTTTTTTCCAAGGGCTAAATCAAAGGCACACGGGTCTTGGGCTCTGTGCCAAGGCCTCTGAGCCCTCTGACAGGGTCTCGAGTCCTGCAGGGCAGCCAGAGGAATTTCCTGGGTTCCCACATCCTGCTACAGTGTAAGCCTCCTTAGCCAATCATGCTATGACACACAAACCCAAAGCACTGCATCCTAAACTTCTTGTTTACCACTATAACTGATTTATTTTTTCTAGATCTTGAACTCTAAAACTCTAAACTTTCCTCCACTTCAACTTTCCTCCCCATGTCTCTGCTATAAACAAGAAATCCGCATTCTCGCTTCTAGCACCTAAGTTTGGGAGCCGTTTCCAAGGTCTCCCTTCAAATCCTGTGTTTAATTGTAAGCTTTGCTGACAAGACCAAAGGTCTGAGATTTCCCTGCATTTGGATTTCCAACAACACTGATGCAGTTAGTTCCAGAGTGCCCAGGGTCCCTCTTGCAAGTCAACTCTGGTAGGAACAAGACGGCTGGCAGGGGGCTGCTTGTGGCCTCTGACAGCCCATTGCTGAGGGCTTGCCAGCGCCCCAGCCCCTCAGGGGCTGCCCCAGCCCGGCCAAGCTGCCCGGCAGCAGCGCCGCAGCCCCACAGCAGCTCCAGAGCAGCCCTATCCAGAGGCGCCTGGGAGCCCTCAGCAAGGCAGCCAGCAGCACACGGGCAGGAGGACACGGATGCGCCTTCTGCCTGGCATAGGGCTTGAGGCCATCTCCAGGCACTGCTCTCACAGGGATCCCCGCAGCCCCGGCCCCTGCCCACCCGCTCTGTCACCAGCACAAAGGCTTCAGCAGAACCACAACAGGCCAAGGGGCTTCTGGCCATTTCCCCTTGCCCACTGCATGCCTGGGCATCTGGCTGAGCGCAATCATCCTTTTCCCTCTCCTCCCCTATGCCCTGCGGACCCTGGGCAGCAAAAGAAAGATCCTTGCAGTCTGTGTATTATAACATAGTCTCTATTTACATTGTAAAGGAAAAGAAAAAATGAAAAGAGCAATCTTGAAGAAAAAGAAAATTCCGCCTGACTCAGGAGGCCCCAGCAAATAGAGCTTCTGGGATCAGCTCTCCACAGAGCTCTGGCCTGGCAGGCAGGCAGCTGAGCCATGACAGACGAGTCCTTGTCTTCCATGCCCTGCGCAGATGATTTCGGAGCCACTGGAACCTCGAGATGGCAGCCCGCTCTCCTGACTTGAAGATGCACAGTGTTTGAATTGCCAGGCTTCCGACAGCGAGGCTGATGTCTTCTGTTTTGTCTTCAGGGGCTGCGAGAGAGAGGAACAGAGCCACGATCAGAAGCTGGAGCTGCGGGGAGCCGAGGAGAGCCCCCTGCAATGGCCATCGCAGCCGGCTCCTGCCATGGCAGGGAGGGAACAGGGAGCAAGGGGATCAGCCCAAAGCTGCTGGCCACCAATGGCACACGTGGCCCTGAAAGCTCCGTGTGCTCTCCCCACGGGAGCAGAGCCCTCCGCAGCCGGGGCAGGGCTTGCAGCTCTACCCCTGGCAGCCCCCACTTTCAGCCCGCTGCCCTCACTCACTCACCGCTGCAGATCAGCTGCAGCTCTTGCTGCTGCCCCCTCAGGCGCCACCCGGCAATGCCTGTGAACACAGAGCCTGTCACGGCCCCAGCGGCACAGCTCCCTGCCAGCGGCGCTGCCGGCGCTGTGGCCACACGGGCTGCTGGCCAGGCAGAGCTCAGCCCGGCCCTTGCCGCACGCTGCCGCCCCAGGGCACGGCTGCCAGAGGGCGGCAGCAGCAACGCCCAGGCCAGGCGGGGCTCCACGGCGCCGGGTCGGGCTGGCTCTGCCGGGGCAGCAGACGGGGCTGGGGCCCAGCTGCGGCGGGCCGCGAAGGGAAAGGGCAGCCTGGGCTCATGGCTCAACCATGAGCCTGATGGCTGTTTTGCGGAGAAAAGAAGAGAACCCCACATTTTTGTAGAAGTTGTAAAGCTGGTATTGTTATTACAGCGCTGGACGCATGTGGAGATTGTTCTCCTAAGAAAAGGCATGCGTACCTCTGAGAACTTCAGGTCTCTTTTTATCTCTCTCTCAAATACATACGCATACAGTTTCACAATAGGGTCATACATGATCATTTTTATGGGTTTCGCGTGACATTTACTGCTAGTTCCTTTTTATCAGAAAAAATTCCGAGGTCAGGTTGACTTGCCCTTACAGCAGTTCCTGTCTCTCTCTATCATCTTCTGTCTCCCCCCTTTATCTCTGTCCTTCACTGCAGTAACTTCACTGAGCTTAGGCCTTGCAATCTGGCTGAATAACTATGGTTTCTAACCACAGACTCAACTCAAAAATGTACATTTCACCTAAATTAAAATGGATTTCTGTCCTGGAAAATTTTCGCTTTGCCTCAGCGTCCTGATGGCATTAGAGTACACTGTGCACCAGTGTTGACAAAAGCCTTGTATATCTATGGCTCTGGTGTGTCAGGGATCCACACAGCCCAAGAGACACAATTTTCCCTGGCCTCCACCTGTCTAGAGGCAGGGCCTCTCTAGTCCTGGCTACCATTCCCTCCCTGGGTGTATGTTCTGGATGTTCCTTCAAGGAGATCTGACATATCATCCTCCCTTCTGCTATACCTGGCAGCTCGGTCACAGGGAGCTGGGGTTTCATTCATTTGGGTGGAAATCTCTCTTCTAGTAGGTTCCTCTTTTAGCTCTCATACCCATGCTGCTAGGACAGAGATGAGTTTTCCATTCCACCCTCTCATGTCTTGCCCATGTTCATACAGGAAGAACCACAGGTCCACTCGTGGGGTGTACTCCCTCTCCCTAGCTGGGGTTGTTGGTCTCTGACACTGGGGCCTCTGGTTTGCACTAGTGCCACATGGGAACTGTCTTTGCTCATCTTCTTCCTCATCTTTTCTCTGAATTTTTCCTGTTCATCCTTGAGACAACCACAGCAGAGACATGAGTGTGCATCAGGCCATGGACGATGGTCTCATCATTCCTGAGTTTGCTTGCTACAGAACTCACTGTCTCTTGGTTATCCACAAAATGCTTTGTTCCCATGAAGCTGGAGTATTCAGATGGCCCCTGTTGTGAACGGCTCCACCACATTTGCACTGTGTACCTGACCTTGTCAGGCTCAATGTGTTGTCCATTCCCTGCAAAACGTTATCTCCAATACGGCCATTTGTTTTAGTGTTGGAGGTCAGAATTTTTCCTTTATTTTTCTTGGGCAGCACCCACCCCTCTGCCCCCTCCAGCCCCGGCCCCAGTGGCTGCTGGCTGCCTCACAGGGCTGTGTGGGCAGGGGAGGCCAGTGCTGGCCACAGGGACAGCCCGGTCAAGGGGCTGAGTCTGCACCAGCTGCACCATCCTGGCACTCTCCAGCTGGCAGAGGACAGGAGCAGAGCAGTCGAGCACCTGCGCCGGGCCCTGCAGTGCTAGGACAGCCCCTTAGGAGGCCCTGCAAGAGGCGGCCATCAGGTTCATGGGTGAGCCACGAGCCCGGGCTCTCTGCCTGCCCCACCCTCCTTAGCACCACCCAGCCCCACCCTTCCCCACCTTGCCCAACCTCTGTCTGCCCAGCCCTGCCCAACCCCACAGTGCTCTGCCCCGCACTGCTCCACACAATCCAGCCCCTCCCTACCCCACCCTGCTCACCCCTGCGCCATCCTGCCCCACCCTACTCTGCCCCACCCTACCACACCTTGCACCAGCCTGCCACACCGTGCCCCTCCCCTCCCCACCCTGCTGCAGCCCGGCTGTACCTCACCATGCTCCACCCTATACTGCGCCATCCAACCCGGCCCTGCCCTGCCCCACCCTGCCCCACCCTGCCACAGCTCGGCCCTATCATTGCCTGGGGGTCTTTGCACAAATCACCAACGGGATGGGACTGCTGGGGAACGCGTCTTGAGCTGTTCATTTTCCAGCATCAGTCTCATTACATGGTTATGACAATGGGTAAATGCCAGCAGCTCACATCTGTCGCAGACGTCTTTTGTGAAAAATCCTTTCTTAGGATTTTTCTCCTTTCTGAGAAGCTGCAGTTTCAGCAACAAGATGTAAACAATGATTATCTGCTGATGTAGAATGCAACAGGTCCACCTGTGATTAGCCCCTCTTAGATGTTTATAATTAATGGCCAATCAAGATGGAGCTGTCTCGGACAGGGTCTGAGAGAGCTGCCTGTGTTATCATTCTTTTCTATTCTATTCTTAGCAGAGCTAGCTTCTGAGGAAACCTTTTCCTTTCTTTTCTTTTAGTATAGGTTTAATGTAAAATATATATATAAAATAAAATAATAAATCAAGCCTTCTGAACATGAAGTCAATATTCTCGTCTCTCCTTTCACCTGAAAACCCCTGTGACCACAGTCACACACATCCCCAGAAGAAAAGAACTTCATGTTAGAATTTACTTTAAAAGTTTTTGACTAATCACACAAAGCAGAAGCATATTGACAAGAGTTCTATCCAAGAACTGTAAGCACATGTACCTTCAGTCAAACAATGCTCGCTTATTTTGAATATAATACCTGCTTGTAAGCATTAACATACAATCCACAGGGCTCCATTATTAAGCTTAAAACTTCCTAATATCTTGGTAGATAAACTTTTCTGTAGCTTAGGGAGGTATTCTAGCCAAGCATTAATACTCAGACCATTGTCCTATTTGTCCGTAATTTTCTACTTCTTATAAAAACTTTCTGCTGACAAATCTTATGGCTACTGCCTAACTCTAATCGCACTTCTGCTGTCTCTGAGGCCTGCCTTTTGTAGCATTCCTAAAACGCTCTGATTTTCAGGATTCCCACAGGCCCCAGCCCCACCTGCTGTCCCCGCAGCGCCAGCCGGGCCCGGCGCCGTGGAGCCCCGCCTGGCCCGGGCATTGCTGCTGCTGCCCTCTGGCAGCCATGCCCTGGGGCGGCAGCGTGCGGCAAGGGCCGGGCTGAGCCCTGCCGGGCCAGCAGCCCGTGTGGCCACAGCGCCGGCAGCGCCGCTGGCAGGGAGCTGTGCCGCTGGGGCCAAGATGAACTCTTTTTTCTCAGAGATGGCCGGGTTACCCATGATGAATGAGCAGCAGGAAGAGTTCCAGGATCTCAGTCAGGGTGAGTGAGGGCAGCGGCCTGGCCAGGCGAGCTGCAAAGCCTGAGCAGGGAGCTTCAATCCCTGTCCCACGTGCAATGGGAAAAACTCCACTGCAGAGGAGGATGTGTCAGGCCTGATTCCGGGCTGGAGGGATGAAAAGGACAAAATGCCCATCCTTTTAATGCACGGGATGCCCTGAATGTGGGAGGCCTGCCTGCCCTTCCCACTGGAGCACCATGCTGAGATACCCTGAGAGCAGCCCAGTGCTCCTCGCTCCTCTCTGCTGACCTGCGAGTGTTTCTCTGCTTTCAGGATGGCCCTGGCTCTGTCAAGGCTGCTATGTGGACACGAGACAGCCGGTCCTGTCTCGCTGGGTCCCAGCAGTTCCTTGCAGCGGCCCTGCACCCACGCCAGGATGCTGGCCAAGAGAGGCTCTGGAAGCTGAGGCAGCTGATTTGAAGCTTTTGCAGATCCACACAGGGGATGGCCGCACACAGGGGATGGCCAACAGCTGTCCTGAGGGGTCTCCCTAATTCAAAGAAATCGGCAGACAAATGCATTGTCCGCCAAAAGCCCTTTTATTGAGCTGGCAGGAGGGCAGGGTCTGCACCCCACTAAAATGCTTCTCTGCCACATGTACATTTCAGTGGGATGATGTCAGAAATTGATCTCAAAATTACCACCCATCTTGACTCTGCTGAGGTGATTCGATAGGCAGGGCGTTAGAAATACATTCTGTCAGGTTCCTGTACTTGAAGCTGATGTCCAGGCGCTGGCCAGGAGCGGCCTCCATGCCCTAAAGCAGCACTTCTTCCTCATGGCTTCCCTGCACAGGGCTCATTTTACACTTGCCCTTAGTTCTTCTGGTGGAATGTGTCTAAAGCTTTTTGTCAAGTCCCTCTCCTGTCAAGTTAGGCCAGCCAGGTTTTTCTTATGCTAACTGGTGCTAAGTGCTTGTGTAGGTCTGTGCCAAGTACTTGTTTACTTATGTGAATTGCTTGTGCTTATGTCAAACAAAGGCCTTGTTTCATTCAGCTCTTCTCTTTATCCTGATGCAAATTCTTTTGCAAGATCCTCTGGACAGTTCACAGTACATATGCACTGTTCTGCTGCTGTTTTAATTTTCTACCAAATTCATAGATTTATGATGCTTCAGAGGAGGGTTAATTTTTTTAAAATTAGAACTGGTTTGCTGAGGAAGCTAAAAATCTGAGGAGCTGTTGGTGGTTCCAGATTTGTCCATATCACAAGACGACATCTGACTCATGATGTTCTCTTTCTTTCTCTCTTTTGGTGATGATTTCGATAACAACTTTGATACCGGATTTGAGTGTCCATCAGGCTCTGTGAGATGCATTTTTGACTTCTGCCACTAGCCATTCTATATTAGGCTGGTAGGGCATTTGCTTTAGAATGTGAGCGTCCCGTGCAGTTTGGAATTTGGGCACTTGGTGATACCCATCATGTGCATTCTGCAGAATCTCAAGAGAAGTTCTTGTGTGGTGCAGCTGAAGTCGCATCCACTTTTGGTTGTTGTGAAATTACAAATAGAGAAGTTAGTACCATTAGGAGTTTCCTTAAAAGACTCTATTGTAATAGTTGTGCAAGCAGATCTCACACAGGCACAGCCCCTTCCCACATAACACACCTGTGATTGTGCATGGGGAACTGGGCTCATTTCAAAAATACAACTGCTGCCCTCAGCATGCAGACACCGATCCTCTCTTTCAAGCACCGCATTTTTGCACACAAAATTCAGTGCGTCCCTTGGCACACATGCTTTGATACTAAGAGTTTGTCAGCTTCTAGTTTTCTTGTTGAAAATGGCCCAGACATTATGCTGAATGGGTCTGACAGTTATGTGAGTTCTTATAACTCCAAGGGCCAAAATTGGAATGACACGGTATTTTGTTGCATTCTTAATGGTTAATACAAAAGACTGCAGGGTTTTGTTCATTCTATGTGAAATGGACCAATTGCAACCAAGTGTGGAAGTCTTTTTCAAATTGCTTTGTGGTTTCATTTTTAGCCATGATTTAGTTAATTCTTGTGGCAATTTCCCCAGCTCTCCTTTTTTGAAGTTTTCCTGAGATTACAGACCATAGCCACACACAGTTGAGCTTGTAAACATTGAAATACTTAAGAAATGTTACTCTAGTTTTCCCATAAAGCCAACAACTGCTTGAAAATCCTGCAGTGTATTTTTGGCCAGGGTGCTTAATAGGTTAGCTGCCAGGCTTTGGGTATGGGTTGATCTGAGAGGAGTTTGTATCTGTCCAATATAAGAACTCACAGTGTTTACTTTCTTGAGTAAGACTTCCTGATCAATAGAATTTAATACTCCCAGTTCAGACCCAAACCATCCCTTTAAGTCTTTCTTATACCTATGATTTGGTGTCTGGGAATGTATCCACAGCTCCCATTCTTTTAGGCTTTGCTGTATGAGTGGGCAGAATTGCTGTTTAATTATGGAAATATTAGCTTGTACTCTTCACCTCCAGCTTTTTCAGAGAGTACTGTGGATTTAGAGGCAACAATTCCTCATTTGTTTGTCTTACCCCAGAGTGAAAGACTCTATTATTTCACATATGGGTCTCATTCTACGGAGTTGTTTCTGATGTAAAGTTGTTTGTTTTGGTTTTAATTTTAAATGTCTGTGATGTGACCCATTCCGTTTCGCTCCTTGTTGCGTACCCAAGGCATGGTAAGTGGTTTCTTCAGATACATTGCCTGCCTTTAGGGAGGCATTTCGGAAACCTCCAGAAACCTTACACTGGCCCCTGGTAGTATTACAAAGGATACTTTACCAAGTTCCCAGTGCAAATAGTTGAGTATCCTGAGTACCTCAGCCCATTAGAGGATGAAGTTGTGCTATTGGATTCCATGCATATCTGGCTTGCAATCATGTGGCCATGAAATCGGACATGATATACCCTAATAGGCTGATTGTGCTCCTGCCTACCCCTCCAGCTTGATTGCTTACTATTTATGATGGCCTGGAATATCCCAAGAATGAAACTCAATTCTCAAAAGCAGATACTGTATGAGACCCGTTCCATGTACTAAGCGCACAAGCAGGAAAACCTTCTGCCCTTGCCCAGGTTCCTGCCAGCTTCACCAGGGAAAATGGCTGCTGGTGCCACTCCATTCCCTTGCCCAGAAGGCACCCACTTGTGTTTGGACACCAGCTGCTGGCCACAGCCAGAAAGGCAGCGCCCGCAGCATTGGCCATCAGAGGCTAGGCTGATGATTTTATCCAGAGAGCAAAAAAAATAGCCAGAAGGCACCTTGACAGTATCTCTGTAAGAATGTCATTGTCCTGTGAAACTCAATAGTGGATGGTGGTTTTGTGCTGCAGATAATGACTTCCGAGCAAACATCATTCCAAGAAGGGACAGCTTCTGCCTTCTGACGGATACCCAGTGTGGCCACCAATTGCTCCAGGTGCTCCTGCCAACAGCCACCTGTTGGCAGGAAAGATTGCACAGACACCAAGGCACGTTGGCTTTGGCTGTCCTCTGGCAGAGATGTCCCCCGGGGCCACAGGCCTCTGTGGCAGGAGACAGGCACCAGCATTGGCAGGCCTTGGGGATGGCAAATCTCCTTTGGCAGGGACTCTTCCACAGCTGCTGCTGTAAGCGCTGCCCAGAGGACAGAGCAGCATTGGTGCTCTGGGCCACAGGTCCCGTGCCTGTGACACGCCCCTGCGAGTGTGCCGGCCACCCAGCACCGGGACTGGTCCCAAAGAGGCCGTGGCAGGGCCTGTGGAAGGCCCTGGTGCCCTTCCTGCTCTGCTGTGTGTGCAGCCGTGGGGGCTCATTCTGCTGCCTTGAGCAGGCAGAGCAGAGGAGCAGCTGCTTCTTGTTTGGGCCCTTGCTAAAGTTCATGCTGGGCTTCAACACTTGGGGCAAGGTCTTGCCTGCAAGCTGGTGCAGTTTGGGTGGGGTGGGGGTGTCCCCAGGGCACGTGGAGATGTGTCCTGGGGCTCTCTGTGACACAGTGCACCGTGGTCACTGTGGGATGGAAAGGGACAGAGTGTGCAAGGGTGAACCTTTGTGACACGCCGTGACATAGGTGCTGGCGGCGCCACGGCCACGCCACAGTGCTCGGTGCACGCGACGGGACAGGACGGGACAGAGCAGTGCTGTGAGGAGCCCCCCCACAGCCAGCTTGTTCCTTGCTGACCCGGAGCTTTTCCCAGGCGTTCCCTGTGCAGGTGACCTCGAGGCCAGGCTGCAGGACTCGGTGACGTGGAGCATTTCCTAAGCGTCTGCCATCCCTGCAGCCGGTGCCCTTGAGGACAGACTGCGGGACTTGCAGTCCTTTTTCCTTCTTGAAACTTCTCTGTTGCTGGTGCCTTTGAGGACGTACTGCAGGACTTCCTATCCTGTAGCCTTCCCGAGGCTCCTCTGTTGCAGGTGCCTTCAAGGCACAACTGCAGCATTTGCTCATCTTCAGCCCTTCCGAGGCCTCTCTGCTTCAGCAAGCGCTCCTAACTGCAAGGAGTGACATGGAGCAGAGAGCCCCCAGCGTGCCCAAGTTGGCCTGGCTGGAGGAGGAAGAGGCTGGAGCTACCTCAGCACAGCAGCCGGAAGAACTGGAGCAGTTCCAGCTGCTGCAGGAGCGTGAGTGTCTGAGATGGGCTGCAGGGCTGGTGCCTGTAGCCAGTTTGGCCCCATCCCATCCCATTCCATCCCATCCCATCCCATCCCATCCCATCCCATCCCATTCCATCCCTGTGGACACATCCATGGATAGGACAGAAGCTGGGCTGGAGCACCTGGCAGCTGCACTCCATCCCCCGGGGCATCCTGAGGCTCTCCCTGCCTGGGCAGCGCAGGGCTGGGCTGTGTTCTCCGGCCTCGCCTGCAGCCCCTCAGCTCTGGCTGCGCTCGCTCTTTGCCAGATGCAGCCAAGGACCGGACAGAGGAAGAAGAGGCCGCCCATGGCCGCTTTGGCAGAACGGCGCAGGTACCTGCAGCCATCCCCACCTGGGCTGGGCCTGCGGGCACTGCTCAGCCAAGCACCAGGCTTGGAGCGCCCCATGGATTCTCCCTCCCTTGCTGCCCTTCTCCGGAACACCCTCTGTGAATTCATCATGTGTCTTTTGCAGGAAGTGACCGCCGGTGCCGGCACGGGCATCTTGGAGAACCTTCCGTTCCTCGATGCCGAGACCGGTGCTGCCATGCTGGATTTGCTTGTGGAGAAGGGTGTCTCCAATGCAACGCAAGTAAGCAGCCTGGGGCAAGGGCTCGATGGCCCCAGCAGTGGTGTGGCAACTCGAGCCAGCTCTGCCGGGCTCCCTCGGCCTTTGAGGCCCGACCCAATGCTGCGCTTGGAAGGGAAGCACTTCTCAGGGGAAGGTGCTGCTCTGGCAGCTCTGTGAGTCTGCCCGTGCCTTCTGCAGGTGCCCGCCATGGTGATGTACATCCACCAGCGGCTCACGGCCAATGAGTCTGCTGGGCACAGGCTGGACAAGGCCCTTCTGGAGCTGACCCAGGAATACCCCTGTGACGTGCTGATCACCCTCTTGCGCTGGGCCCCATCGTGTGACAGGTAGGGCAGCCCCACCTGCCTGGAGGGCTTGGAGTTCAGCGGCCCGGCACCCTGTAGAGCCTGTCCCTGCTGAGTGCCAGACAGGCAGGGAGTTCCAGGATCCTCTGGCTCCTCTGTTTTCCAGTGCTGCCATGTCAGCTCCAGAGCCTGGTGCCATGCTCCCTCCCTTCCCCTTGCGGCCCCTGTACCCACATGGGCTGGCTGGCTGCTGCCGGCCAGGGGCAGTGGGCAGGGGCAGGGCTGAGGGCCAGTGCGGGCCCCTGCAGCTGCCCAGGCCACGGCGCTGTGGCCGAGACAGCCCTGACACAGACCTCTGACCCCACAGAGCTGCCGCCACCATGTGGGCATCCATCATGTCCTTGAGCAGGACTGCGGAGCCTTCGCTGCAGCTGCTCCTCGATGTGCTGAGCGCCTGGCCAGTGCACAGCGTGTACACCTCCGATGGGGACGACGCAGGGGTCTTTGCCCTGGCTGTGAGTTTCTGGAGCTGGCCTTTGCCAGCCCCTAGGCTGCCTCTCCAGCAGCCAGCTCTCTGTGCTCCCCCCAGCCGCATCCTTCTGCCTCAGACACTGCGCTGAATCCCGCCTTAGGGGCAGGCTTCAGGGGACCAAGGCGAGCTGCTCCACCCGTGTCTCCCCCGGCCTCTCTCTCGCACGCTCGGGCCCTGCCACGTGCATGTCTTGGCCACTGAGCCTTGTCTCAGGCTGTTTTATTTCTTGCAGGCAATCATGGCGCTGTGGAGAGTCTTCAATCTGGCCTGGCGCTCACGTGTCGTCCTGGAGTATTTCCCTAATCTCTTTCTGCGTCTGCTCTACCAAACTTACATCAGCATGCAGGAGATGCCAGAAGAGGTTGAGACCTTCTGGAAGGGATGCCAGGAGCAACACGGCCTCTCCACCAACCCCAACAGGTGCTCCATGCCAGTCCTCCCAGTCTCCCCATCCCTCCCATGCCCCCAGGGCAGGAGCCAGGGCTCCCAGCTTGACCTGGCCTTTGCTCTGCCCACAGCTTTGCGCTGCAGACCCTGAAGGCCCTGCTCTGCCAAATGCGCTATGAGCACGTGGTGCTGTCCATGGAACGCAAGCGTGCCTGGGACACGCTGCTCTGTGCCGACACCCACCACTGCGCCGTGGGTCTGCTGGCCAGGTGAGACCTCGTTCTCCCCACCGCCCCTCTCCTTCGTGCCCGCAATGCCCCACACAGTTCCTGTGGTCATGGGCAGCAGGGCCTTGTCACCAAGGGAGGGATGAGCAGACTGGAAAAGGCCGGCAGAGGAGGGTGCCCGGGAACAGCCGCCTCCCAAAGTGCCCCCGGGCTGCTCGGGAGCAGACCAGAGCTCTGCCAGTCAGCCCTGAGAGAGGTTTGCCTGCCCGGCCCAGGAGCAATGGTGCCTTTTCCTCCCTGCCAGGGAGATGCACCATGTCTCCATCGGCTGGTGTTGTGAAATGGCATCCTGCCTCTTGGACCTGCTCAGCCAAGGCATTTCAGACTGGGAACTGCCCGCCCTGGCCTTCCTGGTGGAGGTGAGCCCCATGGCCAGCGCTGCCTGGCTGAGCTGCCTCCCAGCCCTCTGCCCTCTCGGAGCCGCAGCTGCCTGGGACGCTGCCTGTGCCCTGTGCTGCTGCCTTGGCTCGGCCCTGTGCACTTCTGAGCTCCTGCCAGCTGGGCACCTCTGTGCCTGCTGTGTGCCTTTTAGGTCCTGGATTGCCTGGACTTGAGCGAATGCGGTGAAAAAGTCCTGGAGATCTTGACGAGGCACCTGCAGAGCCAGTCCAGGCAGATGCATTGCGTCGCGCTCCGAGGCCTCGTGGTGCTCACTTCCATGGTGAGAAGGAAGCAGCAGCTGAAGCTGTGCTGGCAGCGTGGGGCTGGGGCAAGCAGCCCCTTGGGCTTAGCTGGGCTTTGGCAGCTGTGGCAGCTGCTCCCAGCTCTCCAGGGTCACTCTTCAGCTGCCTGAGTGCTTCGGGACAGGCCTTTGGCCTCTGAGCCCTGCAGCAGCAGCAGCAGCAGTGTGGGGTTGCCCAACCTTGTTTTGCATACAGAATCCAAGCATGTACAGCCTGACTGAAAGCCTTGGGAAGCTACTGTGGGATAGGGATGGAGACATCGTTGAGATGACCCTCGTTGTGCTACGCCTCCTGCTGCTGCAGAAAAACCTGGCAATAGCCAGCCCCATCGCCCTGCAGCTGACTGAGGCGCTCTGGTGTGGGATCTCAGTCTCTCAGAACTGGGGGGCTCGGGAGTCCTGGAATGTTGCCAGAAATGTCTGGTGGCTGGACTTTGATCCCACATGGGAGATGACATCAGTATGAGGACGGGAGGATTTCACTGGGGTGAATGGTGAAGGGATAAGTTAATTGGAGTGTGAGATACAGGGTTTAAGATCCCTGTACAGGGGGGTCTAGAGAGGCAAGATGGAGGAATTGGGGCGTGCCCTTCTCCTTCTTCTTCTTCTTCCTCTAGGCCTCCATCTTCTGTGGTGGAGTTGGCACTTTGGGATTGGACCTTACTAGGGGAACACTGGTTAATAAGGGTAGAGGGTATTGGAGAAAAATGATAAATATTGTATACGTAACTCCGGGTATAAAGATAGGTGGCCGCCCCAGGGGCTCTCAGTGTGTGCCCATGGCTGACTGCTGAGCAGAACTCTGTCAGGCCAAGAGAAAATCTTTTAGATAAGCAATTAATAAACACCGAGACCGAGAACAAATCTGAAGCTTCCTCTCGTCCTTTTGAACCCCGGGGGCCCAAGGCCATCTTTGGGCTTTTCCCAGACCATCTAAACAGCATCAAAATCCGACAACTGGCGTCCGCTGTGCGGGCTATCTCCCACCAAACCTTTCGGGGGGGGAAAAGCCCTGAAGAGCTGAAGAGCCAAGAGAACAGCACTGATAACTCCTGAGGAGGGAAGCCTGAAGAAAGAAAGAAGAAAAAGAAAAAACCGGCCGGGAGAAGCTGCAAAAATCAGCAGTCACTGAGAAATCCCATCTCTCAGCTTCTGCTAAAGACAGTTCGTAGCAGAGCGGCCTGGACTGGGACCAGAAAGGCGCCTCTGATCCATCCCTCGTGACCTGCTGGACGGAGACTGAGGGCTTCCAGACCACTCTGACGACAGATTCGGTAAGAAGGCCAAAATAAAATCATGGGGGCCTCACTCTCCCAAGAACAACGGGAAATCTTATCCACCTTACAAAGTGTAGCAGAATTATATACAGAAGGGATCCCAAAGAAAGAATTAAAACAGCTGTTACTATGGGCAAGGCTTAATTATCCACTTGCGGAGACATGTCTGTTGTTCGAAGTGGGGTTTTGGCAAGAAATTAATAGGCATTTATATATTTTAGCAACAAAAAAAGATGAGACAGCGTTAAAGCTACTCTCGCCGGCAAGAATCATGTTACAAGGTATTTCAGTGCAGTCTAAAAGACTGGAAAAGCAGCGAGAAGCTGCGGTACCCTCAGAGAAGGGGGCGGAGCAGCGGAGCTCCAGGGAAAAAATTGCTCTGGCTTTAAAAAGCCAGGGGGAAAGGGCTCTCGAAA
Source organism: Melozone crissalis (assembly GCF_028551555.1). NCBI lineage: Eukaryota > Metazoa > Chordata > Aves > Passeriformes > Passerellidae > Melozone > Melozone crissalis. The sequence continues at coordinate 3,726,642 of NW_026535824.1, forward strand.
AAAGAGAGCAGGAAAAAATATTAAAACCCCCGATCAAAAAATGCAACAAACCCCAAGGGCGTCCTGAAACTCCAGAGAGTGTGGAGGAGTCAGGAGCGGAAGGGGGGGAGCAGGAAGATAAGGGATCGGGGGGGGGGGCCTGTTCGCGGCAAAAGCGGCAAAAGCGGCGGCGGCGGCAAAGGCGAGCAGCGCGGGTGAAGATGAGGAGACGCGCGCGGAGGGCGAAATTCGCAAAAACCGGGGTGTAGACTCACACACGGGCGCGGGGGCGGCGAGCGCGGAAGGCGGGCTGAGGGAAAATGTGCAACCTCAGAGAGCCGCCGCGGCGAGACGCAGGAGGCGCGCGGTTGTGACGTCAGATCCGGTGCGACGGTCAGCTCGAATCGCGGGGAGAGCCGGAGTGCCGGCAGGAGAGGCGAACACAACGTCAGAGGAGGAGGGGTCGGACTCTGGGACAGACCGAGGGGCGGGGACCTCGGAGGTGAAACGGGGGAGACGATGACGTCAGCTTGGGAGACACAGGGAGTAGCTCGGAGAGTACACATGCGCAGAGAGTAGGACGCGGGCGGACCCGAGCCCGGTCCCCTGTGACGTCGCGAGTGAAGAGGGGCCGTGTTAGGGATTCTACGTCCCGGGGCTCCACACCGTCTCCAGATCTGGTGCCTTTGGTTCAGAGCCTCGGAGTCCCAGTCCCTTCCCCTCACGGGGGACGCCGAGCAGGAAGAGGAAGTGGGGCAGTCGAGATTGCACCGTCATCCGAGCCAGGGAGGCCGGTGACAGCGCCACCTAGTGGCAGGAGGGCAGAAGTGCACGACATGCCGAGTCGGCTCGGCGGAGCCACAGCGCCATCTCGTGGCAAGACTGCAACAATGCAGCAATTTTTTCCAACAATATATAAAAAGAAAAGCACCTCGAAGAAGACAATGTTAACACGACAAAGGGATTATCCATCCACTTCGGGATTTCATGAAGATGATGAAAGCTCAGATGAAGAACAGCTACAAGGGGAAGATGTCATAAGGATCACAGCATCGGAGGGTGTCCCAACATGGATGCTATCAGCAGCAGAAGCAGCAAAAAGCTTCTTGCATTCATTCGATACAGTAAAGAAGAAATATCAACAGGATCCTCGAGTTTCCTTTTCGGATTTAGGAGCAAGGCCAAAAACCTCAAGGTGAAAAATGAGACACCATGAATCACCGATGACATCTACAACACCATTATTCATGCAAATCCCAATGGAATCTGATGAAGAGGGGTTTCAAGAGCCGGTGAAGACAATGGATTGGAGGCAAATCAGAAAAGCATTGGAAAAGGAAAAGCATTTATTCCCGGGATCAGGGGATTTGACAATGCCAGTGACATATGATGCCCAGGGACAGAATCCAAGGTGGGAAAGGATGGGTCATGAGACACTCAAAGACTTAGGGAAGGCAGCTCAGACTTTTGGGCTGAACTCACAATACTTCAAACAGCTATTAAGAGGGACATTCTCTATGTATGATCTCACACCATATGACATTCGAAGTATTGTGGCAATGATCCTCACTGATACACAGAGTCTTATCTGGGAAAAAAGGTGAAGAAAATATCTTGCTGAGTTGCGGAACAGATACCAAGGTGGGCCGAATGCGAACCTCACAGAAGGGCAATTAGCAGGGGATCCTCCAGATGATAATCCAGGGGAACAAGCAGCGCGGCTTCCACGGAGAGTGTTAAGCGACATCAAAGAAGCAGCGCGATTGGCAATCATGCAAATTACGCCGACAGGAGCTCCGGATGTCCCGTTCTCTTGCATCAGGCAAGGTCCCACAGAGCCATTCATGTCATTCATCGACCGACTCATGCAAGCCGTGGATCGACAGGTGACAACAGAAGAAGTGAAGAGGCCTCTCTTGGAAAATTTAGCTTTCGGCAATGCCAACCCGGATTGTCAACGGGTGATTAGCACCATGCCAGGACGGCCATCCTTGGCAGAGATGGTGGAGGCATGCAGCAAGGTGGGGACGCCTCAGCACGTCGCAGCGATTGTAAAGAATGAATTAAAAGAGGAATGGGAGAAACAGCTAAAGGGACGCTCAGAAGGGCAATCAGAGGACAAGACATTGGAGAAGATGTTCGAGAAATTACTCCATCAACAGGACGAAAATGTCAACAAAGTTCTTGCGGCAATGCAGAAAAAGAACAGACCCCAAGGAGGACAGTGCTACGGATGTGGGGAGTCTGGGCACATGAAAAGGAATTGCCCACGGACACATATACCAACATCAGCCCAGAGAGCGGAAAGACCAATTTGCGCACGGTGCGGAAGAGGAAGACACTCTGTGAAAGAATGTTATTCCCGGACAGATGTGGAAGGAAATCCGTTGCCGCATCCGGGAAACGGGAAATTGAGCGCGGGAAATCCCCAGCGTGCTCCGACACAAGTACTGGCAGTGTCACAAGAACAGACAGGGCAGTCATCAGTGAGCGACAAGCAGATGCCCTCAGCAAAACCCTCAGTCGATTCCACAGTGACCCAGACCTCCTCCCACCAGGGGCACAGTGTGCATTGGCAGCTTCAAAACTAGTGTGCTTTCTAGATGAAAGTCATGCGGAGATACCAACAGGTATCCGCGGGGACTCATACAAGAAACAAGATTTTTTGATAATTGGACAAGATAAGTGCAGTATTCTTGGGCTCATTGTCTATCCAACAGTTGTCTCAGCAGACAAAAATACAGAGTTAACAGTTTTGGCAAGAGCGCTTCGTCCACCATTGACTGTGCCGGAAAATACTGTGGTTGCGAGAGCCTTTGCATTGCCACCACATGCAGTTGGAGAGGTCATGTCAATCTTCGACGAAGAAGGTCTCCCTATGAAAGAGCATGTTGAAGTACATACAACATGGGTGAAGCACATAGGTCGAGACCGACCCACGCTCACGTGCCAATTGACATGTGGGGACAGGACAATATCGATCAGAGGTATGCTCGACACAGGGGCGGATGTAACAGTAATATCGTACATCTTTTGGCCACGCAATTGGAGCTTGGTCGCGCCATTGGGCTCTCTCTCAGGCATCGGGGGAGCATCTCTGTGTCTGCAAAGTGAGAATTCCGTCGTTGTCACGGGACCAGGAGATAAGACGGCGATCATTCGTCCTTTTGTCATTCAAAAGCCGATCACAGTCTGGGGTCGGGACCTTTTGGCACAATGGGTCGCGAAGATCGAAATGGATTTTTAATAGGGGTCACTGCAGCACTCGCCACACTGAAGCTGACATGGAAAACAGATGATCCAGTTTGGGTGGATCAGTGGCCCCTTGAGCGGAAAAAATTGAGTGCTTTGAAAGACCTGGTCCAAGAACAATTGCAGAAGGGACACATCAAGCCAACAGACAGCCCTTGGAATTCTCCAGTGTTTGTCATCAAGAAAAAGCTGTCGGGCAAATGGAGGTTGTTACACGACCTCAGGAAGATCAACGAAGTCATAGAAGACATGGGGCCACTTCAATTGGGACTTCCATCTGTCTCGATGATTCCCAGAGTATGGCAGCTTGTGGTCATTGACCTCAAGGATTGCTTTTTCAGTATCCCACTCCATCCAGATGATGCTCCGAGATTTGCCTTTTCAGTCCCGAGTATCAACAGGGAAACGCCTCTGCAGCGGTACCATTGGGTCTGCCTTCCACAAGGCCTGAAAAATTCTCCGACGATCTGTCAATGGTACGTGGCGCGAGCTTTGGCACCAGCACGGAAGAAATTTCCGAAGGCGAAGATCATTCATTACATGGATGATTTGCTCATTGCAGCATCAACACGACAGGAGCTGCAAGAAGCTCGTGACTGTGTGATCGCAGAGGTGCAAAAGGCAGGTCTGGAAATCAGCATTTCAAAGATTCAAGAGGTTGCACCTTGGAAATATCTGGGGTGGAAAATCTCAGAGAAAACAATAAAGCCTCAAAAGGTGGAGATCAGCACAAAGGTCAACAATTTGCATGACTTGCAACAGCTTTTGGGAGAAATCAACTGGATGAGACCAGTTTTGGGAATCACAAATAGTGACGTTCCAGCACTGCTTGATCTCTTGAGAGGAGACACGGACATTCGTTCTCCCAGGACACTCACACCAGAAGCAAGAAAAGAGTTGGAGAAAATCTTGAACGCGATACAGAAAAGGCAGGCACATCGATTTGTTCCATCGTTGCCTTTTCAGTTGGCAGTGCTGGGGAAGAAAACGCAGTTCCATGGTTTGATCTTCCAATGGGATGAATCACAAAAGGACTCTTTGATAATCATAGAGTGGATTTTCCTACCTCACAGGCCCGCGAAAACGATCCTCACAGATCTGGAGATGGCAGCACAAATCATCATAAAGGCGAGAACAAGGCTGCTGACAATGGCAGGAAGAGAATTCTCAGTCATCAGGTTACCCCTGAAACGAGACTACTTTGATTGGGCAATGCAACAATCGAAAGACCTGTTAATCGCATTGTTAGCATTCCCAGGAACTTGCACAATCCACTTTCCCCAACACAGAATACTGCAATCGCAAATATGCTATAGAGCAAAACCACAGATAAGTGAAGAACCTTTGGACGGGATCACCGTGTTCACGGATGGCTCGGGGAAGACACACAAGTCAGTGATCACATGGAGAGACTCAACGACAGGGGATTGGGAATCAGACGTGAGGATGGTTCAGGGCTCTCCACAAATTGTGGAGTTGGCAGCCGTTGTCCGGGCATTTCAGTTGTTCAAACAGCGTCTCAATCTGGTGACAGATTCCGCATATGTTGCGGGTGTGGTCAAGAGATTGGAAGGTTCGCTCTTGAAAGAAGTCAGTAATGAGGTTTTATACTCATACCTGACAAGTTTGAAAACACTGCTAGAGAGCAGGGAAAGAGAGTATTTTATCACACACATTAGAGCGCACACGACACTTCCGGGGTTTTTAGCGGAAGGGAATGCTCGGGCGGACAGGTTGACAATGCCCATTTTGCAAACACTGCCGGACATTTTTGAGCAGGCAAGGTTAAGTCATGCTTTCTTTCATCAGAATGCGCAAGCACTAATGGAGTCCTTTCGTCTCACAAAGAGTCAGGCGAGGGAGATCATTAGTGCTTGTCCAGACTGTCAACTTGTGCAGCCACCTTCTTCTACCGGGGCCATCAATCCGCGGGGGCTGCAAAGTCTTCAGTTGTGGCAAGCTGATGTCACAAAATACCCATCTTTTGGGAGGCTCAAAAATGTTCATGTTTCTGTAGATGCATTCTCAGGTGCAGTCTTTGCTTCAGCACATGCTGGGGAAACAGCAGACCATGCTTGCCGACACTTTCTGCAGGCATTTGCAGCATTAGGTGTGCCTCAGGAGATAAAAACAGATAATGGTCCAACATACACAGGCAGGGTGCTTGACAGATTCCTGAAAAGATGGGGTGTCAGACACACGTTTGGTATTCCGCATTCACCCACAGGTCAGGCAATCATTGAGAGAACACATCACACCCTAAAATCCCTTCTGGACAGACAGAGAAGGGGTGAGCCAGAGGCAACACCTCACATGAAATTAAATAAGGCACTGTATGTGCTGAATTTCCTAAATAGCTCATCCTCGGAACCTGATCCACCGATCGTGAGACATTTTCTAAACAACACACAGGCAAAGCTAAGGGAAAATCCTTTAGTTTTGATCAGGAACCCAGAGACCGGACAAATAGAGGGTCCTTTCAGACTAATCACTTGGGGAAAGGGTTTCGCTTGTATCTCCACAGATCGAGGTCTGAAGTGGGTGTCGGCACGGCACGTGAAGCCATTCCGAACGCGAGAACACGAGAATGCTGATCCGAGAAACAAAGAGACGAGTACTCAGACAGAAGTCGAGACTCGGGCTGCGAAAAACGACCCAGAAGAGAAATGAAAAGATACTAAGGACTTTGGGGGGTTTTCACATAAGAGCAAAAAAGGTCTTTTGGTGCAAACAGAAGGGGGAGATGTGGGATCTCAGTCTCTCAGAACTGGGGGGCTCGGGAGTCCTGGAATGTTGCCAGAAATGTCTGGTGGCTGGACTTTGATCCCACATGGGAGATGACATCAGTATGAGGACGGGAGGATTTCACTGGGGTGAATGGTGAAGGGATAAGTTAATTGGAGTGTGAGATACAGGGTTTAAGATCCCTGTACAGGGGGGTCTAGAGAGGCAAGATGGAGGAATTGGGGCGTGCCCTTCTCCTTCTTCTTCTTCCTCTAGGCCTCCATCTTCTGTGGTGGAGTTGGCACTTTGGGATTGGACCTTACTAGGGGAACACTGGTTAATAAGGGTAGAGGGTATTGGAGAAAAATGATAAATATTGTATACGTAACTCCGGGTATAAAGATAGGTGGCCGCCCCAGGGGCTCTCAGTGTGTGCCCATGGCTGACTGCTGAGCAGAACTCTGTCAGGCCAAGAGAAAATCTTTTAGATAAGCAATTAATAAACACCGAGACCGAGAACAAATCTGAAGCTTCCTCTCGTCCTTTTGAACCCCGGGGGCCCAAGGCCATCTTTGGGCTTTTCCCAGACCATCTAAACAGCACCAAAATCCGACACTCTGGCACCACTTTGACAATGTGAGGCTCTGTGCCCCCAGCCACGGGCACTTGGGTGGTGCCTTGGGCCTGGCCACAGGGGGGCCTGCAGCAGCTGATGTGGAGGCCTTTTGCTTCCTTTCCAACAGGACAACAGCCTTGTGCAGCTGCTCTCCATTCGCCTCTTCCAAGAGGTGATCACGCGGGTAGTGGCAAAGGGAGAAAAGGCCCTGAAGAAGCATGTGAGCCAGAGCCTGCTCCCACTCTTCTTCCACTGCCACCATGAGGACCGGCCTGTGGCACAGGTGTGGCCTCCTGGGCGTCCCCATGGCACGGGGCTCAGCTGTCTCCCCACGCCCTGGCACCTGACGGGCTCCAGCCTCCTCCTGGCCTGGGCACAGAGATGCGGCTCCTGTGCCCTGGGCTGCGCTGCCATCTCTGGCTCTCTGCTGTTCTGCAGGCCTCTCGGGAAACGCTGCTTTCTCCACTAAGGGTCCTGAAGAGGAAGGATCTCAAGTAGCTGCTGAAGACCGATCAGATGTGGAGATTTGCCGAGCGCTTGGTAAGGACAGGCTGTAATCCCCAACCCGATGCCTGCAGAAGCCGCCTGCCCACGGCGCCCAGTCTGTGGGGCTGGCGGCTGTGGCTCCTGCCCAGTGCCGCAGGCAGGGGCACCAGCCTGCGCCCCACACGCCGCTCCCTTCCCTGGGCCGTGCGGGCCCTTCTCCAGGCTCCTCCGGCCCCAAGCGCGGTGCCGACGGAGCCCCGAGCCAGCTGGGCTCTTCTGCGGGGCGGCACCGCGGCTCGGCGGGCCCTCCGCCCCGTCCCGAGCCCGGCGCCTTCATCTACTGGTCGCGCCTCAGGGCTCTCTGGGCAGGGCCAGTGGCGCTGGCCCTAGAGAGCGCCCGGCCCAGGGGCAGGGCCCCCATCAACCCTTTCCCTCCGTGCCCTGCCGCTCTCTGCAGCTGGCAGAGGACAAGAGCCGAGCATCCGAGCACCTGCGCCTGGCCCTTCCGTACCTGCGGAGCGCACAAGAGCCCCTGCGAGAGGCGGCCGTCAGGTTCATGGGTGAGTCCCAAGCCTGGCTCCCTCCCCGGCCCGCCCCATTGCCGCAGCTGGGCCTCAGCCCCACCTGCTGTGCCGGCAGCAGGATCCGGGCGTGGGCATGGGCAGCCCCCGCTGGCCTGGGCATTGCTGCTGCCGCCCTCTGGCAGCCATGCCCTGGGGCACCAGCGTGCACCAGGGGCCTGGGCTGAGCCTTGCCGGGCCAACAGGGCGTGTGGCCTCAGGGCTGGCAGCGGCCGTGTGCGGCAGCTGTGGCTCTGAAGGCAGGACACGCTCTGTGTTCCCCAGGGATGGCCGGGCGCTACCTGACAGGGCAGCGGCCGGAGTTCCGCATCATATGCAGCGGTGAGTGAGGCCCGCGGGCTCTCGGCGGGGTCTGCCGCTTGCAGCTGCCCTCCCTGGCATGCCCGCCGATGGCTCCGCTCCCTGCGTGCCCCAAGGGCAGCGTGGCCACAGCACAGACACTTTGCAGGGGCCTGCGGCACATTCCTGGCCAGCAGCTGCCAGCTCATCCTTCTTGGCTCCTGCCTCCTCCAGGCTGTGCCAGGAGCTGCGTGCCATGGACGAGGCTGGAGGCTCTGCCCAGCTCCCCACTGATCCAGCCTTTGACTGTGCCTCTGTTTCTCTCTCTGCAGCCCTTCAGGTCATGACAGATGACAGCAGCCCTGCCATCTCATGCCTGGCGCTTCAAGCTCTGTACATCCTTTTAGCTGTACGGAGCGTTCCCTCCTCCTGAGTGCAGAGGATGCGAGACCAACTGCGCCGCCTCTGGAAGTCATGGCCTTTCCTGTGTGGCCGTGGCTGAGTGTCCTGCCGCGGCGCTGCGGAGAACGGATCCGGGAGGCTGCGTCTGCTGGGGCCACCTGAGCCTGCGGGGAACAGCTCTCCTCTGCCAGCACTTCCTTTCCCTTCACCCACTAGAGGAACATTAAATTGCTGTTGTTGCATAGTCGGGTGTCCAGGAGCTTTCTCTTGGTGCAGAGTGTCTTCAGGCCAATGGGGAAGAGGGGAAAAAGGCTGCTTGCTCTGAGCCAGTTGCTCAAGCGTGCGGTGTGGAAGGGAAAGTGGCCAAACAGCCCTTGGCCTTTGGTGTTAAGGCTGAATGACTTCAGGTCCTTTCAGGACAGGCACTCCAGCTCTAGCTCCTATTCCCCCAAGTGAGTTTCCAGGTGCAGGTTCAGATGTGCAGCCCCAGGCCCTCCACAAACACAAGCTGCCCACTGCCTCTTCACCTGCCTTAACTCCTGTCTGTGCTCACAGCACCAAAACCAGGCTGTTCCCAGTCAGGGACCAGAGCCCTGTTCCTGCAGGACGCTCTTGCCAGCACCTTCCAGGACTCTCTGCTGTGCACACAGCGCTTTTCATGCCTGCTCCCAACAGGCTTTGGAATGCAGAGCCCAACCTGGCTGGCTCTGCCACCAGCACAGCCCAAACACAGGCAGAGGAAGAAGCAGCAGGGGTTGTTTTGCGGCCATGCCCAAGAGAAACTGGAAGGGTGCCCTCCCTCTGGTCTCCCTTGCTTGCCTTTCTGACTGGGTCTGAGCCTAGGGCTGCCATTCCTCACTTGTGGGGACCAGAAGCACAGCCAGGATCCCGGCACTGCCTGACAGCACTCCGGGCACTGGCACAGTCACACATCCGAGTCTCGGGCACTGTGCTGCTGCTTCATTTGCCCCTAGGCACACCCAGAGCTCCCTGCTAAGCCTGGATGGTCTCTGGTTCTGCCCTCTTCCTCATCCTGTGCAGGGAAGGAGCACTGCTGTGCTTTCAGGAAGATATTCTTGAAAACTTCCAGCATTCCAAGCTCAGTGACCCTCCATAGATGCTTGCCATGGAATCCCTCACAGCTGGGTTCACAGCATATTCAGGTTGTCTCTTCCAAAATCCAGGAACTCTGAGGTGCTCAGCAAGATCTGGAACTGCATGGTGCTGTGGAACTGCACCTTCAGCACAGGCACCTTTCCAGCCTGACCTGCCCTTGTTCCTCTGGGTCTGGGCACAAAACAGGGCCTGGAAGAGAACGGCAGCAGGGGTCTATGTGTCCCAGGGCCCCGGGTTTGCTTCAGCTCCACAGGGATGCAGGCAAAGTGAAGAAGCCAAACTGTTTATTAATGAAAGGCAAAGCAAAGGGATGAGCTGGAAGGGAAAAAAGGGGATGGGCAGTGTCTGAGGGCTGGAGGGAGGGAGCTGTCAACAGGGAGGGAGAGTGGAGGGAGAAAATGGTGATGGACAGGCTGAGGGCAGAGCTATCAAAAGGGAGGGAGAGTGGAGAGAAATAAAGGTGATGGGCAGTGTATGAGGGCTGGAGGGAGGGAGTTGTCTACAGGACAGGCAGGGAGAGGGCTGAAGCCACAAGAACTGTGCCCAGCATCAGCTGTGCCAGGACTTCCAGCAGCGCTGAGCAGTGATGTCATCTTTAGTGTCTCCATGTGCTGTTCTTGGGATACTGGTTCACTGGATCCAGAAGATGTCCCTAATTCTTGAGCTCTTTGGGGAAACTCGGCTTAATTTTCCAGGTCAGAGCAGGATGGGCTGGCACATTGCCTCCGGGCTTGAAGGACTGAAAGAGAGAAGAACCGAGCCATGGCAACAGCCCAGATCTGTGGGAATCCTACAAGACCTTCTGAACAGGGCCATCCAAGCCAGAAGCAAGTAGGAGACATTGGAATCAGCTGGGAGGTCTTGCTGAAATAAATGAAAAGGGCAGGAGATTTCTCTCCTTTTCAATGCCTTTATGAAGGTCAGCTTGGGTGGGGGCTCGACGGGTCGTGCGCACGCCACCGCCACTGCTGCCAGGAGTGGCAGGGAGGAGGAGGTGTGCAGCTCTGTCCGCTGGTGCGCAGGCAGAGCCGGAGCTTCCGTCCTCGCCAGAGCACCAGGAGATTCCCATTTTAGATTTAACATTTGAGGTCTACTTTCTAGCTGACATCTCCGGGTTAGGGGGAGAGGTTCAAAGGTCTTAGCAGACCCTGGATTCAGTTGCTTACCCTTAGACGTCACTTAGATTGTTTAATTCTGTGGTGGCTCGTTGTTTTAGGGGTTTTCTTTGCTGGACTTGGCCAAGTGTTTCTACATTCGCATCCAAGCTCTGACGTGACTCCCTCCTCACAGTCCCGGGTGCCATTTTCCAGGAAGCAGCAGGGGTGGTACCCGAGAGGGGTTTCTAACAATTAAACTATTAACAACAGGTAATTAAAGAATAAAACTATTAACAACAGGTAATTACAACATCAAACTATTAACAATAAGTAATTAAAGATCTAACTTAGTAGCAATTGGTTTAACTTGTTGACTCTCTAACTTTTAAAAATGGACGACTTTTTACTCCTTACACTCAGGACAAAGAAATGGCTGGGGTGGGCAGAAACCTATCCCTAAACTCTGGACCACTCCATGTGCCTATTGTAAGAAAGAAAGGCATTGGAAGAGAGACTGCCTGCAACTCAAAGCCAAGGTGGTTGAAGAACTGAATCAATGCAAGGGTTGGCTGGAGGGCATCCCCCCAGAAAACACTCTGGTCCAAAGAGAACTGGGGGAAAAGATGAGGAAAATGAAATGTCTGGTGAATGCAGGGGCAACACATTCTGTGTTAGATATAAAATTGGAGGAAATTGATCCTGGTAAAGTTGTGAATGTTATTGGAACCACAAGTCAACAGCAGAAGGTATCTTTTTAAAACCACGATCTTATGAACTGGGAAACACAGTAGGAATACATCAGATCCTAGATATGCCTACGCCTCCCAAAACGCCTCATTGGAAGGATTTGTTGGAGACATGAGAATGTTGTAACATGTTCCAACAGGCTGAAATGTAGTTTACCCCTGGAGGAGTACAGATCAAAGTCAATGACAAACAAATATCATGTTCTAAGTCTAGCTCTCCTTACAGATTTTCCGAATCAGAAGAGACATAGAAGAAGTTCTTAGTCAGGTTTGTCTTAAAGTCTGGGTGGATGGGACCCCTGGTAAGGCCAAAGCAGCACAACCTGTAATCATTAAACTTAAACCTGGAACATGACCAATAAGAATTAAACAATATCCACTTAAGATGGAAAAAATAAAAAGTGTTAAGCCTATCATAGAAAATTTTCTAAAATTTGAGTTGTTACTGGAATGTGAATCTGAATAGAATACACCCATTTTACCCATACAAAAGCCTGATGGTTTGAACTACAGTCTGGTTCAATACCTACAGGCTATATTAACAAAATAGCTGGAGATCTCCACCCAGTGGTTGCAAATCCATATGCTTTGCTAATCAAACTAAAAGGTGAATATGGATGGTTTACCATTTCAGATCTCAAGGATGCTTTCTTCTGTATACCCTTGGACCCTGGCAGCCAAAACCACTTTGCCTTTGAATGGGGAAACGCAGAGACTGGAAGGACAAGTCAAATTACCTGGACTGGAGGACCACAAGGATTCAACAATAGTTCAACCATGTTTGGAAAACAGTTTGCTGAGGACCTTGAAAGTTGGGTAAGCCCGTCCACAAATGGAATTGTGTTATAATAGGTAGATGATCTACTTTTAGCCACTGAAACTTAAAAAGACTGGAATGGACAGTAAGCCTCTGAAATGACCTGGGATTAAGTGGATACAAGGTATCCAGAAATCAAGCTCAAATAATCAAACAGGAAGTCATTTACCAAGGATACAAAATATCCCAAGCGCAGCAGGGACTAAGACAGGATGGCAAAGGGACCATAACCGAACCCCACTCCCTACTAATGCCAAAGAACTGAGAACCTTTCTGGGAATGACTGGATGCTGTATTAACCATGGTAGTGACTTTGGGCTGCTGGTTAAGCCACTGTAGCAGCTGTTAGAAGACAATCCCAGAGACCTGAAATGGACACCCAAAAGTAAGAAAGCCTTCAAAAGCTAAAGGAGGACTTGAGAAGAGCACCTGCTCTGGGCTTGCCAGATGTCTTGGAACCCTTTCAGCTTTTCTCTTATGAGAGGCAAGGGATGGCATTAGGTGCACTAGCTCAAACAGCTGGACCATAGAAGAGAGCAATAGCATCATTTTCAAAACAACTGGATGAAGTAAGTAGGGGACAGCCTGACTGTAAGCAGTTGCTGCTCTTATTTCAGACATCCAAGGAGCCTGGAAATTCACTCTAGGTCAACAAATAATTGTGTTTATCTCACATCCAGTAGCAGCAATTCTTGACCAACAGGATGGGCATTGGCTTTCCCTCTCCAGATTCCTTAAATATCAGGCAATTTTGGTGGAACAATGCAGCGTTACAAAACAAATCTCTTCTCTAGTTAACCCAGCACCATTCCCAGCTACTCACTAGACAGACAAGGAGCCTTTGTAGCATGACTGGATCAAAACCATTCAGCCCACTTTATTCCAGCTGCCCAGATCTTAAAGAAACCCCAATTCCAAGAGCAGAATCTCAGTACACAGATGGGAGTGGCTTTGTAAGAGCAGATCAGTGAAAATCAGGATATACAATTAGCACGGAGCAATAGGGGATAGAAGCCCTACACAAGTCAGCTCAGAAGACAGAGATAATCACTTTAACCCGTACCCTCTGACCAGCCTGAGGAAAAAGGATTAATACATGAACAGATTCCAAGAATGCCTTCAGCGTAATAGATGCCCATGAAGCAGTTTAGAAAGGTAAAGGACTATTGGCAGCTCAAGGAAAGCAGTTGAAGCATTCAGAAGAAATCTTAAAATTGCTGCAGGCAGTACTACTACCTCAAGAGGTTGCAATTCTGCACTGAAAGGGACAACAGAAAGGAGAAACCGACCCCAAAAGAGGGAACAGGTTGCAAAAAGAGTAGCAGAACAAAGCCATGCTGAGATTCAGGCACTAATTCCCAAAGGTAAGGAACAATATGACAATGATGTATGCTGTATAATCAGAAAGATCTAGAATTAACAAAGAATTTGCAAGCAGAATGAAAACACTGTGTTTTTTTCAACTCCTCAGGGAGGGAGAGTTATGCCAGAAAGAACATCATGAAAACTAATTAAAGATGAACATAATTGTATACACTAGGAAGGAGATGTCTTACATAATTATTGGATAAGGACAACAGTAAGATGCAACCCGTACTTTAGTGTAAAGCAGGTAACCCAAGGGTGTGAAATAACGTCTTAGAGCCAATCCACAAACCAGGACTAGACTTGAGCTTGGCCCAGTAGACAAGGGACAATATCCTGGACAGCACTGGCAAGCTGACTTTTCTGAATTGCCAAGAAAAGGGGGGTATAAATACCTTCTGCCTTTAACTGATACCTTCTCAGCATGACCTGAGGCATTCCCAACCCAAACAAAAAAAGCCAAAGTTTTCAACATTTTGTTAAACAATATCATGCCCTGGTTCAGAGTGCCTTTAGACATCTCCTCTGACTGAGGACCATGTTTCCTAGCAAATATTGCACAGCAACTTTGCAATAATCTCCAAATCAACTGGCACCTACACACACTGTATTGGCCCCAGGCCAGTAGCCAGGTGGAAAAGATGAATTATCCAGTCAAACAACAGATAGTCAAAACTGTACCAGAGGCCAACATACCTTGGCCCCAGGCCCAGCCTTTGGCTTTATAATGGATTTGATAAGACCAAGAGCAAAAGAAAATCTGAATCCCTTTGAAATACTGTACAGAAGACCATGGAAGCAAAACTAGCAAGGGGAGGATACTGTACAAGGTGGAGAGGGGTATCTCCAGAACCATGTTGTCCAACTAACACTACAGCTGCAGAAAATAAACCAACACATTTTGAGCAAGAGGATGCTCCTCTCCACAATCCAGCCTGGGGACCAGGTAGACCAGGTAGAAAGCCTCTTATCCCAAAATGGAAAGGAGTCTATTTAGTACTTTTAATCACTTACACAGCCTTTAAAGCTTAAAGCATTAATCTCTTGGATACATTATTCCAGAAATAAAATACTTCTGCAAAAGGCAAGTGGAGTCCAAAAGTGGACCTCAGAAAGAACAGGAGAAACCAAGATACATTTCACATGATCATTGTCTTCCCGATACTTCTAATCAGAATCCAAGCCACAGCAGATGACTGTAACTACCATAATGATCTCCTTGGCCTGCAAGATCCTGGTAGATGGAACACTCAAAAATATTCAGGACCTAACTGGCTAAAAGGGATTAAAAAGGTAAAAATACTTTATGCCATTTTAAGGATTAATGACTGAGCAGTTAAAGATTGAGGAAACCCTGACTCCATGCTTGCCTTTCTTGTCCCACATGAAAGCAAGATCTCTATGGCTTGTAAATTGGAAACTGACAAACCTCTTTCAGAGAAGATTGCCCGAGTGATCATGCGCATCTGCGACCTTTCTAACAAGTAGTGTGTGGATTCATTTTCATGTGAATCCTATCAGGATTTTTGCCCTATGCAAATTAAAATGGGAGACTATAACCTAGCCAAGATAGTTCCCTTCTTCTGTGGCGCACAGGTGGGGTGGGAGGACCATCATCACACAGAGATACAGGAATTGAGCCCGCCAGCAACACGACCCAACAAATATTGTTTCCAACCGGCAGCTATTGTGGGACTAGAGTTATAAATTATCCTGCTTGTACCCTTACTACATGGAACAGGTCTCATACAGGATCTGCTTTTGACAATTGAATTTCATTCTTGGGATATTTCAGGCCATCATAAATAGTAACGTGTCAAGTTGGAGGGGTAGCCAGGAGCACAATCAGCCTGTTTGGGTATATCATGCCGAATTCAATGACCATGTCAGGGCAACCCAAGTATGCATTGAATCCAATAGCTCAACTGCATCCTCTAATGGGCTCTAATGAGGTACTCAGGATACTCAACTATTTGCACTGGGAACTTGGTAAAGTATCCTTTGTAATACTACCAGGGGCCAGTGTAAGGTTTCTGGAGGTTTCCGAAATGCCTCCCTAAAGGCAGGCAATGTATCTGAAGAAACCACTTACCATGCCTTGGGTACGCGACAAGGAGCGAAACGGAATGGGTCACACCACAGACATTTAAAATTAAAATCAAAACAAACAACTTTACATCAGCAAACAACTCTGTAGAATAGGACCCATATGTGAAATAATAGAGTCTTTCACTCTGGGGTAAGAAAAACAAATGAAGAATTGTTGCCTCTAAATCCACAGTACTCTCTGAAAAAGCTGGAGGTGAAGAGTACAAGCTAATATTTCCATAATTAAACAGCAATTCTGCCCACTCATACAGCAAGCCTAAAAGAATGGGAGCTGTGGATACATTCCCAGACATCAAATCATAGGTATGAGAAAGACTTAAGGGGATGGTTTGGGTCTGAACTGGGAGTATTAAATTCTATTGATCAGGAAGTCTTACTCAAGAAAGTAAACACTGTGAGTTCTTATATTGGACAGATACAAACTCCTCTCAGATCAACCCTGCTGTCTCTTGCCCATACCCAAAGCCTGGCAGCTAACCTATTAACCATCCCGGCCAACAATACACTGCAGGATTTTCAAGCAGTTTTTGGCTTTATGGGAAAACTACAGAGTAACATTTCTTAAGTATTTCAATGTTTACAAGCTCAGCTGTGTGTGGCTATGGTCTGTAATCTCAGGAAAACTTCAAAAAAGGAGAGCTGGGGAAATTGCCACAAGAATTAACTAAATCATGGCTAAAAATGAAACCACAAAGCAATTTGAAAAAGACTTCCACACTTGGTTGCAATTGGTCCATTTCACATAGAATGAACAAAACCCTGCAGTCTTTTGTATTAACCATTAAGAATGCAACAAAATACCGTGTCATTCCAATTTTGGCCCTTGGAGTTATAAGAACTCACATAACTGTCAGACCCATTCAGCATAATGTCTGGGCCATTTTCAACAAGAAAACCAGAAGCTGACAAACTCTTAGTATCAAAGCATGTGTGCCAAGGGACGCACTGAATTTTGTGTGCAAAAATGCGGTGCTTGAAAGAGAGGATCGGTGTCTGCATGCTGAGGGCAGCAGTTGTATTTTTGAAATGAGCCCAGTTCCCCGTGCACAATCACAGGTGTGTTATGTGGGAAGGGGCTGTGCCTGTGTGAGATCTGCTTGCACCATTAGGAAACTCCTAATGGTACTAACTTCTCTATTTGTAATTTCACAACAACCAAAAGTGGATGCGACTTCAGCTGCACCACACAAGAACTTCTCTTGAGATTCTGCAGAATGCACATGATGGGT
The DNA here is from genome assembly GCF_028551555.1 of Melozone crissalis. Taxonomy (NCBI): domain Eukaryota; kingdom Metazoa; phylum Chordata; class Aves; order Passeriformes; family Passerellidae; genus Melozone; species Melozone crissalis. Next base: position 3,743,440 of record NW_026535824.1, read on the forward strand.
ATCACCAAGTGCCCAAATTCCAAACTGCACGGGACGCTCACATTCTAAAGCAAATGCCCTACCAGCCTAATATAGAATGGCTAGTGGCAGAAGTCAAAAATGCATCTCACAGAGCCTGATGGACACTCAAATCCGGTATCAAAGTTGTTATCGAAATCATCACCAAAAGAGAGAAAGAAAGAGAACATCATGAGTCAGATATCTTCTTGTGATATGGACAAATCTGGAACCACCAACAGCTCCTCAGATTTTTAGCTTCCTCAGCAAACCAGTTCTAATTTTAAAAAAATTAACCCTCCTCTGAAGCATCATAAACCTATGGATTTGGTAGAAAATTAAAACAGCAGCAGAACAGTACATATGTACTGTGAACTGTCCAGAGGATCTTGCAAAAGAATTTGCATCAGGATAAAGAGAAGAGCTGAATGAAACAAGGCCTTTGTTTGACATAAGCACAAGCAATTCACATAAGTAAACAAGTACTTGGCACAGACCTACACAAGCACTTAGCACCAGTTAGCATAAGAAAAACCTGGCTGGCCTAACTTGACAGGAGAGGGACTTGACAAAGAGCTTTAGACACATTCTATCAGAAGAACTAAGGGCAAGTGTAAAATGAGCCCTGTGCAGGGAAGCCATGAGGAAGAAGTGCTGCTTTAGGGCATGGAGGCCGCTCCTGGCCAGCGCCTGGACATCAGCTTCAAGTACAGGAACCTGACAGAATGTATTTCTAACGCCCTGCCTATCGAATCACCTCAGCAGAGTCAAGAGGGATGGTAATTTTGAGATCAATTTCTGACATCATCCCACTGAAATGTACATGTGGCAGAGAAGCATTTTAGTGGGGTGCAGACCCTGCCCTCCTACCAGCTCAATAAAAGGGCTTTTGGCGGACAATGCATTTGTCTGCCGATTTCTTTGAATTAGGGAGACCCCTCAGGACAGCTGTTGGCCATCCCCTGTGTGCGGCCATCCCCTGTGTGGATCTGCAAAAGCTTCAAATCAGCTGCCTCAGCTTCCAGGGCCTCTCTTGGCCAGCATCCTGGCGTGGGTGCAGGGCTGCTGCGAGGCACTGCTGCGGCCCAGCGGGACAGGACTGGCAGTCTCGTGTCCACATAGCAGCCCTGACAGAGCCAGGGCCATCCTGAAAGCAGAGAAACACTCACAGGTCAGCAGAGAGGAGCGAGGAGCACTGGGCTGCTCTCAGGGTATCTCAGCATGGTGCTCCAGTGGGAAGGGCAGGCAGGCCTCCCACATTCAGGGCATCCCATGCATTAAAAGGATGGGCATTTTGTCCTTTTCATCCCTCCAGTCCGGAATCAGGCCTCACACCTCCTCCTCTGCAGTGGAGTTTTTCCCACTGCACGTGGGACAAAGATTGAAGCTCCCTGCTCAGGCTTTGCAGCTCGCCTGGCCAGGCCGCTGCCCTCACTCACCCTGACTGAGATCCTGGAACTCTTTCTGCTGCTCCTTCATCATGGGAAACCCGGCCATCTCTGAGAACAAAGAGTTCATCTTGGCCCCAGCGGCACAGCTCCCTGCCAGCAGCGCTGCCGGCGCTGTGGCCACATGGGCTGCTGGCCCGGCAGGGCTCAGCCCGGCCCTTGCCACACGCTGCCGCCCCAGGGCACGGCTGCCAGAGGGCGGCAGCAGCAATGCCCGGGCCAGGTGGGGCTCCACGGCGCCGGGCCCGGCTGGCGCTGCGGGGACAGCAGGCGGGGCTGGGGCCTGTGGGAATCCGGAAAATCAGAGCGTTTTAGGAATGCTACAAAAGGCAGGCCTCAGAGACAGCAGAAGTGCGATTAGAGTTAGGCAGTAGCCATAAGATTTGTCAGCAGAAAGTTTTTATAAGAAGTAGAAAACTACGTACAAATAGGACAATGGTCTGAGTATTAATGCTTGGCTAGAATACCTCCCTAAGCTACAGAAAAGTTTATCTACCAAGATATTAGGAAGTTTTAAGCTTAATAATGAAGCCCTGTGGATTGTATGTTAATGCTTACAAGCAGGTATTATATTCAAAATAAGCGAGCATTGTTTGACTGAAGGTACATGTGCTTACAGTGCTTGGATAGAACTCTTGTCAATATGCTTCTGCTTTGTGTGATTGGTCAAAAACTTTTAAAGTAAATTCCAACGAGAAGTTCTTTGTCTGCTTCTGGGGATGTGTGTGACTGTGGTCACAGGGGTTTTTAGGTGAAAGGAGAGACGAGAATATTGACTTTATGTTCAGAAGGCTTGATTTATTATTTTATTTTATATATATTTTACATTAAACCTATACTAAAAGAAAAGAAAGAAAAAGGTTTCCTCAGAAGCTAGCTCTGCTAAGAATAGAATAGAAAAGAATGATAACACAGGCAGCTCTCTCAGACCCTGTCCGAGACAGCTCCATCTTGATTGGCCATTAATTATAAACATCTAAGAGGGGCTAATCACAGGTGGACCTGTTGCATTCTACATCAGCAGATAATCATTGTTTACATCTTGTTGCTGAAACTGCAGCTTCTCAGAAAGGAGAAAAATCCTAAGAAAGGATTTTTCACAAAAGACGTCTGCGACAGATGTGAGCTGCTGGCATTTTCCCATTGTCATAACCATGTAATGAGACTGATGCTGGAAAATGAACAGCTCAAGACGCATTCCCCAGCAGTCCCATCCCGTTGGTGATTTGTGCAAAGACCCCCAGGCAATGATAGGGCAGAGCTGTGGCAGGGTGGAGCAGGGTGGGGCAGGGCAGGGCCGGGTTGGATGGTGCAGTATAGGGTGGAGCATGGTGAGGTACGGCCGGGCTGCAGCAGGGTGGGGAGGGGAGGGGCACGGTGTGGCAGGCTGGTGCAAGGTGTGGTAGGGTGGGGCAGAGTAGGGTGGGGCAGGATGGCGCAGGGGTGAGCAGGGTGGGGTAGGGAGGGGCTGGATTGTGTGGAGCAGTGCGGGGCAGAGCACTGTGGGGTTGGGCAGGGCTGGGCAGACAGAGGCTGGGCAAGGTGGGGAAGGGTGGGGCTGGGTGGTGCTAAGGAGGGTGGGGCAGGCAGGGAGCCCAGGCTCGTGGCTCACCCATGAACCTGATGGCCGCCTCTTCCAGGGCCTCCTGTGGGCTGTCCTGGCACCGCAGGGCCTGGCACAGATGCTCGACTGCTTTGCTTCTGTCCTCTGCCAGCTGGAGAGTGCCAGGATGGTGCAGCTGGTGCAGACTCAGCCCCTTGACCGGGCTGTCCCTGTGGCCAGCACTGGCCTCCCCTGCCCACACAGCCCTGTGAGGCAGCCAGCAGCCACTGGGGCCGGGGCTGGAGGGGGCAGAGGGGTGGGTGCTGCCCAAGAAAAATAAAGGAAAAATTCTGACCTCCAACACTAAAACAAATGGCCGTATTGGAGATAACGTTTTGCAGGGAATGGACAACACATTGAGCCTGACAAGGTCAGGTACACAGTGCAAATGTGGTGGAGCCGTTCACAACAGGGGCCATCTGAATACTCCAGCTTCATGGGAACAAAGCATTTTGTGGATAACCAAGAGACAGTGAGTTCTGTAGCAAGCAAACTCAGGAATGATGAGACCATCGTCCATGGCCTGATGCACACTCATGTCTCTGCTGTGGTTGTCTCAAGGATGAACAGGAAAAATTCAGAGAAAAGATGAGGAAGGAGATGAGCAAGGTCAGTTCCCATGTGGCACCAGTGCAAACCAGAGGCCCCAGTGTCAGAGCTCAACACCCCCCAGCTAGGGAGAGGGAGTACACCCCACGAGTGGACCTGTGGTTCTTCCTGTACGAACATGGGCAAGACATGAGAGGGTGGAATGGAAAACTCATCTCTGTCCTAGCAGCATGGGTATGAGAGCTAAAAGAGGAACCTACTAGAAGAGAGATTTCCACCCAAATGAATGAAACCCCAGCTCCCTGTGACCGAGCTGCCAGGTATAGCAGAAGGGAGGATGATATGTCAGATCTCCTTGAAGGAACATCCAGAACATACACCCAGGGAGGGAACGGTAGCCAGGACTAGAGAGGCCCTGCCTCTAGACAGGTGGAGGCCAGGGAAAATTGTGTCTCTTGGGCTGTGTGGATCCCTGACACACCAGAGCCATAGATATACAAGGCTCTTGTCAACACTGGTGCACAGTGTACTCTAATCCCATCAGGACGCTGAGGCAAAGCAAAAATTTTCCAGGACAGAAATCTATTGTAATTTAGGTGAAATGTACATTTTTGAGTTGAGTCTGTGGTTAGAAACCATAGTTATTCAGCCAGATTGCAAGGCCTAAGCTCAGTGAAGTTACTTCAGTGAAGGACAGAGATAAAGGGGGGAGACAGAAGATGATAGAGAGAGACAGGAACTGCTGTAAGGGCAAGTCAACCTGACCTCGGATTTTTTTCTGATAAAAAGGAACTAGCAGTAAATGTCACGCGAAACCCATAAAAATGATCATGTATGACCCTATTGTGAAACTGTATGCGTATGTATTTAAGAGAGAGATAAAAAGAGACCTGAAGTTCTCAGCGGTACGCATGCCTTTTCTTAGGAGAACAATCTCCACATGCGTCCAGCGCTGTAATAACAATACCAGCTTTACAACTTCTAAAAAAATGTGGGGTTCTCTTCTTTTCTCCGCAAAACAGCCATCAGGTTCATGGGTGAGCGATGAGCCCAGGCTGCCCTTTCCCTTCGCGGCCCGCCGCAGCTGGGCCCCGGCCCCGTATGCTGCCCCGGCAGCGCCAGCGGGGCCCGGCGCCATGAAGCCCCGCCTGGCCCGGGCATTGCTGCTGCCGCCCTCTGGCAGCCGTGCCCTGGGGCGGCAGCGTGCGGCAAGGGCCTGGCTGAGCCCTGGCGGGCCAGCAGCCCGTGTGGCCACAGTGCTGGCAGCGCCGCTGGCAGGGAACTGTGCCGCTGGCGCCGTGACAGGCTCTGTGTTCACAGGCATTGCCGCGCGGCACCTGAGGGGGAAGAAGGAAGAGCTCTGGCTCATCTGCAGCGGTGAGTGAGGGTAGCGGGCTGGCAGCGGGGGCTGCCGGGGGAAAAGCTGGAAGCCTTTCCCTGGCTGCGGAGGGCTCTGCTCCCGTGGGGAGAGCACACGGAGCTTTCAGGGCCATGTGGGCCATTGGTGGCAAGCACCTTCGGGCTGATCCCCTTGCTCCCTGTTCCCTCCTGGCCATGGCAGGAGCTGGCTGGGATGGCCCTGGCAGGGGGCTCTCCTCGACTCCCCACAGCTCCAGCTTCTGACCGTGCCTCTGTTCCTCTCTCTCGCAGCTCTTGAAGACAAAACAAAAGACATCAGCCTCGCCGTCGGAAGCCTAGCAATTCAAACACTGTGCATCTTCAAGTCAGGAGAGCGGGCTCCCATCTCGAGGTTCCAGTAGCTCTGAAGTCACCTGCGCAGGGCATGGAAGACAAGGACTCGTCTGTCATGGCTCGGCTGCCTGCCTGCAAGGCCGGAGCTCTGTGGAGAGCTGATCCCAGAAGCTCTCTTTGCTGGGGCCTCCTGAGTCAGGAGGAATTTTCTTTTTCTTCAAGATTGCTCTTTTCATTTTTTCTTTTCCTTTACAATGTAAATAGAGACTATGTTATAATACACAGACTTCAAGGATCTTTCTTTTGCTGCCCAGGGTCTGCAGGGCATAAGGAGAGGAGAGGGAAAAGGATGATTGCGCTCAGCAATCTACCCAGGCGTGCAGTGGGCAAGGGGAAATGGCCAGAAGCCCCTTGGCCTGTGGTGGTTCTGCTGAAGCCTTTGTTCTGGTGACAGAGCGGGTAGGCAGGGGCCGGGGCTGCGGGGATCCCTGTGAGAGCAGTGCCTGGAGATGGCTACAAGCCCTGTGCCAGGCAGAAAGCACATCCGTGTCCTCCTGCCCGTGTGCTGCTGGCTGCCTTGCTGAGGGCTCCCAGGTGCCTCTGGATAGGGCTGCTCTGGAGCTGCTGTGGGGCTGCGGCGCTGCTGCCGGGCAGCTTGGCTGGGCTGGGGCAGCCCCTGAGGGGCTGGGGCGCTGGCAAGCCCTAAGCAATGGGCTGTCAGAGGCCACAAGCAGCCCCCTGCCAGCCGCCTTGATCCTGCCAGAGTTGACTTGCAAGAGGGACCCTGGGCACTCTGGAACTAACTGCATCAGTGTTGTTGGAAATCCAAATGCAGGGAAATCTCAGACCTTTGGTCTTGTCAGCAAAGCTTTGAATTAAACACAGGATTTGAAGGGAGACCTTGGAAAGGGCTTCCAAAGCTAGGTGCTAGAAGCGAGAACATGGATTTCTAGTTTATTATAGCAGAGACACGGGGAGGAAAGTTGAAGTGGAGGAAAGTTTAGAGTTTCAGAGTTCAAGATCTAGAAAAAATCAAATCAGTTACAGTGGTAAACAAGAAGTTTAGGATGCAGTGCTGTAAGTTTGTGTGTCATAGCATGATTGGCTAAGGAGGCTTACACTGTAGCAGGATGTGGGAACCCAGGAAATTCCTCTGGCTGCCCTGCAAGACTCGAGACCCTGTCAGAGGGCTCAGAGGCCTTGGCACAGAGCCCAAGACCCGTGTGCCTTTGATTTAGCCCTTGGAAAAAACAATTCCCAACCTTGTAGGAAGAATGACAAGCCACAAAGGTTTAAGCAGAATGACAGTGAATTTATCACCGAGTGGAAAAATAGATTTTGGGGCGTTTTAGAATGGGGCTTCAGGGGGGAAGATGAGGAATCTGGGCATGTCCAGCCTTTCTCCTTCTTCTTCTTGGCCTCCATCTGCTGCTGTGATGTTGGCACTTTTAGATTGGTTTAGAGTAGAAGCTCACTGTCTAACATCGATGATATGTATGGGAAAGTAATGGCAAATATTGTACACGTAGTTTTTTTTAGTATAAAAAGATAACACCGCCCCACGGGAGGCAGAGTGCCTTAGACTGTCTGGCTGTGCGGACCTCGAAAGACAGGAGAAAGAATTTTATAGATAAGATACAATAAACAACCTGGAGACTGAGAAATGAAGAGCTCTGACTCCTTCTTCAACCGCCGGGCTGGGAAAAGAGACTTTCTAACATATCTCGGGGTCACTCTGACCAGCTAGAGACTCCGAGAGCACGACTCCATAAGACGAGATATTGGAGATTGGGTCCAAAACACAAATATCCATGTTGGACGTGTCTTCTTGGCCAAGAAATCCTTCAAAGCTCTTGTAACTACAAGTCTTGCGGCCCTGTGAGCCATGCAGTGCAGATGTGAGCCAAACTCACCCTTCCTGTCTGTGTAGAAGTGAAGAAAAAGCAATGGCATCATCTAAAAAACTCAGAGGTCTGCTCTCTAGCTCGTTCCAAACTCCCTCAAATCCCCCAAAGTGGCATTTAGCTACAAAGAGATGACAAGGACCCTTAGTGCTGGCTCTTTGACTCCACAGCAGCTGCTTTAGAATCTTTCACTTAACCCTGTGTAGTCATGTGCCAGAAATGGATCATTTGAAGAAACTTTCCAATTGACTTGCATGGAGGTTTGTTTGAAGGGTATTTGAGGAGAAAGGTTCCCAGCAGAGGTCTGGGCTTTGGCGCAGCTGTGTCCCCTGCTGATTGTGAAGTGTGCCATGAGCTGCAGGGCTTTCTGGGCTAAAAATATCATCAAGTCCCTTGGACTTGCTCTTTTAGGCCTCTAAGAGCTGGACCCAATTTCGGGCACATTTGGAGACCTCATCTGTGGGTGGATGGACCACCTAGGATTTTCCCAATTGCTGGGAATGGTTCTCCGGGTCCCTGGTGTAAAACGGGACTCCCCAGCAACTGCGCATCTGCAAGATGATAAACAATTGTCTTGGTTTGAAGAGAAAGGTGCCTGCTAAGGAAGGCAGAAGCCTTCTCTGAAATGGAAAATGTAAATGTCCTCCCTTCAAATGATTCTCATTTAGTAATTCAAATGCTCTCAGGGAAAGATATGGGGATAGGACTGTGCCCGCAGAGCCGGGCAGCGTTTGCTGGTGGTCTGAGCCCTTCCCAAAGATCCTGTGCGGACTGTCTTAGACACCTGGGGGGGCCAGGCATTCCTTCCAGCCTGGGCCACTTTGGCTGGGCTGGGGGTGGGCCCAGGGCAGAAGGCAGTGTGTGCAAGGGCCCTGGGTGGCACGCTGCAGCACGGTCTCGGTGCCATGGAACGGAACCCGGTGACCAAGGGCCCTTTGTGACACGTGGGAAATAGAAGCTTTCCCAGCTGCTGGGAACACACAACGGGGCAGAACGGGACAGAGCGGTGCCGTGAGGAGCCCCACACAGCACACTCGGTCCTGTCTGACCAGGAGCCTTTCCAAGGCGTTATTCCTGCAGCTGAGCTCGAGGCCAGACCACAGGACTTGGTGACCTGTGGCCTTCCCAAGACTTCTCTTCTGCAGGTGCCCTCACAAATGCAGTCATTTTCATGGAGCAGAGACCCCTGAAAGCGCCCAAGGTGGCCTGGGGGAAGAGGAGGAAGAAAGCCCTGGAGCTGCCCGCGCACATGAAACCAAAGCGGTGGTGCCATCTGAGCTGCCGCAGGAGGGTGAGTGGCAGAGCTGGGCCACAGGGTTGGTGCCTGCAGCCAACTTGGCGCCATTCCATCTCATCCCATTTTATCCCATCCCATTTTCTCCCATGCCATACCCACGGACAGGATGGAAGAGGGGCCGGGCAGACACCCCGCAGGGGCCATGCTCCATCCCCTGGGGCATCCTGGGGCTGTCCCTGCCTGGGCAGCGCAGGGCTGGGCCGTGTTCTCCGGCCTCTCCCGCAGCCCCTCAGCCCTGCGCTCGCTCTTTGCCAGGTGCAGCCCTGCAGCGCACACAGGATCAGGAGTCCAGCCGTGGCCTCTTCCGCAGCACAGCCCAGGTACCTGCAGCCATCCCCACCTGGGCTGGGCCTGCTGGCACCGCGCTTGGAGCATTCTCTGCAACATCCCTGGCTTCTTGCCCTTCTCCTACAGCTGCTTTGCAAATTCATCAAGAAAATTCGGGCGGAAGAGACCAGCACCATGCGTCCTGGGCTCAGAGCATACTCGCACATCTTCAAAACCAAGACCAGTGCTGCCCTGCTGGATATGCTCATAGAGGAGGGCTTCTCCAGTCCAAAGCAAGTAAGCAGCCTGTGGCCAGGGTTTCATCCTCCCAGGGAATTGCTTGGTCTCCCAAGCCACGCCTGCTGGTCACTGGAACTCTTTGAGGCCATGGCAGTGTGGTGGGAAGGGAGGCACTTCTGTGGGGAAGCTGGTGACATTGCTCCCTCTGGCAGCTTTCCAAGTCTCCCCGTGCCTTCTCCAGGTTCCTGCCCTGGTCAGGTACATCCACCAGTGGCTCCTGGCCAATCAGTTTGCTGAGCACAGGCTGAACAGGACCCTGCTGGATCTCACCGAAGCACAGCCTGCTGACGTAGTCATGACGCTCCTGCGTGTGGCCCCGTCCTGTGACAGGTATGGGGCCAAAATGCCCAGAGGGCTCAGGGCTCGCCAGCCCATCAGCCTGTACAGCCTGGCCCAGGTGTGTGACCAACAAAGAGTTCCAGGGCCTTCTGGCTGCTCCCTTGGCCAGCCCCGGCATGTCAGCCCCCGAGCCTGCTGCCGTGCTCCCTCACTGCCCCTCAGGGGCCTGTCCCCAGTGGCCTGGGCTGCCTGGGTGCTGCTGGCGAGTGGCAATGGGCACAGGCAGAGCTGGCAGCCAGCTCAGGTCCCCACTGCTGCCCAGGCCACGGTGCTGTGTATGAGACAGAGCTCTAACCCCACAGAGCTGCTTTGACCATGTGGAAGAGCATCATGTGCTCGCCCATTACTGCAGAGCCAGCGCTGCTGATACTCCTGGATGTGCTGGGCAGCTGGCCACAGCACAGCATGTGCACCTCGGATGGGGACAAAATGGGTGTCTTTGTCCTGGCTGTGAGTTTCTGTAACTGGCCTTTGCTGGCCCCAAGGCTGCCTCTCCAGCAGCTCTCCGTCCTCCTTCCCGCACTGCATCTCCCTGCCTCAGGCACAGGTGGAAACCCGGCCCAGGGGCAGCTTCAGGCCCACCAGGCCCCGTGCTCCCCCTGCGTCTGTCTGAGCCTCTCCCTGCCCTGCTCGGGCCCTGCCACACCGACACCTCGGCACTGAGCCCTGTCTCGGGGGGCTTTGTCTTTTGCAGGCAACCGTGGTGATGTGGAAGATCCTCCAGATGCCCTGTGTCCCACATATGGTGACTGTGTATTTGCCCCGCCTCTTTCTGCATCTGCTCTCCCAAGTGTTTTTCAGCACTCTGGATACGCCAGAGGAGGTCGATGCATTCTGGAAGGGATGCCAGGAGGAATACGGCCGTGCCACCAGCCCCAACAGGTGCTCCATCCCAATCCTCCTTTCCGTGCTACGTCCCTGGGCAGGAGCCAGTGTTCCCAGCGTGACCTGGGCTTTGCTGTGCACGCAGGTTTGCAGTGCGCACCCTGAAGTCCCTGCTCTGCCGAATGCAGCATGAGGATGTGGTGGTGGCAATGGAACGCAATTGTGGCTGGGACACGCTGCTGTGCGCTGACACCCACCACTATGCCGTGGCTCTGCTGGCCAGGTGAGACCCCCTTCTCCCCACTGCTGCCTCTGACATTTGTGCTCTGTGCCCAGGGAGCTCCACACAGTCCCCGAGGTCGTGGCCCAGAAGGCCTTTTCACCGAGGGATGGCCAAGCAGACTGGGAAAGGCTGGGAGGCCGCCCACCAGGAGCTGCCTCCCAAATAGCCCAGGGCCCCTTGCAGGATGCTGGGGAAAGACCAGACCTCTGTGTGTCAGTCCTGGCAAAGGTTTGTCCCCCTGGCCCACAGTCTTGGTTCCTTTTCCTCCTGCCAGGGAGATGTGCTGTGTCTCCATCCCCTTGTGTTCCCGGATCGCTCGCTACCTGCTCCAGCTGCTCAGCACACAGGAGCCACGCTGGGAGCTGCCCGCCATGGCATTCCTTGCAGAGGTGAGCCTGACGGCCAGCGCTGCCTGGCTGAGCTGCCTCCCAGCTCTCTGCCCTCTCGGAGCCGCAGCTGCCTGGCACGGGGCCAGCGCCCTGTGCTGCTGCCTGTGCCCGGCCCAGTGCGTCTCCGGGCTCCTGCCGGCCAGGTCCCTGTCACTGCCCTGTGCCTTTCAGGTCCTCGAGTTCCTGGACTTGAGTGAACGTGGTGCTAACAGAGTCCTGCAAATTTTGTCAAGGCAGCTGCAGAGCGAGTGCAGGGAGAGGCGTCGCCTGGCGCTCAGGGCCCTTCTTGAGCTCATTGAGGAGCCCTCAATGGTGAGAAGGGGGCAGTGGCTGAGGCCGAGCTGGGGAATGTGGTCGCTTGGGCTTGGCTGGGCTTTGGGTGCTGGGGCAGCTGCTCCCACCCCTCCTGCCTCCCAGTTCAGCTGCCCCAGTGCTTCAGGACAGGCCTTTGGCCTCTGGGCCCTGCGGCAGCAGGATGGCGTTTCTCAAACTTGTGTTCCGCACAGACCAAAAAAATGTGGAGCCTGACTGAAAGTCTTGTGGACTTCCTGTGGGATGCAGATGGAGACATAGTTTTCATGACAGTCATGCTACTCAGCTTTATCATCTTGGACAAAGACATGCTGATGCCCGGCCCCATCACACTGCAGCTGCTTGAGGCGCTCCTGCCACTCTTTGACCACGTACGGCTCACTACTCCCAGCCACGGCCACTGGGTGCCGCCCAGACACTTTGAGCCCTGTGGATTTGCAGGCCTGCGCCAAGCTGAGCCCCATGCAGCCGCAATGCTGAGGTCTTTTTTTCTTTCTTTCATACAGAACAATTGGCAGGTGCAGCTGCTCTCCATACTGCTCTTCCGAACACTGGTGACTCTTCCAGAAGGGGAAAAGGAAAAAAAGGCCCTGAAGACACCCCTGCACCAGAGCCTGCTGCCTCTCTTCTTTCACTGCCACGATGAGAAGCGGCTTGTGGCACAGGTGAGGGCTCGTGGGCTGCTGCTGTCCCCCTGGCAGGGGGCTCGTCTGCCTCCTGCCCTGGTACCTGCCGGGCTGCAGCCTCCTCCAGGCCTTGGCACAGGGGACGCGGGCCTTGCACCCTGGGCTGTGGGGCCATCTCTCCATCTCTGCGTTTCTGCTCTTCTCCAGGCTTCTCAGGAAACTCTGCTTTGTGTGGCCGAGTTCCTGAAGAGGAGGAATCTTGAGAGACTGGTGAAGAGGCAGAATCTGTGGAAGTTCAGCGAGTGCCTGGTAAGGAGGGCCTGCAAGCCCCAGCCTCAGCCCGGAGAAGCCCCCTGAGCGCGGTGCTCAGTGTGTGGGGCTGGCAGCTGTGCCCCTGCCCGGTGCTGCACCCAGAAGCCGTGAAGGCTCTGCTCCAGGCTCCCTTGGGCCCGAACCGGGGGCCGATGGAGCCCCGGCCCAGAGGGGCTGCGGGGCTGCGGGCCGGCACCGCGGCTCCCCGGCAGCAGCCGGCCCTCTGCCTCTCCCCTCGGGAGCCCGGCGCCAGCGGCTGCTGGCCGCGCCTCAGGGCTGTGCGGGCAGGGGAGGCCAGGGCGGGGCGCAGGCAGCGCCTGGCCCAGGGGCTGAGCCCGCGCCAACCCTTCCCTCCTGCCGCTCTCTGCAGCTGGCAGAGGACAGGAGCCGAGCGGCCGGGCACCTGCGCCGGGTCCTGCCCTACCTGCAGAGCCCACAGGAGCCCCTGCGAGCGGTAGCCATCAGGTTCGCGGGTGAGTCCCGAGCCCGGGCTCCCTCCCCGGCCCGGCCGGCGCAGCTCGGCCCCGGCCCCGCCTGCTGCCCCGGCAGTGCCAGCGGGGCCTGGCGCCGTGGAGCCCCGCCTGGCCCGGGCTATGCTGCTGCCGTCCTCTGGTAGCCGTGCCCTGGGGCGGCAGCGTGCAGCAAGGGCCCGGGCTGAGCCCTGCCGAGCCAGCAGCCCGTGTGGCCACAGTGCCGGCAGTGCCGCTGGCAGGGAGCTGTGCCGCTGGGGCCGTGACAGGCTCTGTGTTCACAGGCATGGCCGCGCGGCACCTGAGGGGGAAGAAGGAAGAGCTCTGGCTCATCTGCCACGGTGAGTGAGGGCAGCGGGCTGGCAGCGGGGGCTGCTGGGGGAGCTGCAAGCCCTGGCCCGGCTGCAGAGGGCTCTGCTCCCTGTGCGGACGAGGGGCGGTGTGGGGAGAGCACACAGAGATTTCAGGGCCACCTGGGCGATTCCTGGCCAGCAGCTTTGGGCTGGTCCCGTTGGTCCCTGCTCCCTCCTGGCCATGGCTAGAGCCGGCTGCGATGGCCCTGGCAGGGGGCTCTCCTCGGCTCCCCGCAGATCCGCAATCTGACCATGGCTCTGTTCCCTTCTCTTTCAGCCCTGGAACACCTGACAGAGGACATCAGCAGTGCCGTGTCAGATCTGGCACTTGAAACATTGTATGTCCTCCAGGCACTGCAGAGTGAGCGATATTCCGTCTTCCAGAGGCTGCAAGATCAGCTCTGCAGGGCATGGAGGACACGGACTCGTCTGTCGGGGCTCGGCTGGCTGCGCTGCTGGAGCTCTGCAGAGAGCTGATCCCAGAGGCTCTGTCTGCTGAGGCCACCTGAGCCAGTGGGAATTTTCCATTTCTGAAAGATTGTTCTGTTTCTTTTCTTCTATTTGTTTTTTCTTTAGTGTATAAATATAGAGTATGTTATAATACACAGACTCCCAGGAGCTTTCTTTTGCTGCCCAGGGTCCGCAGGGCATTGGGGAAGAGGGGGAGAAGGGTGCCATGGCTCAGCAAGCTACCCAGGCGTGCAGTGTTGCAGGGAAAATGGCCAGAAGCCCCTTGGCCTGTGGTGGTTCTGCTGAAGCCTTTGTGCTGGTGACAGAGCGGGTGGGCAGGGGCCGGGGCTGCGGGGATCCCTGTGAGAGCAGTGCCTGGAGATGGCCACAAGCCCTGTGCCAGGCAGAAAGGACATCCGTGTCCTCCTGCCCGTCTGCTGCTGGCTGCCTTGCTGAGGGCTCCCAGGTGCCTCTGGATAGGGCTGCTCTGGAGCTACTGTGGGGCTGCGGCGCTGCTGCCAGGCAGCTTGGCTGGGCTGGGGCAGCCCATGAGGGGCTGGGGCTCTGGCAAGCCCTGGGCAATGGGCTGTCAGAGGCCACAAGCAGCCCCCTGCCAGCCGTCTTGTTCCTGCCAGAGTTGACTTGCAAGAGGGATCCCGGGCACTCTGGAACTAACTGCATCAGTGTTGTTGGAAATCCAAATGCAGGGAAATCTCAGACCTTTGGTCCTGTCAGCAAAGCTTTGAATTAAACACAGGATTTGATGGGAGACCTTGGAAAGGGCTTCCAAAGCTAGGTGCTAGAAGCGAGAATGTGGATTTCTAGTTTATTATAGCAGAGACACGGGGAGGAACGTTGAAGTGGAGGAAAGTTTAGAGTTTTAGTGGTGAAGATCTAGAAAAAATCAAAGTAGTTACAATGGTAAACAAGAAGCTTAGGATGCAGTGCTTTGAGTTTGTGTGTCATAATTGGCTAAGGAAGCTTACACTGTAGCATGAGTCCCTAAGACGAAATATTGAAGGATTGGTGGCAAAACATAAAGATTATTGTTGGCCGTGTCTTCTTGGCCAAGAAATCATTCAAAGCTCTTGTAACTACAAGTCTTGCGGCCCTGTGAGCCATGCAGTGCAGATGTGAGCCAAACTCACCCTTCCTGTCTATGTAGAAGAGAAGAAAAAGCAATGGCATCATCTAAAAAACTCGGAGGTCTGCTCTCTAGCTCGTTCCAAACTCCCTCAAATCCCCCAAAGTGGCATTTAGCTACAAAGAGATGACAAGGACCCTTAGTGCTGGCTCTTTGATTCCACAGCAGCTGCTTTAGAATCTTTCACTTAACCCTGTGTAGTCATGTGCCAGAAATGGATCATTTGAAGAAACTTTCCCAACTGACTTGCATGGAGGTTTGTTTGAAGGGTATTTGAGGAGAAAGGCTCCCAGCAGAGGTCTGGGCTTTGGCCTAGCTGTGTCCCCTGCTGATTGTGAAGTGTGCCATCAGCTGCAGGGCTTTCTGGGCTAAAAATATCATCAAGTCACTTGGACTTGCTCTTTTAGGCCTCTAAGAGCTGGACCCAATTTCGGGCACATTTGGAGACCTCATCTGTGGGTGGATGGACCACCTAGGATTTTCCCAATTGCTGGGAATGGTTCTCCGGGTCCCTGGTGTAAAACGGGGCTCCCCAGACACTGCGCATCTGCAAGATGATAAACAATTGTCTTGGTTTGAAGAGAGAGGTGCCTGCTAAGGAAGGCAGAAGCCTTCTCTGAAATGGAAAATGTAAATGTCCTCCCTTCTAATAATTCTCATTTAGTAATTCAAATGCTCTCAGGGAAAGATATGGGGATAGGACTGTGCCCGCAGAGCCGGGCAGCATTTGCTGGTGGTCTGAGCCCTTCCCAAAGATCCTGTGCGGGCTGTCTTAGACACCTGGGGGGGCTAGGCATTCCTTCCAGCCTGGGCCACTTTGGCTGGGCTGGGGGCGGCCCCAGGGCAGAAGGCAGTGTGTGCAAGGGTCCTGGGTGGCACGCTGCAGCACGGTCTGGCACTGGGACAGGTTGCCCATGGACACAGCCCAGCGGAGCCCGGGCTGGCTCTTGGGAAAACTGCGGCGCTGCGCCAGGAGTGGGGAACGGCCAAGGCGTGGGTTCTGCTTGCGGCTGACCCTGCTGAGCCACTGCTCAGTGGTTCAGGATCTACTAACTGCAGCACGGAGCAGGCCAAAGAGAAGGACGAGGCTCCTCGATTGTGAGGTTCCACAGGCAAAGGTTTATCCCAAGGGAAGGATTCAGCAGCATAGAGCCGCCAGCACTACTGTGCATGAGATTTTATCAGGGTACAATTCTGGGGGGCGGATACAAAGGATTGAGCATAAAGGAATCTGCAGGGGAGGAGCGAGGGGATTCCATCAGTTGCTTGGCACTAATTAGGACAGATGAGAGGAGAGGGTAGGTCACATGGGCCAGTGGGGCTTCCAGCAATAGGGAATTCCAAAGGTGTGGTGCAGTCAGGGATTGGTCCAAGGCAAAAGTGACAGGGAAGGTTCAGGAATAAAGAGCTGGATTATCTTGAGAGGCAGGGAAGGAGCTGGAACAAAGAGTGGGGAATGGCATGAGGGACAGCTTTGAGGGAGGGCAAAACCTAGGGGTAAACCAACTTGGGGAAAATGCAGGGTACATGAAAAGAAACCATTCTACGATAACTGATAAATAAACACGAACCGGAACACCCCAGGGAAATGGGCACAGCATCAATCCCGTCTGAGTTTGAGAAGTGTTTGAACAACTTGGAGCAGTCACCCAAGCTTTTAGACACTGCATCCAAAGTCAAGGGTTGTGATCTCTAGTTTTACATGAGTATATACTCTTGAGTATGACTTTAGGCAGTGTTTTAAGAAACTCGTTTTATGTCCGATCATAGCCCAATTCCTTTTAGATTGTGTGGAATGTGGAATCCTTTTGTTTTCACTGCTTGTTAGGACTATCAAAAACAATATTCATGCTGGGTGACTCGGAGACAGCCGAGTGACAGTGTATGTTAATTGTAGTCTACAGGGGATAAAGAGAAGGAAAAAAGGAGTACTAATACATCTGGCTAAGTTTGGAAATTTAGATAGCATGAAGAATGAATAACACAAGAAGTAAAGATGGTATTAAGAAGAGTCCTCTAGAATGTAATTTAGCAGATGAGAAAGATTTGGGAGGAGTCCCAGAGCGTAGTTTTTCATGTAAGGTAATCTGATGAAATACTCTTACCCAATGGTAGGCTTAGTATCAATTAGAAAGTGGTGAAAAGTGACCCCCTAATGGAACGTTATGATCCATTGTTACAGTTGATGTTATTTTTAAGACAAGGAGAAAAATGAGATCCAGTGATATACGCAGACAAGGTTTTTACCCTGAAGAATAAAGCCAAGTGTCAGAAGGAATGTGGCTTTGATTTGGCCCCATGGGACCTTTAGTCCTAACTTTGGAAAGAGATAATAGGCAGAAAAGAAAGAGATGTCATTTAGCACTCAGCATAAGGCAGAGATGTTTGAAATTGGCTGAAATTCACCAGGAAGATTGTGTTCTAGGTGTCCAAGACTTAGAGCTGAGTTAGCCCAGGCCAGCAGGGGTACACTCCACCTCAGGCAACCACTCCGGCCCCTGAATGAAAGCCAAATGGCCGTGAGGATGAGATGAATAATCCAGGTGAGGGGACAATTTCAGGGACCCCCAGTGACAACCAACCCAAGGAATAAAACCAAGAAAGCTTGGCCTTTAGTCACCCGCTTAAGGCAAGTCTTGAGTCCCCCAGGAGAAGCCATGTGGGTGAACATCTGCTTTTCTACTAGTGACCTCAAGAGTTGGTGGCAAAAAGTTGAAATGGATAGAGAAAACGCTAGCAAAGCAGCAAAAAGATTGGAGTTCATAGTCAAGAGTCAAGAGCCAGACTGAGGTGATAGTGATTTCATATTGACAGAGCTAACCAAACCAGCAAGAGAGTTGGTGATCAAGGTGGCCAGAGCACGTGTGTGCAGGGACAAATTGCTAGTGGAGCCTTGCAAGGTACAATGGACCAGCTGTGTCTTACTGCAAGCCCTTTGTGGGACGCAAACAATGCAGGCAGCTGTGCAATGTTAACCAGATACCAGGAGGACATAGTCACATTGGAGTTAAAAAATGCCATTCCAAAAGCAATAACTTGGTCAGTAATAGATAACGTTACACAGGGACAGCACAAGTCACCCACTGACTTTGTGGGCAGACTGTGAGCAGTCTGCATGTAAATGCGCAGCCCTGCATCCCTGGTCGGATATGGGAAATAGCAGTGGGTTTCCCTGATGTCAGGGCAATCTAGCCCAGATGTCAGGCAGAAATTTCAGAAGCTGAAAGAGCCTGTCAAGAGAGACTTAAAGGCATGAATGAGAAAAGCATAGAAAGTGGATGATAATCAAGAGTGAGAAAATAAAAAAGAGCTCCCTGCAGCCATGGTGGCAGATCTGGATCGGCACCAGGGAGAGGCTGGACGTGGGCGTGGATGAAGCAGAGGCAGGGACGAAAAGAGTAGAGGCAGAGGAGGTTCAAAGCTGCCACAGACCAAGGTGGGGCCAAATCAATGTGCATCTTGTAAGAAATCAGGACACTGGAAATAAGGCCAGTGCCCAGAGTTAGCAGACAAAGTACACTAAACTCTTGCAGCCACTCTAGATGATAAGAAATGACCGAGACTGGCAGTTCTTACCCTAGCAGGTTACCGGTTAAAATGCAGCTAACGAATAATAAAGAAGTTGAATTTTTAACTAATTGTGGAGACACATTTTCACTCTTGAATCAAGCACTGATACCCAAAAGTGAAAACTATCTTCAAGCACTAGGAGCCACTGGCCAGCCAGAAAATGCATTCTTCCTGAAACCACTTCAATGTAAAATCAAGAAGAAAATGGGAATACATCAGTTTCTTTATTTACCAAACTCACCCAAATCTGTCCTATGCAGGGATTTTCTTGAAAATTTGGAAGCAACAGTTCCGTTTAGAAAAAGAAAACTTCAATGGAAGGTACCTGAACAGAAATGAGTGGTTTTAGCAGTAGGACTGACAACTGACACCAGACCAACAAACAAGAAGAACTAGTTAGAGGAAGTATTGAATCAGGTGTACCCAAGAGTATGGGATACTGATAGCCCAGGGAAATCAAAACGAGCAGACCCTATGAAAATTGAGCTACAGACAAGAGTTAAGGCAGTAGTCAGAAAGAAATACCCTTGAAGATTAGAAGCTAGGAAAGGAATAGAGCCAACAATCAATTAAATCCCTGACATCAGGACTATTGGAAGAATGGCAGTCAAAATTTAATACTGCTACATCAGCAATAAAGAAACCTAATGGAACTTAGAGACTAGTGCCAGATTTCCAGGCAATTAATGGTTTATACCTTACTAGTTTACTAGCTAAGCTTGGAGATGATTTTATTTGGTGCGGGGAGGTCCATGGGCAGGTGCTGTCGAGAGCCATTCCCTCATGGTCTGAGAGACCAGCTCCCCCAGCCCACCCTGCTCTCAGGCCCGGAGGTTGTAATGTGCGCTCGACCGGCAGCCAAATGAGGGCTCTTGACACCGTGTCTGATGCAACAGGGTTTTTTGAAGGTAGGTCAGAGGGTGCAGGTTGGGTGAGGGTGAGAAGAGGGACAGGAAGAGGCAGGAGCACAAGCACTGTAACATGACACATAAGGCACCTGCAAGCTGCTGGGGAAGCCTCAAGTCTGCTGAGTGAGCCACGCGTGCCCTCAGCATTGGGACAGCCACCTTTCCCTCAGTGAGCCTCACATGCCAGGGTCAGCAAATCAAGAGGCACCAGCCATGCTGTAGGTGACTCAGAGCGAGTGCAGAGGGTCATGGTGGCCAGGGGCCAGAAGCAGGCAGAAAGCCATCGGGGCTGGGGAAAAGGCTCTGCTCTGCTTACAGCGTGGGCTGAGGGCTGGGAGAGCTCCATTTCCCCCTTGAGATGTTGGAGACGGGGCCTTTCAGCCTCCTGATAGGGCTGCAGGCAGCCAGAGGAGTACGACGACACAAGGCCGAGAGCAGCAAAGCAAAGAGCCAGCCGTGCACAGCACAGGGAGGTGGCCCAGTGCACAGCCAGTGTGGCACCCTGAAGGTGCCCACTGCACTCTCATGTGTCCCTGGCCTGGGAAGGACAGGAATGTCCGTGGTCCAAGAGGGCCTTTCTGTGGCCCCTTTGGGCTCAAAGCTGCTGCTCTTCTGGCTCAATGGGGCCTAAAGCCACAGAACTCGGCCTCCCCCACAGCAAGAGGAACAAGACTTCGGTATCAGGCAGTTGAGCTCAATGCCTAAGGCTCAGGGGCAGGGGCCTCCAGTCTGGAGCACAGGGAGGGCACACGCCCAGCCCCACAACTGCTGGCCTCACAGCCCTGAAAGGCCAGGAGCAGGGTTCCACGCCTGATTCCAGGGGGTCCCTCCAACGGGCCACCGACCTGGAAGCGCCAGAGCAGCCGGCTGTCAGGATCAAGGCGGCTGCCAGGGGGCTGCTTATGGCCTCTGCCAGCCAATTGCTCAGGGCTTAGCAGCGCCCCAGCCCCTCAGGGTCTCCCCCAGCCTGGCCAAGCTTGCCGGCGGCAGCGCCGCAGACCCAAAGCAGCTCCGGAGCAGCCCCATCCAGAGGCACCTGGGAGCCCTCAGCAATGCAGCCAGCAGCACGCGGCCAGGAGGACACGGATAGCCCTTCCTGCCCGGCACAGCGCTTGAGGCCATCTCCAGGCACCACTCTGTCAGGGATCCCTGCAGCTCCGGCCCCTGCCCAGCTGCTCTGTGGCCGGCACAAAGGCTTCAGCAGAACCACCAAAGGCCGAAGTGGCTTCTGGCTATTTTCCCTGTAACACTGCACACCTGGGCAGCTGGCTGAGCACAAGCACCCTTTTCCCCCTCTTCTCCTATGCCCTACTGACCCTGTGCAGGACTGGGACTCTGTGTATTGTAAGATATTCTATTCTATTCTACTCTAAGATATTCTATACTCAACAAAAAGGAAAATACAAACAGAAAAATCTCGAAGAACAAAAAGAAAATCCCTGCTGGCTCAAATGGCTCCAGCAGACAGTCTTGCAGATCATCTCTCTGCAGAGCTCCAGCAGAACAGCAAAGCAGTGCCGCACAGACGAGGCCGTTTCCTCCATGCACTGCGGAATTGATCTCGCAGCTTACGCCATGGGGAGTAGGGAGCTCTCTGTACGGCCCGGAGAACTAAACAAGATTCAACTGCAGCATCTCTGATTGCAGGACTGCTGTCATAGGCCATTTCTTCAAGGGCTGCAAGAGAGAGGAACAGAGGCAAGGTCAGATCCCGCATGTGCAGGGAGCCGAGGAGATCCCCCTGCCAGGGCCATCCCAGTCGGCTCTTGCCATGGCCCGCAGGGAGCAGGGAGCAAGGGGATCAGCCCGAAGCTGCTGGCCACGAATGGCACACGTGGCCCTGAAATCTCTGTGTGTTCTGCCCACGGGTGCAGATCCCTCCGCAGCCGGAGCAGGGCTTGCAGCTGCCCCCTCCGGCCCCCGCGGTCAGCCCGCTGCCCTCACTCACTCACCAGTGCAGATCAGCTGCAGCTCTTGCTGCTGCCCCCTCAGGTGCCGCCCGGCCATGCCTGTGAACACAGAGCCTGTCACGGCCCCAGCGGCACAGTACCCTGCCAACGGCGCTGCCGGCGCTGTGGCCACACAGGCTGCTGGCCTGGCAGGGCTCAGCCCGGCCCTTGCCGCACGCTGCCGCCCCAGGGCACGGCTGCCAGACGGCGGCAGTAGCAACGCCCAGGCCAGGCGGGACTCCACGGCGCTGGGTTGGGCTGACGCTGCCGGGGCAGCAGACGGGGCTGGGGCCAAGCTGCCGCCGGGCCGGGGAGGAGTCCGGGCTCGAGACTCACCCATGAACCTGACGGCCGCCTCTCGCAGGGGCTCCTGTGGGCTCTGCAGGTAGCGCAGAGCCCGGCGCAGGTGCTCGGCCGCTCGGCTCCTGTCCTCTGACAGCTGCAGAGAGTGGCAGGAGGGAAGGGTTGGCGCGGGCTCAGCTCCTGGGCCGGGCGCTGCCTGCGCCCAACGCCGGCCTCCCCTGCCCCCACAGCCCTGAGGCGCGGCCACCAGCCGCTGGCCAAGGGCTCCCGAGGGGAGGGGGCGGAGGGCCGGCTGCTGCCCGGGGAGCCGCGGTGCCGCCCCGCAGCCCTGCCGGGCCGGGGCTCTAAGGCCACCCGGCTCGGGCCCACGGGAGCCTGGAGAAGAGCCCGCGCGGCCTCTGGCTGCAGCAGCGGGCACAGCTGCCAGCCCCGCACGCTGAGCACCACCCTCAGGGACCTTGGCCATGCTAAGGCTGGGGGTTCTCGGCTGCTCTTACCAGGCACTCGCCAAAGCTCTGATCCAGGTGTAGCATTTGTTCGATGTCCCTCAGGAATCTGGCTGAGGAATGCAGCGTTTCCCGGGAGGCCTGGAGAGCAGCAGAGACGCAGAGATGGCCCCACAGTCCAGGGCACAGGAGCATCCCAGTGGCACAGGCTGGAGGAGGCTGCAGCCCGCAAGGTGCCAGGGCAGGAGGCAGCCCATGCCCCTGCCTGGGGGACAGCAGGTGGCCACAAGTGCTCACCTCAGCAACAATCTGATTCTCATCATGGCAGTGGAAGTAGAGAGGGAGCAGGCTCTGGTGCACGTGGGACTTGAGGGCCTTTCTTCCCTCTTCTGTTAATTAGTCCAGCATCTCTTGAAAGACAGCCATGGAGCTCAGCTGCACCTGGATATCATCCTGGATGAAAGGAAAGGGCAAAAGACCTGAGCATCATCTGCTTCAGGCCCCCCAGGGCACAGGCGTGCATCTGCACAGGGCACCAAGGGTCCGGACAGCAGCCAGTGGCCATGGCTGTGGGCACAGAGCCTTACGCTGTCAAAGAGTGGCAGGAGCGCCTCAGCCAGCTGCAGGGCGATGGGGGTGGCTATTGGGCCACCATTATCCAGGAGCAAATATCTGAGTAGAAGGATGGTCATCCTGATCATGTCCCTGTCATTTTCCTCCAGGAGCTGCACAAGACTTCCAGTCAGGCTCCGCAGTTTTTCGGCCTGTCCGGAACACCACTTTGTGAAAGGCTGCCCTGCTGCCGCAGGGCCCAGAGGCCAAAGGTCTGTCCCGAAGCACTGGGGCAGCTGAAGCGGGAGGCAGGAGAGCTGGGAGCAGCTGACCTAGCGGCCGAAACCCATGCAAGGCCAAGCGACAATGTTGCCCAGCCCCACGCTGCCTGCACGGCTTCAGCCACTGCCCCCTTCTCACCATCAAGGGATTCTTGCCCAGCACTACGAGGCCTCGGAGGGCCAAGTAACGCCTGGCCATGTGCTCGCTCCGCAGGTTCTGTGCCAGGATCTCCAGAAAACTGTCACTGCATTCACTCAAGTCCAGGCACTCGAGGACCTGAAAGGCACAGGTTAGTGACAGGGGAGCCGGCCGGCAGGAGCCCGGAGCTGCACAGGGCCGGGCCCAGGCAGCAGCACAGGGCACGGGCACTGTCCTGGCAGCTGTGGCTGCCAGAGGCCAGAGGGCTGGGAGGCGGCTCAGCCAGGCAGCGCTGGCCTTGAGGCTCACCTCCACAAGGAATGCCAGGGCAGGGAAATCCCAGTATGGCATCTCTTCACCGAGCATGGCGAGCAGGTAGAATGCAACCGCGGAACAAAAGTGGATGGCTAAGCGGCAAATTTCTCTGAAGAGGGGAAAAAGGAAACAAGAGCCTGAGCTAGTGAGGCAAACCTCTCCCAGGCGTGACTCATCCAGTTCTCATCTTTCCACAGCACCCTTCCAGCAAAGGGGCGTGGGCCATTTGGCAGTTGGTTGCTCATGGGCACCCTCCTCTGCCAGCCTTTTCCAGTCTGCTTGGCCGTTCCTTTAGTGACAAGGCTCTGTGGCCCATGGCCACCACAAACACTTTGTGGGTCATCTGGGCACAGAGCAGCAATGTCAGAGGCAGTGGGGAGAAGGGGGTCTCACCTGGCAAGCAGAGCCACGGCAAAGTGGTGAGTGTCAAGAGAGAGCAGCGTGTCCCAGGCACACCTGCGCTCCATTGCCACCACCACATCCTCACAGCAGAGAAGGCAGAGCAGGGACTTCAGGGTGTGCACTGCAAACCTGTGTGCAGAGCAAAGCCCAGGTCACATTGGCAGCACTGGCTCCTTAGCAGGCCACGTGGCAGGGACAGGAGGAGTGGCATGGAACACCTGTTGGGGCTGGTGGCAAGGCCGTGCTCTTCCTGGCATCCCTTCCAGAAGGTGTCGACCGCCTCTGGCATATCCAGAGTGCTGAAGAACACTTGGAATAGCAGATGCACAAATAGGCGGGGGAAATACACCTTCAATATCCGTGGCAGACAGGGCACCTGGAGGATCTTCCACATCACCACAGTTGCCTGCAAAGGACAAAGCCCACCGAGACAGCGCTCAGTGCCGAGGGGTCCGTGTGGCAGGGCCCAAGCTTAGCAGGGAGAGGCCCGGAGAGACCTTGGCAGGGGGAGCACGGGGCCTGGTGGGCCTGAAGCTGCCCCTGGGCTAGGTTTCAGGCCAGCGCCTGAGGCAGGGAGATGCAGTGGGGGAAGGAGGATGCAGAGCTGCTGGAGAGGCAGCCTTGGGACCAGCAAAGGCCAGTTGCAGAAACTCACAGCCAGGGCAAAGACAGCCGTTTCGTCCCCATCGGAGGTGCAGGTGCTGTGCTCTGGCCAGCTCCCCAGCACATCCAGGAGGATCAGCTGCGCCAGCTCCACAGTCCTGGCTGAGCCCATGATGGTCTTCCATATGGCCATGGCAGCTCTGCAGGGTTAGAGCTGTGTCTCAGGGACGTCTCAGACAAAGCACCAGGGGCAGCTGAGCTGGCTGCCATTTCTGCCTGGGCCCACTGCCCCCCTGCCAGCAGCAGCCCGACAGCCCAGGCCTTTGGGGACAGAGCCCTGAGAGGCGGCAAGGGAGCATGGCAGCAGCCTGAGGGGCTGTCATAGCAGGGCTGGGAAAGGGAGCAGCCAGAGGGCCCTGGAACTCTCTGTTGCTCAGACACCTGGGCAGGCTGTACAGGGTGATGGGCTGGGGAGGCCTGAGCCCTGTGGGCAGGTGGGCCCCATACCTGTCACAGGACGGGGCCACATGCAGGAGCATCATGACTGCGTCATTTGGCTGTGCTTCGGTGAGATGCAGCAGGGTCTTGTCCAGCCTGTGCTCAGCAGAATCATCGGCCATGAGCCACTGGTGGATGTAGCTCACCATGGTGGGCACCTGGAGAAGGCACAGGGAGACTTGGAAAGCTGCCAGAGGGAGCAATGTTCCCAGCTTCCCCAGAGAAGTGCTTCCCTTCCCACCCCACTGCCATGCGGCCTGAAAGGCTCACAGCAAGCAGCATGCATGGCTGGGGAGGCCAAGCAATTGCTGGGAGGATCAAAGCCTGGCCACAGGCTGCTTACTTGCTTTGGAGTGTATAAATGTTCCTCTACAAGCATAGAGAGCAAGGCAGCACTGGTCTTGCTTTGGAAGATGGGCGATTACAGTCTGAGGCCTAGGCCCGTGGCGATGGTCTCTTCCTCCTCAATACTCTATAGGAAGCTGCAAACGAACTGTAGGAGAAGGGCAAGAAGCCGGGGATGTTGCATGGAGTGCTGTACACACGGTGCTGGGCTGAGCAGGGACAGCAGGTCCAGCCCAGGTGGAGGTGGCTGCAGGTACCTGCGCTGTTCTGCGGAAGCGGCCACGGCTGGGCTCCTGCTCTTGTGTGCGCTCCAGGGCTGCATCTGGCAAAGAGCGAGCGCAGCCAGAGATGAGGGACTGTGGGAGAGGCCGGAGAGCACGGCCCAGCCCTGCACTCCCCAGGAAGGGAGAGCCCCGGGATGGCCCAGGGGATGGAGCACAGCCACTGCGGGGTGTCTGCCCGGCCCCTCTTCCGTCCTGTCCGTGCGCATGTCCCCAGGGGATAGCATGGCACAGCACGGCATGGCACGGTGTGGGGCCAAGCTGGCAGCAGGCTCCAGTCCTGTGGCCCAGCTGTGCCACTCACCCTCGTGCGGTGGCTGGAAGGGCACCACCGCTTCAGTCTGCTGTGCCGGGGCAGCTCCAGGGCCTTCTTCCTCCTCCTCCACCCAGGCATGCTCAGGCACTGCCGGGTGTCTCTGCTCCATGTCTCTGCCTGGATTTGTGGTTACTTGCAGGAGAGATGCCCTGGAAAAGCTCCAAGTCACCAAATCAGGCAGGGTGCCTGGAAGGCACCTTCAAGTAAGAAGCCTCAGGAAGGCTACAGGACAGCAAGTCCTGCACTCGGTCTCAAGGCCTCCTGCCACAAGGACAGGAGACTCCTGACAAGAACTGTGGTCTGGCCTCAAGGGCACCTACAAAAGAGAAGCCTCAGGGAGACCACGGGTCAGCAAGTCCTGTGGTGTGGCCTCGAGCTCAGCTGCAGGAACCAGGCTTCAGAAAAGCTCCGTGTGGGACGCGAACAAGCGCGCTGGGCGGGGGCTCCTCACGGCACCGCTCTGTCCCGTCCTGTCCCGTCGCGTGCTCTGAGCACTGTGGCGTGCTCTTGTCACTGCCAGCTCCTATGTCACCAGGTGTCACAGAGGTCCCTTGGACACCTGGTTCCATGTCACAATGACTGTGTGGCACTGTGTCACCAAGGGCCCTTGCACACACTGCCGCCTGCCTTGGCGCCAGCCCCAGCCCACCCAAAGTGGCCCAGGTTGGAAGGAATGGCTGGCGCCAGGAGTCTAAGCCAGGCCAACAGGATCTTTAAGAAGGGCTCAGAGCATCAGCGAACACTGCCCTGCTCTGTGGGCTCAGGGCAGCAGAAGGAGCCCCCAGGGCTGCCGTCGCAGCTGTTCTGGAAAGGGCACGGGGCCTTGCAGGGAAGCTGGCACGGCCTCCTTGGGACATGTCCCGGCTGGTGGCCGTCCTGGTGTGACACCGCACAAGGAACGTGTGGGCCCGAGCATGAATGCTGCTCTGAGGCCTGGGGCCCAGGGAGCGCTGACATCAGCAGGTGTGGCAGAGTCCCTGGCCAAGCAGACCTGCCACCCCCCGAGCCCTGGCAGCGCTGGTGCCTGACTCCTGCCCCAGAGACCTGCGCCCCCAGGGAGCTTCTGTGCCAGAAGGAGCCAAAGCCCACGTGCATGGGGGGCTGTGCTCCTAGCTGCAGGGGCTGATGGCAGGAGCACCTGGAGCAACTGCTGGCACACTTGGTCTCTGTCAGATGATGTTGCTCCTTCCTGAAATGCATTTTTCTCATGGAAGGCATTGGCAGTAGCACCAGAGCACCATCCATTGCTGAGTTTCCCAGGGCAATTAGATTGCAAAGTTAACACTCTGAAATTTCCTTGTGCTTTTCTCACTCTCTTTCCCACATTCTGGAAAAAACAGAATCTGCCCAGCCTCTGCTATTCTCAGCTTCAGTTGCTGCATGTCTTGCTCTGGCAGCTCATGTCCAAACAAAACTGTGTCCCTGCTGAGCACAGCAAGAAGCGGCCACAAAGTGGCAAGTTCCCCAGTGAACATCAAGGCAGATACGTGGAAGTGCAGAGGATAAGGACAACTCTGGGAGGAGAAGCTCTTCTGTATCTCTGATGATGGTGCCCACACCCTGAAGCAGCAGCCAAGAGAAGCGCTGGAAGCAGATGGGCGCAGTTTTGGGCAGCACAATATCAAAAGTTATGAAACCATTAGCCAGAATGCAAAGGAGGACTGCAAGGAGGGAGTGTGGCCTGGAGGGGAAGCCCTAGATGCAGCTGAAGCCACTTTGTTCAGCCTGGAGGAGAGCAAAGGGCATCATTGTGATCTTCAACCTCCTCCTGAGGGGAATCAGAGGGGCTGCTGCAGCTCTCGTCACTGTTGGGACCAGTGACAGGACTGGAGAAAAGGGCAGGAAGCTGGGACAGGGCAAGTTTCATTTCCGTATCAGGAAAAGGTTTTTCACCCAGAGCACGGTCGGGCACTGGGACGGGTTCCCCATGGATGCAGCCCAGCGGAGCCCGGGCTGGCTCTTGGGAAAACTGCGGCGCTGCGCCAGGAGTGGGGAACGGCCAAGGCGTGGGTTCTGCCTGCGGCTGACCCTGCTGAGCCACTGCTCAGTGGTTCAGGATCTACTAACTGCAGCACAGAGCAGCCAAAGAGAAGGAGGAGGCTCCTCGATTGTGAGGTTCCACAGGCAAAGGTTTATCCCCAGGGAAGGATTCAGCAGCATAGAGCCGCCAGCACTTCTGTGCATGAGATTTTTATCGGGGTACAACTCAGGGGGGCGGGTACAAAGGATTGAGCAATAAGGAATCTGCAGGGGAGAAGCGAGGGGATTCCATCAGTTGCTTGGCACTAATTAGGACAGATGAGAGGAGAGGATAGGTCACATGGGCCAGAGGGGCTTCCAGCAATAGGGAATTCCAAAGGTGTGGTGCAGTCAGGGATTGGTCCAAGGCAAAAGTGACAGGGAAGGTTCAGGAATAAAGAGCTGGATTATCTTGAGAGGCAGGGAAGGAGCTGGAACAAAGAGTGGGGAATGGCATGAGGGACAACTTTGAGGGAGGGCAAAACCTAGGGGTAAACCAACTTGGGGAAAATACGGGGTACATGAAAAGAAACCATTCTACCATAACTGATAAATAAACACGAACCGGAACACCCCAGGGAAATGGGCACAGCACCAAGCCCGTCTGAGTTTGAGAAGTGTTCGAAGAACATTGAGCAGTCACGCAAGCTTTTAGACACTACATCAAAAGTAGAAAGTGTATGATAGTCAAGAGCGGGAAAAAGAGGTCCCTGCAGCCATGGTGGCAGCTCTGGATCGGCACCAGGGAGAGGACGGATGTAGGCGTGGTTGAAGCAGAGGCAGGGGCGAAAAGAGCAGAGGCAGAGGAGGTTCAAAGCAGCCACAGACCAAGGTGGGCCCAAATCAATGTGCATCTTGTAAGAAATCAGGACACTGGAAATAGGGCCAGTGCCCAGAGTTAGCAGACAAAGTACACTAAACTCTTGCAGCCACTCTAGAGGATAAGTAATGTCCGAGACTTGCAATTCTTACCCTAGCAGGCCACTGTTTAAAATACAGGTAAAGAATGATGAAGAAGTTGAAATTTTAAGAAATAGTGGAAACACATTTTCACTCTTGAATCAAGCACTGATACCCAAAAGTGAAAACTATCTTCAAGCACTAGGAGCAACTATAGAGCATCCATAAAATGCATTCTTCCTGAAACCACTTCAATGTAAAATCAAGAAGAAAATGGGAATACATCAGTTTCTTTATTTCCCAAACTCACCCAAATCTGTCCTATGCAGGGATTTTCTTGAAAATTTGGAAGCAACAGTTCCGTTTAGAAAAAGAAAACTTCAATGGAAGCTACCTGAAGACAAATGGGCGGTTTTAGCAGTAGGACTGACAATTGACACCAGACCAACAAACAAGAAGAACTAGTTAGAGGAAGTATTGAATCAGGTATACCCAAGAGTATGGGATACTGATAGCCCAGGGAAATCAAAATGAGCAGACCCTATGAAAATTGAGCTACAGACAAGAGTTAGGGCAGTCAGAAAGCAATACCCTTGAAGATTAGAAGCTAGGAAGTAAGTCGAACCCAAATAAGTTCGGATCCCCGAACACTCCCAGGACTCCAAAATGATCCCCCACATCTCTGTACAGCCCTCCGGAAGCTCTCCAAACCCTGCAGGACATCCCAGTGCCATCCCAATTTTGCTCAAAGCCCACTCTGGATGACCCTGGAGCAGAACCAAGACCCTCTATATTCCTCTAGAACTCCCAGCCAAGCCACTGTGGGCTCAGTTTCCCCAAGCTCAGGAGACCTGGGTGCTGCCAATCTCTTTCCCCACTCTGAGGGCTTTTCCTCACTCCAGGACGCCCATCTCCTCCATTGTCACTCACTCCGTGGTGCCACCAGTGACAGACCCTGCTGACAGCCACGAGCAGGAGCAGGAACAGGGGGGCCCTGCCAATATTCACAGCCACTGCTGGGGACAGAGGGGACACACCTTGGACCCTGGAAGTCCTGAACATCCCGGCGACCCTGCGTGACTCCACCTGTGACCCAGGGTGAGCCAGATGTCACCTCCAGGACCACCTAAGGTGTGAGTGCCTTGAACGCGTAGTGCCCGTCCTGTCCCAGCAGGTTGGTGGCCATGCACTGGTAGGTGCCTGAATGTCTCACATCGATGTCCCCAAGCTCCAGGAGGGGACCCCGAGCCACCTCGTGCCCCTTGTGCAGCCAGGTGACAAGTGCTGAGCCCACCTGCACTGAGCAGCGCAGGGTCACGGCATCACCTGCATGCACCTGGTGTGCCAGGGGACCAGGGGCGATGGTGGCATTGGCCACGGGCACTGCGGGGACAGAGACAGGGCTGAGGGCACTGGGCAAGGCGGAATAGCGGTGCGGTGGGTGGAGTCACCCCCAGCCCGAGGGTCCTGCTCACCCAGGATGGTGACATTCAGGAGGACACTCAGCCACACTGTCCTGGCATTGGTACTGACCACTGTCATTGTCCCCAACATGGCGCAGCTCCAGGTGGGGGCCGGTGCCTGGCAGTGCCCCTGAGCCCTCCCGGTGCCAGGAGGACAGAGGACCTGTCCCAGCAGCCACCGCACAGCTCAGCACCAGGCGGTCCTTGAGTGCCACCTGTGCCCCTGGGGGACTGCGCCCACAGGGGGACCCCTGAGTGTGGGACCTCTGCAGGAGGGGGGGACAGCAGGGGACAGTGAGGGACCTGGGGGGCTGTCAGGGAGGGGCAGGGGAACCCCAGTGAGGGCAAGGGGGTGCAGAGATGAGGGGTATGGAAAGGAACTCTGAAGAAGGATGCGGGTTCAGGGAGAGGACACTTGGAGAAGAAGAGGGGGGACCTCAGGAAGGGGTTGGTTTGGGGCACTGTGGGGGTGTCGCTATAGAGCACAACAGAGCAAAAAACACCACAACTCCATCAGAAGGGTGTAAAAGAGAGATTTATTATAGTTTTTTTAATAGTTTTTCAAGATATTTACATTTACTTAAAAGACACATTCAGTGCCCATTGGTCGTAAGAGAGAAACAAAGTTCTCAGTAGGTGTACAAGGAGCCACGTCATTCTGTGAGCCAGCTAGAGTCCGTATCTTTTAGCTTTCTCTCCTTCATCATGTCTCCGTGGTGACAGCCTCGGTGTCTTCCTCGGGAGAGATACGAGGCTTTCCTTATCTTTAGGAAGCCTTTACTGACGCACAAGAACAGCACAAAATGCCTTTCCTACAATTCCCCCTTTTTGTATTTGACCCAGAAACACAACTGCTAAGGACTTTTGCAGGGTCCTTGCAATAATCCAAGCAGACAGAGGATCCATTCTTCATTCACTTACAGATAACCAACTTCTTCCAACTCCACAACACACACCCTCACAATCCTAACATTCATATACAAACAAGGTCCATAAAAACAGATCTTCAAATACCATTACAGACCTCACAATTTTCAGACGACACATTTGTAGCAGAATGACACCTTCACCTCTAATCAAATAACTTTCTCCCACACAGAATCAGAGACCAAGTCATCTGCCTAGTCACCACTTAGAACCAAGTAGCATCCACTTAACTTTACAATTGGTTGCTGCTCTCATAACCAACCTAATTGCTCGAAGTCTGGACTTCAGCAACTAATTCAACCCTTATGCAAAGGCAACATTTCTCCCTGAGGTACATCAAATTCCCCTATTTTTGGAACTGTGTGTGCCCTGCAAAAGGAAATGGTACAAGACACATTTCTCAGTACTACCAACCTCTCTATAGGAGAATTCAAAGAAAAGAAGCAAAAGTAACATCCATTACCTTAAATTTTTGATTTTCAGCGTAAGCCTGTAACTCCCTTTACTCTGTCTTGAATTACCATCTTTACCATACATTCCTTGAGGGTCCATGCTTCCATCCACCTAATAATCAACGCAATTACCTACTCATTTTACTTCTGCTGTAGAACTACTTATCCTGTCCTTTTCTTTGGGTTCCAAATAAGGTTTAACGAAATGGACAGAGACACAACGATGTCCATTTTCTGTTAAAATGCATGCATATCCTCTTCCCCATGTTACTAATTCCACTGGGCCAGTCCACCTTTCTGTGATTAAGTCTTTTACCCATACCTTAATACCTTTCTTAAAGCTTGGCTGTTTTGAATTCAAAGACAGAAAATGATAGAATATAGGAGACACATGTAAGTCAGGTAAAGGACGCAAAAAGTTTAAGACATAAATGGCTTTGTCTAATCTCACTTGAGGCAATTCCCTTTGCATTCCCCATTTTTGTTTTTGTACCTAGCACTTCAACACACCATGATCACGTCCAATAATTGCTTGGCCTGTTGAGGCATAAGGAATACCAGTGGAATGATCAACACCCCAGGCACAAAAAACCACCTGGAATTTCTTTGAAACATATGCCGGGCCGTTATCCATCTTTACATGTGATGGAACAACTAAGATGGAAAAGGTGTGGCAAAAATGATAAATAACATCCCGAGATGTTTCACCTGCCAACGCTGAGGCAACCATGGCATGAGAAAAGGTGTCAATTGTAACATGAACATACTTTGACAGCCAAATTCAGGCATTTTTGTAACATCTGTTTGCCATTCTTGCAAAGGGAGTAAGCCTCTAGGATTAGTACCGTAATATTGTGAAACATGAGATGTATGACGATGAGGGCAAGAAGAAATAATTGACTTTGCTTCACTATGTGATAATTTAAATTGCTGCTGTAGTGTCTGAGCACCGTGATGAAAATTTGGTGAGATAGAACAGCTTGCTATAACACATTAGGCACCATTTTTACTGCTGAGGCAGCCACAAGGGAATCCACATAGGCGTTACCTTCAACAAAGAATCCAGGTAGCGATGTATGGCTACAAATATGCATAATGAAATAAGAATGCTTTTAATTATGAATAACAGTCCACAATTTCAACAACATAACAAATAATGGTTTCTCCTTTACATTATAAAACACAGCTTGATCCAACTGTATTACTAAATTAGCATCATGAACAGAATCAGTAACTATATTTACGGAACTAGGAAATAAGGTAAAGGCTAAGAGTATGGCACAAAGTTCAATTAATTGAGGAGACTCTTGTTGAACCATTACTTCATATTCCTAGTGGTCATCTTTCTTCCAGTCTACAGCAGCTTTTCCAGTTCTTCCTGATCCATCTGTAAAAACTGGCACAGCTAAAAACTGTCACAGCTTCCCCTGGCACAGAAGAGCAAAGTTGTTTCCCCTGAAAAGGAATCCTCTTAGTGAAATTCAAAATAGGATGAGAAGGTGTGCTGGTTTGATGGGGAAATGGAAATTCTGGGATGCTGTAGTCAAACCAATGTGTGCTCAGATTTTAATATTGGCACCTGATGTAGCCAGTGAGGTTTGGACACACCTCTGAGAACACACAGGAGTTAAAAACCAGAGCTGCGCCCCTGGGAAGCTCTCTTGAGACTTCGAGGGAAAGAAGTCAGATCTCCCTCCACCGTCCAGCTGCTGCTGCTGGGTGGGGGAGAGGCAGCCATGTGGTAGGCCTGGGCCTGGACAGAGATGGGGGGGAGAGGAGGCCCTTGAAGATAGAAGGGTGGAGGAGCACCAAGAGACATCGGGCAGCCTCCCCTCCCCCCATCCCCAGGAGAGAGAGAGAGGGAGAGCCGGCATCTGAATTTGATAGCGGCCGGCCCGGCCCAGAACGAGAAGAGGGGGGAGTGTGGGGAGAAGGTGCCCGGCCAGAGCAGCGTGGGAGTTCCGGAGCTCTAAGACAAGCAGAGACTGAAATTTTTAACCCTTTTCTTGCATGATTGAGACCTTGCAAATGCTGATCCTCCTGAAGCTGAATGAGAAGAGAGATAAGCGATGAGATAAGAAGGGATTAGCCACGAAGAAAGTAGAGAAGACTCTTGAATGAGGGGAGAGATGATAGAGTAGCCTTTTGGCTGGACTTTTTTTGTGTAGCCATAGACTGAACCATTTTTTTTCCTGTGACATAGAGACTGCATTTAGGGGGAGGCAGTGCCTCAGAACCAGGAGGGTTCAGTGTGGGTACCCCTCAGCCCCAGGGGGTGGAAAAACTAGAGGGGACAGATGTCCGGAAGGAAAGACTGTGCCTTTTTTAGAGTGAAACAAGACATCCTTGAAAGACAACCCTAGAAGCAGTTCTGGTCCATGCACAGTAGTGAAAGCACTAAGCATAGAAGGAAGGTGTCACAATAGCAAAGAACTTTCCGAGCAGTGCTGAGTGACATAGAAGCACACGAAGTTTCAACGTGTTTCCAGGAGAAGCCTATAGTGCAAGAAGGACTCCTCTCCTCTTCATGAACTGAGGATTGAGTATTCTAAAGAGTGGTGCCAGACTGAGAGTTAGTGATTTAGGAGAATGTATTGCATTGAGAAATTTGGTGGAGGGGAGGAGAAAATTACTTTTGTAAGGTTTTCATTTTCCTTGTATTTTTTTTTCTTCTTTTCTTGTAGTTTAGTTAATAAAGTTTTCTTTATTTCTAAGCAAGAGCCTGCTTTGCTTATTCCTAGTCACATCACACAGCAGACACCAGAGAGAAGGTATTCTCATAGAGGCACTAGCATTGTGTCAGAGTCCAACCATGACAGAAAGTAAATGATATACTATTTGACCTGTAAAGGAAGATAAAGCAGATTGTAGCTCATGATTGTTTTGAAAACACCACTCAAAATACCATTGTTTTACTGGTATGACAATAGTTACAGGACCATGGCCTAAGGTGTCATGGCAGCGTCTGCGACCTTTGATAATGATGTCTGCAAAAAGCTTGTACAGACCTGGAGCTGTTTTTCAGGACCTGAAAGATAAAAATATCCAGTCCAAAAGATATGCAATTTTTCTTCCCTTTTATCATTCTATTAACACAACAATCTGCATGATATTTCATCATCTCTCAAAATAAAGAATTGCACACCAACGGAAACATCTATCCTTGTAACAAATCCAGATGTCAAGGCTAATTCAACTTCTACAGCCTTTTTTGCTGCAGTGGTCAAATGTCTCTCATCGGTAGAGGAAGTTTTCCCTGATAGTAAGTCATACAAAGGTTGTAGTTGGTGATTAGTTATCCCCAAGTATGGCCTAAGCCAACCTATTGCAACAACCAATTTCTGCACATCAGCAGAGGTTTTAATTTCAATGTCCAATTTTACAGGTTAAGGCACAATTTGTGTATTGGTGACTATCAACCCCAAATATTTCCAAGGCATCTGT
The DNA here is from genome assembly GCF_028551555.1 of Melozone crissalis. Taxonomy (NCBI): domain Eukaryota; kingdom Metazoa; phylum Chordata; class Aves; order Passeriformes; family Passerellidae; genus Melozone; species Melozone crissalis. The sequence continues at coordinate 3,778,113 of NW_026535824.1, forward strand.
CTTTGAACTTCGTCTGGGGCGATAACCAAACCAACTAGAGTGTACACATCGTCCAGCAGTTTGAGGGCATTGGGTCTTCACATGCCCTGATTCTTCACAAGCTGAACATCTGGGTGAGGACTTTATGACTTTGCCAAAGCGGTCATTTTATGCTCAACCGAACCAACCTTTGAGCAAGCAACTACAAGATCAGACAGCAAGGAATCTCCCAGTAAAGAATCAATAATTCCCCTGCAATCATCGTTCGCATTTTCCTGTGCTAGCTGTCTGCATAAAATTTACCTCAACTTATCATCTTCTACTTGCTTCTCAAGGGCTGCAACAACCCTCTCCAAAAACTGCAGAAAAAGTTCCTTCACCCCTTGCTGGATGGTAATATACCTTGTTTTAGGACCTGCCATCGCCATTGTTTTAAGTAAGGCACTCATACCCAGCTGCTGGGCCTGTGCCAGAACCAGGGGGTCCCATCTTGCCTGTAAATACAGGTTAGAGAATGGTCCATTGCCCAGCAAGGCATCAACTCCCACAGCATGACGTAGATCGTGCTGAGGTAACTGCATATTGTCCAATGCTATTCTTTCAACCATTTGTTTCCAGGTAGCTTGAGACACACCATACTGCACTGGCTGAAACAGAATCCTAGAAAGGTGAACAATATCATGAGGGGCGAGTACATCAGCATTTAAAACACGAATCACTTGCATCACCTGTGAAGAGTTAACACCATACTGATCTACTTTTGACTGAAAGTCCTGTACAACCCTCCATGCAAAAACCTGATGACTATCTTGTCCTGAATTAGGAGCAGCTTTGAAAACAGGAAAAGCCACAAGCCCACCAGAAGCAGCAGCAGCAGCAGCCATCTCCATCCTTTTAGGTGGACCTATTTTCTCTAACAAATTCCAATCTCCCACTTCAGCTGCTTTCATTCTCACATGCTCCCAAAATTGTAAAGAGTGTAAAGGAGTCACAGCCACCTGGCAGGGAGGCAGAGCACAAGAAACAGCTGGCCTGGATCTGCTACGAGGTCTAACAAATTCCTGGGTCTTTTTAGGTGTACTTTCAACTGGCAGTTCATTGTCAGAACTATCACTAGACAAAGAAGGACACAATGTTAAGGATTGAATTTTTCAACCAGTTCAGGAGGGAGGAGGAGGGCAGACGGTGCAACAGGGGACTGAGCAGAGGCAGATGACTCGAAGGAGGGCAGAGAAGGGGTGGATGGCTCAAGGGAAAGCAGGGGCTGGAGCAGCCGACCAAGGGGAGGGTGAGGGGGGAGCAGATGGCCCAGGGGGAGACAAAAGGGCCAATGACCCAGCCTGTTTTTCACTTCACTTCTGTAACTTCATTTTTGCTAACTGCTGTGCAGGCGTAAGATACTTTGGTTTTGTACTCAGTTCAATTAACAGCTGAGCAGGTGAACTATGCACAGGTTTAACATGGTCTTCTGGAGATAAATACCAAGAAACAGTCTTAGCCTGCCGTTTGATTCTCACAATAGCAAACCCTGGGGGAACCTCCACAACAGCTGCAGCAGCCTCCTCAGGGGGAGATACATTGACAGGCTCAGCCTCATCTTCCACCTGTTCCTCTCCTTCAGTTTCTTGCTCTAATTCCTGCTCCTCCAGTTCCTCCCCGCTATCTTGTTCTGCTTTCCATTCCTTCAATGCCTCATACAACAGTCTCCAGGTAGTAGCCAAATGGACAACCGTCTTATCCCCCTTAGATATCACTTCCCCTAGTCTCTTCCAAACCTCTTTCCATGCCCAGACACTGAAGGCATTGTCGGCATCAGCTTCAAAGTCCTGTGATTTACACCATATCAGTAAGCTACAAAGAGCATAATCAGAAGCTTTAACATTTTTCCTTTTCAATAAAGATTTCCATGTGGACAAAATAGTCCTTTCCTTGTTTGATAAATTATGTCCCATTATTTTTCCCAATTATTCACCTCGAATCAGATGTTTGAATTAGGTCTGGACCTCTGCAGCATCCTTGCTGCCTTCACTCAGTTTTAGGGTACCCTTCACCTTTTTTCTCTCTTTTTTCTTTCCATTTTTTACAGTCCAGTTGCAATCAAGGGGGGCAGGCACCAGATGTGGCTATAGAGCGCGACACAGAGCAAAACACCACAACTCCATCAGAAGGGTGTGAAAGATTTATTAGAGCAACATGTTGCTTTTATAGTTTTTCAAGATATTTACATTTACTTGAGACACATTCAGTGCCCGTAGGTCATAAGAGAGAAACAAAGTTCTCAGTGAGTGGCCAAGGAGCTACATCATTCTGTAAGCCAGCTAGAGTCTGTATCTCTTGTCTTTCTCTCCTTCATCGTGTCTCCATGATGACAACCATTGTGTCTTCCTCAGGAGAGATAGAGGACTTTCCTTATAATCAGGAAGCCTTTGCCGGCTCACAAGAACAGCACAGAATGCGTTTCCTACACTAAACTATAAAATATTTATCACATTAAAATATATTTTCTACACTGAGATTAGGGTAAAAAGGCTGACAATTTTTAGTGTATCAAAACAGTTAAAAAGTGACTAGAAAGTGCATTATATCAGAATAATTTGCAATAACCAATATAATAGTGAAAGCCAATGACTACATAGTCCTTCACAACAGAGAAAAGGTGTACTGGAGGATTTATTTACCTTCTTCTTATCCTACTCTGATTTTATCATCAATAAATTCAATTCATATCTCTAAATCATAAGCAGTTTTACCCGTGACAGGATTTGATGAGTGATCTCTCCTAGTCCTTGTCTCAACCCAGGAAGCCTTTGCTCAATTTTCTCTCCCCATCCAGGTGTGGAGAGCAGTGAGAGAGAGGCTGTGGTGGGTGCAGGGCATCCAGCCACTGTCCATCCACAGCCAGGCAGGGAGGAGGAGGAGGGTCCAGGTCAGGTTGTTGAGCAGACTGGTGTGGGATTTGCAGTTGTTCTTGGGCTATCTCAGTGTCTTGGGGACAGGTACAAAATTATATATTGCTGCATTTCTGGACTGGTTCCCCCACATGTCCCCCTGCAGCGGCAGTTTGCAGCCAGCCCTGCTCTGAAAACCATCAAAGGCCCTCCCAGAGCCTCTGCTTCGGCTCCCTTTGGGTTTTGTGCTTCTTGAAGAGCTGAGCAAACCACAGGCAGGCCTTTTTCCACCCACACAATTCTCACCTCTGCAGCAGCTCTAAAGCTGCCAGAATCAAAGCCAAGGGGGCAGGGGGGACCCTCAGGTGCTGGCTGCCACCTGGGCTGGCCAGAGCAGGGCTGGGCAATGGCCATCCCTGTGCAGTGGGGCTGGGCCATGGCTGGGCCCCACCCTTGGATGGCCACTGGCTTCACAGAGCAGGAGTTTGGGAGCTCCTTCCTGCCCAGGGCTCCATTCCCCAGCGGCTCTTGCCGGCTCAGGTCCTGCAGGGGACGAGCAAGAATGGAGAAGTCTGGACCCCCCCGGAGCTGCCATGCACCAGGACAGGAGTCCCTTGTCCAGCATGTGTCGCCCCTGGAATAGGGTTCCCCCAGGACAGGTACCCCCTGGTTGTGCCCTCCCAGGACAGAATCTGCCCTCCCCCGTGTGGCACTCAGCACAAAAGGCCTCTTCCTTCTTCTGTGCAGGAAAGAGAAAGTGTTGGGGGGGCACTGTCAGACACCCACATCCCCCACAGCCTCCCCAGCCCTCCCTGCAGACCCTTCAACTCTGCTTCCCCCACACTGGGCTTCCCTCAATCTGTTCCCTGCTCAGGTGCCCCCCAGGATCATGAAGGGATGAACTGGGGTCTTGTGAAATTGAGAGGCAAAATAATGGAAATGGAAATAAAGAGGGGAAAAAGCCCTTGGGGGCTGGGGGAACACAGACCCAGACCCTGTCAGAATCTCCCTGCCATGACCCTTGTTTTGCGGAGAAAAGAAGAAACCTCACAACTTTGTAAAAGTTGTAAAGCTCGGTATGCTTTTATTACGACGCGCCGGACGCAAGCCCCCCAAAAAGGCATGTGTGCCTCTGAAGACCTCGGGTCGTCTTTTATCCCCCTTCCAAATGCGTATGCATACAGTTTCACAATAAGTTCATACATATTCATTCTGTGTGACATTTAGCACTAGTTCTTCTTTATCAAAGGAATTTCTAAGTCGGGGGCAAATCGACCTTGTGGTCTTTCTGTTTTTCTTTCTCTGTCTCCTTGCTGTCTGGCATGCGAGTTTTTCCTTCAGCTTTGGCCTCACAGACTTTTCACCTTTCTTAGGCACTTCACTTAATTCAGAATGGATCTTTACTCTGTCTCACCCTCCCAAACCACAAGCACCCTGGGGGGACTTTGCTGAGCCCTGGGTCACCCCAAAATCTGATCCAGCCAGGGAAGGAGCTTTGACCCACGGGCTCACCAAGCCACTGCCCATTCCTGGCACCCTCATTCCCCAGGGATCCCAATCATGGGACCCCGATTCCTTCCATCCGCCCTCCCCTGGGCCTCCCATCCTTGTACTCCCATTCCCCAGGACCTCCCTGTCCCAGCACCCGATTCTCAAGGAATCCTCTCCTGTTCATTCCAACCCCTGAAAGGCCCCTTTCCCCAGGACCTTGATTCTCTAAGGAACCCCTATTCCCACGGGATCCCTCATTTCCCCAGCATCCCCACCTCATGACCCCAAATCCCTGGAGCCCACGTTCCCCTGGCACTCCCATCCCTGAGTCCCTCCAGCCCGGACGACCCCCATTCCCATGCCCCCCCCATGCCCAGTGAATCCCCAGTGATTCCCCCTCATCAGCACCCCCATTCCCAGGGACCCCCCATTCCCCTGGACAGTCATGTCCATGTCCCCCAAAGGCCCTGAGCCCCCCAGTCCTGGGAACCCCATGTCCCACCTTGTCCCACCCAGGCTTGTCCCCATCCTGTCCCCGCCCTGCTCACAGCCTGCGCCCAGCTTGTGACCATCCTGCCCCCACCAAGGGCCACCTACGCATGGGGATGAGACCTGACCTCGCTTCTTTCCCCTTTGGCTGAAGAGCAACCACCCAGGGGACAGCCACCCCCTGCAGCGAGTGACAGCCAGTGCACATGGCGGGGGACACCGGGATGGCCGGGAAGGTGGCACTGCTCCTGTGGCGTGAGTGCCCTGGGCACGGGCCTGACACCCCAGGGATGGGGAGGGGAGGGGGCACAGAGGGGCTGTGGGGTCCCCTGATGTCCTCAATGCCAGCAGAGCCAAAGCATGGGGTCTGCTGGGGTCATGGAGTGGTCATGGGGACAGGAGAAGGGGGACAGGAACATGGGGACAAAAAAGGCGGGACAAGGGTTTGGGGAGGCATCATGGGGCTGGTGGGGGTGACCTGTGCCAGCACAGGGTGGCCGTGGCATCCTCAGTTCAGAGGTGTCCACAGTGTCCCTATGTCCTGCCTGAGCAAGGGGTGGCTGCAGTGTCCCTGTCCACAAGGAGTCCATGTCATACAAGGACAGGTGGGGACAGCCCCTCACCCCCCCTACCCCTGTGCCTCTGTCCCCATGGTGCCACCCCCACTGAGCCATGTCCCTTCTGCCTTCCAGCCCAGACCCTTGGCCTCACTGGTGAGTCCTTGGGATGCCATGTCCCCACCCTGCTGTCCCCAGTCCCACACTGGGCCTGGCAGGCTGGTGTCTCCTGTCACCCACAGGTGCCCAGACCACCCAGCTCCTCGTGGAGCCCCCCTGGAGGCCGGCGGTGCTGTGGGACCGGGTGACACTGACCTGTCAGGGCTCGGGGACCATTGGTGCCACCACCTGGTACAAGGACGGGAAGCACTGGGGGCAGGTGGAATGCGACCACCTCAATGTCACCGAGAGTGGCACCTACACATGTGACAGGCCTGGCAGTGGGCGCAGCCCCCCCGTGAGAGTCGTAGATGGTAAGGGGGAATCTTAACTCATCACGGTGGCCCTCGATAGGTCTGGGTGGGCTCCATTTCGTAGGTGGCCTCACATCCCCCGCATGGCGAGAGCCTGTGCCCTGCACACAGGGAAATCCCATTGCACCCCAGTGCACCTCAGTGCACCCAGATGTCCTCGGTGCCGTGGGGACCCACCTAGGACCTCTCTCAAGCCCCTCAGTGAGATGGTAGTCTCCTGTCCTACAGACGAGCTGGTGCTGCAGATGCCAGCATGGGCACTGCTGGAGGGGGACACAGTGACACTGCGCTGCCGGGGCCGGTGGAACAGCCCAGTACCCAGGATGCGATTTTACCAGGACGAGAAGGACCTGACAGAGTCCCTCAGAGGGACCGAGCTGTCCCTGCAACCCCTGCAGCGGCACCACAGCGGCCACTACCTCTGCGAGGGCTTTCTGAGGTCCTGGCCATCACGGTCAGCACCAGTGACAGTGACAGTGCATGGTGAGCACCCTCATGGCTGGAACTCCAATCTCCTCATACCCCCAAAAATACCTCCCAGCAGACTCAGAGTGACAGTCCTCACCTCCCCTCTCCTTCCCTGAGCTCTTCCCTGTGCAAGTGCTGGAGGATTCCCCCAAACCCACTCTGTGGTCCCCCCTGACTCTCAGCTGCCTCAGCACCCCCAGCCCCCTGTGGCCCCGAGCCCCCCTCCTGCACATGTTCTATTGGGACGGGCAGGTGATGGGGGGCCCACAGGGGTCCCCACATCTGCTGGTGCCCACCGTGGGGGTCTCCCACTCGTGGAATTACAGCTGCCAGGTGCGCTCTGAGGGGGGGGCCGTGCTGAAGAGCAGCGCCCGGCTCCACGTCACGGTGCGCAGTGAAAGCGGGGATGGGCACTGGGAGCCCCCACAGCCTCCTTGAGCGCTCTGGTTGGGCACCTCCATGTCCCCCAGACACATTGTTGGGTCCCTCTGCCCAGTGTCCCCTCTCCCCTCTGTGGTGTGACCCCATTCCTGACATCTCCCACCACACCCATCCCCTCCCTCCCTATCCCCTCACACTGGCTGCCAGCCCCTCGCTGTGGCCTCAGCCCTGTCTGTGTCCCCGCAGTGCCTGTGGACAATGCCACCATCACACCCGGTGTCCTGGAGCTGACACCACGGGACACAGGGACATACAGGGACACAGGTGGGGTCACACAGTGTCACCAGGGAGTGCAGGACCCCTGGGGTGATGGGTGAGCCTGATGTGTCTCCCTCTGTTACTTGCAGCGGCCGCAGGGGTGAGTGGGGCCTTTTTGTTCCTGCTCCTGCTTATGGGTGTCATTGTGGCTTGGTACCACTCGCACTGCCTGGGTAGGTGACAATAGGGGAACAGGGGTCCTGGAGATCAGTGGGAAGGCCCCCAGAGAAGAGGGCCATAGGGCTGCACACACAGCCCCTGACTTGGGAGGGGCTGAGCCCCCAGTGACCATGGCTCAGAGCTCTGGGAGCTGTTGGAGGGTCCTGCAGGGATGTTGGGGGTTCTATCAGGGGTCCCCCTCCCTGCCAGGCACGGGGTTCTGGGAGTTCAGGGTGTTGGTGCAAGTGGCGTGGGTCAGGGATACTGGGGGTGCATCAGGGATACTGGGGGACCCTGGGAGGAATTGTGTGTCTGGTGGTGGTTCAGCATTCCCAAGGGTGGATGGGAGCCCCTGGGTCTCCAAACTCACCCCTCCAGTTTTCCTTTGCAGATGCCAGGAAGCACCAGGAAAGGTGAGTGCAGCCTCCAGCCATGATACACCTTTTACCCAAACTCCCAGCACCTCCCATCCCCTTCCACACACCCCCTTATTCCCACAGGCCCCCCCTAGACCCCCTGGCACTTCCAGTGGAGGATCCTCAGGCAACGTACATGGAGCTGCACAGGCAACCGTGGGAACCCAGTGACATCTATGAAAATCTACACCAAAAGTTGTGATGCTCTGGGAAGTGGGAGGAATTGGGTGACACTAGGGGTGCTCCCTCCATGCCTCCTGTGGTTGCCCATCCTTCCAAGGGAGGTGGTCATGAGTCAGGGGGAGGCTACACAGGGCACCCTGTGCTCCCCATTTCCTATCCCAGTACCCCCAAGGGCTCCCCCATCCCTTTGCTGCTACCTGCAGGGGCTCCCCAGCCCCATCCAAGTGCCCAAGTACCCTCAGGGACTGCCCCATTCTCTCCCCACAGTGCTTGCAGTACACCCAGGGCTTCCCCATTCCCCCTCCCACTACCCCTGTCCCATCCCGCTGTAAAAGGGGGAGTCGGGGAAGATTTTGCTGAAAGGTTTCTCAGATGAAAATGAAGCACAAAAGTGGCAATATTATATCTGAGAACAGTTTCTTGATAAAGGAGGATAAGCGTTTGTACCAAAGGGGAAGAGAAGGGAGTAGAACGGGAAAAGGATAGAGACAGAAACAGAAGACAGGGACAGCGTTACCGCAAGGAGCCCGGGCGCTCTGTGGGCATCAGCTAAGCAGATGGAGTGTGTGTGCTGCAAGCCAGGGCGAGCCCACATGGCTTTTGTGAGTGGCTGGCCGTGATTTCCAAGGACGGCACCTGCGTGTCTCTGGCATGGGTGAGCGATGGCTGCAGGCTGGCTGCTGCGGGCTGGCTGCGGGCTGGTGCTGCGGCACTGGTGGCTCTGGGCTGGCTGCTGTGGGCTGGGGCTGCAGTGGGCAGGTGCAGCAGGCTCGGTGCTGTGGGCAGCACGGGAAATGCGGCAGAGGCGGTGGGTGGGTGCAGGCAGCATCTGCTCCATTGGGGAGCAATGAAGGAATGTCCAGGACGAACAGGAATGAGCTGCCTCGGGGAAGCAGCAAAGCAGGGAAGAATGGATGCAGGCAGGGAAGAAGGACCACCGGGAGGAAAAGTTGAGGCGGGGGGAGTACCAGTGATATTTTTGCCTGACGACTAGGAGGAATGATGCATCTGACTCCATCTTATCAGAAGGCTAATAATTAGTAAACTAAATTATTCTATATGATATTACATTACATTTAAACGGAATCTGACAAGCACTCAACTGCACTCCACTGCACACAGTCTCATGACTTTCAGCCGACAGTCCCCACACACACACACACCTGGATTCAACTGGTCAGTGAATCAAAACACTCACACCAGAATCCAATTATTAATTCCCTTCAGGTAAACAATCTTCCACAATTCATTCTACTTGCAAAGAACACAGGAGCAGTAAATGAGATAAGAATTGTTTGGATCATTCTTTGCTTCTCTCAATACTTCTCCCAGGTTCAGAGAATGTGAATCGCACAGGGAAGGAGGGTGAAGCTGACCCTCTGAGCGAGCCCCTGATCCCTCCAAGAAACCCAAAGCAAAACGCTCCTGTTGTGTCACAGTCTGCTGCTTTTATTTGTAAAGGGTCCTTCCAGAGCCCGATTTTCCCAGGCATTTTTCCCCACACATTTTTCCTGGCCATCTGTCCCACCAGCCAGTGGGGGTCACTCACAGCCCAATCACTGAAGCTTTCTCTCCCCTGATTCTCTGTTATGTGAAGCCTAGCCAGGGACAGGGTTCCCAGCACATGTACAATCCACAGAGTCATTTTCCACCTCATGTGTAGCATATGTTGAGACGTAAATCAAAACCAGATTTGTTCCTCTTAACCCCCATGTGCTTAGTGGCTCTGCAATCCCCCTCCCAGTGCTCCCACTAAGGTGGCTTACTGGTGCCCGTCCCAGTTCCAAGGGGGCACAGGACCTGGTTCTTTGCTCCTGGGACAAAAATGCAGCTCTTTGGTTAACCTGGCAGAAATGGTGTTTCTTTGTTCAGCTCTGTCAAGGAAGCTGAACAAGGTGGGAACCTCCCTCGGAATGGAAAATATGACCCCCTTCTCTCTGAACTATTGTAACTTTGAAATTATGGGGCTTTTAGGCAAAGATGTGGGAACAGGAATAACAGTTCTTCACTGGTATGTATTGTGAGAAATAAGTTAATGGAAGTTGACTTCCGCTGGATATTTTACAAATTGATATAACATTATTGATTATATTGTTGATTAAATATTGTGATGTTGTTGGGACAGTGATGTGCATTGTGGAGTGGCTGATGTTGTTGGGGTGGCCATCCAAGGGTGGGGCCCAGCCATGGCCCAGCCCCACTGCACAGGGATGGCCATTGCCCAGCCCTGCTCTGCCCAGCCCCAGGTGGCAGCCAGCACCTGAGGGTCCTCCCTGCCCCCTTGCCTTTGATTCTGGCAGCTTTAGAGATGGATGGGAAATTGAGGAGAGCCATTCCCAGCAGCATTCCAGGAGCAACTTCCTCTGATAAATCCCTTTTTTTGAGAATGTGGAAGGGGCTCTACCCAGAGCAGGAGGTTCTGGCATTTCCCAATACAGGATGGAATAGCCTCTTTTTCCTTCATTCTATGGGAAATTACCATGTGAAAAGCTTTGGATTCAGTGGGTGGAAGCTCATGGAATTCCTCTCCCACCCCTTTTCCAGGGAGCTGGGAAGAAGCTCCTCAGCCCAGTGCAATATTCCCTGGATATAATGGAGGCAGTGTGGAAAACATCTCATCCACCAGCTGGGGCGGGATCTGGAATTCTTCTATTGGGAAAAATGGAGCTGCTGGCAAAGGCTGGGAGATCCTGGGATCTGGGAATCTTCCATTGGGAAGAGCAGAGCTGCTGGCAAAGCGTGAGAATGAAGCAGAATTCCCATCAGGCCAACACGGATGAGCAAGGGCCCTATGACATGGAAAAATTCCTGGGGTTCCTGTTCTGACAGGGATTGAGTCATTTTCCACCAGGATTTGGGAAAATTCCCTGACTTGGGGTCTGTCAGGGGAATTCACTGTGAGGAGCTTGGCAAGAAGAATCCTGGAGATGGAGGCCCCTGGGAATGGATGGGGTGCATGAAGGATCTGAAAAATTCCAGAGGGAAGAGAAGGAGAGGGGAGGGAAAAGGAGGGGGAAAGGGGAAAAGCGGAAAGAAAAGAATGGGAAGAGGAATCAGCTGTGAATCAAAGGGATTTTAGCTTCCACTTCCAATCCATTTCCTAAATTTTCTAAGGTTAAAGACCCCTCAGAGCTTCTGGACAAGGAAATTCCCACTGCCTGTTCCTGGGGTGAATTCCCAGCAGCGCCTTTGGTGAGCAGAACACCGGGAATGCACCGAGCCAGCAGCTCCCACTGCAGTGTAGAGACCATTCCAGACCTTTCCAAGGTAGAGCCGGCTTCTCCCATCCCACAAAATGGAAATTGAGTCCACAGAGAGAGGGACAGTCCAACCTCCTGAGGGAAAAGCCTTTGGCCTGTCAGGGTCTGTCCTAGTGGACAGATGACCTGATGGTTCGTAGGAATGATCTCAGAGTGCAAAACACCAACACGGTACAAGGGGGTTTGCAGTGATAATCAAATCAAATGCAATTTTATTGAAATAGTCACAGCAAAAATGCGATAGAGGGATTAAGGGAGAGATGATAGAGAAAGAGAGGGAGAGCGGGAGGGAGAGGGGATATAGCTACCAACGCAAAGACGAAGTCCTTTGGTCCAGTCCAGTCGAGGGTCCGCCTGCTACGCTGGGGAGATCTCAAAGGCTCTAGCTAACTCAGAGGTTTTTATTACTGAAAATTGTGAGGGGGGGAGAAACAGATACAATAGGGAACAGATGTAACAGGTAGTCCATGTTCTCAGCAGTAAATGAGCTTGATAGATGTAACAGGTAGTCTATGTTCTCAGCAGTAAGCGAGAGCCCTTGTTTTCTTGCTCCAGTGGTCACAATCTGCAGGCAAACATCTCGCTTCGGTCAGCTTGCCTGCCCCACACACCTCCCCTGGGCTGGGGGTTTCAGTCCCAGTCCTTGGAAGGAGCAGAGGGGCCTTTCAGGAGTTTCATGTCTCAGTCCTTGGTGGAGAAGCTTCTCACATCTCCGTCTGTCTGTCACGGTGGTTGTAAAACAGGTGAGGGTCTTCGGTAGGAGACCACCTGAAACTCAGGAGAAGTCCAGTCAGGCCGAGAGATGGGACAGCTTCCAGAGCTGCTATTGTTGCAAACGGGGCATGGTGCCCCCTTCTCTAGCATACAGCAAACAGTCCTGTGAAAACAATAGCTCAACACTGAGCTTTCAGGTCTCAGGGCCCGTGGCGTGTGACTTTTCTCCTTCAGAGCCAGATATAGACGGGAGGGGTCTTCTCTTCAGTGGTCTCCCAAGGACGATCCTGAGGCAGATGAGGGAAAATTCTGACAGACTCTCACACCCAGGGCATTGCCATGGCACAGGGGCAGGGAAAATGTATTGGCTGTGTGCAGCAGTGAGAAAGGCACTGACCCAGGCAGCTGCTGCCATGTGGGCACAAGCTCTGCTGCCCAGGAGGGTCCCGTAGTGCAGAGGTTTGCAGATGGACACGGAGCAGTCATAGCACATGATGGTCAGGAGGGAAAGCTCTCCTGAGATGAAGAACAAAAAGAAAAAGAGCTGTGCAGCATATCCTGTGTAGGAGATGTTCCTGGTGTCCCAGAGGTGCATGGCTTTGGGGACAGTGGTGCAGATGCAGCCCAGGTCAGTGAGGGCCAGGTTGAGCATGAAGAAGAACATGGGCGTGGGCAGGTGGTGGCCGCAGGCTACGGCGCTGATGATGAGGCCGTTGCCCAGGAGGGCAGCCAGGGAGATGCCCAGCAAGAGGCAGAAGTGCAGGAGCTGCAGCTGCCGCATGTCTGTCAATGCCAGCAGGAGGAAGTGCCTGATAGAGCTGCTGTTGGACATTTGCTGTGTCTTGGCATGGGGATCTGTAACAAAAAGTAACCATGGAATAGTTGGGTTTGGAGAGGACTTGAAATATCCCTGCACAGCCTTGGGGCACTTTCCCCCCCTGCCCAGGGCTCTGCTGCCTGGAGCTGTCCCTGCCAGCAGTTGCTTCCCTGTGCCCAGGGCTGGGCCCTGCCAGTGCTGCCAGAGCCCAGCCCAGCCCTGGGGGCTCAGCTCTGCCCTGCAGACCCCTCTCAGCTCTAGCACTGCCCAGCGGATGCTCTGGCTCTGCAGGATCAGATGGCCACGTCAGAGCAACCCTGAGGAGGCTGGAAAAGCGACACTGATGTGCAATCATAACCTCCAATTATGTACTTTAATTAGGCCCTGGAGAGGCTTTGTCAGTAACAACAGACAGTGGGGCTCATTAATGCTTCAAGGTACTTCAGTTTTTTAAGCTACTTGGTGTTTTACTTTTGATACAGACTATGAGAAGGATTGTGCAGTCACAGCCTCCAATTATCTACTTTAATTAGTCCCTGTAGAGGCCTTATCATTAATGAGAGTCCATGGGGTTATTAATGCTTCAAGGTACTTTGGTTACTTTAAGGTACTTGGTGTTTCCCCATTTCATACAAACTCTATGACAAATTTGTGCAATCATGGCCCCAATTATCTGGTTTAATGAGTCCCTTGAGAGTTTTGTACTGACACTCAGTGGAGCTTATTAATACCTTGAGATACTCAAGGTTTTTAAGGTACTTTTGATTTTCTTTTCCACACTGATTCTCTGAGAGGTTTTTGTGCCATCCTGGCCTCCAATTCTCTCCTCCAAGGAGTCCATGAGGAGTCTGTGTTGGGGATGGACCTCAGTGGGGGCCATTCATGCTTTGAGACTGTTTGGATGCTTCCTCTGACTCTGACTCCTGGCAAGGTTTGTGCAATCTCCTCTCAAGCCCTGAGGTTCAAGGGTTCAGCTCCAAATGCACCACGGAGCTCATTAGAATCAGGCAAGTCCTGACAAACCATGGCTCTCCTTCGATTTCCCTCTATTCTTGTGCCGTTCATCAGGAAGGTTTCTGTAGTGGTTTTGGTTTGCCATTTTGAGATTTCTTGGCAAATGCTTTAATTACTGTGATGGGTTCAGTGTTGGCTAATTACCAGTGCACTCACTGGAATATACTTATTCATTTCCTGCTGTGAGATAGGATTAGGAGGAAGGCAAAGTAGGCTCAAAACTTTAAAATGGTATAAAGAAAAATTATAATAGTAACTAAAAGATTAAGTAATAAAAGGCTATAAGAAAAGTTTATCAATGGTAACTAAAAGAAAGAGGAATAAGAATCAGAACAAAACTTTCAGAACACTTTTCTTCTCCTTAAAAACTTTTCTTCCTTACTGAAAATGTAAGGAGACAAAACGTAAAATTTTCAGTCAATTTAGCACCTCTGGAATAGTTTTGTTCAGTTCACTTAAGGAGAGGAGTCTCTCTATTGTGCTATGGAGACTTCTCCACAAGAAAACCGTTCTCTTGTGGCTCTCAATTCCACAAATAGCAGTCGCCTAAAAAATCTGAAATTGTCAAGTCCCTCCAATTTTATCACCACTTTTTCCACAGCTGTGTTTATGGGCCATGTCAACTTATGGGATATTAAAGATGAGCTGTTCAAGAGCAAACGTTCTCTTGTTTAAGAGCAAAGGTTCTCTTCATCTATTTCTGAAATCATCTTCATCTCTGGGAACAGAAGTCTTATCTCCCTGATGAAATAAACATGGCAGGAGACTTTTTCTCCTTTTAATGCCTTTAATTAAAGTGATCAGCTCATAATTGGGCAGCTCGACGGGTCTGCAGTCTCCGTCGGCTGTCCCAGCGTGATGAGGAGGAGAAGGATATGCGCAGCTTTATCCACTAGGAGCAGAGCTGGGGGTCCAGTCCTCGTAGGAGCCAGATGTTAATCTTTGCAGCCTCGCCCCCTCCAGGTCCTGGTTTCAGGATGACTTTTGTGCTCAGGGTGAGGGGCTACAAAGGTCTCCAGTATCTCTGCAGGCTCAGCACTCTGCTCCTCACATTCACACATCACTCTAATTTCCTAACTTTATGTTAGCTCATTGTTTTGGGGGTCTTTTCAGTAAGTTTGGAGTAGTAGCTTCTCATGGCATGCTGGTCCTGAAGTTAGTTTGCATGCACCCCCTCCCAAGTCTCAGTCCTTTCTCTTCACCATTTGGGGAAGTCCCCACCCTTCTCAGGAGAAGAGCCATTAATTTAGCTCCAGCAGGGGCCTTTACTGATACAAAAAAGAACCATTAATGATAACGACTTGTAATTATCATAACAAACAAGTACCACTTTAGCAGCACAGCAACAGTGGTCTGACTAGTTTTTGTAACTTTTTTTTACAGAAAAATTGGCAGAATTTTGTTTATAACAGTCCTCCCTCTTCTTCTTTGATTGAGCTTAAATTTAAGCTTACATCAACTTGCAATTTCTGACCGATGAGCTTCATATTTCTTTAATTTTTGGTATTGATTATAAATTTCCTGCGCACTCTGGTAATCGTGGTTACTTAACTTCGTTACCTTTCTTGGTTTCTTTAGGTTGGTCTGCATGGCCAATGCTACTATTTTAATTGTCCTGGTTTAGGGCAAATTTGTTAAAAAATCTGCAAAGGATCCTCCAGAAAGCAAAACCCACACGGCCCCTCCCCCCGACCTGTTCGGGAAAAATTCCTCGGAGAGAGGTGGAAAGAACCTGTTTATTTGACTGGCCCAGCACCCCCCCAGCACACAAAATGAACAATACCAGATGACACCGCTCTGAGAAAGATGACAAAATCAGAAAGTCTCTTTCGGGGGTGGTTGCTCTGTTCTCAGTCCCTCCGGCGCTGGGGCAGCTGCTGCAGCCAAACCTTCGGTGTTCCCAGGTCCCAGTCCGGAGCAGGTTCGAGATGGTCACAGGAACAGGAGAGGAGAAACAGTCCGGGAAGGAATTTGGACTGTTTAGCTAGAACTAGCTAATAAGCAGAAGCAAAAGCGAGAGCAGAAGCAAGAGCAGAAAAGCAAGCAAGCAAAGCAGCAAGCTGAAAGCAAGAAGTGAAAAACAGCCCCAAGTACTGCCCGTCTCTGTGTCCCTGATAAGAGAAACCCAAACAAAACTTCCACTCTGAAGAGTCGGTCTTAAAGGCACAGAACAGATGAATGGGGATACAAGCATCATAATGTCACTCCAGGACAGGAAAACAAGCACAGTAAAAAGAGCAATCCTCCATGTATACACAGAGTGAGAAAAACTACTTTTTCCCATACATCCTTATTGAAAATCCATAGGTTATCTCACCAACTGGAATCAAGTGTAAGAGTTTGTTCTTGGTTATTTACACATGCTAATTTTTTTTTTTTATTTCATTTGAAATGTTTCTAATAATTGCATCCTTCATCTTTAATACTCCCTGGAGCCTGATGATTCTATTTAACATAGATATTGGGGTCTGAACTTGGCTTTACAATTTTGGACTTTCTCTATTTCTATTGCACTTTGCTTCTTCTGTTTGGTTTCTCCTAAATCATTGCATATAGGCACTCCTAAACTTGATCCAGTTTCTTTGGGTAATAAGAAAGCTGGTTTTATTATTCTAGCTGTGCAGCTGCCAGACCAGTCTTCTGACAATTTAGTGTATGCTGTAGTACTAGAGATCAAAACCAGGTGTTTAGAGCTCTCCCGAAATGTGTCATCAGTTTCTGTTGGGCATTTCCAATATTTACACAGTTCTTTCGTTTTCCAAACGAGTTTATCTCTTTTTCAGTACACTCATAACATTCATATACTTCATAGTGGGTACACTTGTTCTTTCTTTTTTTCAACAGACTCTAATTTGTTTGGATCTCTTGGGATCCCCTGGGTAGCTGAATATTTTACTGCTAAATACTTGTTACAAACCATCTTTCTTACTGTTTTTACAATTTCTTTTCTTTTTACTAGATCTACTGAGCTTGTTTCAGCAGCATCCCACTCAAAGCACAACCAGGCTTCTCCTATAGGGCACTCTCCCAGGAGTGGCTGCCTAAAAGTGGCAGTATTCTGGGCCATCTAATGCATTGTCTTATTTTTCTGATAAAGGACCAATTGGGAGAGGTTAACGCAAGTAGGGTTAGAATTGATGAGGACTCCAGACAAGGAGCTCACTTCTTCCTCCTCATAGAGGGGTTGGTAGCACTCACTGCCCGGCTCTCCTGGGCTCCCCAGAGCATCACCAGCAATCAGAGTCATCATTACTACCCTTCCCAAGAGTCCTGTATGGGTCATCTTGCAGAGCCTGCCCACCCGGCCTTGCCTCTTGGGGAATTTTACTGAGAAGAAGCTTCCAAGCTCTTTAGAGTCTCTTCTACCCGCTTCTCTGGTTAAACTTCTCTTGGTCTTTTCTCTACCAATTTTGGTTTCTCTTAGCGGAGTGCTCTGTAGGGGATTAACCTGGAGTCTTTAGAGCCAAATTGGGGAACTTAACTAGAATTACTTATTTACAGTCTTAAACTTTTTACAAACTTATTTTACACACAGAACTGTCTAGAAACATTTTAAGCTATGTTAGGGCTCTAATACCAATTATTTTCCTATACAGTTCAGTCTTTTTGACTCCTCCTTCTGAGAGTCAACTTTAAATCTTTTGGTCTTTTTATCGCAGTATACTCGGATGAATTAACTTGTGATGTGGTTGAATCCTGTCCAGTGTCCGGAGACGAGAGTGATGCAGAATCTGGTCCAATGCCAGAGGGAGAAGCTGATGTCAGATCTGGTCCTATACCTGGGGATGAGACTGGCCCTTTTATTCTTGTAATGTGAGTCCAACCTTTTTGTCTGGTCCGCACAGCCGAATTAGTGATAAGGAGTACCTGAAAGGGGCCTTCAAATTTAGGCATTAATGGTCCTGTATTCTATGATTTTATCAAAACCCAGTCTCCTGGGCTAAGTTATGTCTTCAACTTTCGTGTCAAGAGGGGAAGTTTGGGGGAGGTATCCTCTTTTTCTAAGTCCTTCCAGAGTTCTTCCAATTATCTCTAAATACTTTCTGGTAGCCTCTTCCCCTTCCAGATAGTCTCCTGTGCTATGGGGTGTTAACAAGAATGGCAGTCCAAACATCATTTCATAAGGTGAAATTCTTATGTCAGACCGAGGTCTTGTTCTGATGCGCAAAAGCGCTAGGGGCAAACACTTTCGCCAATTCATTTTTATTTCTTCAATCAATTTAGTTAATACATTTTTGAGAGTTTTGTTCATCCGCTCCACCCTCCCAGAACTCTGGGGGTGCCGCGGAGTATGTAATTTCCATTTTATTCCTAAAGCTCCAATTATATTTTGCAATGTTTGGGACACAAAATGTGGACCTCGGTCTGAGTCTATTGTGTTCACCATTCCATATCTGGGGATAATGTTGTCTAGGATTACTTTTGCTACAACTTGAGTTGTTTCCCTTCTGGTTGGGAAGGCTTCTACCCAATGGGTGAGATGATCTACTATAACCAGTAAATATTTGTATCCTTGCACTGGGGCCATCTCTGTGAAATCTATCTGTATGCTTTGGAAAAGTCTTAAAGCTAATTCTCTCCCTCCAGGTGCTACTTTTCTCATGACTTTCTGGTTCCCTTTTTGACAAATGACACACCGTCTTGTAATTGCTTTGGCTAGGCCATATACACCTATGCATAGGTTATTTCTTAAGAAATGATCACATAGTCCTTGAACTCCCCAATTAGTTAATTTATCTAATTCTGTTAGCACTGTCCGAGCCAGTGCTTTATTCAAAAACACCCGTCCATCTGACGTTAACCATTCCCCTCGTTGCTCTTGGAGTAACTTTAAATATTTTATAGCCTCCAATTCTTTTTCACTAAATACAGGTTCTTCTCTTCTTTCTCCTTCTTCAGGTGTTGTTCCTGCTTTAACATTTTTTACTGGATCCCCTGGTTCTAAAGCTGCTTCTTTTGCTATCTGATCAGCCAGTTGGTTTCCTCTAACTTCAAGACTGTCTCCTTTTTGATGCCCCTTTATATGGACCACTGCTATTTCTGTAGGTTTCTGTAGAGCTTCTAACACTGCTCTAAGTTCTCATGGGCTAAGCTTTTTCCTTTTGAACTTAAATATCCACATTCCTCCCATATTTCCCAACTGTGTGAACTATCCCATATGCATATTGGGAATGTGTATAAATGGTTCCCCGGTCCCCCTCCAGTAAGTCCAGTCCCCTCTTCAGGGCATATGTTTCACAGCTTTGAGCTGACCAATTTGGGGGTAGTTTCCCTTTTTCATTAATTTGCAATGTTTCTCCATCTGTAATAGCATAACTTGAAGCCCTTTTTCCATCTACTACCCTCAAAGAGCCATCTATGAATAAGATTCTTCCAGTTGCTAGAGGCTGATCTTCTAAATCTTCTCTTACTTTTGTTTGGAGGTTAACCAATTCAAGGCAATCATGTTCTAAATTCTCTATAGGCTCTCCCATTAGGAATTGTGCTGGATTGAGGGCATTGGAAGTCATAAATTCTAAGTCCTCTGTGTTCATTAGTATTATCTCATACTTTAATATTCTGGCATCAGTTAGCCACTGCTGAGCCTTCTGTCTCGGTACCGCCTTAAGGTCATGAGGAGTATGTACTTCAACTTTTCCTTGTAAGGTCCATTTTTGAGTCTCCTCTATCAGGATTGCGGTTGCTGCTACTGCTTGTGTACACACTGGCCAGCCTCTAGCCACTGGATCTAACAATTTGGAGATGTAAGCCATGGGTTTTCTGCAACCTCCCCACTCTGGAGTTAGTACACCATAGGCTATACCCCCTTCCGCACTCGCAAACAGGTCAAAGCCCTTCCTGAGGTCTGGTAAGCTTAGGACCGGGACAGAAGGCAATTTGCCTTTTAGGTTCTCCAACTGTCGGTCATCTTCAGCTGTCCAAATCAGGGGATCTGGAGCTACTAATATATTGTATAAAAATTTTACACTCTGTGTGTATTGGTCTAACCATAACTTGCAATATCCAAACAGGCCCAGGAGTTTTTTCACATCTCTTTTTGTTTTTGGGGACGGGAGAGCTAAAATGTCTGAAATTCTGTCATGGCTTAACTTCTTATACTCCTCTCCTATTATGTGCCCCAGGTATGTTACTTTTGATTGCACAAATTGTAGTTTTTCTTGGGAAACTTTTAATCCTTTCTCCCCTAGAAAATTCAAAAGCTTAATACTAGTTTGTCTGACCTGATTATAGATTTATAGTGTTATAGATTTGAAGGACGCTTTCTGGGTGTATCCTCTAGCAAGGGAATGTAGAGATTGTTTTGCCTTTGAATGGGAGGACCCGAGTACAAAAAGGAGACAACAGCTAAGGTGGACCTGATTGCCACAAGGGTTCACGGATTCCCCCAACCTCTTTGAACAAGCTTTAGAGAATTTGTTGGAACAATTTGTCCCTGAAGATGAAGTGCAGATCCTGCAGTATGTTGATGACCTGATGGTGTCAGGAAAGGGAAAAGATCCAGGTCAGACAATCAGAGAGATAAATTATTTACTTGGTTGCTAAAAATGTATAGATTTAAAAAATATATTAAAAAGTGCAGGATATTATATTAATTAGAATAATATATTTATTATTTTTTTATTAATAATTTATATTTATAAGGAAAACTGCTTAAATTTTTATATGTTTTGGAATGTCAGTCCCAGGTAGGTGATGTCAGACATGGTGAGGCTGGGGGTGAAGAGCAGTTTGTCCAAAGAGGCTCAGCCTGCAATGGGCTCATTCTTCTCCCTGCCCAGACCTCCTAAGGAGTCATTCAGCATAAAGATCTCTTGGGGGAATGCTTCTATCCCCTCTTCTCATAACTGGAAAACAAAAAAATACTCGTGAATAAAAACCAAAAATCATGATGTGCACTCTGGAATCTCCCTCCTGAAGACAACTCCAAACTGACTCCAGTCACTGCACAAGCCCTGGAGACTCAAAGACAATGGAAGGGTGACAAAGAGCTCCTGAGGGCTTTCTGTATTTTAATCAGCCCCACACTGGATTTGGGGCTGGGTCCAGGAGCCTCAGGCGCTCAGAGAAGGATGAAGAAGCTGCTCAAGGAGTCAGCAGCAAAACTCCAAGTCCCTTGGAGCAGCACTGGGCCCCAGTGAGGGCAGGGAGTGCCAAAGGCTGCCCAGGTCCTGGTGAGAGCAGATCCTTGAGGCAGGATTGCAGGGAGCCAAAGGCTCTGAGCAGGGAACTGCAATGCTGAGCAAGGCCTGGGCTGGTTGGGGGAAGCAGAAAGGCCAAGCCCTGAGCCCAGCCTGGGCCAGCAGGGCCTGTCCCTCACAGCTGCCTTGGGGCTGTTTGTGGGCCAGGGGGATGTGAGGGGCAGCAAGGACAAATGTCATAAACCTGCAGCCCCTGCCAGCCTCCCCAGGGAGGCCGAGGGAGAAGCAAAGTGCAGCCCCTGCCAGGAAAGCTCCTCCTGTGGGGCCTCCAGAGGCGCTGCCCGAGCCCAGGGCACAAAGGCCTGGGTGCCTGTGGCCCTGCCAGCCCTTGGCCATCTGTCCTGCAGGCTGTGCCCCCTGGGTGTGCTGCTCCTCTGCCCTGGCTGGCTGCACTCGCCCATCTCGCTGTGTCCCAGCATTTCTCACCCAGCGTTGCTGTGCCCTCCCTGGGCTCCCTGCACCCAGCGCTGCCAGCTCCTGGCACACAGAGCCCGTCCATGGCCCAGCCTCATGCTGCCACACCTCCAGCACCAACATTCTGCCCTGCGAGGGACTTTGCTTTCTCCTCAGATCCAGCCTGAACTCTCCAAGCTTCACTTTGGGGAGGTTTCCTGCAATTCCCACTGCCAAGGAAAGCTCTGTCTCCTGCTGGTCACAAACAGAGAAGGGCTGGTGGGAGATGTGGTGGTCAGAGGCTGTTTGGGGCACAATGACCATGAAATTATTGAGGTTCTATATATTCTGTGAAAGGAGGGGCATCATCAAATCTTCTGCATTGGATTTTTAAGAGCAGACTTCAGCCTATTCAGGATGCAGATTTGGAGAGTACTGAATCAGGTACTGATTTTTTAAAGGGAAACAGCCCTTAAAAACAAAGGATTCCAGGAAGGATGGACACCCTTCAAGATAGAAATTTCAAAGGAGCAGCAACAGCCTTTACCTCTGTGCCCAAAACTGAGTTAGCATGAGAAAGGACGGGCCTGGCTGGGCAGGGAGCAAATTACATTATATGAATTATATGATACAATCATCATGTAGCCAACACAGGACAGGCAGGAAACTCAGGAAATGTTTAAGAATATCGCTAGGTCATTTAGAAAGAAAATTAGAGAGGTGAAAGGTTAATTAGGACTTAATCAGGCCACTTCTTTGAAGGATAACAAAATATATCTTATAAATGCATTCATGGCAAAAGAAGGGTTGAGGACAACCTCCATTTCTTATTGTGGGGGATATGGTTACCAAAGATGAGGAAAAGACTGAGGTACTTAACCTTTCTTTGCTTTCAAAAGTAAGACTAATTTAAAAAATAAGACAGTTTCCAACCAGAACAAGTGTTCTCCTGGCCTGGTAGATGTGGACAGAGAGCAGAACAGCCCCCCTGGAATCCAGGAGGAAGCAGCTGGAGACCTGCTGAGCCACTCAGATGCTCACAGGTGTCTCTAGGACCAGATGGGATCCTTCCCAGGGGGATGAGGGAGCTGGTGGATGAGCTCCCCAAGCTGCTCTCCATCATTTACCATCAGTCCAGGCTCAGCAGGGAGGTCCCAGAGGACTGGAGGTGCCAATGTGAGCTCATCCCCAAGAAGGGCTGGAAGGAGGAGCTGGGGAACTCCAGGCCTGTCAGCCTGACCTGGGTGTCCGGCAAGGTGTTGGAACAGATCACCCTGAGTGCCATCACAGAGCACCCACAAGATGGCCGAGGGGTCAGAGCCAGCCAGCGTGCATTTCAATGTCTGCATTGATGATCTGCATGAGGGGACTGAGTCCAGCATCAGCAAATTTGCAGATGACACCAAGGTGGGTGTGAGTGTGGATCTGCTGGAGGGCAGGGGGGCTCTGCACAGGGACCCGGACAGGCTGGATCCAGGACCCAAACCCAACAATGTGAGGTTGAACAAGTCCAAGTGCTGGGTCCTGCATGTTGGACACAACAACCCCTGCAGCTCTATAGGCTGGGGACAGAGTGGCTGCACAGCAGCCAGGCAGAAAGGGACCTGCAGGGGTGATGGACAGCAGGCTGGACATGAGCCAGCAGTGTGCCCAGGTGGGCAAGAAGGCCAATGGCTCCTGGCCTGGATCAGGAATGGTGTGGCCAGCAGGAGCAGGGCAGGGATTCTTCCCCTGTGCTCAGCACTGCTTGGGCAGCACCTCGAGTGCTGTTTGCAGTTCTGGGGCCCCCAATTTAGGAAGGCCATGGAGGGGCTGGAGCATGTCCAGAGAAGGGCAACAAGGCTGGGGAGGGGTCTGGAGCACAAGGTCTGTGAGGAGTGGCTGAGGGAGCTGGGGTTGTTTACCCTGGAGAAGAGGAGGCTCAGGGGAGACAAGGTGGTGTCAGGGCACAGGGTGGACTTGATGATCTCCATGGCCTGTTCCACCCTTGCTGATTCTGGGATTCTCTGAAACCACCCTTGGAGCAGTTGCAGGATGAGTCCTGGGCCTCCTCTTGAGAAGCTCCAGCAGCCCAGGTCCCTCAGCTTCTCCTGCCAGCCCCAAAGCCCATCCTGTCAGTCCTGCAGAGCCTCTGCAGCTCCTCCTCACTGCCCAGAACAGGGAGCCCCAGAGCCAGACACAGCAGCCCAGATGTGCTCCCCTGGCCTGGGGTGCCTCTGGCAAGGGAGCAGCACCAGGCACTGCAGGAGCCTGCAGACAATTCCTGCAGCACTTGCAGGATGATCCTGCTGCCCAAGGGACGTTCCCATGTATAGTATAGGTGGCTTTTGAGTCCTAGTAAAATATCTGTATTGTACTTGAATATCTGTATATAGGCCTTGCCCAGGTAAGTCCCAGTTGTTCTCGATGGGCTGCAGCTGTGATGTCCTTCATTGGGCTGCAGCTGTGGCTAGTGAAGATAACTGGGATAAAAGGGGGTGGGTTGGCCAGTCAGGGAGAGCTTTGTGGGTGCCCTGACTAAGAAGGAAAAACCTGCAGAAGGAGGAGTCTGTGCTGTGTAGGTCTTTAGCTATAGGAAAACACCGAGGAGAGGAGGTATGGGACTTGAGAAATATGGGACTTTAGAAACAGTATGGGACTGTAGAAATATAACAACAACACCCATGGGGCCAAGTCAGGAACTGCAATGGGGAGTGGGGCCAGAGAGGAAAGGGCAAGCATGGATGAGCTGTTTGCAGGGGAGGGAACAGGGGTGGGCAATGGGAAGACATTTGTATCAGGAAGAGTAAAGAAAGCAAAGGTGAAGCCAAGGAAATGCTCAGGGCAGTTTGGGGGTGGCTGCCAGGCAGCCCTGGCTCTGAGCAACAGCATCTGCAGTGGCACAGGAAACTCCCAGCTGATGGGAACAAACTTTCTGGCTGACTGCAGAGGCCAGGACAAAGCTGAGTGGTTTCCCTGCTGTCCCCCAGCCCTTGCTGGCCCCAGGGGCTGATGGCATTTGTGCTCCCCCTCAGGTTCATGTCCCCACAGCAACAGCATGGGGGTGCTCCCACCTGCTGTGTGCAATGCAAACAGGGGCTGCTGAGCCAGTGCTGCTGTGTCTGTGCCTACAAGGATGGGGCACCTGTGTGAGCTGGGGGAGAGGCCAGGGCTGCAGAGGGGGGATGTTGTGGGCAGCTCCATGAGGACGCTCTGGGACGCTGCCCTGGGCTGTGCAGTGCACTGGGGATGGATCAGCCCCTGCTGTGCTGCTCCTTCCTGTCTCCCCCAGGGCCCTTGCAGAGCACCAGCTGTTGCTGCCCTCAGCTGCCATGGCAGCCCTCAGGACAAAGCGGTGCCAGGGCTGTTCCAGGTACAATTCAGTGACATATGTTGGTGCCACGGCAACGCCCACGGTGACCCGTTCCTTGGTTTGGTGCCATAGCAGCCAATGCCTGGAGCCGTTGTGATGTTGGTGGCCATGGAAAGCTGCCCTGGCCCTTGCTCAGGGCTGGTGTCAGTGCCCAGAGCCAGAGGGGATCCCTTGCTGGGGGCTGTGCCATGGTCACCTGCCCTGTGCCGTGCTGGCCGCTCAGGCACCAGGAACCAGCAGCCACCGGCACTGCCAGGGCCAAAGGCCAGGTCAGTCAGACAGAAAGGGGCAGGGCTGGGCACTGTTTCCATGGCAGCCGGCACTGGGGGGACACCTGGGTCACCTGGCCTGGCGGTTGCCATGGAAACCCCTGTCAGGGACTGAGGGCACAGCCCCTGGCACTGAGACACTGCTGGGCCGGGTGCTGAGCACAGGGCTGAGCACGCAGAGATGGTTTTGTTCTTGCTGAGCTGCAGCACAGCCAAGGCCTGTCCTGCCCCTCGTCCAGCCACGCTGGGGAGGGGCTGGGGCTGCGGGGGAGCTGGGCAGGGGACACAGCCAGGACAGGGGACCCCAACTGACCCCGGGGTACCCAGACCAGAGCACATCATGCACAGGGTGTGAAGGGGGGAACAGGGAGGAAGGGGGGAATTTTGGAGGGAGGGCTTTTGCCTTCCCAGGGAACACTTAGGCAAGAGGGGGCCCTGTTTCACCAGTGGGCAAGGTCACTACCAAAGACACAGACACCAACTTAAGGAATTATGTCATTTATATCATGCACAGCTGCAGAGATTTACAAAAGGATAAGCTCAGCAAAGCACATCATCATTAGCAAAGAATTACAAAAGAACCTCAGCAATCCATCAGAACCCATCATTACATTTTGATTATTAACCCCTTGGTGAAACACTAGAGGTGTTTGCAGCAAAGATTCTGGCTGACTATCAAGGTACACCTTACAGACATCAGTAGTACTTTAGTGACACCATTCTTTGTTCTTTTTGCTCAATCTCATTCCAATTAGGAACAAGAATTCTGTTGTCCCTGGAGCTGGCACCTTTTTAATTCCAGAAAAATGCCCTGAGGCCCTTTGCTGTTCAGCTTTACCATGCTGTCTGTGGCTAACAAGGCTTGGGGGCCCCTTTCCCCTCTGGCTGGAAGGGGCCGGGTCCCAGTCCCTGAGGGGCACCCAGGCTCCTGGATGGAATTCCTGTCCAAGTCCCTCAGTGTCACAGCAGCCTTCACATGGAGCCCAGTGGATCAGAGCATTTTCCACAGGTGCCCTTGGGGCAAACAGAGAAGATCTGGTCTGGCAGGATGTGTAAAACAGTATCCTGTCAGATCTCCTTGTTCTCACACAGAATCCTTGGCTGCAGGGACACATTCCCATTGTTCCTGCCCAGGTTTCAGGACTCAGAATTGTCTTTCCTAGGAGCTGCTCCTTCAGCTGCCTCGGGAGGGCCATTTGGCCTCTGGACCAACACTCTGGCTCCATTATTAGGGCTGCTGGATCCAAACCCTTTATCTCCACAAACGGTGGTGACTGGAGCTGGATCTCCTTTTTTCACAATCATTCTTAAAATTGCAAAATCGATAATTGTGCTACCCTGTCATGGGGTTGAATAATCCAATATTGTTCATTATTGTTTACAGAATTACTATAATTTCTCCTTGATATTCTGCATCAATTCCTCCTGCCATGACAGGACTACTTTGCAAGGCCAAGCTCCAAGGGAGCAGTTACCAAAGCAAAGTGTCCTGGAGGAATCTGAATTCTTCTTTCAGAATTGATAGCTCTCATTTGCTTTGAATTTATCCTCATTAATTCCAATGCATGAAGGCCCAGCCCTGCAGCCTCTGGGCTGGCACTGCCAGGGGCCATCACAGCCAGAACAATTTCCCAGGCAGCCCAAGTCTCACTGCCCATGGCTGGATTTGCAAATTGGGGGCAGCCGTGCACAGCCAGGGGGTTTCATTTCCCCCATGGGCCATTGTGAAGGGCATGGAGCACATCTGGGAGATGGGTTCTCCATGGGCAAAGGTTCCCATCTCCTCATCTTTCCAACTGCTCTTTTAACAACCCCTTCACCCTTTCAACCAATCCTGCAGCTTGTGCATAGTCTGGTACATGAAAAACCTTGCAGACAAAATCACTGTATTTTTCACAGGAACAGACAAAGCACTCTGCATCACAGTATCAGCACATCCTGTAAAAATAGCCAATTTCCTCCCTTCCTCCTTTTTCCATTGTATACAATCTCACAAAGTTGACCACTGACATTAGGGTCCTGGCCAATCCTGTTCTGTAGGGTATTTAGTGTTACATCCCTGAGCAGCCAAAGATACCAAATTAGTATTGTCAGCACTATTTCACATTATTATTATATGTACATATTTATATATAAATACAGATATAGACATGTAGATATAGACATATATACATAAAAATCTATAAATATAAACAGGAAGGTCTTATTATACTATAAATATGTATATAGTTATTTGTTATATTGATATTTCACTTGCACAAGGGCATCTGAGCTCAAGATGAAAACCTTCTTTTGTTGCTCCATGTCGGAGCATTCCAACAATCATTGTTCCTTCTGAAGGTGCTGTTTCCTATGTACTCTCAACAAATTCATCTTTGTCTGCCCAAATCCACAAAGTCTTTTCCTTTTCCATTTGCAATTTTTGGATGCATTTGAAGCCATCCAGGGGTGCAGCTTCTTTTACCCAACAGTCTCACTGCTCACACGGGGCTCCAACCTCAGCCCACTCCAGAGCAAGGGAACTCCAGGGAAGGGCTTCCCAGCTGGGAATTTCTGATGGCACTGATTCCTCACACTGACACTGAACAAGTGACATTTTGTTGGGATCTGAGCAGACTGTGCCAGTTTTGTTTTGCCAGTGGGCAGGGTCAGCACCAAAGACACAGACTCCAACTGAAGGAATCAGTGTCATTCACTGCAGTTCAGAGCAGCAAAGAATCACAAAAGGAGCAGCTCAGCAATGCACCCAACCATCCCCACCAAAGATTGCCTGCAGTGATTAACAAAGATCCAGCAGCATTTACCCTCAGGCTTTACCATCCCCCAGACCCACACAGCAGCTGGGGAAGCTGTCACAGCCAAGGGCTGCAGAGCCACTCCTGGGCACTGGGAATTCCTGCAGGTGCCTCCAGCCCCAGGTGAGGCTCCAACCCCGCTGGGAGAGGGCCCAGCTCTGACAGTGCTGAATGAACAAACTGACAGCACTGCTAGTGTGGCAACATCTGCTTTCATCCTCCTCTTGGGTCCCTCCCAAAGCCTGGCCAGGGATCAAGGAGGAACCAAGGGAGCTGACTTTGACCATACAGCCCCAAACAAGGCCAGATGTCAGATTTCATGGCCTTGTCTGGCTTCTAAATACACAAAGGTCAATCCATGTCTCACTAATGAGTGGCTACATCTATCTCAGTGCTAATGACCATGCATATTTCATCAGGGAGCAGATACAAAGATAACGTTTGCTTGGAAGGTTCATCCAGAGGCCACCTTTGGCTCAGGGCCTGCTGTCCAGGCCTCACTCAGGGCTGGTGTCCAGGCCTTGGCACTTCAGGGACGTGTTTTAGTGCTGGGCTTGGCACTGCTGGGTGAGCGGCTGCACTGGGTGAGCTCAGAGGGCTTTTCCAACAGAAAGGACTCTGTGATTCCATGATTCTATCCACTGCATTCAGCTGGGTCTATTTTAGCAGCATTACTTTGCTCCAAAAGTTCCCTCTTGCCCAGCTCCTGTGGCCTGAGGCTTCAGCTCCTTCAGCTCCTGGTGCTGAGCTGCTCCTGCTGAACGAGACGAATCAGAGAGAAGAACATAGTCCATGCAATTCCTTCTGGGACACGGAGAGGGGAGGCTGTGCAAACAGGAGCATTGTTTGCTGTGGCCTCCTCCTCTGCCCTTCACGCCTTGCAGCGCTTTGAACCAGCCAAGAGCTTTCTCCAAGAGTGCAATGGAGCAGCTGCTCCTGCTCCCGGGCCTGGCTCTCTCCAGTCTCTGCCCTTGCCTGGTTCTGTCCCTCGTGCTGTGCCCTCTGTTTCCCCAGGGCTCGCTGGCTTCTGCCCAGGACTGTGGCACTGACATAGATCCAGTGCTCCAGAGCCTCCTTTCTGTGCCCTTGCAGCTGCCTGGGCACAGCAGCCTTTTCCATCTGGAAGCTCCCCATGGACAGGGAGTGCCCAGCTCCATTCCCTGCACAGCCTCCAGGAGCCCAGGGCTGCCATCTCCAGTCCCTGCTGGCACTGGGGGCTCCCAGGTGCCTCAGGCTGCTGTGACACCGCTGCACACGGGAGGGAAGAGGGGCAGGGGCTGTGCTCAAAGTCAGCTCCATCTGCTCCTGCTGCTGCTGCTGCTGCTGCTGCTGTGGGGTCATTTGTGCAGCCCTGCCCCAGAGTCAGGGATCAGATCCTGCCAGTCTCTTCCAGCCCTGGCTGCTCAGAGTTTGGGCCTTGGAGCCTCAGGTGGCCAAAGGCAGCTGCTGCTGGTCCCTCTGTGTGCCCGTGTTCAGCAGTGCTGCTCCATCAGTCTGTGCCCAGCAACGGGGAAAAGCCTCAGCCCTGCAGGGCCAGGAGCTGCCGGGCTCTGCCTTAGCAGCTCAGCCAGCAGGAAGGGAGCTGCTCCACACGGGAATCAGGAGCAAAGGACATTCCTTTGATAGGACATGTTTTCTATTTAAAGGAAAAAAAAGGAAAAAAGAAAAAAAAATTGTAAAAGATAAGAATAAAATCCAAGTATTAGTGAAAAAAAAACATACAGTTAATGAAAAAAACAAAACATAAATGCCAAATTACATTCTTTGCATTAAGGTGTAAATGATCTTTTTAAAAAGACAACTCAGTTATTTACATTGTAAATGTGCTGATGGCGGGGATCCATCTTTGTGACCTCAAAAGCCTCTTAAAAGATTTTGGGCTTTGTTTCCAATATTGGTATTTGAAATTGTGGTCGAAGCAAGAGGAAATTGCTTTGTGCCCTTCCAGCTCCAAGCAGGACTGGGAATGGAAACTCTGTCAAAGCCAAAATCCTTTAGAAGATCACCTTCCTTCTCAGCCTGGGAATGAGCTGCACATTCCTTTTGAAACTGTCAGGGATTTCTTAGAGACATAAAGTCTCACTTACGGCTTTTTGCTCGGGTTTGGAAGTGCAGAAGGGCAATTCTCCATCCACCAGCTCCAGACTGCACTGCCTCAGGAACATCGCCCACTCGCCAGCTTTGGCCCACTCGTGGCACTTCTAGAGGAGGAAGAAAGTGCAATTGCACAATTCCAGCCAATCAAGAAGGAAGAATGGGACAGACAAAAGAGATCCAGGCATTCAGCTGGGACTGTGGAGAGTTTGGGTCCTTGCCAGTTGGATGTGTGTCCCCAGCTGCAATCTCTGGGCCTGCAGCAGAGTCTCACTCACCGGCCAAAGCAGAAAGCTCAGGCACTGTGCTCGCAAAGGGCTCGTCTGATGCAAAGCTGTCAGAGCAATGTGAGGGCAGAGCCAGCCCAGCTGGGCCCAGGTCTGAGCCCAGCAGAGCCCTGGCAGAGCCCAGAGCAGCCTCAGCACCCGCAGAGCCCGGCTGCAAGGAGAGAAAGCAGAAACCACCCGTCAGCTGAGGGCTCCTGTGCCCTTGTGCCAAGGCCTGCGGTGCCCAGGCCATGCTGGCTGTGCCCAGAGCTGTGCCCAGAGCTGCCCATCCCTGCTGCCTTTGGCACAGAGCAGGAGGGCAGCACATGTGCCCAGCCTGCAGCCAGCCACGGCACATCCAGCCCTCAGCAGCTGCCCAGAGCAGGATGCTCCTGTGCTCACTGCCAGCTCCCAAAAGCTCTGATCGCACCCTGCCAAGCACACAGGGACCCACCTCACACCAGCCACAGCTGGAAGAAAAGCTGCTCCCAAACCATGGCCTCAGCCTTCTCCAAGGGCACGGCCCATCCACGCCACAGCTGCTCCCAAGCACTTCCCCATCCACACTGGACCACCTTGAATGCTTCCTCTGGAAAAATAAACAACACATTATTGAAAAGAGATTAGATGCAAAAAGGGAAAACAAGAAAAACGGTAAAAACTCTTATCTGGGTCAGGGCCTTGAGGAAGGCCAAACCCCCACATGCCAGGGAAAAACCCAGCCATGGGTGAGGGAAGCCCACACTTTCTCTCTTCCCCTCTGCACTGCCGCCAAAAATCACAGTGACCCCAAAGAATACAAGGGCAGTGGAGCAGCCCAAGCCTTTCCTTGCCTGCACAGCAAAGCAGCTGTGCACAGGTTCTGGAGTCCCACCTCTGCTCCCACCATAGGGGTTTGTTTGTGTCGGGCTGGCTGCCCCAGCCCCAGCCCCAGCCCGGGGCACAGTGGGTGCTGGGGGCTGTTGGCAGGGCCAGGAGCCTGCTCCCATTTTGTACCCACCCCAGCCCATGCCCCAGCCCTGCCAAAAGCAGCTGGGCAGCCACTGAAGAATGAGTTGCATCTCCCCCAGCAAAGGGGGAGCCTTTGGTTCCCAGCCAGGCTGGGCCATGCCCAAATCTGGCAGAATTTGCCCAGGTGGGACTCACCCGCAAATTCTCTGTGGAGTTTGGCTTTGAAGAAGGTGCCAGAATCAAAGTCCATCACCTTCAGCCTCCCGTGGCCAGGCTGAGGAAGAGCTTGTCATCCTTGATGTCATCCTCGCTGTCTCCAGCAGCAGCAGCAGCAGTAGCAGCATCCCCACCCGGTGCAGCTTCTCCAGGGGCTCCTTCTCCTTCACTGGGGGCAGACCAGGCTCTCAGGGCTCTGCCCAGGGCCCCAGCTGTCAGGGAACCAGGATAAGCAAAACCAGCTGGGATGGCGGCCACCAGTGCTGGGCAGAGCAGCTCAGCTCCAGCCCAAGGGCTGCGTGTTCCCATCCCATGAGCCCGGTGCAGTGACATAGGCAACACAAAAAGGGCTGGGTTCCTTTGCTTCTGATTGCCAAGGCATGTGTGCAGCTGGAACTTACCAGGGCCATGGATATTCCAGGGACCTGGAGAACCATTCCCAGCAACTGGGAAAATCCTAGGTGCTCCATCCACCCATAGATGAGGTCTCCAAATTTGCCCCGAAATTGGATCCAGATTTTAGAGGCCAAAAAGAGCAAGTCCAAGTGACTTGATGATATTTTTAGCCCAGAAAGCCCTGCAGCTGATGGCACACTTCACAATCAGCAGGGGACACAGCTAGGCTAAAGCCCAGACCCTAGCTGGGAAATGAAGAAAAGAAAAATCTTAAAGAAAAGGAAAATTACCCCTCGCACAGGTTGCCTCAGCAAAGACAGCCTCCGGGATCAGATCTCTTCCTAAGTCATGCGGCAGAGCAGGCAGTCGAGCCCCGACAGGCGAGGCCGAGCCCTCCATGCCCTGCGCAGCTGATCTTGCAGCCTCTGGATGGTGGAATATCGCCCATGCTGTATTGCCAGGACGACATGCAGTGTTTCAAGTGCCAGCTGTGACACGGCACTGCTCCTGTCCTCCATCAGGCATTCCAGGGCTGCAAGAGAGAGGAACAGAGCTATGGTCAGAGCTGGATCTGCGGGGAGCCAAGAAGAGCCCCTGCAAGGGCCATCCCAGCCGGCTCTTGCCATGGCCAGGAGGGAGCAGGGAGCAAGGGAATCAGCCCGAAGCTGCTGGCCACGAATGGCCCACGGGGCCCTGAAAGCTCCGTGTGCTCTGCCCACGGGAGCTGAGCCCTCCGCAGCTGGAGCAGGGCTTGCAGCTCCCCCCAGCAGCCCCCGCTGTCAGCCCGCTGCCTTCACTCACTCACTCACCAGTGCAGATCAGCCGGAGCTCTTGCTGCTGCCCCCTCAGGCGCCGCCCGGCCATGCCTGTGAACACAGAGCCTGTCACGGCCCCAGCGGCACAGCTCCCTGCCAGCGGCGCTGCCGGCGCTGTGGCCACACGGGCTGCTGGCCCGGCAGGGCTCAGCCCGGGCCCTTGCTGCATGCTGCCGCCCCAGGGCACGGCTGCCAGAGGGCGGCAGCAGCAATGCCCGGGCCAGGCGGGGCTCCACGGCGCCCCAGGGCACGGCTGGCACTGCCGGGGCAGCAGGCGGGGCCGGGGCCGAGCTGCAGCGGGCGGGGAGGGGAAGGGCAGCCCGGGCTCGGGACTCACCCATGAACCTGACGGCCGCCTCTCGCAGGGGCTCCTGTGGGCTCTCCACGTAGCACAGGGCCCGGCGCAGGTGCTCGGCCACTCGGCTCCTGTCCTCTGCCAGCTGCAGAGAGAGGCAGGAGGGAAGGGTTGGTGCGGGCTCAGCCCCTGGGCCGGGCGCTGCCTGTGCCCAGCCCCGGCCTCCCCTGGCCGCAGAGCCCTGAGGCGCGGCCAGCAGCCGCTGGCCAAGGGCTCCCGAGGGGAGGGGGCAGCGGGCCGGCTGCTGCCCGGGGAGCCGCGGTGCCGGCCCGCAGCCCCGCCGGGCCGGGGCTCCATGGGCACCTGGCTCTGGCCCACGGGAGCCGGGAGCAGAGCCCGCGCGGCTCAGGGAAGGCAGCGGCATGTGGGGCGCAGGCTGGCGGCCCTGGCTGCAGCACTGGGCAGGGGCTCAGCTGCCGGCCGCACTCACTGAGCAGTGCAGTCAGAGGGCTTCTCCAGCCTGAGGCTGGGGCTTGCAGGCCGTCCTTACCAGGGCCTCGCCGAACCTCCAGGTCTGACCCAGCTGCAGCATGTGTTGGAGATCCTTTCTGTGCAGGAATGTGGCTGAACAATGCAGCGTTTCCCGGGAGTCCTGGAGAGCAGCAGAGACCTGGCGATGGCACCAGAGCCCAGGGTCCAGGACCCGCACAGGTCCCTGCACCAAGGCCAGGAGGAGGCTGCAGCCCACGAGGCCACAGAGCAGGAGGCAGCCAAGCCCCCCTGCCAGGGGGCCGGCAGCAGCCGCTGAGTCCTCACCTCTGCCACAAGCTGGTTCTTGTCACGGCAGTGGAAGAACAGTGGGAGCAGGCTCTGGCGCACATGTGACTTCAGGGCCTTTTTTTCCTCTTCTGGCCAAAAATACAGCATCTCTCTGAAAATGAACATGGAGCACACCTGCACCTGGCTATCATCCTGAATGAAAGAAAGAAGAGACCTCAGCATCAGCTGCTTCACACCCATCTGGGCACAGGCCTGAAAATGCACAGGGCACAAAGTTTGCAGGCAGCAGCCAGTGGCCATGGCTGGAGGCGCAGAGCCTTACGTTGTCAAAGAGCGGCAGGAGCGCCCCAGCCAGCTGCAGGGCGAGGGGGCTGGCTAGTGGGGCACCATTGCACAGGAACAAATGGCTGAGGAGAACCACGGTCATCCTAAGCATGTTGCTGTCATTTTCCTGCAGCAGCTCCACGAGCCTTTCACACAAACTCCACATTCTTATTGCGGCCTGCGTGGAACATGAGTGTGTGAAAGGCCATCCTGCTGCCACAGGGCCCAGAGGCCAAAGGCCTGTGCCAAAGCACTGGAGCAGCTGAAGCGGGAGGCAGGAGAGCTGGGAGCAGCTGCCTCAGCACCCCAAGGCCAGGCAAGGGCAAGCGACTGCCTTGCTCAGCCCCACGCTGGCAGCATGGCTTCAGCCGCTGCCCTCTTCTCACCGAGACACTGGTGCCGAGCACCAGGAGGCCTCTGAGTGCCAAGCGACGCATCTCCCTGCACTCGCTCTGCAGCTTCTTGGACATGACCTCCAGGATGCTGTCACGGCATTCACTCAAGTCCAGGCAGTCCAGGGTCTGAAAGGCACAAGGCTGGTGATGGGGGAGCCGCACAGGGCCAGGCCCAGGCAGCAGCACAGGGCGCGGGCACCGTCTCGGGCAGCTGCGGCCACGAGAGGGCACAGAGCCGGGAGGCAGCTCAGCCAGGCAGTGCTGGCCTTCAGCCTCACCTCCACAAGGAACGCCATGGCAGCCAAATCCCGGCATGGCGTGTCTTTGCAGAGCAGCCCAAGCAGGTGGAATGCAATTGTGGAACACAAGGCTTCAGATGCATTTAGCATTTCTCTGGTAGGAGGAAACAGGAAGCAAAACCCTGAGGAAGCAGGGCTAAAGCTCTCCCAGGACTGACTCACAGAGGTCTGGCCTTTCTCCAGCACCCAGCAAGGGGGAGCCGAGCCCCTCTCCCGGCCTTCTGCAGTCTCCTTGGCTGTCCCTTGCTGACAAGGCCTTGTGGCCCACGACCAAGGGACCCCACTGTGTGGGGCACCCCGGGAACAGGGCACAAATGCCAGGGGCAGTTGGGGAGCAGGGCGTCTCACCTGGCCAGCATGCCCACAGCACAGTGGTGGGTGTCAGCACAGAGCAGTGTGTCCCAGCCATGCTTGTCTTCCATTGCCACCACCACATCCTCATAGTGCAGTCGGCAGAGCAGGGCCTTCAGGGTCTGCTCTGCAAAGCTGTGTGCAGAGAAAAGCCCAGGTCACGCTGGGAGCACTGGCTCCTGCCCTGGGCACGTGACAGGGACAGGAGGACTGGGATGGAGCACCTGTTGGGGCTGGTGGCAAGGCCGTGTTGCTGCTGGCATCCCTTCCAGAAGGTATCGGCTGCCTCTGGCATATCCAAGGTGCTGAAGAGCACTTGGAAGAGCAGATACACAAAGAGGCGAGGGAAATGAATGGTCACCACATGTGGGACACAGGGTATCTGGAGGATCTTCCACATCACCACAGTTGCCTGCAAAGGACAGAGCAGCCCGAGCTCAGTGCCGAGGTGTCCGTGTGGCAGGGAGAGGCCAGTGGAGACACAGGGGAAGCATGGGGCCTGGTGGCTCTGAAGCTGCCCCTGGGCCAGGTTTCAGCCCAGCAGGGAGAGGCAGCAAGACACCATGGTGGAGGGAGGATGGAGACCTGATGGAGAGGTGAGCTTGGGCTGAGCAAAGGCCAGTTGCAGAAACTCACAGCCAGGGCAAGGACAGCCGTGTGGTCCCCGTCGGAGGTGCACGTGCTGTGCTCTGGCCAGTAGGCCAGAACGTCAAGGAGTACGAGCATGGCCGTCTCTGCAGTCCTGCACGAGCACATGATGGTCTTCCACATGGTCAAAGCAGCTCTGTGGGGTTAGAGCTCTGTCTCAGGGCGTTTGGGACACAGCACTGTGGCCTGGGCCGCAGTGGGGAGCTGAGCTGGCTGCCAGCTCTGCCTCTGCTTACTGGCCCTCAGCATGCAGGCAGCCCAGCCCCATGGGGACTGGCCCCTGAGGAGCAGGGAAGAAGCATGGCAGAACACTGGGGACTGGCAAAGGGAGGAGCCAGAGGGCCCTGGAATTCTCTGTGTGTCAGACCACTGGGACAGGCTCTACAGGGTGATGAGCTGCTGAGCCCTGAGCCTTGTGGGCCCGTGGGCCCTGTACCTGTCACATGATGGGGCCACACGCAGGAGAGCCATCACCACATCAGCGGGCTGTGCCTCTGTCAGATCCAGAAGGGGCCTGTACAGGTTGTACTCAGCAAACACATTTGCCACGAACCACTGGTGGATGTACCTGATCATGGCAGGCACCTGGAGAGGCAGGGGAGACTTGGAAAGCTGCCAGAGGGAGTCATGTGCCCAGCTGCCCCAGAGAAGTACTTCCCTTGCCAGCACACCGCCATGGCCTCGAGGCTTACAGTGAGCAGCAGGCGTGGCTTGGGAGGCCAAGCAATTGCTGTGAGGATGGATGCCAGGCCACAGGCTGCTTACTTGCTTTGGACTGGAAGGACCCTCCTCCACAAGCATATCCAGCAGGGCAGCACTGGTGTTGGTTTTGAAGATGGGAGGGTACACTCTGACCACAGTGCCCATGACGCTGGTCTCTTCCTCCCGAATCCTCTTCATGAATTTGCACACCATCTGTAGCAGATGGGCAAGAAGCCGGGGATGTTGCATGGAGTGCTCCACACACGGTGCTGGGCTGAGCAGGGACAGCAGGCCCAGCCCAGGTGGGGGTGGCTGCAGGTACCTGTGCTGTGCTGCGGAAGCGGCCACGTCTGCGCTCCTGCTGCTGTGTGTGCTCCAGGGCTGCATCTGGCAAAGAGTGAGCGCAGCCAGAGCTGAGGGGCTGCGGGAGAGGCCGGAGAACACAGCCCAGCCCTGCGCTCCCCAGGCAGGGAGAGCCCCGAGATGCTCCAGGGGGATGGAGCACGGCTCCTACGGGGTGTCTGCCCGGCCCCTCTTCCGTCCTGTCCATGGGCATTTCCCCAGGGGATGGGATGGGATGGGATGGGATGGCATGGCATGGCATAGGGCCAAGTTAGCTACAGGCTCCAGCCCTGCAGCCCAGCTCAGCCACTCACCCTCCTGCGGTGGTTGGAACGGCACCACCTCTTCGGTCTGCTGTGCTGGGACAGCACCAGGGCCTTCTTCCTCGTCCTCCACGCCGACCAGCTTGGGCACTCTGGGGGCTCTCTGGTCCATGGCTGTTGGTGGAGCGCGCCCCAGCACCGAACGCAGCCGGTGCCGCTCCTGCAGGGCCTCCTGCGCCTCACCTGCGGGCAGTACGCGGCGGTCAGCGCTCGGCCCGGGGCCAGCAACGGCCCCCGAGCGCCCCTCACCCGCCCCGGGCCGGCCATGCCCAGGCGTTCGCTTCCGGGAACGCGGCACGGGAGGCTCGGGGCCGGCGGCCGCGCTGCCGAGCTGCGGAGCTCGGGCCGGGGAAGCCGCAGCGGAGGCGGCGGGAGCGGCAGCGCCGCGTGTGTCCTCTGCGGGCCCCGGGAGGAGCCGGGGCCGAGGCCGGGACTGGAGCCTGCCTCGGGGCCGGGGCCGGGCTCGGGCTCGGGCCAGGCGGAGCCGAAGGGCGGCGACGCCGTTTCGGCCCCTAGCACTGATTCCCGCCCGGCAGCGCCACCGCCAGAACGACCAGAACCGAGCGGAGGCGAGACCGCGGCGGGACGGCCGGGGCCGGGCACGGGGCAGCCCCGCCCGGGGCCGGGGGCGGGCCGGGGGCATGGCCCGGCCTGGCAGGGGAGAGGGAGGCGGGGAGAGGAGAGGGACGCCGGGTAAGGGACCCCGAGAGTAGGGTGCCCGACCGCGGGAAAGGGAGAGAAAAAGAAAGAAAGAGAGAAAGGAAAAGAGAAATAGAAAGAGTGTTTAAAACTAATGTGTTCGCTGCTGCTGCTGTCGCCGCTGCTGCTGCTGCCGCCGCTGCCGCCGCTGCTGCCGCCGCTGCTGCTGCCGCCGCTGCAACTGAAGCACCGGGGCCGTTCGTCCCCGTGTCCGTTCCCCGCTCGCCCCACGAGCCCCACGTTCGAGTCCCGCGCGCCCCGGGGCCAGCCCCTCCGTCTGCCCAAACACGGGAACTTTGCAGCCTTCAGCCCGGATGCAGAGCCCTGACTCCTGCGCACTGGCACAGCGATCCCCTCGCCTGCTGCTGTGCATTGTCCTTGCTGAGGGTCAAACACTGTCGGGCCACCTTCCCTTGGGATAGAATTCCTACCTGACCCAAGCACTGCACTTACATCTCCAGTGTTGCTTTCCTGTAAAAACAGGGGAAGGAAAACATTGTGTGTGGCTCATGGTATTTTAGAGTGTCTAAAAATCACTAAGTCATCGATCCTAGAGGTGAGGTGCATCTGGAATTACTGGGATGCAACATGGAAAAGGAGAGCATAGAAACAAATAGAGGGAAATATCTTGGATTGTTTCTTTCATTTTTCATTTCACTTCTGTAAAGCTGTTTCAGTTTTCCAGGAATCTTCTACTGTCTGCTCTTCCCAAGAATCTCTCATGGAGAACGAGGTCAAGCTTCTGTCACAAGATTTGCCACCAGGAAATTAGGCCACTGGTGCAATTTTCATGATGACTGTTAGTGCTGGCTTAGGGCAAATTTGGAGAGGAAACCTCCTAAAGGGGTCTGTCTAGAAAGCAAGTTCAAGCAGCCCCTCCCCCTACTAGTTCAGGAAAAGACTTCCCTGGAGAAAAGTGAAAAAAACCCAGTTTATTAAACAAGTAAAGTATTCACAAACATGAAAAATGAATAATATTGAATAAAACCTCTGACAGTGCTGAAGAGATGGCAAATTCAGGAAGTCCTTTTTGTGGGTTGTAGTTGGCTCACTCGGTCTCTTCTAAGTCCCTCTGGTTCTGGAATGCAGCGTCCCAGAGCTCGGGGGGGCCACAGGTGTGAGCTGCCGGTGTTTTTCTGGGTTTTGAGTCCAGAGCAGGTTTAAACAGTTCCAAGAAAAAGGAAAGTCACAGTCCGAGGAACTTCTCTTCCTAAGGTGACTAAAATCAAATTGCTGGACCCGGGCTGTGAAGGCATCGGGAAATTTCCAAATCTGGGCACTGGCAGTCCCAGCAAACACCAGATCATGGTGGCGCTGGAGCCAGAACCTGCAAATTTCCAAACTTTGCTTTCTGTGCCAGCAAATTACTGGACTTGGGCTGTGCCAGCACCAGGAAGTTTTCAGATCTGGGCACTGGCACTGCCAGCAAACACCAGATCTGGGTGGTGTCATTGCCAGCGACAGAAATCTGCCGGATTTGGGCTCCGGTGGCATCGGGAAATTTCCAAATCTGGGTTCCTGTGCAGGAAACACAAGATGTGGGCAGTGCCAGACCCAGTAGCAGGAAGCTGCCACAGGTTTTGGATTTCTGTGCCAGCAAATTGCTGCACTTGGGCTGTGCCAGAACAGGGAAATGTCCAGATCTGGGCACTGGCAGTGCCAGCAAACAGCCCATTTCAGGCTCCAGGAAGGACTGGATCTGGATGCCTTCCTCTTTTCTTTTCTTCTTTCCTTCCTTCTTTCTTGGGATCCTGCTGCCAGCAAACTCCAGATTGGGCAGTGCTGGCAAGGGGAAATTGCCAGGTTTTAGCTTTCTTTTCCAGTAAATTCCTGGACATGGGTGGTGCCAGAAGAGGGAAATTGCCAGATGTGGGCACTGGCAGTGCCAGTGCACACCAGATCTGGGTGGGGAATGTGCCAGCACCAGGAAATTACCAAATGTGAACTTTCAGTGCCAGCATATTGCTGGATTTATGCTGTGCACGAACCTGAACAATTCTGGATCTGGGCACTTGTGGTGTCAGCAAACACAAGATTGGGTTGCTGTAGGTACCAGGTATTTGGAAGGTTTTGGCTTTCTTTGCCAGAAAATTCCTAGACTTGGGCTGTGCTGGCA
Organism: Melozone crissalis; assembly: GCF_028551555.1. Taxonomy (NCBI): domain Eukaryota; kingdom Metazoa; phylum Chordata; class Aves; order Passeriformes; family Passerellidae; genus Melozone; species Melozone crissalis. The sequence continues at coordinate 3,817,740 of NW_026535824.1, forward strand.
CTGGGAAATTCCCGCATCTGGGCACTGGTGGTGCCAGCAAACACCGGATCTTGGCATTGCCAATGACGGTAGCAGGGAATTGCCAGATTGTGGCTTTCTTTACCAGAAAATCGCTGGACTTGGCTCTGCCAGAACAGGGAAATATCCAGATCTGAGCACTGTCAGTGGCAGCAAACACCAGGTCTGGGCACCTGTATTGGCATCAGGAAATTGCCGGATTTTGGCTTTCTGTGCCAGCAAATTGCTGGACTTGGCTGTGCCAGCACTGGGAAATTTCCAGATCTGGGCACTTGCACAGCAAACACCAGACCTGTGTGGTGCTGGCTGCAGCACCGGGAAGCTGCTGGATTCTGGCTTTCTTTGCCAGAAAATTGCTGCATTTAGGTTTTGCTGGCACTGAGAAATTTCCAGATGCTAATTTTGCAGTGCCAGCAAACTGCTGGAATTAGGCTGTGCAGGCATCTGAGACATTCCCGATCTGGGCACTGGCGGTGTCAGCAAACCCGAGATCGGTTTGCTGTAGGTACCAGGTCATTGCTTGGTTTTGACTTTCTTTGCCAGCAAATTGCTGCACTTGGGCTGTGCCAGAATAGGGAAATATCAAGATCTGGGAACTGGCAGTGCCAGCAAACACCACATTTCAGGAAGGATTGGATCTGGACCCATTCCCTCCCTGCCTCTCACCCTCAACAAGGTGCCAGAGGGGCTGGAGGGCAGCCAGGCAGAAAGGGACCTGCAGGGACTGATGGACAGCAGGCTGGACATGAGCCAGCAGTGTGCCCGGGTGGCCAAGAAGGCCAATGGCTCCTGGCCTGGCTCAGGAATGGTGTGGCCAGCAGGAGCAGGGCAGGGATTCTTACCCTGTTCTCAGCACTGCTTGGGCAGCACCTTGAGTGCTGTTTGCAGTTCTGGTGCCCCCAATTAAGGAGGACATGGAGGGGCTGGAGCGTGTCCAGAGAGGGCAACAAGGCTGGGGATGGGTCAGGAGCACAAGTCCTGTGAGGAGCAGCTGAGGGAGCTGGGGTTGTTTATCCTGGAGAAGAGGAGGCTCAGGGGAGACAAGGCGGTGTCAGGGCACAGGTTGGACTTGATGATCTCCATGGCCTGTTCCACCCTTGCTGATTCTGGGATTCCATGAAACCACCCTTGGAGCAGTTGCAGGATGAGTCCTGGGCCTCCTCTTCAGAAGCTTCAGGTCCCTCAGCTTCTCCTGCCAGCCCCAAAGCCCATCCTGTCAGTCCTGCAGAGCCTCTGCAGCTCCTCCTCACTGCCCAGAACAGGGAGCCCCAGAGCCAGACAGAGCAGCCCAGATGTGCCCCCCTGGCCTGGGGTGCCTCTGGCAAGGGAGCAGCACCAGGCACTGCAGGAGCCTGCAGACAATTGATCTGAAGGCCAAACCTCCTTAGCTCCTTCTGGAAGAGCAGGAACAGTTCCTCATTCCAATGTGGTGGAATGCTGGGCACCACAGCTCCAGGTGAGGACTGGACACAAGTTTGCTCCCACTGAGTGCTGTGATGGGTTCTGCAGGAGCTCTGGGCTCCTGTGCTTCCCAGGCACAATGAGGAGAGAAGGAGCCAAGTGCACTGATGTGGAAATGGATTTGTAGAAAGCTTTTAGGGCCTAATAGAAGGCCCAGAAACTATGAATCTGTATATAAACCTTGAGACAGGAAACGCTAACTTAAAAATGCCATGGAATAGGACTAATATTGTTGAGAGAGAAATGGAGCTAGAAAAAAGTTTCAAAAGACGGCCTTGCAAATAAGATTTTGGAAAAACAGAGCTATGAAAGATGCATTGTAGTGGGACCCATGAGGGGCAGTTTTAAATAATTGGCTTTAAGGCATCTACAACATGGCATGGCAAAAGGCTGATAGACCAAGAAACACTTATAATGTATTATAATTAGGAAATAGTTGGCTTCTGATTGTGATGGCGTGAATTATAACTTCTTTATTGTCTCACCCTTCTCATGAGACTGAAAATGGAATAAAAGTTATTAAAACACCTCTCAGTTTCCCCATCTCTAGGTCAAGAAAAGAGTATTATCCAACACACTGACACACCTTTGCCCTGAGCATAACCCAGCCTGGACCAAACACACTGAAAGGTTTCCCCTTTGGCCCATGTCTCGAAACATCAGGTCTGCTGTTTGACAGCTCAGGTTGGGTTGGTGTTAAGGAGTTCCCTCAGAAATACTGGGTTTGTCTTCCTCTGTGCCTTCCCCTCAGCAGCCTTGGGGATGCTCCTGTGTGAAGCCATCTGTCTCTCACAGTTTGAGACAACTTCAAACAGGATATTGTGCAATAAGTCGTCTCCTCTAAAGTGTTCCAACAATCCCTTTCCAGCAACAGGAAATTATTACTAATGGATGAAAGTGGAAAACCCCCAACAGTTTATTAACAAACAGAATCCCCCCATGGCATGTGTTACAAGAAGGCGCCGGGATCTCTCTCGGAAGAACAGGAGCTGTCACGGAGCAGTTCCAGCAGCTGATGGAAGCTCGGGGGCTCATCCAGCGTCGGCTTTCTCCCATGGCAGAGCTCCATGGAGCGGGCGGGGCAGTGAAGCAGCTGGGCTGGAGCCCCTCGCTGCCTTTTCTCCCCGGCGTGGCTCAGCTCACAGACTCTCGGGCTGGGAGCAGGGCCGCTCCGCTCCTGCCGGCACCGTGTCCCTGGGCTTGGAGAAACAGTTTCCTGCCAGGAGAGCCCTGCACACTGCTCCACAGATCTTTCATAAAGGCCCAAACCAACTCCAAACGCTCTGTCTGCTGCAGCTTTTCACAAAGGGCTGCAGAAATCCAGGACAGCTGCACGTGAGTGTTGGAAGGCTCTTGTCTTGTTCCTGACAGCAGAATTCTTGATGATCTTGTGCAATTTTATTCAGATGTAACATGACAGCTAAGGTTTTTTTGTTATAATACTTTATGATGAATAACAAGCCTTGGGAGCATGAGGTACAGGACTGACATGCGAAAGCATGAGCATATCCTCCAAAGTGGCCAGTTTAATTGTCCATTTTATTACTCTTATATTTACTCCACACTAATAAGGAAAATCAAGCTTTGCTTGGAGGCAAAACAGGCATGGGATACACTACAGTCCCTCGCAGGCTCAGCAGGGCTGGCAGTGACACAGCAGGCAGCCTGCTTCATTGTGAACCACTACAGAGATACATCCCAATCTGGTTTAAGTAGCATGGTATTATTAAGAGCTCCTTTTCTGCATGAGACACCAAAAGGAGATCCCAAATGATCTTCATGCAAGCATGCAGTAAAGAACTGCTCCTGCTATCCTAACAAAGCATTTGCTTTGGCAATTACACTCTTCCCATTCATCTTTTTATGCAGGCACTTCAGGTTTTCCCCCACACCCCTGCAAGGCTGGCAGTCACTGTTTCCCATTTCCTGTTCTTCCCTAGAGATGGTGCAGTGGCTGCTTTGAAACAAAAAAGCCCTGGGATCTGGACAGCTTGAAGGAGCATGAAATGCTAATTAGGTGCTCATATTGGTAATACCCAGGTCTGCACTGCCCAGTGCTCTGCAGCAGCAGCAGCAGGACCATGCATCATTCCTGTTGGTGGATGTTCATGCTTCTGGTGTGCAAGAGCAATGACTTTGAGGAGGGAAAAAAATGCCCCTATTCAAACAGTGGCTGTGCAAGGAGATGTGAAGTTTCACAGCCTTTTCTAGGATATTGCAGAAAGATCTAAGGTAATATTGTGGCATGGAGTAGGTCACTAAATTTGTCTCCAGAGGAATCCCCAGAGGGCACATTCACTCTGCTGCTGATGACAACCCCATAAGCTCACAGACCAGTTTTCCTTGCAACGTGCCACCCTGCCTGGGCTTTACTAGGCCGGGACTAGACCCAGAGCTAAGCAAGCACATGCAGCCAAGTGACATTGTGTGACAACAGAAGCTGGCAACCATGAGGATTTTGCTGTCAAAAGGTTACAGCTTGCACTGGGCCCAGAAGTGTTTTACCCTAAAGCAAAGCAAATTAAAATGTGAAGTTTCAAAGCTTCAAATGACTATGAAAGGAAACTGCAGAATAATTTCTGGATGGGCAGCATTGTCAATGATCATATAGCCCACCAAGAGCTGGAGCTGAATCCAGAATTGCTTCTTCCAGCTGTGCAGGAATTCATTCCACTGGCAAGCACTGGTCCATGGGAACAAATGATCCCCTAGCTCTGGGCTGAATGGCACCCAGGCTGCAGTGCAGATTGGAGGAACCCTTGTCACTTGTTATTGGCCTCCCAGTGCACTCATCCTTCTGCAAACAAGGGGCAAACAACACAGCTGCACTGCTGTCCCCAGTAATATACATACAGGTGGCTTTTCCAAAGCAGTGCATCTTTTCCCAGTGAAATACATGACCTCTTCTTACCTATGGAATTGTGATTGAAGACACCTGTGAGCCAGATCTGTGGGAGATTGCAAAGGAGCAAAGCTTTGGGATTTGGGCACACTTCTCTTGGTTTCTTTGCTCAGGCCTTTGGTGAGCACAGAACACACCTTTGACTAGACAGGATCTTTTGGATCCATTGTCCCTCAAACAGGTCAACAGGTGACTCTGTTGTAATGCCAAGTAACAAAGAGCAGCACAAATGACACAAAGAAAACATGGCCAAAGAGGAGGAGGAGAGGCCCAATGCGGAAAGGATGTGGTGAGACGCTGGCACATCGAGTGAGCTGCACTCCCATAATCTCTAGGCTAGCAGGTCCTGGTCTCACATTCTCCTTTTGTTTTTTTTCAATTTTGTTTATTTATTTACTTTTTTTCATCATCAAAAAAAATATAGAATTAAAAATATGTCATCAAAACTTAAAGACAGAATCAAAACACCTTAATTCAAAACTGTATCTAAAGATCAGAACATATGTACAGCTCTAACTGTGAAGCTGTTATGTTTGCCCAATTATCCCATCATAAAAAAACCCCAAACAATATTAAAAGTAGTCGCAATTTCATTTGAATAGTTAAAATAAAAAAATATAAAATTGGATACAATATAATTTGATTAAAATAAGGGATAATTTGGTTCAAATAATAGCACATAAGCAAAAACAACCGCGGGGTACGGAGTGTGGGGTTCAATGACCCTTGCCACTTCACGTACAAGCTTGCCAAGTGAAAATCACCCCTTATATGCTATGTGTCAATTCCATCTCCTCCCATTTTCGGTTCGTCATATCTCTATCTCCGCCTTCATTACCACCTTTACCACGCATGTGCCACCACTCGGTTTGGTGGTCGCACAAGTCTTTGGGGGTCGTCACTGATGAAGGCTCTGTAGTCTTCTTCGTTGTCCTTTAATTCACCTTTGGGTTACACATGCGCACCAAGCCAGTACAATGTAAGCCAAGACTAACGTATCACTGCATCTACATATCAAGGCAATAAATCCCTTATAATTAGCATTTTCTGGGATCCAACCAGGTTCTTGGTCATTTTTAGAAACTGTATCTTCAGCTTCTTTCCTGTGGTCCTTGAGAACATCTGCTGGGAAGGGCGGGTGGAGCCCCTCCTCTCCCTCTCTTCTTTGGCATTACAACTTTAAACTATTTTATTATTCTCAAATATTAATTACTGTATCAATATTGACTACTGTTTCAATATTTATCAGCACAAATCATACCTATTTATCACAGACTGATGTCACTGGAAAAATTCCCTCTTTTCCAAAGGTTTTCATTTGCTTTGGCTGTACTTTGTATGGCTGCAGGTCACATTTCGTTTGGCTTAAGGAAGTATCTTGGCAGTTACTCTTGGTAATATATCTTGCTAATTCTGCCCTTGGAGGAATTACTCAGTTCTGCAGTCCTTATTACACGCCCTGTTCTAAAAGACTTTTATATTGTTTTCCCTCTCTCTGTGTTTTCACACTTGTTCAACAAGGTTTTCTTTCTAAGAATATTAGTCACAATATCCCAAAGGATTAAAAAATGCTTAGGTATTTTTCCCTAAGTATTTACTAAAGAAAAATAATAATAATAAAAAAAAACCTGTATGCATGCTGGATGTAAAATACAAACAGAAATAAACTTGAGAGTTCTCCCAAAAACCCTTAAGAAAAAACCCCATGTATTCTATAAAACCTGGAGTATTCATCTACAGTATACAAAAATGGGCATGTTCTAGAAGAGAAAATTTGTGCAACGGTTCTGCACAGAATTCTAAGCTTTCAAGCTGTTTGCCCTTCAGGGGCAGTGCCATTCTCTGAACTGTAATGCTCTGAGCATGTTCTGCTCACCAGGGCAGCTTTCTGCTCTGCCCTGGTACAGATCATCCTCCCAGCAAAGGGGGAGTGCAGCCACCACAACTCGCAGCACCTTCCCACACAGCAAGAACCTGAAGGAGAGAGATGGCTTTCACCAGCTGCTGCGGGTTCTAATAGTGCCACCTCTCGGCTCCTGAAAGCCTGAATTTCTTTGTTGCAGTGTGGTAGTTTATTGAGTCAAATGTTGTTATATAGTGGTATGTTCAAGTGTTCCCCGAGTTATTACAGTTAGTCTCTCCCCTCAGTTATGCCTTCCTACCCAAGTGTCCCTCAAGGAATCCCCTCCCTCCTCACCAGATTTTTCCCTGTCTGTCAAGTCAACCCGGCCCCTTTGCCCCATCCATCAGCCCAAACCCTACCCTTTGTTCCAGAAAGTTCCCTGTCCCTCACCCCAAGATCCAATGCCTATCCCAACGCTCTCTCTTCCCCTTGTTCTGATTTGTTGTAGCCCTAAAAACCACACCCCAAGAGTTGCTTATTGGTTACTATATGGTGTCCACGCCCTGTTTTGAAAGATTTTAAAAACCAGTGCACAGGGGTGCTGCGGGTTCTCTGAACATCTGTTCCCTTTGGGAATTCTGACTTGTAGAACCTTCCCCCTGCCTCTCCTGATGAATTTGCTGCACTTTACACTGCAGAAGAGCCTCCTGTGCTTCCTCCACTCGGTCCTCCAGAGGTCTCTACTGCTCGGCATTTGGCCTAGAGGTTCTGGCTCAGGCAAAACCCTAACCTAGCCAGATCCCCACTCCTGCCGTTGTCCCTGGAGCATCACAGAGCTAGCCAGGGCTGCGGAGGGCAGTGACAGTGACCCATGCCCTGGCATGTCACAGCCCCCAGAGCCATACCTGCCAGGCCACAAGCCCCAGCCCTGGTCCCCACTGCCGGCCTCAGGGGCTCCTGGGCATCCTCACCCTGAGTGCAAAGGCAGCCTCAGGAGCCCCCCCGGGTGCTCTGGATCCAGGCTGCAGACACCCTAAAGCCAGCACTGAAAGAGACGTGGATGGGGACTGCAGCTGGATCTTGCAGTGCTCACCACTCCTGACTACTCTCTAAGTGAACCCAAACCTCATTGGCAGCACCTTGAGCACATTGACCCTCCTCGCCCCTCCTGGAACGTGGTGTTCCCACTTCCTACACCAGCCCTTTGCAGGGAGTGACCAGCTCCCAGCTGCTCTGCTACCCTGGCCTTACTTTCTGTTTGACGGCAATGAACTTAACGGATACACTCCTGAGAAACGAAGCCCAACCTTTGCTTCTCAGGAGCTCTGTGGCAAAAAAAACTCCACTAATCCCTAGTTTTGCACAGAGAAGGAGGTCCTGACAAAGCATGAGGCACAGGCAGGGCTCTGGCATATGAATTCATGAGCCACAGGATTCCACCCATTGTTGTTCCTAGCTGCTTTGCTGATATTTTAGAGCCAGTTCTGGACAAGGGCTGCTGCTGACAGGATAGAAAAATATGGAGAAAAAAAGGTGCAGGAGACAACAACAAAAAAAAAACCAAGGGGGAAAACCCTTAGAAATACAGAGCACAACAGAAGTCCTTGGAGATGGTTCAATAGAAAATGCCATCAGCAGTGAGCAGAGCCTGAGGTTGCTCACTGCCACCCCAGGGGCTCCTCAGTCCCCTGCTGGTTTGTGTCTGATGCAGCCCTGCCTGGAAAGGGCTCCAGGCTCTGGTGTTCCCAGCTTGCTCCAGGCTACATTCTTAGCAGCACTGAAAGAAGAAGTGAAACAAAGAGCCATTTTCTGTGCTGCCTGCAAACTCTTCTCCTTCAGTGCCACTGCCAGAGATCATCCCTCTGTCAGCTTGGCACTGTGCCTGCTGCATCCTTCCTTGTCCCTGTCCCTTGCATCAGCTCCTGCACATCATCAGCACTCGCTGTCCCACATCATGAACAGAGGGCTGTGTCAGAAGAGGAAGGAGTGCATTTTCTTGGCCTTTCTAACAGACACAAGAAGCATGAGTCCAAATAACTTTGTTGTTTGTTCCTGCCCTCCTTTTCGATAACTCTTTTCTGCTTTAATGCAAAAGCTTCTTTTCATACATGGATGGAATGATCTGGAATTGGCAGTTGCTTCAGGCTGTCAGGCACCATGGGAGTTTTCTCTTGTCTCTGATGAGGATTTGGTGAATTTTCCATTGGTCACTTGGTGGTGTCACCATGGGCTGAGCTCAGCGGCCGACTCTGCTGTCCCCAGGGGATGCATTGGGATGCCAAGCCCCTCATGGCTGGGATTCGGGGGAGGGCGGGCTCGGAGCGCCCAGGGCCTGGGCCCGTGAGGAGGTGCTGCTGGCGCTGGCTGTGCTCAGCCCGCTGTGCCAAGCAGCCGCGGCCATGGAGACACGGGCGGGAGCTGTGGCCGAGGCCGGCAGGCGGCCCGGGCCAGCTCGCAGCTGCGAGGACGCCGGCAGCCTGTGCCCTGAGGCCGGGCCCGTGGCGGGCGGTTTGCGGGCAGGGCTTTTCCGATCCGGCCGCAATGTGCTGCCTCCCGTGTGGGCCCGGCTGCGGCAGAAGCAGGCGGGAGCGCGGCAGGGCCGGCAGCGGCGGGCAGAGGCCGCAGAGAGCAGCAGCCCGGCCGGGCCCGCTGCGGAGCGGCACGGAGTTGCCGGGCAGCCCTCGGCCGTGTCTGTGCGCACAGGGCAGGAGCCGCGGCAGGAGCAGAGGCAGGAGCCGCGGCAGGAGCCGGCCATAGCGGCAGCTCGCCGTGCCCGGGGCCGCAGCCGCAGCTCTCCCCTGCCGGCCACAGCAGCAGCCGCTCGCCTCCGAGGCTCCGGCGCATCCCGAAGACAAGGGGCCCGGCCCCCAGCACGCCCTGGAGCCCCACAGCGAGAGGCGCCGCCGGCGCCGCAAAGGGCAGCGCAGAGGGCGCAGGTTGAGGAGGAGGACATGAGGCTCGCTCTGGGCCGCGCTGGGGCGGCTGTGCCCTGTCAGCCTTCGCCTTGAGCCCTTTGCTTCTTTTCCATGAGCCTTGATCCCCGTCCTTGGCCAAGGGCCCCCGCAGCCGTTTCCAGGGCTGCAGAAAAAGCTGCCTCAGTCACAGAATCACAGAATCCCTGGCTTGGAAGACAGACACTTTCAAGATGATCGAGTTCAATCTGTGGCCTAATACCTCAACTAAAGCACGGCACCGAGTGCCACATCCAGTCTTCTTTCAAAGGCTTGCAGGGATGGTGAGTCCACCAGCTCCCTGCAGGGGTCTGTCCCAGGAAGAACCAAGATAACACTGGGGCCTTCTACCCCCTGGCGCTTGGAGCTCTGGAAGTTTTTTTTTCTGCTTAGGCAAAGGCCATGGAAAAGGACTGGGAAAAGTAGTCACAAATCGAGTAGTCTACAGAGCTCTAAATTAATGTGCAAGTAATACAGAAAAGACAGAAAAGGAAAAAGGCAAAACCCAAATGGCATCAGCAAAGTCTTGGGCATGAAGACGTAGCTGCAAAGGGTCTTCTCAGCCCTATTTCTTTGTATTTCTGGGAACCAGAGGAATCCTGCTAGAGCCTCTGGGGAGATGGGTTTGGGAGGTAAAAGTTCATGTCTTTTTTCTCCTTGGGGCAGCTCCTGTTCCTAGCATCAGCTGAGCCTCTCTTCAGCCTGATGCCTGTTCTGATTGTTGCAGCAAAACAACTGATGGCTGACAGAAGACACTGACAATTGCAGAGACGTGACTTTTTCCAGTGCCAGCTGGGAGTGGGAGTCAGAAGAAAAACTCCCGAAAGCACAACTCCATTGGAAGATTGCCTTCCTTTTCATTGCGTAAAGAAGCTCTAGATCCACTTGTGAATTGTCAGTTGTTTGTTAAGGATGGGAAGTTTTCTTTCCTGATTTTTTTCATGTGGTTTGGAAGTGGATGAGGCTCTCGTTCATTCACAAACTCCAGACCAAAGTGCCTTTGGAAGATGGCCCACGTGGCAGTTTTTGCCCAGCCATGGTACTTGTGGATAGAAGAAAGCAAGGGCAATGGTATTTGCAGCCAAAACCCAGCAAAGCTTGGCTCAGCCAAAACATCCTGGGGAGAGAGAGGCCTCCAGCTGTTCCTAGAAATCAGCAGAGTTCCAGCCAAATGGTTGTGTAGCACTAAGTGCAATCTCTTTGCCTGGATCAGAGCCTTGCTCAGCTGAAGAAGCATAAAGATCAGCAAGGAGCTCCCAAAGGCCCCTCACATCATTTTCATTTTGCTCATCTTGTGTAAGTTTGCAACTAAACGTGTTTGCAGTTGAGCTAATGAGAGAAAAAAAAAGTAAATAGAAGCTTTACGGTGGGGCCCTGACATTGCACAAGAGGAATCACCGGTGTGCATTTCATTGGAGCTCTGTCAATCCTATAAAAGTATTGTAGCCCTGATTTAAAATAGGCCAATATGAACCAATTTGGAGAGACAGAGACTAAAATGGCTTATGGGGTTTTTTTAAGAGTGAGAAAAACTACCCAAAAGGTGTTGTTTTGTGACATTTTAAAATATACTACCTCGAAATTACCAACTGCAATAAATCAAGAGTTTAAAATGGAGTGTTTAGGTATATGAATAATTAAAACCACAAAAATGTGAAGATATGAATGCATGTTTTCATAAAAATCATGAAAGTATAGACCAAAAAATACATGCCCTGAACTACAATGCAAAGGCAGGTAGAACTGTACTTGAATGATCTCTTTTTAGATTGCTGGAGTTTTTTCCTTGTGAAGAGGAGCTAGGGTAGTGCTGAAGAAAAGTGGCACAAGCAGGACGGGGCAGCGAGCTGTGCTCCGTGCAGAGGCTGCCAGGGGCTGCCCGAAGAGCGCCCTGCTGCAACCAGAGCCCTCCTGGCCTGGGGCCCGGGAGCAAAGGGCCAGGGCAGCCACCTCCTCCTCGTCCTGACCCTGCCACCGCTCCCTGCTGCTGCTGCTGCTGCTGCTGCTGCTGCTGCTGCTGCTGCTGCTGCTGCTGCTGAGGGAAAGAGAAGACTCTCCTAAGGCCCCATGAACAAATGCACTTACGCAGCCATGGGGATCCCAGTGAAGGAAACCAGGTGTCACATAAAGCATGTGTGACCAGAGTCACCAAACACCACCTAAACATGGAATTGTTGCAGCTCTGGGACAGGCAGAAATTGAAAGAATTAACTGGGGACTTGAGGGCAGAAGAGGCCAGAGGAGGAAAACAACTCTGAGGGGGAAAAAAACCCACCATATCTGGAGGGGAAAATATCTCTGCCTGCTCAGAATTGGTCAAGGGAACATGTCTCTAATCCTCTCCTGAAAGGGATGCTTTCGATGAGCTTTGCACCTCCAGTTGCCTTGGACCAGAACCAGGAAGATGCAATTATGTAAATGTTAAATAGATAGATAGATAGATAGATAGATAGACAGATAGATAGATAGATAGACAGATCTCATTACTCAAATCTCTCTTTCCTGTCTGTTGCTACACACATCAGAACTTGGTAGCCAGTGCCCTGCTCAACTACAATCCTGAGATTGCTCTCCTGTTGCTTCAAAAAACCACACTCTTGGAGCATCTGGAGCATGTAGGTCCTTATGGAATGCAGTCAGACCCAGAGCATTGCTGGAACTGGACTCTTTATGCATCTGTGCTCGGGCAAGTTCTTCTCTTGGACTCGACCGCAGTGATGGTGCTGAAGTGGCTGGAATCAGAAATGCAGCCCAGCCCCTCCCAGCTCCTGTGATCTCTGAGCACCAGCTGGAATGCAAGGGCATTGATTTCCTGCTCAATTCCTGAACACAACACACACTGATGCCCTGGGCTGCAAAAAGGCACAAGCACTACTAAGCTCAAAGTGACCTCTAAGGCCCTACTGGCTGGCCTGGGACCACAACAGCTCCTTCTGCACCAAGGTCCCTGCACAGAATGATGTATTCTCATGCAAAAATACTGTATTCTCCAGAAGTGACACCTTGGAAATTAAAATTCTAGCAGACTCAGTCCCCGTGCTATAAAAGGGCAGAAAATAATGATGAAAAGAGCCTTAATTGGGAGAAAAAGAAAATGATTAAGCCTCTTCCTCCAAGCAAACAAAAAAAACTCAAGGAAAAAAAGGGGGTAAAGTCGCTTCCAAAAGTGGCTCAAATATTTGGACGCACTGAGGAGATTCTGAAGGTCCCTCACGAGGCTCCCATTGTCCAGGCTAAAGCTCCCTCAGCACCTCCTCCCTGGCCTTGTTCTGCCCCCCCTTGCCCAGCTCCCCTGTCCTTCTGTGCACTCGCTGCAGCCCCTCCATGACTTTCTGCTTCCCAGGGCCCACAGCTGCACACAGCACTCCAGCTGTGGCTGCAGCGCTGCCCAGCACAGGCCACGCTCCCTGCCCTGCTCCTGCTGCCCCACTGCTGCTGGCACAGCCACCGTGCCCTTGGCCTTCTTGGCCCCTTGGCCACACGCTGCCTCATCTGCAGCTGCTCAGTGCCGCCAGCCCTGCGTCCTTTTGGCCCACGCAGCTCCCCAGCCACAAAGGTGCCCATTTCACTTCAGATACTGCAGGCAGCATTGCAAGATGGCCTTCCTCTTCTGAGCAACACAAGACAGCAGTCAAGGACTTGCAGCTTCACCCCCACTCTGTGCTCCAATGCACTTGCCAAAGCTGCTGACTTCAGCACAAAATGGATCAGCAGAAACTTGCCCCTTCTGCCGTTTGCAGCTTCTCAAAAGCCAAAAGGCAGTTGGGTCAACAGTGACTCTACAAGTGAAGAACAACTCAAGAAAACTGCAGAACACTTCCACAAGCCAAAGACACCTTTCCAAAAAGGGAAAAGAAACCAGCAAACTTTTTTGACCCTCCAGAACTACCACATGCGCCCTTGGCCGTCACACTGCAGAAGCCCAGAGATGGAGCTTCCCTGAGCCAAGCAGCCAGAAGCTCAGCCGGAGCCCCCAGCTCGGCACTGCCCCAACAAGACAGGTCAAAGGCCAATTTCTAGCTGTCACTGCCTGCAGGAAATAGCTACGTCCTGCAGGACTCCAGCACTCAGCATCCTCGGCCAGAAACATCAAGCGCTGGGTGCTCAGAAACTTGCACCTCTGCCTTGCACTAAAGACAGCACCCCCCACAACGGACACTTACTCTCTTGGGATGATGAGCAGCCTGTGGTGTGACCACAGCTGGACAAAGGCGGTGGTCATCTTTCTCGTTTTCCTCTTCTCTGGCTTCTTCTGCAATAGTAGAGAGAGCCAGGGGAAAGACGGCTCTTGCTCTTATCACCTGTGGCAAGAGAGAATCACAGGGGGACAGGCTGTTACCTAGTGCTTATAACCCCATTTCTCCTCGCATCTACAGCCACATCTTCTAAGGAGAGTTCATCAACATTTTTAACAATGGCATTCTATGTTACTCCAATCTCTACCTATGTGCAAAAAGAGTCAAATAGTAGATTGAGAAGGAAACACCATATACAGCAAAAAGCGCAGGAGCAAGATGGTGAATCATTATAGCACTGCTCTGCAAGTTTGCAGGCTGTGCTGCAACACCAGAAAAAACAAGGCTTTTGTAAGTGTGCAAGTGCCCACCGAAAAATGCCTCAAGCCTGAGGATGCTCCTGCACTGAGCAAGGCCTAGGGCTGCTCTGACACTCAGACCTGCCGTGCACTAAGGCAACCTTCTGATGTCACTACAATGACGTGGCAACCATACCCCGACAAGACAAAGCAAATGCTCTGTGTTGGTCTGTGAATTTATGCAAAGCAATAACCAACCATCCCTAGAGCAAACAGAAAATAGCATCGGAAGTTCTCCTGCGTCTCAAAGCAGCACAAATTCCCCTTTTGGGCCAAAGCCTGTTGTTCATGGATCCAAGAGGAACCTCAAGAGTGCCCTCAGGTGTGGCCGCAGCGCTCCCCAGCACAGGGCCACGCTCACTGCCCTGCTCCTGCTGCCCCACTGCTGCTGACTCAGGCCACCGTGCCCTTGGCCTTCTTGGCCATCTGGCCACACACTGCCTCATCTTCAGCTGCTCAAGGCCGCCAGCCCTGCGTCCTTTTGGCCCTCTCTGGGCACAAAGTTGCCTGTTTGACTTCAAATACAGCATCCACCATTTCAAGATGGCCTTCTTGTTCCACAATTGCATCTTCTAAGGAGATGGCATTGAATTTACAGAATAGAATTCTCAGTCCCTCTGACTAAATGGAACTGGGCTAATTCTGCTCTCTAGGAAGTTTCTCTTAGTTCAGTGTTCCCCTCTGGCTGCTGTCAGCAAGCGACATTTTCTCTGCAAAACTGAGTTTGTAGTTCTTCAGGGCTCTGAGATGGAAACTAGGAACTATCCACTTATGCCTTTGTTACCTTTGTTGAAGGCATGAAAATGGATTTTCTTTTGGTCTCCCTAGCCGGCCCTCTACTGCTACTGGCCAAGCTGACAGCTTGCTCTACAATTCGTAAACACCGGGAACATGAAATGTCCCTTTCTCACTCAGCTCAGGATCAGCACCACTGAATACACGCTTCATGTGACCTTTAGTGGGAAGGGAAAATGAAGCAGATGCTGTCAGAAAACTGCCTGGGCTGCTGAATCCCACAGAACAAGTCAGCCCAAACAGAGATGATTTCCCGTGTCACAACATCCCTCCAGCAGACACGTTTCATTCACACAGCCAGCAAGGGATATGGACAATATGGACAATATTCTTGCTTTTGCCTACACTTCAGCCTGTTTAGCCAGTAAATGAATACAGACATGACCAAGAAAATCCAAATTGTTCTTTAACACTCAATGCTCCTGTTCTACCAAAGACATAAAACAGCTTTTTAAATCCACTCCTTCCGGTTTTGTTTTGTTGGGGTTTTTTTTGTTTTTTTTTTTTTTAATCAGTTGCATGCACTAATTCTCTTTAATTTGCTGGAAATGCTTGCCCAGAAATGCTTCCCCAAAATCCCCCTGAGCTGTGACAGACACTCACTGCTTTATAGATTGCACTTCCTTGCAAAGAGAATCACTAGTTAAGCACTTGGTAAAGGCTCAAGTTAGACAGTCAAATCCTTTCATGACAAAATTGAGGAAGAAAGAAGCTTTCCCTGAATTCTGGGAACAACTGCAGAGATTTTAAAAGGCATTCCAAGAAGGTCTGCCAGTCTGCGTTTTCAAAGCTGTCTTGCTTGTCCCAGAAACTGAGGAATTGACAGACTCTGCTGCCACAGACTCTCCTGTGGAGGGAACGGAAGCCCTGCAGGTTCCCCTGCAAATGCTGCTCCTGTGGCTACAGACACCCCCTTTTTAGCTAAAAGCCTTGACAGGAGCTTTACCAAAGCAGTGGTATCCTAATGCTCTTTCTCTTTCAAAATCAGAAACTCAGCCACTAAGAAAGAGCAGGAAGACATACAAATGCCAAGTTAGTTTACACCCTAACCTAAGCAGAAGGGAAACCTCTTACGTGCAAAGTGTGTCATATAATAAATAGAAAAGGAAATGCCATAAGCAGCAAAAGCTGCTTTGGCAAGGTTGTGAATCATGCTATTAGTGTTGTGCAAGTTTGCCCCAACACTAAAAGAACAAGCCTCTTGTCAGTGGGCAGCTTCCCACTGACAAATGCTAGGACCGGGGGGGACTCCTGCTCTCAGCAGGCCTAGGGCTGCTCTGACACTCAGGCCTTCCATGCACCAAGGCAACCTTCTGGTGCCACTATGACAACGTGGCAACCATGCCCTGACATCACAAAGCAAACGCTCCATGTTGGTCTGTGAATTTATGCCAAGCAATAACCAACCTTCCCTACAGCAAACACAGAAGAGCCTGGGAAGTTCTTCTGTGTCACAAAGCAGCACAAATTCCCCTCATGGGCCAAACCCTGTTGTTCAGGGGATCCAAGAGGAGCTCCAAGAGTGCCCCAAGCACCTACAGCCTGTACCCCAGCTGAGCACTCAGATGGGATACAAGCAAAGGAAACCAGACCAAGAAAATGGCCCACAGCCCAGGGCTCCTGTGGATGTACATCTCTGCCTTTCTTTCCCTTTGGAAGCAGTCAAACTGGCCACTTGAGGGGAAACCAAGGGCTTTGTGGGGGCTGCATTGCTCTGCACACACCCAGGCCACCCGTGGCACAGAGCTTTGGTGCCTAAAAGGATTAACCAGCTGGAAAATGTTTCATTTTGACCTTTCTTACCTGCTAACAGAAGTTGCCAAAATGAAAGTTTCCAAGCAGGGCCTGATCCCTGTTGCCAGCTCTGGGCTAGAAAGGAGGCATTACTTTGTTTCAGTGGTGGGTGCATAGGGAATCACTTCCCTAAGCCCTGCACACCCAGCAATCTCACCTACCCGTTTTGTATCCATGGAACTAAGACATATTCAATACTTTGCTGAAACTCATAGGCTAAACATTACCTCAGATTTATTGACATATTTCAATCACTTCTCAGAATTTACTGACATCAGAATAGGAGTGTCCTGTAGGTCCCTGCTGGTCGTTGCCACAGGTTCAGGAGGCGATCCATGCACAAAAGAACCTAAGACACAACTGGGCTTGCAAAGCAAATTTATTCCATTAGTTGCAGTAGCAAATAATACATACCAACCCCTGGATTCCCAAAAATGTGCTGAGCAGGAGAAGGAGATGGAGCGTGGTGCTCGGCAGCAGGGGCAGTTAGGCAGTGCACTTCCAGGACATCCCCTGGATCAAAACGCTGTGCATCATATCCTTCTCACCCTTCCAGCTCAGAACCAGGCCTTGTATCTCCTGCTAAGGATGTGGAATTTTCCCAGTTACAGCACCAGCTCACACATGGCTGGCGTGTGAGATGATGGCTCAGGATGACTCCATGACTCCCTGCCACTGATGGCTCCATTGTTCCCCTTTCACAGCTTGACTGCCCACCGATTGACCAATACATTGTTTCTCTTTCAAGGGTCAAGGTCCCACCTGTTAAACAAGACACTTTCCTTCACTGTCTTGTCAACCTGCTCAAACATGGATCAAACATGGCAGGGCTTTGGGCACGTCTCTGGTTGCTGACACAGTCATTTGGGCAATATTCCCATTCCTCAAATTCTCCTTTGGTGGTCAAGAGCCTCCTAAAAACACTTTCTTCCCTTTGAATGCATTCCAGCTATGTTCTTAGCAGGAGCACTCTCCTTATTCTCAAGGCCAAGATCGCCAGTTGCACACAGTAAGCACTGCAGTGGGGGAATACAGGCTTCAGCACTCCTGTTAAAGCTAAAAGAATTCACAAGACTAAGCCCTGTTTGTTACACGCCTCTTCTTCCTATTCTGGGAATCAAACACAAGCGTTTCATCAATACACCCTGCAAGTGCTATTGCTGAGTGAAGCCACATTGCTGTGTCAATAAAGCAGCTGGGACTCAGTTTCTTCATGCAGGGAAAGCCAATTCTTTATTCACATAACTCATTTTTACACGGTTTTCACAGATCTCATGTTCAGTCCAGCTGGCTGGTAGTTTCCTTGCCACACAATTTAATGCTTAGAAGGTGTATTAGTGTGTACATGCAAAGACTCCCTCTTTTTAAGACTCACTCTTACTCAGGTGATTACATTTTTTTTCGTGGATGCTCATGGGAGAGATTTCTTGTTTATTACAGATGCAAACAGTTTTCTTAGCACAACAGCTTGTTGTGCTAACTGCACTCATGACTGTTCCCATGGGAAGTAAGCTGGCTGCACGTAGAAGATGTAATAGGCTATCTGGGAATTTACTGTAGTAAGGCCTGATTTTATAAGGCCTTTCTTTTCTAATAACCCTACCTGTGTGCAACACATTAAGACTTTCTTTCAGAAATTAATGAAGAAAACACAAATTGCCTGCTCAAACTCTTCTGCTCCCTTCCAAATCAGTTCACTCCACAAGCACAAACCTCAGGCACATCCCCGACTGCCTCTCTCCCAGCAACTCAGAGCTGCATTGCACAGCGCATGCTGTGCACCACAAAGCACAAAGCAGGCTGGCCTGGTGGGCCTGAATATTTCTGCCAATCACTCTGCATCTCACACCTTTGCTCAGGCTCAGTGCAGAACTGCAGGGTTGCAGGCGCTTCCTCCCAGAGCTGCGTGAGGCGCTGGCTCCTGCAGATGTGCCCTGCCAAGCTGTCCCTGCCTCACGCTGGCCTCGCTTCCCCTGGCACAAGTGCCGGGCCTAAAGGAGGCTGCCCTGTGCTCCAGCCTGCCGAGCAGCCCGACTCCCTCCCACGGTGCCCAGAGTGCTGCACACACTGCTGGCCTTTGCCAGGGGTTGCAGGGCAGCCGGCAGAAGAGGAGGAATCCTCAGCCAGCCCAGCGGCCTGCGGCTGCCCTTGGCCTTTCCCTGCTCCTGGGCACACTCCAGATGGCCAATGCCTCCAGGCCGGGCTGTGCCCAGCACGGATGCGCTTCCCCTCAGCAGCAGCCAGCTGCCACCTGGGCTCTGAGAGTGGAGGATTCGCCCACTCCCAGCAAGAGGCACCCAGGGCCCGGCTGCTGCCTCTTGCAGCTCCAAGGGCCTCCTTCCAGCCTGCCTCTGCCGGGGCTCAGGCTGCTCCGGCCTCTGCCGGGGCTCTGCTGGGGCTCCAGCCCGGGCAAGGCCGGGCCCGCTCTCACCTCACAGGCGCTGACAGCTCTGCACCACAGGAGACCTTCCCGAGCACCCTCTCTGATCTTTCTGCTTTCTCACTTGAGCAAGGCTCTCCTCCAGCCAAAGAGATTATTGCATTTAGGGATACAAATCCCAGTGGCAGGAACCCCAATGCTCTCCAGTCACAGCTGAAGGCCTGCACAAGATGTTTGGGCTGCCTCATTCTTCCTTTGGTTTTGCCTTCAAATGCCATTGCCCTTTCTGCCTCAACTAGAAATACCACAGCTGTGCCATAACCAGCCAGTGGCTCATATTCCAAAGGCAGTGTGGTCTGGAGAGGATGAATGAAGAGGAGCCCTCCTCACTTACGAAACCATACAAAAGAAGCCACATGTGTGACTTAGCACCAATAAAAAACAATTGGTAATTCAGAAGGAAATGTTGAATTTTCTGAATGGGTCAGAAAGAGAAGAATCTTCCAAATGAGTTGATGTTTCAGAAGCTTAATTAATTACAACTCTAATCTATAATTCTATGCTACAAATCTGTTCAGCAATCCTACTCTACAATCCTACTCTAAATTGGTAACAGAGATAACATCATGACATGATTGCTATGTTCTCGTCTCCTAGGGTTAGGGTTAGGCTTAGGCTTAGGCTTAGGTTTAGGCTTAGGTTTAGGTTTAGGTTTGGGTTTAGGCTTAGGTTTAGGCTTAGGCTTAGGTTTAGGCCTAAGCTTAGACTCAGGGTTGGGGTTAGGGTAAGGTTAGGGATGGGGAAGGGTTAGAGATAGGGACAGGGTTAGTGTTTGGGTTTGGGTTAGCATTTAAGGTTAGGGTTAGGTGTTAGGGTTAGGGTTTAGGGTTAGGGTTATTCGTCTTCTTCACTGAGTTGATGAGTTGTGCCAGGATGAATGGTGGCTTGGTTGAAGTTACAAATGGATGCTGTCCACCGGAAAAAAAAATACAACAAAGAACAGTGAACCGTTACTTCAGGGACTCAATCAGGATACATCAAGTTCCTGGAAAGACCCAGAAAGAGGAGCAATGGGACCATCTGCTCCCCAGTCATCTCCAGTGTGCAAGACCTTGCCATCACAGGCAAACCTGGCCCAGAATCCCACTCATCTGTTTATTGTGATGTCTTCATCATGCTGGGATTTTTGCCCTGCCAGTGCTCTAGAAATGGCACTTTCTGTCCCTGGGTTTTCTTCCTTTCAGGAAACTCCAATGACTCACACAGGCCCCTGCCTTTGAAAGACAGGCACTGTGCTGATTGCCACAGACACAGAAAGCAGTGTCTACCTTTCTGTGCCCTGCCCCTCGTCTGCTGGATGGCAGCTTCCTTCCCAGCAGGGCCAGCCCAGTGGCACTGGGCCCTGCAGTTCCCTCTCTGCCACACAACCTGGCAGTAACTCTGGCACAGTTCGCGTCTGCTTGAGCGTGCCAGGCAGCAGATGGGGCTGGGACAAGTCCCTCCCAGCTGTCCCTGTTTGCATGGCAGAAACCTCTGAGGGTGGGCTGGGGGGCACAAACCAGGGCCCCTCAGAGGCTCACAGTGAGCCCCCCACAGCCCCTCCTGCCCACAGCAAAATCTCTGACCCTAAGCTGGGACTGGCTTCCTTGGGTTCCTCCACCACCATTTCATGTCTCTGTACCCCACATTGCTCTACTTCAATTCTTTTGCCTTTAGATAAAACTGAACACCCCACCAAATCACAAAAGAGGGCAACAGAAACAGTCAGAGGACAGAGCACCTCTCCTCTCAGGAAATGCAGAGGGAGCTGGAGTTATTCAGTTTTGTGAAGGACAGGCCCCTGGAAGACTTTATTGCCACTTTCCAAGACTTCAGAGTGGCTTTGAAGAAAGTGGGGGACATCTTTTTTAACAGGGCCAGTTACAATAGGATATGGACAAATATTTCTAAACACAAAGGCATCTAATCAGAGTAGGTCTAAGGAAGAATTTGTTTACTCAGAGCATGGTGCCACCCTGGCACAGCTTGCCCCAAGAGCTTGTAGGAGCCCCATCCCTGCAACCATTCCGGCTCTGGTGGAAAAGGGCTCTGAGCAACCTGATCTCTTTAAAGATGTCTCTGCTCATCGCAGGACACTTGCACCAGAGGACCTTTACAGGACCCTGCCAGCCCAGCCCAGTCGAGGATTCCTCACCATTTTCATTTGAAGAGCAGCAAGAGTGGAGGTGAGGAGGAAGGGGGCTCATCTGCTGCCTTGGACTTGAGTGGAAGAGGAGCCCATCCCTCAGAGCCTGTTTCACCTGCAGCCCCTTCACATTTTACCTGCAGGAGCTCCTTGGCAGACCAGCGCCGCTCCTCGTCTGTCTGCAGGCAGCAGCTCAGGAAGTGACGCAGCAAAGCCGAGAGGAGCTTGGGCTGCCGCAGCTGTGGAGTCCCTACTGTGGCTATCAGGTGTGTAGCCTGGAGAAAAAGGAGACACCAGGCTCCACCTCCTGCTTTCACATCTCTAAGGCTCTCCCAGATCCCTTTGTTTAACCTCTGTTCTTCAGTGGCAGTTTCTGCCTTGGCACAGACCCAGAGATGACTTTCCTTTACCAACCAAAAAACCCAAACCCCGATGCAGCCACAGCTTTTCCACCATCCCTCAGATCTTGCTTTGGCAGCAGATTTCATTGCCTGACCTAGTTAGTGGGAACTACATCAGCAAAAGGACATTTGCATCTCTGAGGATTCATGCCAGCTTCAGAGGCCTTTTGGAAGAGGGACTTTGCTATACTAACTAATTTCATGGGTTAGTACATGAAAGGCATCTCTGCAGTGCGTTTTGGTCCTTTAAGCGCACGTACCCTAGAACAAAACTCATCAGGCTTTTTGTGCTGTTCTTGAAAACAATGGTAATTGGAAGAAAAGAAAGGAAATCCATCAGTTAATACCCAGGTAGGGAACCAAACATTTACAATCTCCTCTTCAACACAGACACATTAAGATGCCTGCACAAATGTATTGGGATGAAAATGCCTGCTTGGGCACAGAGGAGCCACCTGCAGCTCTGTCTCTCAGCAGTCTGAAAATTTCAGCTTCCCATTTTTGCAGCAAAAGAAAAATTGTCTAGGTCAGAAGAAGGAGAGGTTCCATCCCTATGGCCACCCTCTAGTCATTTGGCTACTCAAGGCAATGCATGAATGGTAGGCCCATCCCAGAAAGTGCCAGGAATCACTGGGAGGTTTTGGCAGGCTCTCCGCATCACCAGGCTCTGGCTTGGTGACGTGCAGAATGTTGCTTGGGCTAGGAGGGAAACACGGTCACTGAGTGTTTCAGCAGCACTGCACAAGAAGCAGAAGAGACTCTGTGGCCTTTACACCCGCATGCCCATGTTTCCCGATAAGAAGAAACTGCACACAGGGTTAGGTTCCTCTCTAAAGACCACAGTTTTAGAAACTTTGTTGGGTTTGGGTTTCCTTCCTTCATTTCTGGAAAGATAACGACACTCTTAAGATGCTCTTTTCCTGTTATTAAGGCCATCTACACAGACAAAAGAACTGGAACCACTAACCCAAATGAAAGTGTTGCCTGACAACACTTTGTTTGGAGTTTGTTTGCATGTGGTAAGGCTTGAATTCCCCCATTGATGCAACCAAAAGTCCAGCAGATGCTGATGTGTTGCAGGGACATTTGTAGGAGGGGACCTTGGTGGAAGTAATTCCAGCAGATGGCAATGGGATTTCGTCCAGTGGCACACAGGACGTGGGACAGGTGAGAAAGACAGTGGGATCAGTGAGTATTTGCTCCTTACCATGCCAGAACTTTCACTCAAGTAAGGAGGTTCTTGTTCTATCATTTCAATTCCCACAATTCCAAAAGACCATATGTCCACTTTGGGGCCATATGGTTGACCTGTCACCACTTCAGGCGCCATCCACCAAGGAGTCCCAGTTAGCGAGCACCATCTGCTCTGCTCAGGGGTGAGCTGAGTAGTGAGGCCAAAATCAGCTGAGGAGAAAACAAAATACTGGTTTTATCTGAATTCTGTGCAATTAGGAAAGCAAGCAAAAGAATTCCCCAGTAGAAGTTTGAAATTGTGCTGTTGAATCTCCTGGCATTGGTGACTTTAAAAATCCCCCCATTTTTACACTGCCTCTAGCAGTGGCTTTTGTTCTTTGGAAACTTTGGACTTGTAACTCCCTCTGTCTGGAAGGGACACACACAGAGCAAGGCCACTCTTGACTGCTTGTGGCTCCTTATACCTCTGTGCACGTTGCAACTGTGCCTTCAGCTCGCAGCAGGGGTCCCTGCACTGCCACCAGCACCATTTTTGGGGAGCTGGCTGTCACTCCAAGCAGCCCCACACCCACATCCCTGGAATGCTGCACCTGACCAAGAATATACTGACCCAGTTTGACAGAACCGTCGGTTCTGAGCAGGATGTTGTCACTCTTCACATCTCGATGGATCACATCGTTTGAATGAAGAAAATCCAGTCCTTGCAGGCACTGAGAGAGAAAACAGAAACAGAAGGGCAAAAATGAGTGATGTGATTTCATCACACAAGAAAGGAAACAAAGAATCTAAAGATTCCCTCTCCAGGGGAATGGGGAATAATGGCAGAACAGTAATGGCCACTGAGAGGAAGAGCTTGCTGCTCCAACACCTGCAGAGCAGGAACTTTCTGAGGAAAGGCACGTCAGCTTTTGAAAGAGCAACAGCACCTGCTGTTGTAGGCTGTCCCCTGCCAACCAGCCAGGATGACTCCTGCTGCAGGGCATGTGCTCAGAAGCAAAGAACATTGTGGCTGCACTCCTATCCTTTTTAGCTGAGGACTGAGAGAAACAAGTCTCTCTCTTTTTTCTTTGCTGTTTGTTTCAAATCCTGCCACCAGCACCTTTGCTTTTACAGGCAAGGAATGCAGTGAAGACAGACTCCAGGCAAACATTTAGAGAGGCAAAGTGGAGGACAGCAAATACAAATACAAGAGACAGAGCGAGAATACAACAGCAGGAGATAAAAGTACTGGCACTGAGTACAGGGAGTGCAGGGGCACTGGCAGGCCTTTCACTTGAGAGGCTTTTACTTGCCCATAGCATACCAGCAACACAGAAACAAAGCTTGGCACAGGAAACCTCTCCTGTTCTGAGCCCCTGTTTCCCAGACAATCCTGCCCAAGCCCTTGGAAACACAGATGGGATTGCTGACCTCCCGACTGATGGCTGCTGTCTCATCTTCAGACAGGCAGGTCTGGCTGACGATAGCGCTCAGGACACCTCCATCCATGTACTCTATAACCAGCTAGAGTGCCTCGCCCAGAAGGTAGCTGAAAGAAGGAAACAAGGGGGTAGAGATGAACATGCATGGCTACATTGATTTTTGCTTCCAGGTTTCTTATTTCCAGATGCCTTTGTGACAAGGACAGAATCAAAGGAATAGATATTCCCTCTTGGCTGTGCATTGTTTGCAATCTGTGCAGTCTCAGAGAGAAAGACACATCTGTGAAAAAGGAGATGTCTTAGATGGGCAGCAAATGAAAAGTGCAGTTTAGAAACAGCCCAGATTAAAAACCTGTCAGGCATGGTGTTTCTGGAAATAAGCACCTAGTCTTCCTGGCATGCATAGCAATGGCAGGGAGGGGCAACAATCCAAGTGAAATCAACTTTAGGATGGTTCATCTGCACTTAAGAAACTTTAAAAAATCAATCCCAAATAAATCTGGAGGCAGTGAACTTTGAGGCTATTGAGTTAGGAAGATACAGCTGATCCAGGTTTTGAATAATTTTGGAGTAATTATCAAACTAGGTGTGCCAGGGAAGACTCATGCAGACAAGATGCACTCTCTTCTCATCCATTGGAGATGAGTAGAGAAATATGAATAAATAAAAATTAACAACTATACTTGCTGCCACTGACCAAAGTGGGTTTTTAACCTCTCATGTTTGCTTTATGTAAACACACATCCATGGGATAAGACCATGACCTCTCACCTGTCTAAATAATTCACAACATTGGGACTCCTATACCTCTTCATGATCATTATTTCATTAAAGGTTAGCTCCTTCCTCCTCACTCCTTGAAGATTTATTTTTTTTATTGCCACCTAAAATGACATTGAAAATCAGTAACTTGGGAGGTTGGTGGCACGAGACCACAAGGCACGTGGAGCGAGTGATTTTGCAATGACACAACTGACCTGTGCCAAACTGCCTTGTGATTAGGCACTGCAGTAATTAGGAGCTGACATTCCAACAGCCCATTTCTCTGCTCCCTTGGGAGCCAGTTACAGGACACGTGGGGCCACTGACATTTTGCCTTGACCACTTGGTAACAGCGGTGTCTCAGTTATCACCCACAAACCTCTGACCGCACTCTCTGCTGCTTTGTTTGGCACTCAGAAGAAGTAATCCGTGCCTTAATACTCTGTGGATACATCTTGGGATATGGGCAGGGCTTTGGGCTTTCAGGGACGCCTTGCAGATCTCTCCCTACGTGCAGTTCCCAAGTGCAGCACTGCAGGTGGCCAAGGAACTACCAGTAACTTTCAGGTGGATTTGCCGGCAGCCAGAAATGAGAATTCAGGACTCTGAAGCTGTAGCCCCAAAAAGCAGTGAGGTGCTCAAAGGCACCACCTTTGTTTTAGCAATGGAGAGCGAGTGAGCGCGTCCTTCTCTGAAAGGAACCGCTGCCCTCCATGCCTTCCTTCCGGCAGCTGAGGGGGACAAAGTCCCAAATGTGTTCTGTGGGCTGGCACCAGTCTGTGCTTCTTGTGCCTTTTCAGCACAGCTCTGCCCAAAGCTCCAGCCACAGCTCACACCAGAGGGGAAAGCCCTCGAGTGCAGCAGAGCCTGCAGGGGCTGTTGACATTTACCTCTCCTCCTGTGGCAGTGTCGAATGCTCTGTAAACATCTCCATACCCCCTAGAAACAAAACAGAAGCAGAGAAAGGAGAAGCTGTTTAGACCTTGCAGTGAAAGCCAGCCCACACAGGAAATCTCTGCTGGAAGTGTCAAAATCTGTGGATGCAGGAGGGCCCTGCCAGAAGGCAGATGATGCATTTTCCTCTCAAGTGCATGGGCACTGGGCCTGTTCCTGAAGCACTGGGGTTCAACTTCTAAAGGGAGGTTAGTCTTTCCTCTTGGGTTTCACTGTCTAAATGGTGTGATTCCTATCCTGACCACAGAGTGTTTCCTTCCTCAAACCAGGGGAAAGAATTGCTCCTGGGAACTGTTATCTCACAGCTTTGATAGGGCATAGGTTGCTCTTTCAGGCAAGCAAGTTTCTTCTCTTTTCATTAGTGTGCCAGTATGATTTTGAGACATACAAAAAATGCTAAAGAAATTAAGACAGAGCTGTCCCACACTTGAGAGACAAGGAGACCTTCCAGGTCCTGTTCCTTGATGCAGGCAAGACCTCGGTAGCAAGGCATCTCTGACAATGCCTTCTGAGCCCACTCACAAATTCTGAGCAGCATTGAGAGATGGGAGAATCTATCCCCAGTGTGTGAACATCTTTGCAGCTGGCCTGACTTCACGCTGGATAGACATTCCACCAGAAAAACACCTGGCTTATGGTTGTGCAGGAATAACTGCTGTTGGACTCACCCGCTGCCAATATAATTCAGATGCGTGTATTTCATTAGGGGATTTTCAGTGGGGTTCACCATTCTTCCTGAGGGAAACAAAATGCAAGATGCTGACTTTAAAGCAGAGATCCCAGCTTCCAGGAGATAGAAAAGGCAGCCCCAGCGCCTGGGGCTCTGAGCCCTTTGTGGTCGGCAGGGCAACAATGACCACAACCAGGCAGACAGCTCTGCAGCACAAGTGGCCAGCACAGAGACTGATTTGTACAGTCTCTTGAAGAGTTCTCTTGACAGGAAACAAAGCACAGGGACCTGCAATCCCAGGAGAGGAGGACATCTTCCCCACCTTTCAGCAATTTGCAAAAGGAATGCCTTCCCATTTGTAAACCAGAGCACCTCAAGCTGTAACTGATCCTGACGGGGCTTTCAGCATCAGGACCCTGACCTGTTTATGAGCAGGCTGAGCTCCAAGATGCCCCTCTCCCAGCTAAGGAAGGCTCCAGCCTCTGCAGTCCCTCCAGCCCTCAGGGACAGAGCAGCGACCGCAACAAGGCTGGCAAAGCCCAAGCATGAGCACTGACAGGCACTGATGGGAAGAAGCCAGAGTGAGCCTGGGCCCCAGACAAGCTGTTCCCCCCATTCCGGACACAACAGGATGGACTTTGAGATCAGCCACACTGAGGCGCAGATCAGTGCCCTTTTTGTCCCAGCAGGTGACGGCAGACACAGAATTCACTGGGCTCTGGCCTCAGCCCCACCAGGTCTTATCTGAGAGCACAGCACTGGCAGCTGTTACGGGCAAGAAGCAGATTCATTGGGTTGTGCTGCAGAATCACAAAGGGCTTGATATGTTTTCCTAGAGATGTATCTGAGCAGGGCCTGGGCCAATGGGTAGGATTCTAACAGTCATGGGAAAGAGTGGGAATCAGGTATGGCAAAGTGCCATGGATCTGAGGGATATACCATGGCTGAGCTGGAGGCTCTCTCCTGAGAAATGCCTGCAGTACAGTTTTATCAGATCATGCCACCTGGATGTGTCTCCTGGACACATCTTGACAAGCATAGAACTAGAAGATTAAATAAAGTTTGTTATCAAAGTCTCTGTTTTTTCTTTGAGGCACATGGAAAATACCTCGTGCTCTCTATTTGTCCTGTAACCTGATGTTCTTTCAAAGTAGTTCTTATTGACAAAAAGATAGCATTCTCTTATTGACAAAAATATAGCATTCTCATGCAAATAAACTGCAGATGTAGTAGTGGTAACAGTAACAGTCATAAAAATGACATCAGTAAGACGTGGGGTAGAAGGGCTCCTTCAGGATGGAGAAAAACACCACAAAAAACCTCCATCAAAAATGAACAATACAAAAGCAATCCCACCCCCCCTCCCCTCCAAAAAAGAATCCCCAACCAAAAAGACAAAACTCCAAAGCCAGTCCATTTCTGTGAAGTTTTTTTGCTCTGATGACTGGTTGGAAGTCAGGAGCCTAAGGAGAATTTAGGAAGCTAAAAATTCTGTTCAGTTTGGCCACTAGCACACAGGACTTGCCTAGATCATTTGCTAGGTCACAGCCTTCTGCTGATCCAAGAACAATCCCTGCTTCAGCCTTTAGCAGAGAGGGAAGCTCAGGCAAACCCAAGCCAGTCCCAGGTGCCCTCAGAGGCAGCAGGAACACCCAGAGCTCTCTCCCTGCCTCGGAGCACAGCACTTCCTCTGGGGAGTCCTAAATGTCCCTGTGACACCAAGCTCAGGAGGAGCATTTGGTACAGCTCTGCTGACACCCGCACACAACACACTGTCCCTCAGATAAGAAACACCCCAGACCTACCCAGCAGCTCCAGGTACTCCTCCTCAATCTCCTGTTCCCAGGATCTGCCCAAGCTTGAGTTCCCAGGTTTCACAGAAGGGTTTCCTCGAGGTGATGCTGCTGCAGCAGCAGGTTCAGAGCCCAGGTTGTGCTGGACCTGGAGCATTTCTGGTGGGCACTGTTCCTGTGCCTCACTCCTAACTTGGGGTCCTTCATTGCCACACATTCCCTGCAAGTCTTCGCAGGCTGCCCGGTGAGACATCAACACTTGCACCTCAAGTCAAACAGAACAAAGCAGTTAGACACTACAGCTTGTCCCTGTCAGCCAGGAGTCATCGACTGTGAGGAAAGGCAAAGAACAGATTGACAGCAGATACAACAGCTTGTTTCAATCCTCCGTCTGGGTCACCAAGTTCCACTGTAAAAACACCTCAAAAAAAAAGGAGAGCAGGAACAGGCCAGCAGGAATCAATTTGGATGACTGCTGGCCAAAAGGCCAAAGGACAAGTTTCAGGGCAGCAGCTGAGATTCAGCACACCAGGAAATGTCCTTCAGAGTGACTGTGATACACACACTACAGCAGCATGGCACTCAGAGGCATGGCCTCACTCCCTGCTGCTCTGCACTGGAAAGGCAAGAAGGGCAGAAACCACCAGACTGGTGACTACAGTGGCTGCATCCCTCTTTCACTCACTAGGTTTTGCAGAGACTGATGGAAGCGATTAAGTTTCTCTCTGATGATTTTCATTTCTTTCTCCAGCTGCTTATGCCTTGCCTTGGTCATACTGTGAGCTATCTGAAGCTCTGCATCCAGCTGTTCCTTCGTGTTCTCTAACAAACAAAAGAGAGGACATTTCATGAGTGGAGTGGCTGCCACTCTTTCATTCACCTGGTTTTGTTGATCGCCCCTCTGCTGATGGAGATTCTCCTGTTGAATTCTTCCCATGTCTTCCTTGTTCTTTCTCTTCACTGCCATGATGTCACTCTGAGCTTCAGGCAGCTCTGCTTGTGGCTTTGCCTTGATGTCCTGTACACACAAAAGCAGAGGAAGTGACTGAGAGCTGCCATCAGGCTCAGCTTTTTTCCTCTTGCAGCCTCAAAATCACATTTATTCAGCCATTTCTTTCTGCTTCCCTCTCCACATCAGCCTCCATTGCAAACCTCCTGTCCCAGGGCTGATCTCTGTAGATTGCAAGGCTCTGTCCTTCCAGTGCCTGTGGGACTCCTGGCCTCCTCAGTCCCAGGAGCTCTGGTTTACGCCCCTCTTCCTGCCTTTCCTTCTGTCCCCTGGCCAGTCAGGCTCACCTGGCCATTCTCCTGTGGCTCTTCCACCTGCTGCCTGAGCTGCTCTTCCTGCTCTCGGGCAGGGAACAGCTCTCCCCGAGTCTGGCATGGCATCTCAGATGAGGCAGTGTGCTCCTGCTCTTTCTCTAGAAGCACCTGCACAGAAAGCAAGACAAGATGGGTTTCAACTTCCCATACGCCCTTTGTGGGCCAAGACTCAAATGCTGCTGGGCTCACACGTTCCCAAAGCACTGTGCTGCTGCTCTCCTGGGTCGTTCTCTGCCCGAGGGGAGGCACAGATTCCAAAGTGCCCCTGGCCCTACAATCAGAGGCAATCTGGGACTGAAGCTCCAACAGCCTCTCAGGCAGCTGGCAGGGAAGGGGTGGCATTTCTCAAGGGTCTGGTGAGAGCCTCCCTCTGCTTCTGCCATGTCCTGTTTGTCTTTCAGTAGTGACTGACACCCCGCCCTGTCCCACAGCTCCATCCTGGCTCTGCAGGGGCTTCCTGGGTGAGCTCACTCCTTGTCAGAGACACTTCTGGAGTTAACCTTCTCTTCAGGCCTGCACCAGCTTTGTGACTTCCTGACATCCACATTCTTGTTAGAAAACTGGGTCATTCAGGAGATGAGGGTGCGTGCAAAGATCTCTGATGGAAGTCAGAGAACCTCTATGGCCACCTCAGTATATGGAGGAGGACCAAGGTGTTTCTTCTCCCTCTTTTGTCAACTGAGAGTTCTGACCAGCAGCAACAGAGTTTCTCATAAGGCCCCATTAACGAATGCACTTACACAGCCCTGGGGATGCCAGTGAAGGAAACCATGTGTCATGTATGGCATGTATGAGCAAAGTCACCAGACCCCAGCTACAGCATGGGATAGTTCCACTCCCTTAGGACATGCAAAAATTTAAAGGATAAAAAGAAGGCTTCAGGGCACAAGAGGCTGGAGTAGAAAAACAGGAGGGGAAAAATCAACCATCTCTGGAGGGGGAAACATCTCTGCCTGCTCACGATCAGTCAATGGAACTTGTCTCTACCCCTCTCCTGAAGGGATGCCTTTAGGTGAGCTTTGCATCTTCCACTGCTTTGGAGCAGAACCAGGAAGATTCAAATAGATAGATAGATAGATAGATATCACTTTTATAATCTCTCTTTACTGTGCTGTGGTATTTACATTCTTTGAACACAGAGAGATATAATTCCCTCTCCTAGGTTTTTTTTAAGGGAAGGTAGTGACAAACTTAGAGAAGAAGAGAAAACAATTATTATCTCTACTGGCTGTTCTTGTTGTTTAGTACATGTAGAATGTGTTATAGTGATTGTTTACTGAAAGTGATTTGTTAATTGGATTTTAGTGATAGTTGTTTAGCTTGACTAGCTAATTAGATAAAAGCTGGGTCATGACTTTCTGGAGACAGTCACGAGTTTTTCTTTAGTAGCTTTATAGTATAATATCTCTTTAGATTAGTTTTAATACAGTACTAGTGTAATATAACATAGCTTAAAAAAGCATTTGTTTAACATTTTAAATCATAGAGTCAAAGCACATTATTCACCACGTGGGGGTCACCCTGAATCAACACTGTCATTTCTGTCACTACACACATCAACACTCGGTAGCAGTGCCCCGATCAGCAGCCATCCTGAACTTGCTGTCCTGTTGCTTCAGTAACCCACACTCTTGGGGAATCTGGAGCGTGTGGGTCCTTATGAAATGCAATCAGACCCAGAGGACTGCACTGGGAACTGCACTCTTCGTGCATCTGTGCTCGGGCAAGTTCTTCTCTTGCCCTTGGCCACAGTGATGGTGCTGAAGTGGCTGGAATCAGAAATACAGCCCAGCCCATCCCAGCTCCTCTAATCTCTGAGCACCAGCTGGAATGCAAGGGCATTGATTTCCTGCTCAATTCCCAAACACAACACACACTGTTTCCCTGGGCTGCCAAAAGACACGGGAGCCGTTACCCTGAAAGTGATGTGTTTCTGCCAGTGCTGGAAAAGGGCAGGAAAGATGGAGAAAAAGCTCCCTGGAGAAGGAGAAATTACAGGCTAGAAGGCTTCTCCTTCTAGCAAACAAACAAACAAATAAACAAACAAAATATGAAAGTGTTACCTACTCCAGTGTCTAAAGCACTTGGATGCAGTGAAGAGATGTTTGGCAGGGAAGCAGCCCTTGTGCTGAGCATTGGCTCTATGGATCTAAGCCAGGGATCTATGGAAGTCTGCCTGAAGGTCCCTCAGGAGCCCCCATTGTGAAGGCTGAAGCTCCCTCAGCACCTCCTCACTGCCCTGCTCCTGCTGCCCCACTGCTGCCGGCACAGCCACCGTGCCCTTGGCCTTCTTGGCCCCCTGGCCCCACGCTGCCTCATCTTCAGCTGCTCACGGCCGCCAGCCCTGCGTCCTTTTGGCCCACACAGCTCCCCAGCCACAAAGGTGCCCATTGCACTTCAGATACAGCAGGCACCATTGCAAGATGGCCTTCCTTTTCTACCACCTCATGTTCCAAGTAGATATCATAAAATTTGATAGGAATAGGATTCTAAGTCACTCTGTTTAAATTAAAATTATCTAATTCAACTGTACAGCAAAACGGTCTTTATTAAATTTTTCCTATCTGCTGTCTGCAAGCATTGTTCTCTTTTCAAAACTAGGTTTTAGTTCTTCAAACTCTGAGAAGGAAATTTAAAAATATCTATAGCTGCCTTTGTTACTTTTGTTTCAGGCATGGAAATGGATTTCTTTCAGCCTTCCTAGCTGGCCCTCTACACTCTACTGCTACTGGCCAAGCTCCCAGCTTGCTCTACAATTCCTAAACACCAGGAACATGAAATGTCCCTTTCTCACTCACCTCAGGATCTTTAGCACTGCTGAATACACGCTTCAGGTGACCTGTAGTGGGAAGGGAAAATGAACCAGCTGCTGTCAGAAAACTGCCTGGGCTGCTGAATCCAACAGAACAAGTCAACCCAAACAGGTACGATTTCCCGTTTCACAACATCCCTCCAGGAGACACATTTTATTCACACAGCCAGCAAGGGATCAGGACAATATTCTTGGCTGTTCCTACACTTCAGCCTGTTTAGCCAGTAAATGAATACAAAGATGATCAAGAAAATGCAAATTGTCCTTTAACACTCAATGCTCCTGTTCTACCAAACACATAAAACAGCTTCTGAAATCCTCTCCTTCAGGTACTCTTTTTTTTTTCAAATCAGATACATGCACTAATTCTCAATAACTTGCAGGAAACAGTTGCCCAGAAAAGCTTCCCAAAATTCCCCTGAGCTGTGGCAGTTCTGTTGTGGAAGAGCACAGCAGCACCTCTAGGGTTCAGGAGCAGACACTCACTGCTTTAGAGTTTGCACTTCCTTTCAAAGGAAATAACTATTTTTGCACTCAGTAAAAGGTTATTAAGTTAGACAGTCAAATCCTTTAATGACAAAATTTAAAAAGAAATAAGCTTTCTCCGAATTCTGGGAACAACTGCAGAGTTTTTAGAAGGCCTTCCCTGAAGCTCTGCCAGTCTACATTTTCAAAGGTGTCTTGCTTGTCCCAGCAACCTGAGGAAATGACAGACTCTGCTGCCACAGACTCCCCTGCGGAGGGAACGGATGCCCTGCAGGTTCCCCTGTAAATGCTGTCCCTGTGGCTACAGACACCCCCTTTTTAGCTGAACCTCTTGACAGGAGCTTTACCAAACCACTGGCACTCTAATGCTCTTTCTGTTTCAAAATCAGAAACTCAGCCACCAAGAAAGAGCAGGAAGACATCCAAAAGCCAGGTTAGGATACACCCTTACCGAAGTAGAATGGAAAACTCTACTTACGTGCAAAGTGTGCAACGTAATATGCGGAAAAACAAACACCATAGGCAGCAAAAGCTGCTGCAGCCAGATGGTGGATCATTGTCCCAGTGCTGCGCAACTTTTCTCCAACACTAGAAAAACAAGTGCCCTGTCAGAGTGCAGCTGCCCACTGACCAATGCTCAAACCAGGAGGGTTCTCCTGATGCAAGCAAGGCCTAGGGCTGCTCTGACACTCAGGCCTTCCGTGCACCAAGACAACCTTCTGATGCCACTATGACGATGTGGCAACCATGCCCTGACATCACAAAGCAAACGCTCCATGTTGGTCTGTGAATTTATGCAAAGCAATAACCAACCTTTCCTACAGCAAACACAAAAGAGCCTGGGAAGTTCTCATCTGTCACCAAGCAGCACAAAATCCCCTCATGGGCCAAACCTTGTTGTTCAGGGGATCCAAGAGGAACTCCAAGAGTGCCCCAAGGACCTACAGCCTGTACCCCAGCTGAGCACTCAGATGGGACACAAGCAAAGGAAACCAGACTAAGAAAATGGCCCACAGCATTGCACATGTGAGAAATGACTCTCACTTTTAACATTTTAAAGGTTTAGTAAACCTTAACAAATGACTGAATAAGGAAAAATTGCAGCATTGGGAGTCTCAGTGACTAGCAGCCATGTGCTTATCTACAAAAAGGACGCTCTGCCTTTTATACCCTTAGCCCCTCTAAAAATTTTGTCAGTCAACTCTTTCTCTGCTGCCCATTGGTGGAGATTACTTTCTTGCATCCTGACTGGAGGTCAGGTGTTGTTACACCCTGCCTGCTGGTCACGAGCCAGCCCTCCCCAAATGCCCTGACTACCAAGGCTATTACAAGGGGGACGGGAAAGAGGACTATGGGAGGATATATTACAATACCATCACTACACATTTGAACATCCACATAACATCTACTTCTTAATTGTCAGAGCCAACCATTGCATTACTCGTCCAGAACACACAGAACCAGGAGAGAAGCCACTGTTGGCATCACAGCTGAAATCCTTCCTAACAAATCTCCCCACATATTTGCACCTTTATTGGACATGCCCAGGGCTCTGGTGCGGGTACATCTCTGCCTTTCTTTCCCTTTGGCAGCAGTTGAACTGGCAGCATCTTCCCGCCAGCAGCAGCTGCTCCAAGCTGGGAACGCCACTGGCGGTGCTGATTTCCAGAGGCTTCTGTGCACCAGGGGAAGCCAAGGCAGGAGCGGGATGAACGGTGCTGGCGCTGCTGCTGCTCTGTGCCAGAGAGCCCCGGCTGGGCAGGGCACGGTGCCCACTGCGCTGCGGGCTCCTTCTCCTGCCACAGCTGGGCACACCTGGCAACAAGGCATGACAACTTGTGGGCAAGCCAAGGGGTTTCTGGGGCTGCACTGCTCTGCACACACCCAGCACACCTGCAGCACAGAATTTTAACCCTCAAACAGGTAAACCAGAGGGAAACAGGTGGAAAAGATTTCATTTCAACCATTCTTTATGCTTCAATAGGAATGACCAAAATGAAAGTTACCAAGCAGGGCCAATCCACACTGCCAGCTCAGTGTGAGAAAAGAGGCATTACTTTATTTCAGTGCTGGGTGCGTGGGAATCACTTTCCTGAAACATGCACACCCACGTGTTAGTATCCATGGAATTAAGACATTACTTTCATTACTTTTATTCATTACTTTGCTCAAACTCACAGGCTAAACATTCTCAGAAAGTATTTGACATGTTTAAATCCCTTCCCCAAAATTACTTACATTTAGAGTAGGGGTCTCTTGAGGGTCTCTGGGGGTCATATGGTGAATATCCCATTCCTCAAATTCTACTTCCATGGTTAAGAGCCTTCTTCTCCTTGAATGCATTGCAGCTACCTCCTCAGTAGGCCCACTGTCTTTATTCTCAAGGCTAAGACATCCACTTGCACACATTAACCACTGCTGTGAGAGAAGGTACGACTAAGCACTGCCTGTAAAAGCTTAACAAATTCACAATTTGTTGCAGGTCAACACTTCCCCAACATCTCTCGTTCCTTCTCTGGGAATCAAACACAAGCATTTTGTGGTCACTGAGCCCAGGGCCGCCTCCAACCCTCCTGTCACCCAGCAGCCCTTCTCTCCTCACAAACAGCAGGCCCAGCAGTGCCTTCCCTCACTGCCTCAGTCACCAGCTGTGTCAGGAGTTCTCTGTCACACACTCCAGGAACATCCTGGACTGTTTGCTCTCCGCTGCACTCTGTTGCCAGCAGACATCCCCACCCTGTTCCATGCCCCTTGCAGAACCCTGCACCTGCTGTCCATGGGCACCTGGCAAGGGGAGGCACTCACGGCAGAGATGCACCAGCTGCCCTGGGCAGGAACCAAAACCCTCTGGCGGCACAGCTGCTGGCCTGTGTCTGGCACAGCTCTGCACGCCCCACTCCTCACGGGCTCTGGGCTGGAAATGCAATTGCACTTTCTGCCTCATGGAGAAATACCAGGGCTGCACAAGCCACGGCCAGCAGGCCACATCCCAAAAGCACTGCAGCATGGAGTTGAGAAGGAAGAAGACCCTTCCCCAATTCCTAGCCATACGAAAACCACCATAATTGGGACTGGTAATCTTCTGAATGTAGAATTGATTCACAGGGTGACAAGGGAAGCTTCCAATAGAGTTGAAGTTTGGTACAGTATTTTTTCTGAGTCCTACTCAGACTGTTGATTTGAAAATTTATTTCAAAATATTTTTTTCAAAGGCTGTCCAGTCATATGGTTTTGTTCTAATACTAAAATGGCTAGATGAAATGTACTGGCATTTTAATTACATCCAAACTGATTAGTCTGTAAAAGCTTTCCTGCAGAATAGCCACTGAACAAGAAATGAAAATCTGTGGACTGTTGACTTTGCAAATTTCTACTAAACTTATCAGACAATGAGGCATTTTTAGTTAGACCATAGAGCAAATTAATTCCTATGGATAACTTGATTTGGATAAACCTGTTAATTTCAAATTAAAACTGCCAGCACATACTAAGTGGAAATCTGAATACTCACTTCTATGAGCTCTGAATTATTAGATAGTCGTTGTTTGCCATGTTAACAAAAATTATCATTCTGGTTATTTTTTTTACTTACAGCCAGCTCTTCAACACTCGTTGTAACATCAGAGTTTGTAGCAATGTGAACCATGGGTTGGTGGGGCATTGCAGAAGGCTCCTATGCCAGCACTAAATGTTCACATTTACCATGGCATCACTTCTTGCCTTTAATTCCAAGCTACAGCTCAGTTCCTGCAGTACAGATTCACACTTGTAGTCTGTATTTGCAGCTGGTTCTTACTTTCCTGTCCAGACAAAAATCATGCTTGGATCTCAAATCAAAATAAAACAAGGAGACAGTCAGGTTCTGGATAGGTATAGCAAGAACTAAGACATTTTTTCGCAAATATGTTGTAAAGTTGTTTGTACATGCTGCAAAAACGGCAGATTAAAGACTTGCACTCTAACTTGCAAGCTGAGCTTTGTCTGTTCTTTCTGGACTGATTTCTTGAGGCCAGACACTGAACCTAATCAGTAAGAAAATCGAAACCACAGGAGTAGTTTGGAGAATATTGTAAATTATTCTGTCATGATGCTTTTTGCCTACAAGTTCTGGCCATCATCCGATTGGAGTAATTAGCGGAGATTGAAGCCATCACACTGTGCCTGTGCACACAATTCCTTCCCAGGAGTAATCCATGAAGCAACGCTGACAAATCCACACCAGCAGCTGCTGCCACACAGTCATGAAGCAGAGAATTTGTATTTCTGCTACACTTGGACAGCTGAAGATGCCTCTGCTGAGCTAATTTTAGTGACTGCCCACCACAGATTAGACCTTGTGGTCAGTCTCCAGCAAGTCAGGGCAGGTAATATTCTGCCTAAATGAAGTAAGTCTAGCAATACATAGGCCATGGGGCCTGAGGAAAGCCAGCAGCTGTGGGAGATTTAATTTGTTTCCGTATCTTTCTTTTTACTAATTTATTGCAGTCAATTAGTTAAAGAATGGAAACTTTTGGCATACCATTGGCTGAAAGGTTGGTCAATCTTCCATTCATGATTCCTCTGAAAGCATCACCCCAGTGTTTTTATCAGTAGCTCTTCCATCATCATGGCTCACACAGCATTTCCTGCAGCTCTTCCTGGAGTCAGGGAAAGGCACCAGGAGAAGGGGAAGAAAGCTGTGTACAGAGACTGTGTCAGCTGAAGAGACATTTGTTTCCTCTGATTTGGCTGAATGGCTGCAGGAACCTTGCTGGCACTGCTGGCTGGGTGGCCTTTTTCAGGGCTGGACAGAGTTTGGGGCCCAGGATCCCTCCTCTTGGTGGGACACCAGGGTGAGCAGCCCCTGTCCCAGGCAGGAGCAGAGGTTCTGTGGCTCTGCCCTGGGCACAGGGACCTGCCACTGCCATGAGCTCCTGCCGCGGCTCCTCTGGGGCAGCTCCTGCTCTGCAGTGATGATGGGCGCAGGTGGGGGTGGCTGCAATGGAGGGGGGCTTCCAGTGGGCTCTGCTGGTCTGCCACACTGGAGCCAGCAGAGCTTCTGGAAGGAGTCTCCTCTTGTGAGCTGCTGGAGCTGGAGCTGGCACTGGCCACAGCGCCGCTGTGTTCATCCCTGACAGGACCAGAGCACAGCAGCCTCTGGGCCTCCTTGCTGCACGATGGCAGTGAGGAGGCCATGGACCACAGGTTCAGTATGTGTGACTCAGTTTCCTGATAAACTGTGCTGAGAAAACCCTGCATCCCTCCTGCCAGATCTAAGACACTCCAAGAAATCTGTTGGCACATTGGGAACTCAGAATTGTTTGCATTTTGAACAATTGTCTTATGAGTGCTTTTGATTGTTTTTGTCATTTTGTGTTGATTCAGTTGATCCTTCAGAGAAGCTTTCCTAATAATATAATACATGGGGAATTGTGGAGACCCTGGCGCGGGGGGGCATTCCCTGGTCAAGGGAGACACAAGAAGTTTCCCTCTAAAAGCTGTTAGACCCCATTGGCTCCTTCCCCTGTTCCTATGTTAGACCCCACTGGCTCCTTCCCCTGTTCATGTGTCTGTTCCTGCGTTCCTGAGCCACACCTTCCCTATTCCCTGATTGCCCCCCTTATCTTTGTACTGCCCCGAGATCAGGGTCAGCCCCCAGGCCCCTGTGGAGACAAAGTGAGACCCTCTGTGTGTGGCTGCTGGGACCTGAACATCTCCCTGCAGAGCTGAATAAAACATCTGTGGAAATTATGCAAAGGTCCTTTTAGCTTCTTTACCCTGGACTATGCTAGCAGCAATTCAGACTGCTCCAGAGGAGAAGCTGCAGTACTGGCACCAAGATTTTGGCAACTTGACCATAGGCACAGAGGGCGTGCAGGATGCTGCTCTATGAATTCCTTAACCAGCCATCTCTGGTGCTGGCATATTCCCTCCAGCTTCTGGTGCAGCCAGGGACACCTTTGGTCCAGCAGATGACATTGTTATTTGAAAAATTCGGCCCACTCCTTGGGCAGGAGGCCATGCACAGGCTCTGGTCCTGCAGCCCCTGCTCAGCTGGGGACAGTGTTCCCTGTGGGGAAGATGGAGCAGCCATCACAGGGTCTGGGGGGCTGCTTTCAGCAAGGGGGCCAGGCTCTCTCCCTGCTGGACTCTAGCAATTGTTTGGGGGAGCCGATGGCACATTGTATGTAGTCCTGTTCATCCTACTCAGAAAACATGACAGCTTCTATCATTCTTCTGCAGAGTGGGCATGCTGGATTTCTCTTTGCCCACTGCAGGATGCAGCCCAGGCAGAACTGGTGGTGACAGGGCAGAGAAAAACTCACATCCTTCTTAGTGCCCTGGCAGATGGGGCAGCTCCATTCTGTCCCCATGGCCATGTCTGTCTGTCCCAGCAGCAGGGAAGAGCTGAGGACCATGAGCTGCTCTCATTTGCAATCTTGCTTGGCCAGAGCCCAAGCTCAAGCCAGAGTGGTCCAGGCTCTGTCAGTGCCCAAACATAGGCAGAATGGGATGTTGTGTCACAACCCATTCCTTGGTGAAGGAGGTCCATAGCAGCCTCAAGAGGCACCTCAGACACTCAACAGTCAAGGCAGTAACATATGGACAGGACACAGATGGCAGTTCATGGCTGGGAGAGCATTCGTAGACAGATCCAAGGACAAATTTCCCAGGAACTCTCCACAGCTCTGGGATCTGCCCATCAGCTCTGTCAGAAGCTTCAGCAGAACAACCAAAGTCCTAAAAAGCAGCTTCCAGACACTTTTCCTACCATCCTGCCTGAGCAGCCAGGTTGCTTGCTGCAAAACACTCTTTTTCTCCTCTTCCCCAATGCCCTGTGGACACTTGCAGCCAAAATAAAAAGCTCCTGGCCCTCTGTGTGATGTGATAATACAGTTTTTATATTTCCATGCTGGGATGAAAGAAAGCTGTGCTGTGGGTCAGGAGAGGCCAGGTCCCACCTGGCCTTCCTGCAGGCTGAGGGGATCCCAGCAGACATCCTGCTGCATTTTTAGGGAATGTGTGAGGAGAATGGAGGGGGTGACAGAGAGGCCGAGATCATAGAGTGGAAACTCAGCTCAGAGAGCCAGTGCAGACTCTCCCTGCTGAATGCCTGCTGGGGTTGGCAAAGAAGGAAAAGGCCCCAATAACAGCCAGTGGCACTGTCTCTCAGGGACAGGTACAGGGAGGTGACAACAAACAGCAGCATGGCCTGGTCTCACAGCTTCTAGGAAGCAGTAACAGAGGGACCTCATGTGCCAGAGATTTCAGAAAGGCTGTCTTCTCAAATGGCCACTCTGAAACCCCTCTCTTTGCCTCTTGGGTTTGTGAATGCTTTTGACAGCCACAGCATCCTGGGGCAACGCGTTCC
Source organism: Melozone crissalis (assembly GCF_028551555.1). Lineage (NCBI taxonomy): Eukaryota > Metazoa > Chordata > Aves > Passeriformes > Passerellidae > Melozone > Melozone crissalis. The sequence goes on from NW_026535824.1 coordinate 3,857,830, forward strand.
ACGATTTCATTAAGCACTCCTTGAAAAGCACCTCCCATTGTTCAACTGAGCTGCCAGCCTGGTCATTTCAGAGGGTGCTGCCTTGGTGGAGAGAAAAATCAATCTTCTGCCTTCCAGGGAGCTGAAGGAGAAGGGACTCTTCACCATCCAACACCTGGCTGGGTCCCATTCAGAGGTCCTGCTTTGTAGAATTGGTGAAGTTTGCTTGGCAGTTACCAGTGTGGTAAATAGGTATGATTCGTGCTGATAAAAATTGAAACAGCAATCAATATTGATACAGTAACTAATATCTGGAAATAATAAAATAAGTTAAAAATAGTAATGCTGTCGGATTTTGGGGCTGTTTAGATGGTCTGGGAAAAGCCCAAGATGGCCTTGGGTCGCCCGCGTTCCAAAGGACGAGAAGAAACTTCAGATTTTTTCTCGGTCTCGGTGTTCATTAATTGCTTATCTAAAAGATTTTCTCTTGGCCTGACAGAGTTCTGCTCAGCAGTCAGCCATGGGCATACACTGAGAGCCCCTGGGGTGGCCACCTATCTTTATACCCGAAGTTACGTATACAATATTTATCATTTTTCTCCAATACCCTCTACCCTTATTAACCAGTGCACTTTTAGTAAAGACCAACCCCAAAGTGCCAACATCACCACAGAAAATGGAGGCCTAGAGGAAGAAGAAGAAGGAGAAGGGCACGCCCCAATTCCTCCATCTTACCTCTCTAGACCCCCCTGTACAGAAATTTTAAACCCTGTATCTCACACTCCAATTAACTTATCCCTTCACCATTCACCCCGGTGAAATCCTCCTGTCCTCATACTGATGTCATCTCCCATGTGGGATCAAAGTCCAGCCACCAGACATTTCTGGCAACATTCCAGGACTCCCGAGCCCCCCAGGGGTGGTCTCGTTCACCCTGCACCCCAGTTCTGAGAGACTGAGATCCCACATAATGCCAAAGAAGAGAGGGAAAGGAGGGGCTCCACCCCCCTTTTCCCAGCAGATGTTCTCAAGGACCACAGGAAAGAAACTGAAGATACAGTTGCTAAAACTGACCAAGAACCTGGTTGGGTCCAAGAAAATGTTAATTATAAGGGACTTATTGCTTTGATATGTAGATGTAGTGATACGTTAGTCTTGGCTTACATTGTATTGGCTTGGTGCGCATGTGTAACCCAAAGGTGAATTAAAAGACTACAGGGCCTTCATCAGTGACGACCCCCAAAGACTTGTGCGACCACCAAACCGAGTGGTGGCACATGCGTGGTAAAGGTGGTAATGAAGGCGGAGAAAGAAAAGTGACGAACCGAAAATGGGAGGAGATGGCATTGACACATGGCATATAAGGGGTGATTTTCACTTGGCAAGCTTGTACGTGAAGTGGCAAGTGTCATTGAACCCTGCACTCTGTACCCCGCGATATCTCCTGCTTATGCGCTATTATTGGAACCAAATTATCCCTTCTTTTAATCAAATTATATTGTATCCAATTTTATATTTTTCATCTTAATTATTTCATTAAAATTGTTACTACTTTAAATATTGTTTAGGTCTTTTAAATGATGGGATAATTGGGCAAACATAACACCAGCGAGGTGAGAACATTGTTCTGAATTGTCCCCCATACTTCATACACGGTGTGTAGAGTAGGTATGTGCTTGTTCATCTCCATGTGTGCTCAGGGTCTGCCTTCATTTCTGGTTTTAGACCTGAGATTTCTAATGTCTGTCAGCTATCTGTAGGATCTGTGGGTACATGCAGCTGTATTTACTGGCAGGTCGGGTATCTGACACTCATCTTTGAGTGTGGTGCCTTTATAATGCAATGTGCAAATGAAAAATTGAGACACTAATGATGTTATTTGCCAGAGTCCCAGTCTCTGTCCAAGTTGTAATTCAACACCGCAAATTATTCTGTAGACCTGAGCCTGTGTTTTCTGTTTCCTGGCTGAGTGCTTCAGCTGCTGGTATTGGTTTTTTGAACAGGAGCACCTGACTCTTTTATCTTTATCACTTGTGCCTTTATGATTTGAAAGCAGCCCTTGCTTTAATTTTTTAGTAAAAGGGCCTAAAATCAAAGCTGTGGACATTTTAGAAGGGTTAAGTAGAACACTGAATGAAATTTTTATTTTAGGCCTGCAGTGAGAAGGTCTCAGGCCAGAAATTGGTGCCAGAGTAAGTGCCTTTCTGTGCTTGTGCTCTCCTGCTCTTCTTGTACTTGTATGTTCCTCTGGACACAGTGGGATGTGTTGTCATTTCCTGGGACTTCTGTTGAAGGCAACTGGTTTTCTTTCCAAGGTGATTCCTATGTTTCCCCTCATGGCTTCCCCAGGTGACCAACCTCCGTTCCAAGGTGTCCTGCTCTGCCATTGTCACTCTGGGAGAGCTCTCTGTGACCTTGAAGAAGGACATGGACTCTGAGGTGGATGAGGTTGCTCGGATCCTTCTCCAGATGGTGTCCAACTCCCCAGAATTTGTTCAGAAAGCAGCCAGTCAGAGCCTGGGGATCATGGTGGAGAATGTGACTCCTGCACGAGCAATGACTGCCTTCATGGACATGGGAGCCAAGTAGGTTCTTTTTCTTTTAGTGATATTCTTCACCTTTGTGTGTGTGTGAAGGAGAAGGGATGAGACAGAGAATGGGAATGGTGGGAGGGAAGGGTCCTGTATCCTGCATCTCCTGTGAACTCAGTGACTTGATTCTCCAACCAACCTCACTTCTTTCTTCTTGTCACCTATTTCTGCCCTCCTGCAGCCTATTGGTTCTCAGAATCACAGAAGTGTAGAATATGGGGAATTGGATGGGCCCATCAGGACCATCAAGTCCAGCTCCTGGCCTTGCCCAGAACAGCCCAAGGGTCACACCAAGTGCCTGAGATTGTTGTCCAAATGCTCCTTCAACCCTGTCAGGCTTGGTGCTGTGACCACTGCCCTGGGGAGCCTGTTCCAGTGCCCAACCACCCTCTGGGTGAAAAACCCTTTTTCCTGATGTCCAAACTAAAGCTCCTCTGACTCAGCTTCCTGCTGCTCCCTGGAGTTCTCCCAATCTGTCAGATTTTCCTAGATGTGATGATCAGTGGGGAAGGGAAAGTGCCTGCAAAGGCCAAGGATAGAGCCTTGTGCTTTTGTGGGAAGAGGGACAATTGCAATTGCAGCTGTGAGCAGTGTTTGGTATTTCACAGCTCTAACCAGAGAGGCCCTGGGAAAACCATGTCTCCTCATGATGCCATTAACTTGAGAAATTAGGAGGATCCTTGCTGGGGCATGGAGCACATGGGGGACAATCTGCTGGGTGTGGCACAGCCTGCACAGCAGGTGCAGCTCCTGCCAAAGGAGTCTTGCATGACTGTGCTGGCCTTAGAGCTCTACTTTCTATTCAAACTGATGTTTCATGTTAGCCTTGACATGATGAATCACTTTACAGGCACCTCCACAGGCTGACTGCCATGGGACAGTTGGAGCAAATGCTGCTTTAAATGTTGGTGCTGGGCCTGATAGTTCCCAAGAGACACTCTCTAGAACAGGACAGCCTGGCTAAACTGCCTGCCACCCTTTCCTCAGCTTTGGAATAGGGTAAAAGATTCAGATGGATCCATTGCCAAGCCCCACAGAAGAAACAGGCTGCATTGTTGGATATCCTGCAACTTCACAGCCCACAATGTGTTTTCCCTGCATTTGTTGTTTTCCAGAGTTCAGCAGATTTGGGGATAAATGGGTGGAAAGAGCCTCGATCCTGCTGCAGCTCTGTGTACTGGGTGCCCTCTGATGGGTCAGCATGAATTGTCCTTTATTTCTAAATTATTCATATGTCATCTATTTCTTTAATCTTTCTCAGAGTAAATACTGTGAAAGAAACTGAATATCAGACAGAGCAGGGAGACTGAATTCCCCCCTCTTCCGTGCAGGCAGGCCTTGTGTGCAATGCTACCTTTGTGTTTAGCTGAGGACAGAACCTTCTGCAGGTGTCTGAAGTTGCAGGGACAGCCCAGGCTCCTTCCCCCAGCAAGGGCAGGGAGCAGCTCTGGCCAAAGCCGGCGCTGCTGCTGCTCCTTGTCCCTGTGCCCAGGGTTTGCTCTCTCCTCCCCAGCAGCCGCCCCGCCCCAGTGCGCGAGTGTGCGGCCCAGCTCCTCCTGTCCCTGATGGAGAGAATTGGAGTCACCCAGCTCGCAGGCACAGCCAGGGCTGAGAGGCTGCCACACGTGGCAGGGAAGCTTGCTCAGGACTGCCACAAGGACACAAGGTAATGATCTTCATTTCACCTCCCAAGTCAGGAAAACCGTTTTGTGTCTGGCTGTAAAGATGAAACCACACAAGAGTGGAAACCAAAGGGAATATGAAATTACCTCACGGTGTGAATAAGGGTCATAGAATCATGGAACATGCTGAGTTGGAAGGGACCCATCAGGGTCATCGAGTCCAGCTCCTGGCCATGTGCAGGAAACCCTTAGAGTCACCCCATGTGCTTGAGATCATTGTCCAAACTCTTCTTGAGCTCTGTCAGCCTTGGCGCTGTGACCACTGCTCTGGGCTGCCTGGGCAAATGGCTGTGCTGGTGTCCTGGTTTAGGGCAAATTTGTTAAAGAATCTGCAAAGGAGGGCCCCTCCAGGAAGCAAACCCACACGGGCCCTCCTCCCCAACTGGTTCGGGAAGAATTCCTCGGAGAGAGGTGGAAAGAACCTGTTTATTTGACAGACACAGCACCCCCCAGCACACAAAATGAACAATACCAGATGACACCGCTCTGAGAAAGATGACAAAATCAGAAAGTCTCTTTCAGGGGGGGTTGCTCTGTTCTCAGTCCCTCCGGCACTGGGCAGCTGCTGCAGGCCAAACGGTGCAAACCCTCAGTGTTCCCAGGTCCCAGTCTGGAGCAGGTTTGAGATGGTCACAGAAACAGGAGAGGAGAAACAGTCCAGGAAGGAATTTGGACTCTTTAGCTAGAACTAGCTTATAAGCAGAGGCCAAAGCAGAGCAGAAGCGAGAGCAGAAAAGAGAGCAAGCAAAGCAGCAAGCTGAAAGCAAGAAGCAAAAACAGCCCTATGTACTGCCCGTCTGTGTGTCCCTGATAAGAGAAACCCAAACAAAACTTCCACTCTTCAAAGCCGGTCTTAAAGGCACAGAACAGATGAATGGGGATACAAGCATCATAACGTCACCCCAGGACATTCCACCCCTTATCCCCATATCATCAACATACTACCACACATCATGCATTATTCATACAAAATTTCCATCTGTTCCCCCAAAATTTACAAACAATACCCATCATGACTTCATCACATCCCCACACTGGACCACTGCATCCAGGCCCTATACTACAGAGCTGCAGGATTCCCCCTTTTCACTTTAGTCACTTAAAGCTCCATCTTTCACTTGCTCAGACCTTCGACACTTACGCATTTCCTTCTCCATCTTCCACTTGCCCAGACCTTCAACACTTACACATTTCCTTCAATCTCATGTCTGTATGGTTTAATGTACAGACAATGGCAGTAACATCCAATGAACAGTGATACTGCACATCATTCTTACCCCACGATCAGATCTCCCTGAGGTGCACATCGTGTTGTTCCATCTCTTTGCATTATCCACCACGTGCAACCTGGTCCCTGAGCAAAGACAACCCCACAAATGGGTTTGTCTGTACTCGAGGCAGAATTGATCCACACAGTCTTCCCTAACAAACCTCTGATATGTACCACTGGGACTTTGTCTCCTTCTATTACATTCAGGGACTCAGACTGGGCAGGACCTGCTTGGTTGGTGGAACCTCGGGTGTTAACTAAGCAGGTGGCCTTTGCTAAATGCTGCTCCCAATTTTTGAAAGATCCCCCACCCAAAGCTTTCAACTGGGTTTTTAGTAGTCCATTGTACCTCTCCACTTTTCCTGCAGCTGGTGCATGGTAGGGGATATGGTACACCCACTCAATGCCATGTTCCCTGGCCCAGGTGTTGATAAGGCTGTTCTTGAAATGAGTCCCATTGTCTGACTCGATCCTCTCAGAGGTGCCATGTCTCCACAGAACTTGCTTTTCAAGGCCCAGGATGGTGTTCCGGGCTGTAGCATGAGACACAGGGTGGGTTTCCAACCATCCAGTGGTGGCTTCCACCATGGTCAGCACATAGCGCTTGCCCTGGCGTGTCTGGGGCAGAGTGATGGAGTCAATCTGCCAGGCCTCCCCATACTTGTACTTGGACCACCGCCCACCGTACCACAGGGGCTTCACTCGCTTGGCCTGCTTGATGGCAGCACACGTCTCACAGTCATGGATAACCTGAGAAATACTGTCCATGGTTAGATCCACCCCTTGGTCTCATGCGCACTTATAGGTGGCATCTCTGCCCTGGTGGCCTGAGGCATCATGGGCCCATTGAGCTGGGAATAACTCTCCCTTATGTTCCCAGTCTAGGTCTATTTTGGACACCCCTATCTTTGCAGCTTGGTCTACCTGCTCATTGTTTTGGTGCTCCTCATTTGCCCTACTCTTGGGTGCATGGGCATCTACATGGCGGACTTTCACAGGTAGCCTCCCTACCCTGGTAGCAATGTCTTTCCACTCATCAGCAGCCCAAATTGGTTTCCCTCTACGTTGCCAGTTAGCCTTTTTCCACCTCTCCAGCCATCCCCACAGAGCATTGGCTACCATCCATGAATCAGTGTAGAGGTAGAGCTTTGGCCACTTCTCTCTCTCAGCAATGTCTAGGGCCAGTTGAACAGCTTTGAGTTCTGCAAGTTGGCTTGATCCACCTTCTCCTTTGGTAGCTTGTGCAACCCATCGTGTGGGGCTCCATAAGGCTGCTCTCCACTTCCGGTTCATCCCTACGATGTGACAGGAACCGTCAGTGAAAAGAGCGTAGCGTGTTTCCTCTGGGGGCAGTTGGTTATAGGGAGGAGCCTCTTCAGCCCGTGTCACTGGTTCTTGTTCCTCTCCATGTGTGACACCAAAATTCTCACCTTCGGGCCAATTTGTAATTATCTCCAAAATCCCAGGGCGATTCAGTTTACCTATACAGGCGCGTTGAGTGATAACAGCAATCCACTTGCTATATGTAGCACTGGTGGCATGGTGAGTGGAAGGAACCTTGCCTTTGAACATCCACCCCAGCACTGGTAGTCGGGGTGCCAGGAGGAGTTGTGCTTCAGTGCCTATTACCTCCGAGGCCGCCTGGACTCCTTCATAGGCAGCCAAGATTTCCTTCTCTGTTGGAGTGTAGTTGGCTTCAGACCCTCTGTAGCTTTGACTCCAAAATCCCAGTGGTCGACGCTGAGTCTCCTCAGGCACCTTCTGCCAAAGACTCCAGGACAAGCCATGGTTCCCGGCTGCAGAGTAGAGCATGTTCTTTGCCTCTGGTCCTGTCCTGACTGGGCCAAGGGCTACTGCATGAGCAATCTCCTGTTTGATCTGGACAAAGGCTTGTTGCTGCTCAGGGCCCCACTGGAAATTGTTCTTCTTGCGGGTGACCAGGTAAAGAGGGCTCATGATCTGACTGTACTCAGGAATATGCATCCTCCAAAAACCTATTGCATCCAAGAAAGCTTGTGTCTCTTTCTTATTGGTGGGTGGAGACATTGTTGTGATCTTGTTGATGACATCTGTGGGAATCTGATGCCGTCCATCTTGCCACTTCACTCCCAGGAACTGAATCTCACGAGCTGGTCCCTTTACTTTGCTCTTTTTAACGGCGAAACCAGCTCCCAGGAGGATCTGGATGATTTCCTTCCCTTTCTCGAACACTTCCGCAACTGTGTTCCCCCACACAATGATGTCATCAAGATACTGCAGATGTTCTGGCTCCTCTCCCCTTTCTAGTGCAGTCTGGATCAGTCCATGGCAGATGGTGGGGCTGTGCTTCCACCCCTGGGGCAGTCGGTTCCAGGTGTACTGCACGCCCCTCCATGTGAAAGCAAACTGAGGCCTGCATTCTGCTGCCAGAGGAATGGAGAAAAATGCATTGGCAATGTCTATAGTGGCATACCACCTTGCTGCCTTGGACTCAAGCTCGTACTGGAGCTCTAATATGTCTGGCACGGCAGCACTCAGTGGTGGAGTCACTTCATTCAAGGCACGGTAGTCTACAGTCAATCTCCATTCCCCGTCAGATTTTCGCACAGGCCAAATGCGGCTGTTGATGGGTGAGTGGGTCTTGCTGACCACCCCTTGGCTCTCCAGCTCTCGGATCATCTTATGGAGGGGGATCACAGATCTCGAGTGGTTCTATACTGTTGTTGATGAACTGTTGAGGTGGCAATTGGTACTTGTCGCTCTTCTCCTGTCAGGCATCCTACTGCAGATGGATTCTCAGACAACCCAGGCAAGGTGTTCAATTGCTGAATGCCCTCTGTCTCTACAGCAGCTATTCCAATTGCCCATCGGAGTCCTTTTGGGTCTTTGAAGTACCCACTTGGAAGGTAGTCTATGCCCAAAATACATGGGCCTCTGGGCCAGTCACAATAGGATGCTTCTGCCACTCATTTCCCGTTAGGCTCACATCAGCTTCCACCAAAGTGAAATCCTGGGATCCCCCTGTCACACCAGGAATAGAAACAGACTCTGTCCCCACATGTCTTGATGGGATTAATGTGCATTGCGCACCAGTATCGACCAAAGCTTTGTACTCTTGTGGTTCCGATGTGCCAGGCCAACAAATCCACATAGACCAGAAAACACGATTTTCCCTGGCCTCTACCTGGCTAGAGGCAGGGCCCCTCTAAGCCTGGTTATCCTTCTTTCCCTGGGCGTATGTTTCGGATGTTCCTTCGAGGGGATCAGACATGTCATCATCATCATACCTGGCCGGTTGGCTACAGGCAACTGGAGCTGCTTTCCTCCTGGTGGCTTCCTTCAGTTCACGCACCCGTCATGCCAGAACAGCAGTAGGTTTCCTATCCCACCTTCTCATGTTTTCCCCACAATCACGCAGGTAAAACCACAGCTCAGCTCGTGGGGTGTACCTTCTCTCACCATCTGGGAAACGTCTGCCTTGGAGACCAGAACCTCGAATCTGTACTGCTGAAATTTGGAGAAGGTCTTCTTTAATCTTCTCTCTGAGCTTCTTATGGTACTCCTCTATCTTATCCTCTAAATTCTGCAGATGTGTTTCTACCGCTGCGATTCTGGCATGTGGGGCCATGTACAGCATCTGCATATGCTCGGAGCTTCCTTGCCATGTCAAGCACCGTCTCACCCCTCTCATCCCTCTTCATGATGGCTAAGGCAGAAGCATATTCATGTGGCCCAAGTCGTACAAGTTTCTGCCACATCACAGACGTGCATGGTACTAAGTCTGGGTTCCTAGTTGTTACATCATCTGAGAAGATAATCTCTGCCACTGCCATTTCTCTCAGGTGTTGGATCCCTTGCTCTATTGTCTTCCACTGAGTTTGCTGCATATAGAGATCGTCTGCACACAGGTATCTTTCTGCTACACTTCTTAGGACCTGTTCCCAGAGGTTGTGAGGGTTAGCCCCCCTCATCATTCCTTGGTCTATGACAGGATCCTGTGACAGGGATCCCAAATGCCTGGCTTCAGTGCCATCCAGAATTGTAGCCTCGCCTGCAGCATCCCAGAGACGGACAAGCCAACTAATTATGGATTCCTCAGACCTTCGAGTGTAGTCCTTCCATAGGCCACGAAGGTCCTTCAGGGAAAAGGACTCAATATTTGCATCTGATCTTGCACCTGCTGCTTTGACTCCTGATTTTATGTCAGAAGGCATTGAGGTTACTTCTCCTTCATCATCATCATCATCATCATCATCCACTGGTTGATTGGTCTTGTCCGTGCATTTCCCACTTCTAGTGCTGGTAGCAACAGCCATGGGTTTAGATGCTGGCTTCGAGCCTGGAGTGTTAGCTGCAGCCTGAGCCACTGGGACAGTTGCTGATTGATCTCCCTGCCCCCCTGCCTCTGTCTGCTGCCCGACAGTATCTAGCAGTGTGCGATAAGCATATGCCAGGGCCCAGCTCACTGCAATTACCTTCCTCTCCTTAGGCTCATCCTGGTACTTCTCTTTCAGATATTTCCCCACCTCATCTGGGTTCTGAATTTGTTCATGGGGAAAATCCCAGACTATAGGATCAGAGAATTCCTTCAGGATTTGGCCCATATCCTCCCATTTCCCACACCACTTAGGGTTTTCCACACTGGGGTTTACTCCTGAGTCAGGGGTCTCATCAGCCCGTCTAGAAATCTCAGCCCTCATTCTAGAGAAGCAGCAGGTTGTATAGAGGTAGGTTACCAGACTGAATACCAGGAAGATGGTTTCTGTAACATTGAGGGGAAACTGAACATCCTTCACTAGTGATGCAACTGATTCATAGGAGAAGAAGGAAAGCAGAGGCTGAAAAACCACATTCCCTCCTGCTTCTCCTGCAACAAACTGGATGCATAACCATATCCATGAACCATTCATACCTGGAGCAGACCCTGGCATGTTTATAAACTTCTTGCACATCATTGCCACCAAGCCCAGCAGGATAGCTACTCTGGTCACTGCCCCTCTGATGTAAAAACTACGTATTAGGGGCAATATAAAAGCTATTTCTGGATAAGAAAATAAACCTAGGGACCAGAGGGGTATTAAAATCTCAGAAAGCCCTAGGGACCAGAAATGCATGCAAAACTTCACCCCAATAAACATTATGAATTCAAAAAGCATGGCTATTAGCTGATTTAAACGAACACAGAGTAATAGCAACCAAAATGCAGTCAAAACAGGGTTTTTCCACTCTCTCTCAAGCCCCACGTTTGGGCACCAATATTTTATCCTGGTTTAGGGCAAATTTGTTAAAGAATCTGCAAAGGAGGGCCCCTCCAGGAAGCAAACCCACACGGCCCCTCCCCCCAACTGGTTCAGGAAAAAATTCCCTGTAGAGAGGTGGAAAGAACCTGTTTATTTCAGGCACAACACCCCCCAGCACACAAAATGAACAATACCCAATGACACTACTCTGAGAAAGATGACAAAATCAGAAAGTCTCTTTCGGGGGGGGTTGCTCTGTTCTCAGTCCCTCCGGCGCTGGGGCAGCTGCTGCAGCCAAACCTTCGGTGTTCCCGGGTCCCAGTCCGGAGCAGGTTCAAGATGGTCACAGAAACAGGAGAGGGGAAACAATCCAGGAAGGAATGTGGACTGTTTAGCTAGAACTAGCTTATAAGCAGAGGCCAAAGCAGAGCAGAAGCGAGAGCAGAAAAGAGAGCAAGCAAAGCAGCAAGCTGAAAGCAAGAAGCTAAAACAGCCCTATGTACTGCCCGTCTCTGTGTCCCTGATAAGAGAAACCCGAACAAAACTTCCACTCTTCAGAGCAAGTCTTAAAGGCAATGAACAGATGAATGGGGATACAAGCATCATAACGTCACCCCAGGACATTGAGGAAACAAATGTGTCTTCAGCTGACACAGTCTCTGCACACAGCTTTCTCCCCCTTCTCCTGGTGCCTTTCCCTGACTCCAGCAAGAGCTGCAGGAAATGCTGTGTGAGCCATGATGATGGAAGAGCTACTGATAAAAACACTGGGGTGATGCTTTCAGAGGAGTCATGAATAGAAGACTGACCAACCTTCCAGCCAATGGTATGCCAAAAGTTTCCATTCTTTAAATAATTGACTGCAATAAATTAGTAAAAAGAAAGATACAGAAACAAATTAAATCTCCCACAGCTGCTGGCTTTCCTCAGGCCCCATGGCCTATGTATTGCTAGACTTACTTCATTTAGGCAGAATATTAACTGCCCTGACTTGTTGGAGACTGACCACAAGGTCTCATTTGTGGTGGGCAGTCACTAAAATTAGCTCAGCAGAGGCATCTTCAGCTGTCCAGGTGTAGCAGAAATACATATTCTCTGCTTCATGACTGTGTGGAAACAGCTGCTGGTGTGGATGTGTCAGCGTTGCTTCATGGATTACTCCTGGGAAGGAATTGTGTGCACAGGCACAGTGTGATGGCTTCAATCTCCGCTAATTACTCCAATCGCATGATGGCCAGAACTTTTAGGCAAAAAGCATCATGACAGAATCATTTACAATATTGTCCAAACTACTCCGGTGATTTTGATTCTCTTACTCATTGGGTTCAGTGTCTGGCCTCAAGAAATCATTCCAGAAAGAAAAGGAAAACCTCAGCTTGCAAGTTAGAGTGCAAGTCTTTAATCTGCCATTTTTGCAGCATGTACAAACAACTTTTCAACATATTTGCAAAAAAATGTCTTAGTTCTTGCTATACCTATCCAGAACCTGACTGTCTCCTTGTTTTATTTTGATTTGAGATCCAAGCATGATTTTTGTCTGGACAGGAAAGTAAGAACCAGCTGCAAATACAGACTACAAATGTGAATCTATACTGCAGGAACTGAGCTGTAGCTTGGAATTAAAGGCAAGAAGTGATGCTATGGTAAATGTGAACATTTAGTGCTGGCATAGGAGCCTTCTGCAATGCTCCACCAATCCATGGTTCACATTGCTACAAACTCTCTTTCTAGTGTTACAAAGAGTGTTGAAGAGCTGTCTGTAAGTAAAAAAAATAGCCAGAATATTAATTTTTGTTAATATAGAAAACAATGACTATCTAATAATTCAGAGTTCATAGAAGGGAGTATTCAGATTTCCACTTAGTATGTGCTGGCAGTTTTAATTTGAAATCAACGGGTTTATCCGAATCAAGTAATCCATAGGAATTTATTTACTCTATGATCTAACTAAAAACTCCTCATTGTCTGATAAGTTTAGCAGAAATTTGCAAAGTCAACAGTCCACAGATTTTCATTTCTTGTTCAGTGGCTATTCTGCAGGAAAGCTTTTACAGACTAATCAGTTTGGATGTAATTAAAATGCCAGTACATTTCATCTAGCCATTTTGGTATTAGAACAAAACCATATGACTGCACAGCCTTTTAAAAAATATTTTCAAATAAATTTTCAAATCAACAGTCTGAGTAGGACTCAGAATAAAAACTCTACCAAACTTCAACTCCATTGGAAGATTCCCTTGTCACCCAGTGAATCAACTCTACATTCAGAAGATTAAAAGTCCCAATGATGGTGATTTTGGTATGGTTACGAATTGGGGAAGGGTGTTCTCCCTTCTCAGCTCCATGCTGCAGTGCCTTTGGGATGTGGCCTGCTGGCCGTTGTTTGTGCAGCCCTGGTATTTCTCCATGAGGCAGAAAGTGCAATTGCATTTCCAGCCCAGAGCCCGTGAGGAGTGGGGCGTGCAGAGCTGTGCCAGACACAGGCCAGCAGCTGTGCCGCCAGAGGGTTTTGGTTCCTGCCCAGGGCAGCTGGTGCATCTCCTCCGTGAGTGCCTCCCCTTGCCAGGTGCCCATGGACAGCAGGTGCAGGGTTCTGCAAGGGGCATGGAACAGGGTGGGGATGTCTGCTGGCAACAGAGTGCAGTGGAGAGCAAACAGTCCAGGATGTTCCTGGAGTGTGTGACAGAGAACTCCTGAAACAGCTGGTGACTGAGGCAGTGAGGGAAGGCACTGCTGGGCCTGCTGTTTGTGAGGAGAGAAGGGCTGCTGGGTGACAGGAGGGCTGGAGGTGGCCTTGGGCTCAGGGATCACAAAATGCTTGTGTTTGGTTCCCAGAGAAGGAACGAGATATTGGGGAAGTGTTGATGTGCAACAAATTGTGAATTTTTTAAGCTTTACCAGGCAGTGCTTAGTTGTACCTTCCCTCACACCAATGGTTAATGTGTGCAAGTGGATGTCTTAGCCTTGAGAATAAAGACAGTGGGCCTACTGAGGAGGTAGCTGCAATGCATTCAAGGAGAAGAAGGCTCTTAACCATGGGAGGAGAATTTGAGGAATGGGTTGTTCACCACATGACCACCAGAGACCCTCAAGAGACCCCTACTCTAGATGTCAGTAATTTTGGTGAAGTGATTTAAACATGTCAAATACTTTGGGAGAATGTTTAGCCTGTGAGTTTGAGCAAAGTAATGAATAAAAGTAATGAAAGTAATGTCTTAGTTCCATGGATACTAACACATGGGTGTGCATGTTTCAGGGAAGTGATTCCTCACACAACCAGCACTGAAATAAAGTAATGCCTCTTTTCTCACACTGAGCTGGCATTGTGGATCGGGCCCTGCTTGGTAACTTTCATTTTGGTCATTTATATTGAAGCATAAAGAAAGGTTGAAATGAAATCTTTTCCACCTGTTTCCCTTTGGTTTACCTGTTTGAGGGTTAAAATTCTGTGCTGCAGGTGTGCTGGGTGTGTGCAGAGCAGTGCAGCCCCAGAAACCCCTTGGCTTGCCCACAAGTTGTCACGCCTTGTTGCCGGGTGTGCCCAGCTGTGGCAGGAGAAGGAGCCCGCAGCGCAGTGGGCACCGTGCCCTGCCCAGCCGGGGCTCTCTGGCACAGAGCAGCAGCAGCGCCAGCACCGTTCAACCCGCTCCTGCCTTGGCTTCCCCTGGCACACAGAAGCCTCTGGAAATCAGCACCGCCAGTGGCGTTCCCAGCTTGGAGCAGCTGCTGCTGGCGGGCAGATGCTGCCAGTTCAACTGCTGCCAAAGGGAAAGAAAGGCAGAGATGTACCCACACCGGAGCCCTGGGTATGTCCAATAAAGGTGCAAATATGTGGGGAGATTTGTTAGGAAGGATTTCAGCTGTGATGCCAACAGTGGCTTCTCTCCTGGTTCTGTGTGTTCTGGACGAGTAATGCAATGGTTGGCTCTGACAATTAAGAAGCAGATGTTATGTGGATGTTCAAATGTGTAATGATGGTATTGTCATATATCCTCCCATAGTCCTCTTTCCCGTCCCCCTTGTAATAGCCTTGGTAGTCAGGGCATTTGAGGAGGGCTGGCTTGTGACCAGCAGGCAGGGTGTAACAACACCTGACCTCCAGTCAGGATGCAAGAAAGTAATCTCCACCAATGGGCAGCAGAGAAAGAGTTGACTGACAAAACTTTTGGAGGAGCTAAGGGTATAAAAGGCAGAGCATCCTTTTTGTAGATGAGCACATGGCTGCTAGTCACAGAGACTCCCAATGCTGCAAGTTTTCCTTAGTCAGTCCTTTGTTAAGGTTTACTAAACCTTTAAAAGTGAGAGTCATTTCTCACATGTGCAATGCTGTGGACCATTTTCTTGGCCTGTTTTCCTTTATTTGAGGCCCATCTGAGTGCTCAGCTGGGGTACAGGCTGTAGGTCCTTGGGGCACTCCTGGAGTTCCTCTTGGATGCCCTGAACAACAGGGTTTGGCCCATGAGGGGATTTTGTGCTGTTTTGTGACAGATGAGAATTTCCCAGGCTCTTTTGTGTTTGCTGTAGGGAAGGTTGGTTATTGCTTTGCATAAATTCACAGACCAACATGGAGCGTTTGCTTTGTGATGTCAGGGCATGGTTGCCACATCGTCATAGTGGCATCAGAAGGTTGTCTTGGTGCACGGAAGGCCTGAGTGTCAGAGCAGCCCTAGGCCTTGCTCGCATCAGGAGAACCCTCCTGGTTTGAGCATTGGTCAGTGGGCAGCTGCACTCTGACAGGACACTTGTTTTTCTAGTGTTGGAGAAAACTTGCACAGCACTGGGACAATGATCCACCATCTGGCCACAGCAGCTTTTGCTGCCTATGGTGTTTGTTTTTCCTCATATTACGTTGCACACTTTGTTCGTAAGTAGAGTTTTCCATTCTACTTCGGTAAGGGTGTATCCTAACCTGGCTTTTGTATGTCTTCCTGCTCTTTCTTGGTGGCTGAGTTTCTGATTTTGAAAGAGAAAGAGCATTAGAGTGCCAGTGGTTTGGTAAAGCTCCTGTCAAGAGGTTCAGCTAAAAAGGGGGTGTCTGTAGCCACAGGAGCAGCATTTGCAGGGGAACCTGCAGTGCTACCGTTCCCTCCACGGGAGAGTCTGTGGCAGCAGAGTCTGTCATTTCCTCAGTTTGCTGGGACAAGCAAGACACCTTTGAAAATGTAGACTGGCAGACCTTCTTTAAAGCCTTCCAAAAACTCTGCAGTTGTTCCCAGAATTCAGAGAAAGCGTATTTCTTTTTAAATTTTGTCATGAAAGGATTTTACTAACTTGACCTTTTACTGAGTGCTAAAATAGTTGTTCCCTTTGAATGGAAGTGCTGCTGTGCTCTTCGGCCATAGAACTGCACCACCTGCAGGGGGACTGTGGGGAAGCTTTTCTGGGCAACGGTTTCCTGCAAGTTAATCAGAACAAGTGCATGACACTGAGTGATAAAAAAAAAGAGTACCTGAAGGAGAAAATTTCAGAAGCTGTCTTATGTGTTTGGTAGAACAGGAGCATTGAGTGTTAAAGAAAAACACTTTGCATTTGCTTGATCATATTTGAATTCATTTACTGGCTAAACTGGCTGCAGTGTGGGCACAGCCAAGAATATTGTCCTGATCTCTTGCTGGCTGTGTGAATGAAATGTGTCTCCTGGAAGGATGTTGTGAAACAGGAAATCATCTCTGTTTGGGTTGACTTGTTCTGTGGGATTCAGCAGCCCAGGCAGTTTTCTGACAGCATCTGGTTAATTTTCCCTTCCCACTACAGGACAACTGAAACATGTATTTAGCAGTGCTAAAGATCCTGAGGTGAGTGAGAAAGGAACATTTCATGTTCCTGGTGTTTAAGAATTGCAGAGGAAGATGTGAGCTTGGCCAGTAGCAGTAGACTGTACAGGGCCAGCTAGGAAGGCCGAAAAAAAATCCATATTCCTGCCTGTAACAAAAATAATAAGGGCAGAGATAGATATTTTTAAATTTCCTTCTCAGAGTTTAAAGAATTAAAAACCTACTTTTGAAAAGAGAACGATGCTTGCAGACAGCAGATAGGGAAAATTTAATTAAGAGCAATTTCCTGTACAGTTGAATTAGATCATTTCAATTTAAACAGAGTGACTTAGACTCCTATTCTTACCAAACTTTATGATATCTGCTTGGAACATGAGGTGGTAGAAAAGGAAGGCCATCTTGCAATGGTGCCTGCAGTATCTGAAGTGCAATGGGCACCTTTGTGGCTGGGGAGCTGCGTGGGCCCAAAGGACGCAGGGCTGGCGGCCTTGAGCAGCTGCAGATGAGGCAGCGTGGGGCCAGGGGGCCAAGAAGGCCAAGGGCACGGTGGCTGTGCCAGCAGCAGTGGGGCAGCAGGAGCAGGGCAGTGAGCGTGGCCTGTGCTGGGCAGCGCTGCGGCCACAGCTGGAGTGCTGTGTGCAGCTGTGGGCCCTGGGAAGCAGAAAGTCATGGAGGGGCTGCAGCGAGTGCACAGAAGGACAGGGGAGCTGGGCAAGGGGGGGCAGCACAAGGCCAGTGAGGAGGTGCTGAGGGAGCTTTAGCCTGGACAATGGGGGCTCCTGAGGGACCTTCAGGCAGACTTCCATAGATCCCTGCCTTAGATCCAATGCTCAGCACAAGGGCTGTTTCCCTGCCAAACATCCCTTCACTGCATCCAAGTGCTTTAGACACTGGAGTGGGTAACACTTTAATATTTTGTTTATTTGTTTGTTTGTTTGTTTGCTAGAAGAAGCCTTGTGTAGTTTCTCCTTCTCCAGGGAGCTTTTTCTCAATCTTTCCTGCCCTTTTTCAGCACTGGCAGAAACACATCGCTTTCAAGTTAACGGCTCCCGTGTCTTTTGGCAGCCCAGGGCATCAGTGTGTGTTGTGTTTGGGAATTGAGCAGGAAATCAATTGCATTCCAGCTGGTGCTCAGAGATTAGAGGAGCTGGAAGGGGCTGGGCTGCATTTCTGATTCCAGCCACTTCAGCACCATCAGTGTGGTTGAATCCAAGAGAAGAACTTGCCTGAGCACACATGCACAAAGAGTGCAGTTCCCAGAAATGCTCTGGGTCTGATTGCATTCCATAATGACCCACACGCTCCAGATTCCCCAAGAGTGAGGGTTACTGAAGCAACCGGAGAGCAATCTCGGGATTGTAGTTGAGCGGGGCACTGGCTACCAAGTTCTGATGTGTGTAGCAACAGAGAGGACAATAAAGAGGGATTTCAGTAATGAGATCTGTCTGTCTGTCTATCTGTCTATCAATCTATCTATCTATCTATCTATGTAACATTTACATAATTGAATCTTCCTGGCTCTGGTCCAAGGCAGTCGGAGGTGCAGAGCTCACCTAAAGCATCCCTTTCTGGAGAGAGTTAGAGACATGTTCCCTCGACCAATTCTGAGCAGGCAGAGATGTTTTCCCCTCCAGATATGCTGGTTTGTTTCCCCTCAGAGTTGTTTTCCTCCTCTGGCCTCTTCTGCCCTCAAGTCCCCAGTTAATTCTTTCAATTTCTGCCTGTCCTAGAGAGGTGCAACAATTCCACGTTTAGGTTGTGTTTGGTGACTCTGGTCACACATGCATTACGTGACACATGGTTTCCTTCACTGGCATCCCCAGGGCTGCGTAAGTGCATTCGTTCATGGGGCCTTAGGAGAGTCTTCTCTTTCCCTCAGCAGCAGCAGCAGCAGGGAGCGGTGGCAGGGCCAGGACGAGGAGGAGGTGGCTGTCCTGGCCCTTTGCTCCCGGGCCCCAGGCCAGGAGGGCTCTGGCTGCAGCAGGACGCTCTTCGGGCAGCCCCTGGCAGCCTCTGCACGGAGCACAGCACGCTGCCCTGTCCTGCTGGTGCCACTTTTCTTCAGCACTACCCTAGCTCCTCTTCACAAGGAAAAAACTCCAGCAATCTAAAAAGAGATCATTCAAGTACAGTTCTACCTGCCTTTGCATTGTAGTTCAGGGCATGTATTTTTTGGTCTATAATTTCATGATTTTTATGAAAACATGCATTCATATCTGCACATTTTTGTGGTTTTAATTATTCATATACCTAAACACTGCATTTTAAACTCTTGATTTATTGCAGTTGGTAATTTTGAGGTAGTATATTTTAAAATGCCACAAAACAACACCTTTTGGGTAGTTTTTCTCACTCTTAAAAAAAACCCCCATAAGCCATTTTAGTCTCTGTCTCTCCAAATTGGTTAATATCGGCCTATTTTAAATCAGGGCTACAATACTTTTATAGGATTGAGAGAGCTCCAATGAAATGCACACCAGTGATTCCTCTTGTGGAATATCATGGCCCCACCGTAAAGCTTCTATTTACTTTTTTTTCTTCATTAGCTCAACTGCAAACACACATTCAGTTGCAAACTTACACAAGATGAGCAAAATCAAAATGATGTGAGGGGCCATTGAGAGCTCCTTGCTGATCTTTCTGCTTCTTCAGCTGAGCAAGGCTCTGATCTAGGCAAAGAGATTGCACTTAGTGCTACACAACCATTTGGCTGGAACTTGCTGATTTCTAGGAACAGCTGGAGGCCTCTCTCTCCCCAGGATGTTTTGGCTGAGCCAAGCTTTGCTGGGTTTTGGCTGCAAATACCATTGCCCTTGCTTTCTTCTATCCACAAGTACCATGGCTGGGCAAAAACTGCCACGTGGGCCATCTTCCAAAGGCACTCTGGTCTGGAGTTTGTGAATGAACGAGAGCCTCATCCACTTCCAAACCACATGAAAAAACTCAGGAAAGAAAACTTCCCATCCTTAACAAACAACTGACAATTCACAAGTGGATCTAGAGCTTCTTTATGGAATGAAAAGGAAGGCAATCTTCCAATGGAGTTGTGCTTTCGGGAGTTTTTCTTCTGACTCCAACTCCCAGCTGGCACTGGAAAAAGTCACGTCTCTGCAAGGTTCAGTGTGTTCTGTCTGCCATCAGTTGTTTTGCTGCAACAATCAGAACAAGCATCAGGCTGAAGAGAGGCTAAGCTGACGCTAGGAACAGGAGCTGCCTCAAGGAGAAAAAAGACATGAACTTTTACCTCCCAAACCCATCTCCCCAGAGGCTCAAGTAGGATTCCTCTGGTTCCCAGAAATACAAAGAAATAGGGCTGAGAAGACCCTTTGCAGCTATGTGTTCATGCCCAAGACTTTGCTGATGCCATTTGGGTTTTGCCTTTTTTCTTTTCTGTCTTTTCTGTATACCTTGCACATCAATTTAGAGCTCTGTAGACTACTCGATTTGTGACTACTTTTCCCAGTCCTTTTCCATGGCCTTTGCCTAAGCAGAAAGACAAACTTCCAGAGCTCCAAGCGCCGGGGGGTAGAAGGCCCCAGTGTTATCTTGGTTCTTCCTGGGACAGACCCCTGCAGGGAGCTGGTGGACTCACCATCCCTGCAAGCTTTTGAAAGAAGACTGGATGTGGCACTCGGTGCAGTGCTTTAGTTGAGGTATTAGGCCACAGATTGAATTCGATCATCTTGAAAGTGTCTGTCTTCCAAGCCAGGGATTCTGTGATTCTGTGACTGAGGCAGCTTTTCCTGCAGCCCTGGAAAGGGCTGCGGGGGCCCTTGGCCAAGGACGGGGATCAAGGCCCATGGAAAAGAAGCAAAGGGCTCAAGGCGAAGGCTGACAGGGCACAGCTGCCACAGCCCGACCCAGAGCGAGCCTCATGTCCTCCTCCTCAACCTGCGCCCTCTGCGCTGCCCTTTGCGGCGCTGGCGGCTCCTCTCGCTGCGGGGCTCCAGGGTGTGCTGGGGGCCGGGCCCTTCGTCTTCGGGAAGCGCCGGAGCCTCGGAGGCGAGCGGCCGCTGCTGTGGCCGGCAGGGGAGAGCTGTGGCTGCGGCCTCGGGCACGGCAAGCTGCCGCTATGGCCGGCTCCTGCCGCGGCTCCTGCCTCTGCTCCAGCCTCTGCTCCTGCCCTGTGCGCACAAACACGGCCGAGGGCTGCCCGGCAGCTCCGTGCCGCTCCACAGCGGGCCCGGCCGGGCTGCTGCTCTCTGCGGCCTCTGCCTGCCGCTGCCGGCCCCACTGCGCTCCCGCCCGCCTCTGCCGCGGCCGGGCCCACACGGGAGGCAGCACATTGCGGCCGGCTCGGAAAAGCCCTGCCCGCAAACCGCCCGCCACGGCCTCGGCCTCAGGGCACAGGCTGCCGGCGTCCTCGCAGCTGCGAGCCGGCCCGGGCCGCCTGCCGGCCTCGGCCACAGCTCCCGCCTGTGTCTCCATGGCCGCAGCTGCTCCGCACAGCGGGCTGAGCACAGCCAGCGCCAGCAACAGCTCCTCACGGGCCTAGGCTCTGGGCGCTCCGAGCCTGCCCTCCCCCGAATCCCAGCCCTGAGGGGCTTGGCGTCCCAATGCATCCCCTGGGGACAGCAGAGTCGGCCGCTGAGCTCAGCCCATGGTGACACCACCAAGTGACCAATGGAAAATTCACCAAATCCTCATCAGACAAGAGAAAACTCCCATGGTGCCTGACAGCCTGAAGGAACTGCCAATTCCAGATCATTCCATCCATGTATGAAAAGAGGCTTTTGCATTAAAGCAGAAAAGAGTTATCGAAAAGGAGGGCAGGAACAAACAACAAAGTTATTTGGACTCATGCTTCTTGTGTCTGTTAGAAAGGCCAAGAAAATGCACTCCTTGCTCTTCTGACACAGCTCTCTCTGTTCATGATGTGGGACAGCGAGTGCTGATGATGTGCAGGAGCTGATGCAAGGGACAGGGACAAGGATGCAGCAGGCACAGTGCCAAGCTGACAGAGGGATGATCTCTGCCAGTGGCACTGAAGAAGAAGAATTTGCAGACAGCACAGAAAATGGCTCTTTGTTTCACCTCTTCTTTCAGTGCTGCTAAGAATATAGCCTGGAGCAAGCTGGGAACACCAGAGCCTGGAGCCCTTTCCAGGCAGGGCTGCATCAGACACAAACCAGCAGGGGACTGAGGAGCCCCTGGGGTGGCAGTGAGCAACCTCGGGCTCTGCTCACTGCTGCTGGCATTTTCTATTGAACCATCTCCAAGGACTTCTGTTGTGCTCTGTATTTCTAAGGGTTTTCCCCCTTGGTTTTTTTTGGTTGTCTCCTGCACCTTTTTTTCTCCATATTTTCCTATCCTGTCAGCAGCAGCCCTTGTCCAGAACTGGCTCTAAAATATCAGCAAAGTAGCTAGGAACAACAATGGGTGGAATCCTGCGGCTCAGGAATTCATATGCCAGAGTCCTGCCTGTGCCTCATGCTTTGTCAGGACCTCCTTCTCTGTGCAAAACTAGGGATTAGTGGAGTTTTTTTGCTGAAGACCTCCTGAGAAGCAAATGTTGTGCTAAGTGTCGGAGGAAGGAGACCCAGACACCAGTTGGTTCATCCAAGTCCAATTTATTGATCGAATACGGCGGGTTAAATATAGTTCTTAATAAGCTTCATACATATTGCAAAAGTTGAGCTCCGGATTGGTTAGTTACATATCAACAACTACATCTACTTCTACATTCTTGTGCTTATTCTTCTGTTACATTCTGCAGATATTCAGGACTAATCTCACCTCCCTTTCCTCATGTTGCAGCAAGGTCATCCGGCATTCTTGCCTGTCAGCAGTCACTGAATCAGAGACTGCTGACCTCCCTCTTTCAGCTTAACCAGTGGCATTATGTCAGTATGGCCTTTCTCAGCTAACCAACTCTTAATAAAATCCTCCACATTTCCCCCGTTTTCTTCTTGAGCAAGAAGACTAGTCTGCATTTTTGCTATCATACGACTGACCATGTTTTGAATACAATTAAAGACACAAGGCAAAATAAGCAAAAACAGTAAAACTACACCCAGTAGTCCTATAGCATAGATCACAAGGTTCCTCAGCCATGGCCCAAGTCCTAAGTTTTTAAGCCACTCATCAATTCCTAAACCTTCTTCTTCCTTGAGATTGTCAAGTTCTTGTTGCAGTTCTTTTATCTGAGTGTGAATGGACACCGAATGATCAGACAGATTCATGCAACACATTCCCTCAAACTCTTCACATCCATGCCCTTGTGCTAAGAGCAAAAAATCTACAGCAGCTCTATTTTGCAAAACAGCATGGTTAACACTCTGTACATCTGCAGTTAACATGTCTAGAATTTGGGATGTCTTGTTCAGCTCATTTTTTGCCCAGCACCCTAATTGCTTTGCTAAATTTATAGCCTTATTGGCAGATCCTCCTGGTAAAATAGTTGAAACTACTACTTGCCTGAATGTACCCCAAAACTTTGGGTCTCCTATCTGGCTGCAGTCCAAGTTATGTATACTACGCTTTTTCCTGTTTGATGTTCAACTGAGCTGCATTAGCAAGGACACATTAGGATGAAACAAGGACAATTTTCCCAAATAACAGGGTCCACCCTAAGGCTTAGCTGGTACACCATTCCACGCCCTGTCTCCACAAATTAAAAATATCCCTGTAGGTAATTTCATTGGTGCCGTGATTTTTGTACTGTTACATTGACTGTAATACTGTGGAGAGAATTCACTCAAATTCAGGGATGAATCTAAGGTGGCCCATGTTTCTTTAGGTTGATTTAAATTTTGAACATACTGGCATTTGCACTTCCAAAAAGATCCAATTCCTCAGGAGGAGAATGCAAAGAGGTGTTAAGTGATTGGATTAGTAAGCATTGGCGATAGCCATCACTCTGACCTGCAGTATACCCTTGCTGCACTGGCAATGTGACGTTTGACATGTTAGACATACATAAAGTTCGATTATTTATCAAACCGCAAAATTCTCCTGGAGACCACACCGGAAGTCCTACCAGGCATGTTCGAAATGGGTTAGTAATTCCTCCATGACTAAGACAAAGCGATGATTGATTAATTTGATTAGCAAGTGTTACCCATAAATTCTCTCTTGGCTGACTAAAATGCGTTATTCCTACTGCTTCACTTGCTACAGCATTGAGCAATATAATAAAAACAAACCTCATTTTTCTTTCTGCTTTCTCTGTTTTTCCTTTCTTCTTTGTCTTTTCCCTGGTTTGTTAGAATGTCTATTGTAAGGCTGAGTCAATTTCCGAATACACTGATCTAATTCCAAATCAGCATCCTTGCTTACAGGTATAGCGTGAGGTAAGTTTAAAGGCAAATCAGCTTTACAGCGAGCTGCTATGATGCGTGAGGATGTAGTAATTTCAAGCTCTCTAAGTACTTGCTGTAATTTTCACCTTATATATGCTATGGCCACTTGTTCTGTACTCTCATAAAGTTGTAATGCTGACCTTCCTGGTAGACCAGTACTTTGCTTAAGAGCTCTATACCAGGAAGAATATCGAATCCACTTCCCAAAACAAGAGTGACACCATAAAATTCCTACTGTCCTCTGTGAATACCAATAAACCTTATTGCAATCAGCACAATGCAAAGCTACCCAAGCATAACACTTATCATTATCCTTTTTGCAAACATAACAAGGAAGTGTATATAGGAAAGGATCAGTATTAAAATTTGTCTGTGTGATCCAATCCAACCAGTTCAATGGTGGTGATTGCAAAGCCTCTTCAGCTTTCTTACTATATACAGCTACCAATTCAAGCTCCTTCTTTAATGCAAAATGTATCTTATCTCGTAATCGCTGTTCTTGTTCTTCAACACCTATAGCATGCCACGAAGCAGGGTCCCATGGAGCTACAGCATCCCACAAGGCAGGGTCCCATAGATGTGAAATTGCCCTAATCATAAAAAACTAATTAGCAATCACTAATAGCCTTATTTAGATGAGGCCGTTCCCTATCTTACCTTCTTTTTCTTATGTGTTTTCAGTTTTGCTGCTCCTAACTTTACTGGTCCTGTTACTTGCAAACTTAATTTTTTCAACTTTTCAATGCAGCAGTCTAGTGCTCTTTCAGGATTCCCTCTGAAGGATCCTACAATAGAACGTTGCGTTAAAGGTACTAATTTTCTACACCTTACAGAGACTATACGTGATTTACTTTGAACCTTAATTCTATTTACAACACATTGTACTTCCCATCGATAATAAGCAAGAATTTTCTGTTCAGGAGACTCATAAAGATTTAAAGCTATATATGCATTTTGCCCTGTTTGTCTCCTTAATTCATCTTGCCAGCTTTTACCCCACATGTGCTCGTGCTTACAAATGTGACGCCATAAATCCCATAATAATGATTGTTCTAACCAAAAAGTTCTATCACAACCCCCACAACGTAGGGCTATCCAGGCAGCACAATGTGGATCGTGACAGTCAAGGCAATGTTCCTTTGCTGGATTTGTTAAACGAAAAGTTGATAATGAGTCAATATAACCAATCAGCTCCTGGGACGTCCGATAGTGACGTGTCAGTGCTCTGTCCACCGCTTTCAAGTGTCCCTTCAACTGTAAAAGTAGTGGTCGTAGGACTAGAAGCAGTTTCTTCCTCAATCACTCCTTGTCCTCCTCCGTGAGGTGGTCCACCAGAGGCTGTATCAAAAACAGGTTTAGTCCACTTAGCAGGCACCCACAAAGGTCCTGTAGGTGAGGAAACACAAAGATATCCCCGACCCCAGTATAATACTTTTGCAGGTTTTTCCCATAATCCTGTAGTCGGGTTTTAATTTCCTGACCTGACCTCGGATGATGTTTAATTGCAGGAGGGATATCGTCTTCCCCAAAAATACATAAATGATTGATCACATACAGAACCTTAGCTAAGCATGATTGTGGGTCTGTTAAATCTTGATGCTTCTCAATATACTGCTTAAGGGTACCATTTGCTCTTGCTACTATTGCCTATCCAGTAGGAGAGTGTGGAATACCTGTCACATGCTTAACAGACTACTGATTCAAGAATTTCTGGACCCTAGCACTCACATAAACTCGACCATTATCCGTTTTGATACTCTTTGGGACTCCCATAATAGCAAAACAACTTAACAGGTGCCTGATAACATGTATAGCTTTTTCTCCTGCCTGAGCCGTAGCCCATATGTAATGACTATATGTATCTATAGTGACATACACACACTTAACTTTACCAAATCTAGCTATATGTGTAACATCCATTTGCCATTTCTCATTTATTTCTAAACCTCGAGGATTAACTCCCATGCCTAAACCTATTCCACCATTATGATAACTACATGTTGGACATGCTCTAACAATAGCCTTAGCTTCTGACAAACTCAGCTCAAAGTGCTTTGCTAATCCCTTTGCATTTTGATGATATTTACTATGTGCTTCTCTGGCCAATGTATGCTTATCAATAGGACAAGAGTTGTCAATGGGTAGGGTAACCAATTTATCTGCACGTTCATTCCCTTCTCCTAAACCTTCCGACCATTTATGACTCCCAATATGAATCACAGAATACACTGCATTTCTCTCTCGTAAAGCTTTCCTTAATTGCATCAATAACTCATACAATCGTTTATTATTCACTTCCTTAATTGCTGCTTCCTCTATTTGTCTGACTACTCCTGCGACATACATAGAGTCTGTGACCACATTTAAAGGCTCCTGTAAGTTGGACACTGCCCATACTACTGCTAACAATTCCAAAGTTTGTAAGCTATCTGCAGGGTCTGCTGTGAGAAGTTGATGCTTCCATTGTCCTTTTTCTTGCCAGGTGACAGCAGCACACCTTGATTTCTTTCCTGCATCTGTAAAAGCTGTAATAGCTCCTGTATCCAATAATCCATAAAGGGTTATGCTTTGATGCCCATGGGTAATTTCCACTTTTTGTTTTGGTCTATTTTGTAAATCCACAGTTAAAAGTGTAACACCAGTAGAGCCAAAACCCTTTTCATCCCGCGTTTGTCCAGTAAATGATGGTATACCAGATGTCATTTGTGATAGTGGTATTAATTGTGCAATGCGTTGTCCTTTTGTTATTTTAATAGGAGGATAAAGGGTGTAAACCATGATTTGTATTTCCCCTGTATAATCTGCATCGATAACACCAGGTAATACAAATAATCCCAGCATAGTTATTGAAGAACGTCCTAATAACAATGCTCCACATCTTTATCCATTTAATATAAGAGGACCCTTTACTCCAGTTTGTATCCTCTCAGGCCGGTTCGTCATTAGTGTGACGTCTACTGCTGCTGATAAATCCAAATCGAGGCTCTCTGCTGTTGCTGGTTGCAGACAGGAGGTGACAGCGATGTTGCGTCGGCAGCTGGTGTCTCCGATGTCACGGCGGCTACTTGTGTCTGGGCGCGTATGTCCCTCATTGCCGCATCGGTAACACTTGATGAATGGTCTCGAACCTCCTTGCATGAATGCCAGTGAGCCGCTTCGGAGAGGAGCAAGAGCAGCTAACACCTGATTTTGAGCAGCTAACACCTGATTTTGAGTAGACTCTGCTTGCTTTTGTAACCCTAATCCTAATTCCTTTAAAGCTTCTGCTATAAATGCCTGTGAAGCTGTTGGCATTAATGCCATTCGCTCTAAAGCTTCCTCAATAGTCCAATTTGCCCCTAAAGTAGCTAACACTCTTGCATTTGCCTAACAGGTTCACTTTTTACTCCAAACTGACTAACCGTAGAACGTAACTGGGCTAACAACTTCCAATCTAAGGGAGTATATTCTGCTATATTATGTGTAAGGTTCCCCTGTGCATCATACTGTGGTGTGTATGTGACCGGACATGCAAGATTAGAAGCTACTTCCACTGCCTCGCCATCCCCCATTTGCATTACTTCTTTTGCCAAAGCAGCCCAAGCTTCCCTCCTCTGTTTAGCCATCTCCCCCCATAGATCACGGTGTGCCCCTGGGATGGGATCTGACTCTTTAAGGGTGCTATGCTGCTGGCACTTTGGTACAGACACCGCGATCTCGCATGGGGAAGGCGGTGGAGCAGGAGCTGACTCGCGCGGGGGAAGCGGCCCCCCCACTGCTGGAGCTGACAGTGAAACCGGAGTCGACTCCCGCGGGAGAAGTGACCCCCCCACCGGAGCCGGCCCGCTCGGGGGAAGCGGTGGAGGCAAAGGTGGCGGCGGAGGCGAAGCTGGCTTGCTCCCACCCCCACCATCCGACCCACCTGAAGCTGGCGGCGGAGGCAAAGCTGGCTTGCTCTTACCTCCACCATCCAACTCGCCCTCCCCCTCTGACAGGAAGGGTGCAGATGGTTCCACTGTATCTAAGGGAAAATTCTCCACACCATTTTGCTGGGGACCCTTAGGCATAAGTATCTGAGTTACAGAAGGTGCTAAGGGATCATCCTCACGACCATACCCTATATTCTTCTTATAAGCTTCTGTTGCCCTTTCTGCTGCCTTTCTCTCAGAGACCTGCTGAAGTAACGTATTATACACCACCCGCCATAACTTGCCAAATTTCTTTGCTGACTTATCATCATCTAACACTGTATCCCACAGGATATCCCCAAACTTCTTCCACTCTGCTATCTCACGAACTGTATGTGGGTTAGATAAAATCCCTTTAGAATAACCATAAGCTAATAACCCTGGTAATTCCTTTTTTAAATCTATCCCTTTTACTCCTCGTCTTTCTAAATATGAGGAGAAGGGATCGTATGTCGCTTGCCTATCCATACCTACATATCAGCGCGCGCTGTTGCAGCTCTCCAGGCTCCTGCGACACGTAGAGACTTGAGTCACCGTTGTGATCCTCAAGGGTGCTTTTAAAAACCGGCACCGTCCCGGCTGCAAGGACTCTCACCCAACTTTCTCGACCGTGGCGAATTTATAATCCAAGAGAGCGAACGTTCAGAGTGCTTGCCCGCATTCTCCACCATTTGTCGGAGGAAGGAGACCCAGACACCAGTTGGTTCATCCAAGTCCAATTTATTGATCTAATATGGCGGGTTAAATATAGTTCTTATTAAGCTTCATACATATTGCAAAAGTTGAGCTCCGGATTGGTTAGTTACATATCAACAACTACACCTACTTCTACATTCTTGTGCTTATTCTTCTGTTACATTCTGCAGATATTCAGGACTAATCTCACCTCCCTTTCCTCATGTTGAAGCAAGGTCATCCGGCATTCTTGCCTGTCAGCAGTCACTGAATCAGAGACTGCTGACCTCCCTCTTTCAGCTTAACCAGTGGCATTATGTCAGTATGGCCTTTCTCAGCTAACCAACTCTTAATAAAATCCTCCACAGCTAGGTTTCTCAGGAGTGTATCTGTTAAGTTCATTGCTGGCAAACAGAAAGTAAGGCCAGGGTAGCAGAGCAGCTGGGAGCTGGTCACTCCCTGCAAAGGGCTGGTGTAGGATGCCGGAACACCACGTTCCAGGACGGGCAAGCAGGGTCAATGTGCTCAAGGTGCTGCAAATGAGGTTTGGGTTCACTTGGAGAGTAGTCAGGGCTGGTGAGCACTGCAAGATCCAGCTGCAGTCCCCATCCATGTCCCTTTCAGTGCTGGCTTTAGGGTGTCTGCAGCCTGCATCCAGAGTGCCCTGGGGGGCTCCTGAGGCTGCCTTTGCACTCAGGCTGAGGGTGCCCAGGAGCCCCTGAGGCCGGCAGTGGGGACCAGGGCTGGGGCTTGTGGCCTGGCAGGTGTGGCTCTGGGGGCTGTGACATGCCAGGGCATGGGTCACTGTCACTGCCCTCCGCAGCCCTGGCTAGCTCTGTGATGCTCCAGGGACAATGGCAAGAGTGGGGAACTGGCTAGGTTAGGGTTTTGCCTGAGCCAGAACCTCGAGGCCAAATGCCGAGCAGTAGAGACCCCTGGAGGACCGAGTGAAGGAAGCACAGGAGGCTCTTCTGCGGTGTAAAGTGCAGCAAATTCATCAGGAGAGGCAGGGGGAAGGTCCTGCAGGCGAGAATTCCCAAAGGGAACAGATTTTGAAAAAAACCCCAACATCCCTGTGACCGGATTTTTAAAATCTTTCAAAACAGGGAGTGCACACCATACAGTAACCAATAAGTGACTCTTGGGGTGTGGTTTGAGGGCTACAACAAATCAGAAGAAGGGGAGGAGAGAGCGTTGGGACAGGGATTGGATCTTAGGGTGAGAGACAGGGAACTTTCTGGAACAAATGGTAGGGTTTGGGCTGATGGGTGGGGCAAAGGGGCCGGGTTGTCTTGACAGACAGGGAAAAATCTGGTGAGGAGGGAGGGGATTCATGGAGGGACACTTGGGTAGGAGGGCATAACAGAGGGGAGAGACTAACTCTAATAACTCGGGGAACACTTGAACATACCACTATATAACAGAACATTTGACTCAGTAAACTAACACACCGCAACACAGAAATTCAGGGTTTCGGCAGCTGAGAGGTGGCACTATTAGAACCCGCAGCAGCTAGTGAAAGCCATCTCTCTCCTTCAGGTTCTTGCTGTGTGGGAAGGTGCTGCAAGTTGTGGTGGCTGCACTCCCCCTTTGCTGGGAGGATGATCTGTACCAGGGCAGAAAGCTGCCATGGTAAGCAGAACATGCTCAGAGCATTACAGTTCAAAGAATGGCACCGGCCCTGAAGGGCAAAAAGCTTGAAAGCATATAATTATGTGCAGAACCGTTGCACAAATTTTCTCTTCTAGAACATTCCCATTTTTGTATACTGTAGATGAATACTCTGGGTTTTATAGAATACATGGGTTTTTTTCTTAAGAGTTTTTGGTAGAACTCTCAAGTTTATTTCTGTTTGTATTTTACATCCAGCATGCATACAGTTTTTTTAATTATTATTATTTTTCTTTAGTAAATACTTAGGGAAAAATACCTAAGCATTTTATAATCTTTTGGGATATGGTGATTAATATTCTTAGAAAGAAAACCTTGTTGAACCCATGTGAAAACATAGAGAGAGGGAAAACAGTATAAAAGTCTTTTAGAAAAGGGCGTGTAATAAGGACTGCAGAACTGAGTAATTCCTCCAAGGGCAGAATTAGCAAGATATAACACCAAGAATACCTACCAAGATATGTGGGATCTCAGCACATCAGTCCTGATGTGCAGAGTCACCGAGATAACCCTTGGGGGGCTCAGAGGTCCTGGAATGTTGCCAGAAGTGTCTGGTGGCTGGACTTTGATCCTGCACAGGAGACGACACCTGTATGAGGATGGGAGGATCTCACGGGGATAAATGGTGAAGGGATAGGTTAATTATAGTGTGAAACACAGGTTTTAGAATTTCAGTACAGGGGGTCTAGAGAAACCAGATGGAGGAATTAGGGCGTGTCCTGTCCTCCTTCTTCTTCTTCTTGGCCTCCATCTTCTGTGGTGGTGGTGGCACTTTGGGATTGGTTCTTACTAAAAGTGCACTTTTCAATAAGGGTGAAAGGTATTGGGGAAAACAGGTAAATATCTTATACGTAGTTTTGGGTATAAAGATAAGTGACCGCCCCGAGGGCACTCAGTGTGCTTGTGGCCGACGTGCTGTGCGGACCTCTGTCGGGCCGGGAGAAAATCTTGTAGATAAAAGCTAATAAACACTGAAGACCGAGAAAAAACCTGAAGACTCTTTTCGTCCTTTGGAGCGCGGGCTGTCCCAAGGCCATCCCGAGCCTTTCCAGGCCATCAAAAACAGCCGAGAACGGGACAAAGATACTTCCTTCAACCAAGGGAAATGTGACCTGCAGCCATACGAAGCACAGCCAAAGGAAATGAAAACCTTTGGAAAAGAGGGAATTTTGCCAGTGAGATCAGTCTGTCTGGATAACTGAGGGATGCCCATCAATATTGCACTACATTCCTCAATATTTGCAATGTCTTTTCTCCCAATTTCTGTGAAATGAATAAGCTGCAGTTGTTTACCATTAACTTAAGCTCTTAGGGGAATTACCAAGCACCATGTATGTTTTTCTGTAGCTGAGCCGGACTTGAGTTTCCCAAATCTACAAAGCAGAAGGGAATCACACAGTTATTTGTGCTAGTGTTAATGAAGGGTTTCATGAAAGCAGGTGAATGACAGCATTGCATTGTAAAACTTCCACATACAAGAAAACAGGAGTCCACTTAGAATAAAACATAGAAGGCTAGCATAACATCAGAACAGGATAAAATGAAATTGCTAGACAGGAACTGATGCATCAGAAATTAGATGTATAATTTCTGATATATCTGCATGCATTTGCAAGCTAAAACAGAAAAGGAAGGGCAGAGATAATAAGGAACGAAGATTTTAAAATTGCACTGTGCAGAAGAGACACACGAACCAGCAATGTGAGCACAGCTGGGAGATTCAGCTTGGAGATGGATTAGAGTGGAATCCATTCACTGAAGGTCTCTGGTGCACATGAGTGCAAAGACTGAGGAAAAAAGGAAAAAAGATTTCTGAAAGCTATTGAGATTCCTGGAAGCATTGTCTAGAGATCTAAAAATCTAAAGCCTCAGAGAATCTGAACCTAAACCATCCCCAAATGGATTGATCAGGTATGATGTGCACATCTCTGCTGTTTTCAGAGTCAATGAAATTGACAATGAGTGGCTGGGAATTAGGAATGCCCACCCAGATTTTATCTCCATTACTTTAAGAACACCTTAATAAGGCACTTCAGGAACTGAACACTGACATTCTCTCCCTGCTCTATTTACTTTACATTTGAATACAGGCTGGTAGAAGGAGAAATCGGGCTTTAATTTCTCCCCAAATTACCTGTTGCACTTTCAGGTTAGGAGTAGATGTAAAATTCAGCTAATCACTCTCTCTATCCATGAATATTCCACTAGTAAACTGACATACAGAACATCCTTTTCATCTTTTGTACCTTCCTAAATGGTGCCCAATGAACAGGACACTCGCATAAATCTCACAGAAAATCACCAAAATTGCTGAAATTAACTCTCAATTCCATGATAAAAGCTTCTGAGAAAAGGCTTGACAGGATCACTGAACAAACATAAACTTGGAAGAGAAACACGCACTTCAGCACTGATCAAGGGGAAAGAAAAAGAAATGCTGTAAAAGTTCCAAGTGGAAGGTAAGGAGAAACACAGGAAGCAGAGAAAGAACAAGGCCCTGTCAGATGACCTGTGCAAGGTAACTTTGTGCCCCAGCACCGTTAGAGGACATTCCCTGTCATTGGTGCAAGCAGCTGGAGACATAAATGCTGATGGATTTGGGGGCCACAGTCTTGATAAGTGCAGAGGTGGTTCAATAACGTGACATGAGGGAGTTCCCTCAGAGCAACTGGGATGCCAGAAAGAAGTGAGCAGCTCACCACAGCCCGGCCCGCTCGGCTGCTTTTCCTTCTGACCCTCCTGGGGAGGCTCTGACATTTCCTCTTCCCTGATGGAAGTGCAGCTGCTGCCAAGGGAAACGTCCTCACACTCACTCAGTGTTCCCTTTGCTTGCCAGATGTCCCATCTGCGGTCCCTGCCCAGGAGAGCTGCTCTGCTCGGGAGGAGGAGCCCGAGCGAGGGCCTGGGAACATCGGCGGCTGCAATCCCTCCTGATCTAGCCCTGTTTATGGATGTGTAGTTAGATTTGGATAGTTACAAGTATAGGGATATTTACATACACTGACTGATATTTGTATAGGGATATTATGTGTTTATATTGTTATATTGATGCGTGTATATTCATCTGTTTACATACTTGTACAGCTCTGTAGCTGTGCATTTCTATTGCTGGGGTTGTATGGATTTTTTTATTGGTCCATTGATATTAGTGTATTTATAGACAATAAATATTTATAGGTTTGTTATGTTTGTATTATATTGTCATGTTATATGTCATGAAATATGCAATGCATGTTTACATCTCTGTATTGTTATGCCTATATATGTATTTACTTCTATTTATTATGTATGGAGTTGTATAGTTCTAAAATTCTTTTTATTTAGTTCTGGATCTGAGTTCCTTTACAGAGGGATATTGCTGTTTCTGTATTTGTATATGGGCTGTACATTTGTAGTAATTGTTAAACTTCAATTCAGTAACTTCAATATTTGTGTACAGTGAGTTGTTGCAGAGGGTTGCAATAATTTTTTTTCACTGAAGTTGATATCTGTATATATTTACATAGCACAATTCTCAGAATAAGTTAGATTTTATTCATAAATTGATATTTCTGTGTTTCTATATTGGTAGCACAGGTGTTGCAATTTAAAATAAATTTCATTTTTAAACATAAGTTAATGTTTGTGTATTTGTACATTAGTAGTGCGGGTGTAACTATCTGCAATAAATGCAATGTTTCAACTGAAGTAAGTGTAGATTTGTGCTCCCCAAAGCCATGGGCAGATGTAAATGCTGGAGGATTCTGGCCATGCAAATCTCCGGCCATGCCCAGCACATGCCCCACCTGCACTCAGGCTGGGCAGGGGAAGCGCAGATTTGGGCTGGCAGCAGAGCCCCACGTTGGCTCAGAACTCGCTGCAGAGGCTGCTGAGAAAACTCCGGGGCTCCATGAGCACAGAATCCAAGCAGGAGCCACCTGGGAAGACAAATCCCTCATCCCACGGGCAGCTCTTTAGGAAGTGCTCCAAGTGTCCCCCTGAAGCTCATCCCAGAGACCAGAAGCCAGCAGGGATCCTGAGCCAGCTCTGCTGCCTTTGGCAGCACTTTGGCAAATGAGCTGCAGCAAGGGGGAGGCAGCAGCGACTGTGACTGCTGCAGGCTGGGAATGAAGGAAGGGCCATGGACACAAGTGCTGAGATGCCCCAAAATCCAGAAGGAGGCTGGAGAGCTGGGAATCAACTTGGCATTTCAGTGCCAAACTCTCACAGACACTGAAATGATGGAATCCCTTTGTGTGAAGTTACCTGGAAGAACTGACAGGGAGTTGCTGCTAGGATCAGCAGCAGCAGAAAGCAAAAATGTACAAACACTAGGAGATAATCTAATATCCCCCACAAGCAATGGCTTCAAAAATGATCTCATATATTCATCATATTATATTATATTATATTATATTATATTATATTATATTATATTACATTACATTACATCACAATACATTACATTACAATACATTATATTATATTAATAAAAATATATAATACATAATATGCATGAAATTTAATGCACATGTAGTTTTGGACAATTTTATTTTTTGATATATATTTTCATTTAAGATACATATTTGAAATAGCCTTTCAGCTTGGGAGAGTGAAGATTTACAACAGTGCAAAACCATCTGCCTACAGAGCAGTCAGCCCCCGGGTGCGTGCATGCACACCCACCCACTGTGCCTGCTCTTTTCAGCATCTCAGGGCTGCTGTTTGCACAGAATTGGGATGAATTTAACTCAACAGAGCCACGAGTGGGGTGTCCAGCTTGTCATGAACTCTCATGTGGCAACGAACAACACAGAGCTTTCAAACCCCATTATCACAGGTCATTTCATTCCTGCTGGGCACTGCGGAACTCTAAAAACGACACAGAAAAGGGGTGGAAAACATTGGCATCATGCTAATGCTGGTATCCTCCTGGAGGAAAATCTGTTGGGTTTCTTAAGGTGGTAGCTTTCCAAAACCTAGGAAAACTGCTGAGCACTGGTAGCCCAATTGTGAATGGTTTTCTTGACTTGGCAAAGCTGGGGTGTTAAGAATGGACTCTGTCCTTGGTCCAAATCACCTGCCCTCACCTGCAGACAAAAGTACTATCACCACCACCAGCAGCAGCTACATCAGTCAATTTTCTCAAAAAGCTGTGTTAAACTTGGGAGAGGAAAGGAAAACACATCAGACACTGTGGATTATTGACAAGACTCTGAGGAGCAGTTCCAAAGCAAAGGGCAGCAGCTTCTCTCTGGGGCACTCCTTGTGCCCCAAGGCAGCCGGGCTGCCCTGGCTGCCCAGGACCCTGCGCCCCGCGGGCTCTGCAGAGCTGCACAGCGGGGAGGCAGCTTCGGGCACCTCAGCCCCTGGGCAGGAGGGGCTGCTTGCTCTGCAGGGCTGCCTGGGGGCAAAAGCAGGGTGCTGGCCTTCTGCTCTTGGCCCCAGCCTGGCCTTGCAGGGCTAATGCTGTTCCCTGTCTCAAATGTGCTAATGATAGACCTGGTTGTTTGCAGCTCTGCACAGGTGTGATTTGCACCACAAAATACTGAAGGACCAAGGCCTGAACTACAGACCCTGACTGAAGCCTCAACAACAGGACTTGAGCCAAAGCTGCCCTCTAGATGACCTTCCCAACCCAAAGTTCTATGTACCTGCTCCTTAACCAAGTGTTATTATCAAAAGGATTGTTGCATCCATCCACTGGTGAAACACGTCTTCACCTTTCTGCATGAGGAAAATGGACAAGGCCACACCTGGCCTTGGTTCCTCCTTTAGCCCTGGGCAGGCTCGGGGAGAAAACCAAGAGGAGAATGACACCAGCTGTGCCCCCAGCAGAAGCTCTGGCACATTGCTCGTCCAGCACTGTCGGAGCCGGGCTACTCTCACGGCGCTCTCGGGAGCCTCGTGGCCGCCAAAGGTGGAGGCACCGCAGCATTTCCCGGTTCCCGGCCGTGGCTCTGCAGGGCTGGGCTGGGACAGCTTCCCCCAGGTGATGTGCAGCTCTGAATGAAGGGGAAACCATTGGGGTACCTGGTGATGGATCTTCCTTAATCACCAGAGGCACCCTTTTGTAATAATGCTGAGGTGCATTTCTTAGCTTATCCTTTCCTGACTCTTTTTTACATTTTGGCATTACAGTAAATCACACTGTTCCTTCAGCTGGTGTGTCTGCATCTCTGACCCTCTCCACCATCAAAACAAACACACAGCCAGTTTAGCACGAGACCTGCCTCTCTGCCAGCCCATCTCTTGGCAAACACCCCTGGTGGCCATCTCCACAAATGAAATTCCCACTTTGCAACTTCCTTTTCTGCAGGCAGGAGAGAAAAGGAGCCATTCCCAGTTCTGGACACCTCCAGAAACCAGCTGCTTTGAGCAGTCACAACCCTGAAATATCAACCTCCTTCCTTAACATGCCACAGAGAGCTCCCACCAAAAAGCCTTTTGTCCAAGGATACCCACAGAAGAGCTGGAGAAGGGAGCAGTTTGAAACACAACTGCTTCAGAGTTTAAACCTGCCTTTATCAAATGAGCACACACCAATCTGTCCCAAAGGGAAAGCAGGCAGGAAAGAGAAGCTCCTCTCCCACAACCGCAAACTCCGTGCTTCCTTCTGTTCCAGCTGGAGAGTGGAGGCCATGGGCTGCACCTCACTTTGGGAAGGAGCCCTGGGAATTGGCCTGGTCTGGGAGGGCAGCAAAAGGAATTCCCCAAAAAGTAGGAAAAGATTCTCTTGAAGGAATAGATGATGACAACATTTCTGCAGAAAAGCAAAAAAAGAATAATTGAAGCATTTCAAGAAGTGCCCAGACTGAAATTTGTTTGCCAATACGACAACCCCAAAGTCTCTGTGGTGTGTCAGCAAGCTCAGGAATGAACCTGCAAGGCTTGGATAAACATCATTGGTGTCCGCCCCCCAGAGCACAAGCAGCTCCCCAACAACACTTCGAGACTAAGGGACAAAGCTTCCCCCTTCAGCTCTCCACAGCAGCTCTAGGGAGTCTCTCCCCACTGCAAGATCTCCTTTGTCAGTCTACAGTGACAGGAGTTGGCTGCAGGAGGCATTAGCATGGGAACTCTCCCCAGACTGGGGGGAAGAAAAAGAAGAGGTGACTCCTGAGGAAAGAAAAAGGCAACGCTGCTTGGGAAGACACCAGTGTGAGTTTGCTACAACTCTAGGCCCGAAATCCCCTGAAGAAAGCCGCATCCATCCATGGGGCAGCACTTTGGCTTTGATATCAATGCTGACAAAATTGCTTCCCATTCCTGCTGCCGTAGCTGACTCCAATTCATGAGCAATGTGCCAATTCTGCCAAAGACAGGCAGACATGGTGAGATAAAACCAGCTAGTCTGCTGAAAAGGAGTCCAAATTAATGTTTTCTAACTCCCCCTTTTCATCCTTTCCGCAGCCAAGACAGAGCAATGTCCTTCCTCTCTGTCCCCGATGGTTACCCAGGCATGGGATGCAGTGTGGGGACAGAGCCTGTCACTGCTCCCAGTGCCCTGCCCTGCCCTTCCCTGCCTGCCTTGCCCTTCCCTGTCCTGCGGGATCCTGCTGTGCTGTGCTGTGCCGAGACGAGCCCGGCCAGCGGTCACGCATTTCGGGAATGACCCTCCCCTGTGCCACCCGCTGGCATAATGAACATACCACTTTGTAACTTTGACTAGTTAGAGAGTCTTTGTCCCTGATTTTCAGTTTTAACCATTCAGGGAGCTTTTGTTTTCCCTGACAGTACAGTTGCTGCCAAGGGAAACACACCCAAAGACCAATAGTGACCCAGCCTTCCCTTTGCTTCCCTTTTCCTTCCCTCACTGCTACACTGCGCTCTCATACCAGGACCTCAGTGCTGCCTCACCTGAGCATTTAGAGCTGCCTCCAGGCCCTTCCAGGCTAAGTGCAGGTGCTCAGGACTCTGAGGTTTTCCTAGCTTCTTGGGAGAAGGTGTTTGCTTCATCTGGACTTCTTGGGGTTTCCTCGGAGGAGCCAGGCACAGGCAAATTTCATCTCCACTGTGAGCTCTTCATTCTGCTTGTTCCCATGAAGCTTAAATGCCAACCTGAGCTCATAGTTCCTCTGGTTCCCGTAGACCATCACAGCCCTTCCATGGCCTCTCCAGAGAGGAGCAGCTGCACATCTTCAGAGCAGCAGTTGTCGGCCCGCATCCTATCAGGGAGGGAAAGAGTTTCTGCCCTTGCTTTCCAAGCAGGTCCTGGTTAATGACCCTTTAAAATGTTTTCCTGCAGTGCTCTGTCATGGGTAGATCTCAAATGAGAATTGGGTAGAAAGGGTCAAGTTGCCTAGGAAGGGGGACCTTGAAAACAGAAAGATTCTCTGCCTGATTTTCCTGTACTTGCTGCAGATTTGGATGGTGTTCTGGGCATTTTGCAGACAGCCTCTCTGTAGGGGTACAAGGGCAAGGTGGAAGATATTGCCTAACAAGTGGTCAGTGTTAGGTGCACTCTCCTCTTTCTTTGAATGAAGCCAAACTAGGACTCTGATAGGATATTGCAGATGTTTAAGACTGTCTGCCCTGCAAATCAAGCCATGCCCTTTGACACTGGCAGGGGGCTGTGTAGAAATCACGAACGGGCCGGGACTGCTGAGGAACGCGCCTCGAGCTGTTTGTTCTCCAGCATCAGTCTCATTACATGGTTATGACCATGGGAAGATGCCAGCAGCTCACATCCCAGGCAGCAGACAAAGAAATTAATGTTACAACTTACTTTATAAGTTTTTTGACCAATCACACAACGCAAAAGTTTATTGACAGTAGTTCTATCCAATCACTTTAAGCACAGGTACCTTTGGTTAAAACAATGCTTGCTTATTTCGAATACAATACCTACTTGGAAGCCTTAAAACACAATGCACTGAGCTCCATTATTAAGCTTCAACCTTCCCAATATCTTGCTAGATAAACTTTTCTGTAGCTTAGAGAGGTTTTCTAGACCAGCATTAATACACAGACCATTGTTCTATTTTTCCTTGCTTTTCTACAGGTTAAATAATTTTTCTGCTGACCTATCTCATGGCTGCTGCTTAGCTGTAATCACAGTTCTACTAAATCTGAGACCTGCTTTTTGCAGCTTTCCCAAAACCCTCTGATTTTGTGGATTCCCACAGAGGACTCAGTGCCAGAGCCTCTGGAGAAGCGTGGAGGGCAGGGCTCAGGCAGGTTGTGCCAGTGCAGCATTTGAACTCAAGGCACCAAGAAGCACCAAGCCTGCAGAGAGGAACTCAACCCTTCTCATCTCCCTCACTGCCAGAGGCAGGCTCAGAGCAGCCATCTCACCCCTCTCTAAACCAGTGGGGGTTCTGTCCTTACCAAGCTCCTCGGGCTCCTGGGAATTGTTCCCACAGCTCTCGGTGCCATGCAAAGCTCCCCCTGCTGCAGCTCAGTCCACAGGCTCCCCTCCTGAGGATTCAGGGGCAACATTAATATTCCCCTTGAAAGAGAAACAGAAAGGAAGAAACCCTTCTCGCCACTTACACAAAACACCTGGTCCAACAACTCCATGGCTCACACACTTAATCCCTTGTTCCTAACAAGAACTCTGGGCCCGAAAGCCCTTCAACAGTCAGAAAAATTTGACTTCTCAAACACAGTCCAAAAGCTGTCAAAGCTGACAGTGACAGTGTTGAACATGGGGGTGACACTGAACACATGGAATGGCTGCTAAGGAAATCAATTGCTGCTCTGTTCTGTAAGGTTGCATGTCTGACAGCACTAACATCAGTCATCATGTCACTAATTGCAATGGAAGTAGCACTGTCTTCTTTCTTCAGCCAACACTGCAGTCGGTGTAATGGTTTCAATGCCTCGCCCGAGGCAAGTTCATGTAGAAATAAATTCGATGTACCTCATTTTGCAGGGCCCTAGGGTCTGAAATTGCTATTACAGTTTTCTTTATAATGATGGGCAAATCTTTTTTCTCTGTGTTTTCTCTTGATGGCTTTTTTAACACTAGGTGCTCTCACAGTGAGTTGTCTGATGCTACATGGGCCACATTTAATTTTTGAGGGAATGTCCTGCCAGGCTCTATCTCCACAAATGAGCCAATATTCTGTTGCTAATTGTCATGGGGACTCATCTAGGTCATCTACTCGTCAGCAGTTTCACCCTTAGGGGGCACTGGGGTAGTACAATTGCACCACAAACTTGAGTATCTGTCCTCAGGATGATGGGGAGTAACATTTAACTGTGGATCTCCCTGGTACTGAAACTCAGCACAAAATTCCATCACCAATGAACCAAGAATTCCAATTCTTGAGGTTCAGAAGGTGCTTTAAGAAGATCAGGGGCCCGGTGATGTCAGCTGGTTATGGGATTGGTCTCGTTGGCAGCCTCACACCAATATTTGTCACGATTGGGTATTGGCTACTCCTTGGCTGGCACAGGCACACCGACCAAACGGGTCACAAAGTCTGGATTCAAATTGGTCAAACACGTGGTGCCTGAGCCTGCTGACTTGGCTAAAGCAAGGCAAACATTCATTTTTGGTTGATCTACAGGCATATATGCACAGCAAAAGCAGGCAAGCAAAACCAACAAGTGCCAGTCTGTCATTTGATCAAACTCCATGTTCATTTTCAGCTGTTTTTAGGATGAAGCTTGCCCATCTATTTCAGTTCTCAAGCAAATCTTTTAGCACTTGTTCAGGGACTGGCCAACTATAGGGCACTACACTGTCCCTCTAACCTTCAATTTTTACAAATTTGGATATCGTAGAATTCTTTTGAACACAATGGACACCACGCTTTTGCTGAAAGAGCTCTATGATGCAAACCATTTTCACAGTCCAAAAATCAACATCAAACTCAAGATTTGTAGCTTTCACAGGTTGAACAGGATCGTCTGGCATGAACCGTCGCTTCTCCATGTGGCTAACGTCTGCGTGCTCATTTCCCTGCTGGTGGAATTGTCGCTGCGCTCTTGTGTATGAGACGGTTTCACGCCCTTCGCGGGGACCCACATAGGTCCGACACCTTTGCAAATACAAGCATACCCTTTGCCCCAAGTGATTAGTGAAAATGGTCCTTCAATTTGTCCTTACTCAAGGTTTCTGATCAAAACTGAAGGATTTTCTTTCAATTTTTCCTGTGTGCTGTTTGAAAAGTGCCTAAAAATTGGAGGAATAGTTCCTGCAAATGAGCTATTAAAAACATAAAGACATCTAAAGCTTTGCTCAACCTCATCTGGGATGTTGCTTGAGCCACTCCCCCTTTTGTTGATCTAGAATGAGTTTAGAGTGTGGTGCGTCCTTTCAACAATTGCCTGACCTGTGTGGGAATAGGGAATTTCAAAAGTGTGGCAAACACCCCAGTCCATCAAAAATGTGACCAATTTTTGAGCTGTGTATATGGGGCCATTTGTCAGTTTTCATCTCGTGGGGGATCAGTTTGGCGAGCTCTGGGCCCAGTGACACTGACAAGGACAAAAGCAAAAGACAAGAGGCGCTCTCTCTTCCCGGGACCAAAGTCCCACAGCTTTAATGGAGAACAACTCCAGGAGAGAAAGGGAGTGTCCAGGAGAGGAAAGAAGATGTCCAGAGGAGGATAGAGAGCGTCCACCTCATGGCAGGAGACTTTAAACCCTCGGGGAGGGGGGTGGTAGAAAGGAACTACCTTAGTTTAACATAATAAATCACCACACTGAAGTTTTCTGCATAAATTGCTGCACTTGTTGCAAACAAAATCCTAAAATCTCCCCAAACACAACCGTGCAGTCCCAAATGACCACAATGTGGGAGAAAAACCACTCAACTCCCCTGTATACCCGAGCACCAGGTGTCACAGGGAGCACCAACCTCTGCAATTAGAAAGTCCACACACACAGTCTCACCGGGAAAGGAGCATCTCTTTATGAGGGGACAGAGTGCTCACTTTTCTCAACACAACACACACCATCCACCACATCAGCATCCACACACATCATCTTCCTCAAGCATTCACACACTGAAAACGGAAGCACAATTACAACACACAGGAAAAATGGCAGCAATAAAACAGGATTTGCTCAATCCATCCCCACAATTGCTAGCAGGTCCTTATTGACACAGCAAATCCTTTCTGCCAGCAGCCAGACCCAAACCCAAACTGCACAGGCGTACATTGTGCACAGGACGTCTCTGTGTGACTTGTGAACAGCCCTTCCCCTGCATACACCTTACGGGTTACTTTATACAGAGTTAAACTTTCCCTTTCTCCACAGTCCCAGCAGTCTTGTCTGTCCCCCTCGAGGAACAGCTGAGAGCGGAGGTGCCTCCAGGAAAGGAATGTCCTGGCAGCGCCCAGAGATGTCCAGAGCCAGGTTGTTCTCGCTGGAGCAGAGAAGCGTTCCTGCTGCGGTCACCAAATGAGGTGTGGAATAGAACTCACCACAGTTAAAGGTAGAAGGTGGTGTGTTTATTACAGCGCCAGGCACACGAGGAGTTGTCTCTTAAAGACGTGTGAAGAATCACTGCCGCTCTACTTATCTAAAAAAGTCCTACATATTCATATAATTCCCAAAACGACTAATACATATTCATTAGGTAACCCCACCTACCCCCTTTGTATTAAAATGTATTATAACTGAGTCCAAAGTTCCTTCACATTTGCGGATTCTTTCACATCACATGAGTTGGTGGGTTTTAAAGTGGGGAATGGTCTCCTTCTGATGAAGCCAAGACGTCTTCCTCAATTTGACCTCTTTCCTTATGACCTGTTGGCAGGCTTTCGCACCCCTTGGCTAAAGCTGAAATTTCGGGGCCCAGGTGCAGGCTACGGTCCTCTTCTTTGTCACAAAGAAATCCGCATCCCATCCCGCTTCTTTAAACATAGTAAAGACAGGCAAGTGATATATTACCCTAGCCTTAACTACCTTATCTGCTAAAAATTAACTATCCCTTATTATTGCTACTCTTCTTGCTATACTCTTTCTGCCTAACTAAATCTTGCTAAAATTTTAACTCTTCCAGTTCTTTTAAATCCTGGATTCATTGGCCACATCTCACACACCAGCCATGTGTGAGCCGATGCTGTAACTGGGAAATTCCACTCCTGAGCAGGAGATACAAGGCCTGGTTCTGAGCTGGAAGGGTGAGAAGGATGAGATGCACAGCGTTTTGATCCAGGGGATGTCCTGAAAGTGCACTGCCTACCTGCCCCTGCTGCCAAGCACCACGCTCCACCTCCTTCTCCTGCTCAGCAGATTTTTAGGAATCCAGGGCTTGGTATGTATGATTTGCTACTGCAACAAATAGAATGAATTTGCTTTGCAATCCCAGTTTTGTCCTGGGTTATTTTGTGCATGGGTCTCCTCCTGAACCTGTGTCAAAGACAGGCAGGGACTAAAGGACACTCCTATTCTCATGTCAGTAAATTCGGAGAAGTGATTTAAGTATCAATAAGTCAAAAGGTATCAATGAGTAAATCAAATAATTTGGGGGAATATTTAGCCTGTGAGTTTCAGCAAAGTATTGAATATGTCTTAGATCCATGGATACAAACTAGTAACTGAGATTGCTGGGTGTGCACGTGTTGGGGAAGTGACTCCCCACACACCCAATACTGAGATCAAGGATTGCCTCTTTTCTAACCCTGACCTGGCAGCAGGGATTGGGCCCTGCTTGGTAACGTTCAT
This sequence comes from Melozone crissalis, assembly GCF_028551555.1. Lineage (NCBI taxonomy): Eukaryota > Metazoa > Chordata > Aves > Passeriformes > Passerellidae > Melozone > Melozone crissalis. The sequence continues at coordinate 3,901,547 of NW_026535824.1, forward strand.
TTTGAAGACTTCTGTTGAGCAGGTAAGAATGGTCAAAATTAAATCTTTCCAGCTGTTTCCCTTTGGTTTACCTGTTTGAGGGTTAAAATTCTGTGCTGCAGATGTGCTGGGTGTGTGCAGAGCAGTGCAGCCCCAGAAACGCCTTGGCTTGCCCACAAGTTGTCATGCCTTGTTGCCAGGTGTGCCCAGCTGTGGCAGGAGAAGGAGCCCGCAGCGCAGTGGGCACTGTGCCCTGCCCAGCCGGGGCTCTCTGGCACAGAGCAGCAGCAGCGCCAGCACCATTCAACCCTCTCCTGCCTTGGCTTCCCCTGGCACACAGAAGCCTCTGGAAATCAGCACCACCAGCGGCGTTCCCAGCTTGGAGCAGCTGCTGCTGGCGGGCAGATGCTGCCAGTTTGACTGCTGCCACAGGGGAAGAAAGGCAGAGATGTACATGCACCAGAGCCCTGGGTATGTCCAATAAAGGTGCAAATATGTGGGGAGATTTGTTGGGAAGCATTTCAGCTGTGATGCCAACAGTGGCCCCTCTCCTGGCTCTGTGTGTTCTGGACGATTAATGCAATGGTTGGCTCTGACAATTAAGAAGTAGCTGTTATGTGGATGTTCAAATGTGTAGTGATGGTATTGTAATATATCCTCCCATAGTCCTCTTTCCCATCCCCCTTGTAATAGCCTTGGTAGTCAGGGCATTTGGGGAGGGCTGGCTTGTGACCAGCAGGCAGGGTGTAACAACACCTGACCCCCAGTCAAGATGCAAGAAAGTAATCTCCACCAATGGACAGCAGAGAAAGAGTTGACTGACAAAACTTTTAGAGGGGCTAAGGGTATAAAAGGCAGAGCATCCTTTTTGTGGGTGAGCACATGGCTGCTAGTCACAGAGACTCCCAATGCTGCAATTTTTCCCTTTTCAGTCCTTTGTTAAGGTTTAATAAACCTTTAAAATTTTAAAAGTGAGATTCATTTCTCACATAGGCAATGCTGTGTGCCATTTTCTTGGTCTGGTTTCCTTTGCTTGTGTCCCATCTGAGTGCTCAGCTGGGGTACAGGCTGTAGGTGCTTAGGGCACTCTTGGAGTTCCTCTTGGATCCCCTGAACAACAGGGTTTGGCCCATGAGGGGCTTTTGTGCTGCTTGGTGACAGATGAGAACTTCCCAGGCTCCTTTGTGTTTGCTGTAGGGGAGGTTGGTTATTGCTGTGCATAAATTCACAGACCAACATGGAGCGTTTGCTTTGTGATGTCAGGGCATGGTTGCCACATTGTTGTGGTGACATCAGAAGGTTGCCTTGGTGCATGGAAGGCCTGAGTTTCAGAGGAGACCTAGTGCTTGCTCACATCAGGAGAACCCTCCTGGTTGGGGAATTTGTCAGTGGGTAGCTTCCCACTGACAAGACCCTTGTTTTTTCTATATTTACCTAACTTTCAAAAAGGACAATGTTTCACCATCTGGCCAAGGCAGCTTTTGCTGTGTATGGCATTTCTTTCTCCATGTATTACGTAACACACTTCACCCGTAAGTAGAGGTTTCCATTCTACTTAGGTTAGGGTGTAACCTAACCTGACTCTTGCATGTCTTCCTGCTCTTTCTTGGTGGCTGAGTTTCTGATTTTGAAAGAGAAAGAGCATTAGGATGCCACTGGTTTGGTAAAGCTCCTGTCAAGAGGTTCAGCTAAAAGGGGGTGTCTGTAGCCACAGGGGCAGCATTTGCAGGGGAACCTGCAGGGCTTCTGTTCCCTCCACAGGAGAGTCTGTGGCAGCAGAGTGTCATTTCCTCAGGTTTCTGGGACAAGCAGGACAACTTCCAAAATGCAGACTGGGAGCCTTCTCAGAAGGCCTTCTAAGGACTTTGTAGGTCTCCCCAGAACGCAGGGAAAGCTTCTTTTATTCTAAATTTTGTAATGAAAGGATTTGACTGTCTGTTTTGACCCTTGACTGAGTGCTAAAAGAGTGATTCCCTTTGCAGTGAAGTGCAACTGCCAAAGCAGTGAGTGTCTGCTCCTGAGCCTGGAGCTGCTGCTGTGCTGTTTCACAATAGAACTGCCACAGCTCAGGGGGATTTGGGGCAAGCTTTTCTGGGTGACTGTTTTCAGCAACTTAATGGGAATTAGTGCATGCAACTTCTTTTTTGAAAAAAGTACCTAAAAGACAAGAGAACAAAAGCTGCTTTATCTGTTGGACAGAACAGAAGCATTGAGTGTTGAAGAACAATTTGCATTTTCTTGATCATGTTTGTATTCATTTACTGACTAGACAGGCCAAAGTGTAGGCACATCCAAGATTATTGTCCTGATCTCTTGCTGGCTGTGTGAAAGAACTATGTCATGTGGAGGGATGTTGATAAAGAAAAATACTCTCTGTTTAGGTTGACCTCTTCTGTTGGATTCACAGCCCAGGCAGTTTTCTCACAGCACTTGTCCATTTTCCCTTGCCCACTCCAGGTCACCTGAAGCGTGTATTCAGAGGTGCTGATCCTGAGGTGAGTGAGAAAGGAACATTTCATGTTCCTGGTGCTTAGGAATGGTAGAGCAAGCTGTGAGCTTGGTCTGTGGCACTAGAGTGTAGAGGGCCAGCTGGGTAGGCTGAAAGAAAATCCATTTCCATGTCTGCAGCAGCAATAACAAAGGCATCGCTGGCTATTTCCTCATTTTCCATTTCAGAACTTTCAAGGAATGAAAAGCTCATTTTGCAGGGAGAATGTTGCTTCTTGATAGTAGCCGGGGCGTAATGTCTAATTCAGAACTATTAGCAATTCTGTTGAATTAGCCCATTTAAATTTAGTCGCAGTGACTTAGAATCCCATTGTTACCAAAGTTTCTGATTTGTCCTTAGCAGAGCTGGTTGTAGAAATAGAGCTGAATAGAATAAAGTGCTGAATAGAAATAAGGTTATCAATGATAGGTAACTTTCTGTCCCTCACACTGCTGTCTGTCCACAGATCCCAGAACCAACAGCAGTCTCTCCTCTGGCTCCCTCTGCTCATGGAGAGGAGGCTGAAGAGGAGGCAAATGAGGTGGATGAGCGCCAGCCTCCAGCTGTGCTCACACCACAGCCTGAACATTCTGAGCCAGTAAGTGCCAGCTGTGTGTGCTGCTGTCTTTAGAGCAGGGCAGAGCTGCAAGTTTCTGACCAGCCAGCACTTGCTGTTGCTGGCTGAGGATGCTGAGTGCTGGAGTCCTGCCAGGGCCTGGTGATTGCCCCCAGCCTGTGACAGCTGGACAATGGGCTTTGGTCTGTCATGTTTAGGCACCAGCTTCCTGGCATTTTGATAGGGGCCAGCCTGAAGCACAAAGGCTCCCTGTTCCCAGAGCAGGGAGCATGTCACAGACACTATGCTCAGCCTTGTTGGATACACAGGGGACACTGTGGTGTTGAGAGACCTGTCCCCCTGCACAGACTGGCCAAGTGGCTGCAGGCACTAAAAAATGTTGATCTGACCACAAAAGCTCTTGGTGGTGCTTTGTCCCCACAAACTTCTTGGGTGTGCTTACTTGGGAGTATTTCAGAGACACACTGGGGATGTAGAGTTGCTGCTTGAAGTCAGGGATTTTGGTGCCTTTGTTGCCAGGTTGCTCTTTTGCACCTTCAGGCAGAGCAGCTAGTAGCAGAGCAGATAGGTGCTCTGAGTCTGTTTCTTGGTCTTTGATAAGCTGCAAGGAGATGACTGTGTTGTGCATGAAGCTGTGGGGGACCATTCTTGTCTAGCGTGGCAAAAAAAATAAAGGGAGTAGTTCTGAAACTTTCTTCTGAGGCAAAAACCAGACACTGCATGTGTCTTTTGATACCTTCTGTGGTGTAGTTTGCTTTGGAAACTGCATTGGAGCCTAGAATGGGAACAAAGCTGCAAGTCCTTGACTGCTGTCCTGTAATGCTAAAACCAGGGTGTACACCTTGCAATGGTGCCTGCTGTATCTGAAGTGCAATGGGCACCTTTGTGGCTGGGGAGCTGCGTGGGCCAAAAGGACGCAGGGCTGGCGGCCGTGAGCAGCTGAAGATGAGGCAGCGTGTGGCCAGGGGGCCAAGAAGGCCAAGGGCACGGTGGCTGTGCCAGCAGCAGTGGGGCAGCAGGAGCAGGGCAGTGAGCGTGGCCTGTGCTGGGCAGCGCTGCGGCCACAGCTGGAGTGCTGTGTGCAGCTGTGGGCCCTGGGAAGCAGAAAGTCATGGAGGGGCTGCAGCGTGTGCACAGAAGGACAGGGGAGCTGGGCAAGGGGGTGCAGCACAAGGCCAGGGAGGAGGGGCTGAGGGAGCTTTAGCCTGGACAATGGGGGCTCATGAGGGACCTTCAGGCAGACTGCCATAGATCCCTGCCTTAGATCCATAGAGCCAATGCTCAGCACAAGGGCTGTTTCCCTGCCAAACATCCCTTCACTGCATCCAAGTGCTTTAGACACTGGAGTAGGTAACACTTTCTTATTTTGTTTGTTTATTTGTTTGTTTGTTTGCTAGAAGGAGAAGCCTTGTGTAATTTCTCCTTCTCCAGGGAGCAAGGGAGCTTTTTCTCAATCTTTCCTGCCCTTTTCCAGCACTGGCAGAAACACATCGCTTTCAGGTTAACAGCTCCTGTGTCTTTTGGCAGCCCAGGGAATCAGTGTGTGTTGTGTTTGGGAATTGAGCAGGAAATCAATGCCCTTGCTTTCCAGCTGGTGCTCAGGGATTAGAGGAGCTGGGGGGGCTGGGCTGCATTTCTGACTCCAGCCACTTTAGCCCCATCAGTGTGGTCGAGTCCAAGAGAAGAACTTGCCCGAGCACAGATGCACGAAGAGTGCAGCTCCCAGTGCAATGCTCTGGGTCTGACTGCATTCCATAAGGACCCACACGCTCCAGATTCCCCAAGAGAGTGGGTTACTGAAGCAACAGGAGAGCAAGTTCAGGACGGCTGCGGATCGGGGCACTGCTACCGAGTGCTGATGTGTGTAGCGACAGAAACAGTATTGATTCAGGGTGACCCCCCCATAGGGAATAATGTGCTTTGGCTCTATGATTTAGAAGGTTAAACAAATGCTTTCTTAAGCTGTGGTATATTACACTAGTACTATATTAAAACTCTACTATAGAGATACTATACTAAAAAGCTACTAAAGAAAAACTGGTGACTGTCTCCAGACAGTCAGAACACAACTTTTATCTAATTAGCTAATCAAGCTAAACAACTATCACTAAAATCCAATTAACAAATCACTTTCAGTAAACAATCACTAGAACACATTCTACATGTACTAAACAACTAGAACAGCAAGTAGAGATAATAATTGTTTTCTCTTCTTCTCTAAGTTTCTCATTACCTTCCCTTAAAAAAACCTAGGAGAGAGAATTATATCTCTCTTTGTTCAAAAAATGTAAATACCACAGCACAGTAAAGAGAGATTATAAAAGTGAGATCTGTCTATCTGTCTATTTGAATCTTCCTGGCTCTGCTCCAAAGCAGTGGAAGATGCCAAGCTCACCTAAAGGCATCCCTTCAGGAGAGCAGTAGAGACAAGTTCCACTGACTGATCATGAGCAGGCAGAGATGTTTCCCCCTCCAGAGATGGTTGTTTTTTCCCCTCATGTTTTCCTGCTCCAGCCTTTTCTGACCTGAAGCCTTCATTTGTCCTTTAAATTTTTGCATGTCCTAAGGGAGTGGAACTATCCCATGCTGTAGCTGGGGTCTGGTGACTTTGCTCATACACGCATTACATGACACATGGTTTCCTTCACTGGCATCCCCAGGGCTGTGTAAGTCCATTCGTTAATGGGGCCTTATGAGAAACTCTGTTACTGCTGGTCAGAATTCTCACTTGACAAAAGAGGCAGAAGAAACACCTTGGTCCTCCTCCATATACTGAGATGGCCATAGAGGTTCTCTGACTTCCATCAGAGATCTTTGCATGCATCCTCATCTCCTGGATGACCCGGTTTTCTAACAAGAGTGTGGATGTCAGGAAGGAGGAATGCTGGTGCAGGCCTGAAGAGAAGGTGAACTCCAGAAGTGTCTCTCACAAGGAGTGAGCTCACCCAGGAAGCCCCTGCAGAGCCAGGATGGAGCTGTGGGACAGGGTGGGGTGTCAGTCGCTACTGAAAGGCAAACAGGACATGGCAGAAGCAGAAGGAGGCCCTCACCAGACCCTTGAGAAATGCCACCCCTTCCCTGTCAGCTGCCTGAGAGGCTGTTGGGGCTTCAGTCCCAGATGGCCCCTGATTGTAGGGCCAGGGTCACTTTGGAATCTGTGCCTCCCCTTGGGCAGAGAACGACCCAGGAGAGCAGCAGCACAGTGCTTTGGGAACGTGTGAGCCCAGCAGTCTGTGAGTCTCGGCCCACAAAGGGCGTATGGGAAGTTGAAACCCATCTTGTCTTGCTTTCTGTGCAGGTGCTTCTAGAGAAAGAGCAGGAGCACACTGCCTTATCTGAGATGCCATGCCAGACTCAGGGAGAGCTGTTCCCTGCCCGAGAGCAGGAAGAGCAGCTCAGGCAGCAGGTGGAAGAGCCACAGGAGAATGGCCAGGTGAGCCTGACTGGCCAGGGGACAGAGGGAAGGGCAGGGAGAGGGGCATAAACCAGAGCTCCTGGGACTGAGGAGGCCAGGAGTCCCACAGGCACTGGAAGCACAGAGCCTTGGAATCTACAGATATCAGCACCAGGACAGGATGGTTACAGTGGAAGCAGAGCTGGGTAGGGAAGCAGAAAGAAGGGGCTGAATAAATGTGATTTTGAGGCTAAAAGAGGGAAAAGCTGAGCCTGATGGCAGCTCTCAGTCACTTGCTCTGCTTTTGTGTGTACAGAACATCAAGGCAGAGCCACAAGCAGAGCTGCCTGAAGCTCAGAGTGCCATCATGGCAGCGAAGAGGAGGAATGAAGACATCCAAGAGGAGAAGAATCTCCCTATGCAGAGGGGCAATCAACAAAAACAGGTGAATGAAGGAATGGCAGCCACTCCACTCATGAAAGAGAGTCCTTTCCATTGTTGTTTACAGAAAATTGACAAACAGCTGGAGGCACAGCTGCAGGAAACTGAGGCTAGGATCAAGGTAAGGAAGAAGAGGCTAGACGAAAACATTAAAATCATCAAAGAGAAAATGAATTGCCTCCTTCAGGAGCAAAAGGCTCTAGAAAAGCAAGCGAGTGAAATAGCAATAGGCAGTGCAGTCACCCAAGGGGTGGTTTCTGCCCTCTTTGCCTTTCCAGTGCAGAGCAGCAGGGGGTGGGTGATGCCTCTGAGTGCCATCCTGATGAGGCCTCTGTCAGAGCTGCTCTCAAGGACACTTCCTGCTCTGCTGGATCTCAGCTGATGCTCTAGACAGTGGCATTACTCCTCTGGCCATTTAGCCAGCAGTCATCTGAATGAACTCCTGCTGACTTCTTCCAGGTGGCCTTGTTTCTTGAGGTGTTTTTGCAGGTGAACATGGTCACTCACATAGATTTGGAATTCAAGCTACAAGCTGTCTGTATCCCTCGTGAATGCTCCTGTCCTTTTCTTTACTTTCTTCACAGTCGATGACTCCTGGCTGACAGGGACAAGCTGTAGTCTCTGACTGCTTTGTTCTGTTTGACTTGAGGTGGAAGTGTCGCCATCCTACCTGGCAGCCTGCAGAGAGTTCCAGCAAATGACGGGCAACCAAGAGCCCCGAGGCTGGCATGAGGCCCAGGAACTGACCCATCCAGAGATGCTGCAGGATAAGGTCGTCCCGAGGAAGGTGCAGAAAAAGAGAATTTCATGGCAGGAGGTAGAACATTAGAATGAGGAGCTGCAAATGTATCTGCAGACCTAGGAGGGGGAAAGGAGTCTTTCGGAGGAAGTGGAGCAGTCTTTGCTGCAGTCATCCTTTAGAACAAGAAACTGGCTATGAACTCGAGTAAAACCAGCCTTTGGTTTTGACCATTTGGTTTCACAAGTGGACATCCAAAGCAATCCAGTTGTGGAGCTCTGCATGTGGCTGACAGCAGCTTCCTAAGGGCTTGTATTTCAAATGGCAATCTCTCTGGCATTTCAGGGCAATCTCTGCCACACCTTCCTGACATCAACTCATTTCTTGTCTCAGATCTACACCAACTCTGACACTGAAGCTGCTGCTGAAGCAGCAGTGCCGTTCCAAGGAGCCTTTGCTCCCCAGCTGAAGAAGTGGAGCCTGAGCCCTTGGTTCACCTCCCGTGCTGACCCAGCTGCTGCTCAGCAACAGGAGATGGCGGGTGACTCCCTGGAGCAGCAGAGTACGTCTGGTATCTTTCTTATCTGAGGGACAGTGTGTTGTGTGCACGTGTCAGCATAGCTGTACCAAAGGGTTCTGCTCCGTTTCGTGTCACAGAAGTGCTGGCATTGCTCCGAGGCAGCAAGAGAGAGCTCTGGGTGTTCCTGCTGCCTCTGAAGGCAGCTTAGACTGGCTGGAGTTTGCCTGGGCTTCTCTCTCTGCCAAAGGCAGAAGCAGGGATTGTTCCTGGATCAGCAGAAGGCTGTGACTGCTTGAGTCCTAGCCACTGGCAGAAGCCCTGCTGAGATCAGTCTCTAGGAGAACACATCAAGCCCCTTGTGATTCTGCAGCACAACCCAATGAATCTGCTTCTTGCCCATAACAGCTGCCAGTGCTGTGCTCTCAGATAAGATCTGGTAGGGTTGAGAAGAGAGCCCAGTGGATTCTGTGTCTACAATCACCTGTTGGGACAAAAAGGGCACTGATCTGCGCCTCGGTGTGGCTGATCTCAAAGCCCATCCTGTTGTGTCCTGAATGGGGGCAACAGCTTGTCCGGGGCTCAGGCTGACTCTGGGTTCTTCCCATCAGTGCCTGTCAGTGCTCATGCTTGGGCTTTGCCAGCCTTGTTGTGGTGGCTGCCCTGCCCCTGAGGGCTGTGGGAATGCAGATGCTGGAGCCTTCCTTAGCTGGGAGGGTCCCGCTGCTGCCCGGCTGCTGCAGCGCGGAGCTGCCTGAGGCCGCAGCCCCTTCTCTGGGCCGGCTTCTGCCTCGCACGGCCTGGACTCACAGGAGGGTCAGCATCTCCGCTGGGCAGCTCTCTGTGTCACGGGGGCGCCTGAGGAGCACTGCTGTCCTCTGTGCCCGTGCCCGCCGTGCCGAGTTGGGAAGATGGGGACGTGTGCGGTGCCGAGAGGGCGAGTGCAATGGGAGCGACTGATCCGTGCAGTCAGGGTGAAGAGAAGCTGCGCGGTTCTTCACGCGGGGCACGGGCAAGGGTGTCTTTGGGCTCAGCCTGCTCATAAAGGGTGAGGATCCTGATGCTGAAAGCCCCGTGGGGATTGGTTCTAGCATGAGCTGCTCTGGTTTACAAATGCAGAGGCATTCTTCTGGCAAACTGCTGCAAGGTGGAAAAGATGGGAACACTTGGCAATATTCTGAACTTGACATCTGTTCAGAGGAATTTGTTGCGGTGTGTCTTAAGCTTCTGGGTCCCTTTCCCAGGTGTGCCTATATGCCTCTCCCTTCCCCCTCGCCCCCTTGCTTAGTGTGTTGTGTCAATCAGGCTTAACATTCCAGCAAGGCATCCTGTGATTGGTCAAGTTCAAAAGATGCCCCTATGCCCAGGGGTCATTGGCCTATGTCTAGGTGTCCCTCGTCCCTTGAGACCCCGCCCCTTTCACCTGGTTGGTGCTCACCTGTCCCCCCCCTCCCCCTGCCCCGGGAGCTTAAAAGGTGATCAGGCCATGTGCTTTTTTTTCTGCTTGAGCAGCTGCTCCCGTCCAGACCTCTGTAACCATGGAATAAACTTCTGGACATTAAACCCTGCAGCAGAATCCTCTCCTTTTTCTCTTCACCATCGCCAGAAGCTCTCTCTCCTGAGGTAAATGGAGTTCCTGACAAGCCTGGACTTGCTCAGTGCCCAGCTGCAATCTCCAGCAGCCAAGGTATCTCTGGGGTGATTTACACCACAGTTGCTGCCTTTGGCCCAGCAGCGAGGGTCAGACTGGCCCAGGCACCATCTAACTGATAATATTGGGATTCATATTCCAATAACAGGAATTGATTCTAGATGTTCAGGTGCATTTAATCTTAGCAAGTAGGAAACCTTTTCTAAATCTCACAGTGTTTATTCCCAAGAAAACAAAGGCACTGTTAGTTCCAGCTCTCCTTAATGTTTCTAGATGACAAACTTAATTGCCTTGGTAGGTATTCTCTTCTGCTCTCAGTCTCCTCTGAATGTATCTCCCGGTGCTTCCCTGTGTGTCTGCTGTCAAGCGGTCTCTCCCTTCAAAGGATGCTAGAAATCAGTCTCTGTGCCAGCCACTTGTGCTGTGGGCCTGCTGTTCTTTTCTTGTTGTTCCAGTTGCTGTTCCTGTTGTTGTTAGCCAGCTGTCCACCAAGGGAGGGCTCAGAGCCCCAGACAGTGGGGCTGCCTTTTGTATCTCCTAGAAGGTGGGATCTCTGCTTTAAAGTGAACATCTTGCATTTTGTTTCCCTCAGGGAGAATGGTGAAGATGGAAAATCCTATTCTAAAATACATTGAACTGGAAAATACTGGCAGTGGGTGAGTCCAAGCAATGTTAATTGTACAAAACTATGCATCACGGTGTTTTGCTGGTGGAATAGGTATCAAGTGTGAAGTCAGACAAGCTGCAAATGTGTTCAGGCACTGGGCTTAGATTGTCAGTGCTGATCAGAATTTCTAAGTGTGCTCAGAAGCCATTGTCAAAGACACCTCCATGCTTCCAGTGTCCTGCAGGTCTTAGGCATTGACAGCACAGATCTCCTGTGTGGGCTGGCTTTCACTGCAAGATCTAAATGGCTTCTCCTTTCTCTGCTTCTGTTTTGTTTCTAGGACTTTTGGAGATGTTTTTAAAGCACTCAACACTGCCACTGGAGGAGAGGTAAATGTGAACAGCCCCTGCAGACTCTGCTGCACTCGAGGGCTTTCCCCTCTGGTGTGAGCTGTGGCTGGAGCTTTGGGCAGAGCTGTGCTGAAAAGGCACAAGAAGCACAGACTGGTGCCAGCCCACAAAACACATTTGGGACTTTGTCCTCCTCAGCTGCCAGAAGGAAGGCACGGAGGGCAGCGGTTCCTTTCAGAGAAGGACGCGCTCACTCGCTCTCCATTGCTAAAACAAAGGTGGTGCCTTCGAGCACCTCACTGCTCTCTGGGGCTACAGCTTCAGAGTCCTGAGTTCTCATTTCTGGCTGCCAGCAAATCCATCTCAAAGTTACTGGTAGTTCCTTAGCCACCTGTAGTTCTGCACTTGGGAACTGCACATAGGGAGAGATCAGCAAAGAATCCCTGAAAGCCCTAAGCCCTGCCCATAGCCCAGGACGTATCCACAGAGTATTAAGGCAAGGATTCTTTCTTCTGAATCCCAAATGACGCAGCAGAGAGTGTGGTCAGAGGTTTGTGGGTGATAACTGAGACACCGCTGTTACCAAGTGGTCAAGGCAAAATGTCAGTGGCCCCACGTGTCCTGTAACTGGCTCCCGAGGGAGCAGAGAAATGGGCTGTTGGAATGTCAGTTCCTAATGACTGCAGTGCCTAATCACAAGGCAGTTTGGCACAGCTCAGCTGTGTCATTGCAAAATCACTTGCTCCACATGCCTTGTGGTTTCGTGCCACCAACCTCTCAAGTTACTGATTATCAATGTCATTTTAGGTGGCCATCAAGAAAATACGTCTTCAAGGACTGAGGAAGAAGGAACTAAAAGTCAGTGAACTCATGGTCATGAATGTGAACAGGAATCCCAACCTGGTCAACTGTTTAGGCAGGTGAGTTGTGCTTTTGTCCTATGAATGTTTGTTCACATATTGCAAACATGCAAGGTAAAATCCCACTTTGGTCACTGGCAGAAAATAGAGCTGTAATTATTGGCTAATTATTATTGCACTTTTCATCTCCAGTGGATGGGAAGAGATTGCATTTTGTCTGCACGAGTCTTCACTGGCACATGGTATTTGAAAATTGTTCAAAAACCCGGATGAGTGGTGTCTTACTAAATCAATGATCTCTATATTCACAGCCACCACTTTGTTTTGGAGCTTGATTTTTTTCAAGTGTCTTCTTACGTCCAGGTAAACTAACAAGGATTTCCCTTGGATTGTTGCCACTGTTTTCCACTGCTATGCATGCCAGGAAGACTAGGTGCTTTTTTCCAGAAACACCATGCATGACAGGCTTTTTATCTGGGCTGTTACTAAACTGCACATTTTGCAGGCTGCCCATCTAAGACCTCTCCTTTTTCGCAGCTGTGCCTTTCTCCTTGAGACTGCACAGATGGCAAACAATGCACAGCCAAGAGGGAATGTCTATTCCTTTATTTTGTCTTTGTCTCAAAGGGATCTGAAAAGAAGAGTCAACCCGTCTTTTCCAAACAGCAACCTAGCCATGTACATTCATCTCCACGCCCTTGTTTCCTTCTTTCAGCTCCCTTGTGGGTGAGGAACTGTCCCTGGTTATGGAGTACATGGATGGAGGCACTCTGAGCAATGTCATCAGGCAGACCTACCTGTCGGAGGATGAGATGGCAGCCATCAGTCGGGAGGTCAGCAATCCCATCTGTGTTTCCAAGGGCTTGGGCAGCATTGTCTGGAAAACAGGGCCTCAGAGCTGGAGTGATTTCCTGTGCCAAGCTTTGTTTCTGTGTTGCTGCTATTCTATGGGCAAGAAAAAGCATCTCAAGTGAAAGGCCTGCCAGTGCCCCTGCACTCCCTGTACTCAGTGCCAGTACTCTTATCTCCTGCTGTTGTATTCTCGCTCTGTCTCTTGTATTTGTATTTGCTGTTCTCCTCCTTGCCTCTCTAAATGTTTGCCTGGAGTTTGTCTTCACTGCATTCCTTGCCTGTGAAAGCAAAGGTGCTGGTGGCAGGATTTGAAATGATCAGCAAAGAAAAAAGACTCATTTCCCACAGTCCTTAGCTGAAAAGGATAGTAGTGCAGCCAAAATGCTCTTTGCTTCTGGAAAGTGACTGGTGTGATACATCCAAGCCTGTGCTGAGGCCAGCAAGAAAATCTTTGTCATGCAGCCTCCATCCCAAAAGTGATCTGCTTCACACCAAAGGGAGGGACTTTTCCTTTCCAAACCCCTCCTTTGCCCTCTGCAAGGAAAAAGCACGTCCACTGCAGCAGGAGTCATCCTGGCTGAATGGCAGGGGCAGCCTACAACAGCAGGTGCTGTTGCTCTTCCAAAAGCTGACGTGCCTTTCCTCTGAAAGGTCCTGCTCTGCAGGTGTTGGAGCAGCAAGTTCTTCCTCTCAGTGGCCATTACTGTTCTGCCATTACTCCCCATTCCCCTGGAGAGGGAATCTTTTAGGTTCTTTGTTTCCTTTCTTGTGGGATGAAATCACATCACTCATTTTTGACCTCCTCTTTCTGTTTTCTCTCTCAGTGCCTGCAAGGACTGCAATTTCTTCATTCAAACCACATCATCCACCAAGATTTGAAGAGCAGAAACATCCTTCTCAGAACCGACGGCTCTGTCAAACTGGGTCAGTATATTCTTGGTCAGGTGCAGCGTTCCAGGGATGTGGGTGTGGGGCTGCTTGGAGTGACAGCCAGCTCCCCAAAAATGGTGCTGGTGGCAGTGCAGGGACCCCTGCTGTGAGCTGAGGGCACAGTTGCAACGTGCACAGAGGTATAAGGAACCACAAGCAGTCAAGAGTGGCCTTGCTCTGTGTGTGTCCCTTCCAGACAGAGGGAGCTACAATCTAAAGCTTCAGGGGAATGAAGTCCACTGCTGTGAGCAATGTTAAGAAACCTGGGTTTTTTTGGAAGTGGCCAATTCCATAGTCCCTTGGCTAAAGCCCCAAGGAAGTCGCACATAGACAGTTTTCCAGGAGATTCAACAGCACATTCTTAGCCCGAGAGTGGGGAATTCTTTTGCTTGGTTTCCTAATTGGAGCTGGCTTTCATGGTTTGTTGTTTTCTCCACAGCTGACCTTGGCCTCTTTGCTCAGCTCAGCCCTGAGCAGGGCAGACGGAGCTCCATGGCCGGCGCTGCTGGGTGGCTGGCGCCTGAAGTGCTGACAGGTCAACCATGTGGCCCCAAAGTGGACATATGGTCTCTGGGAATCGTGGGCATCGAAATGGTGGAATGAGAAGTTCCTTCCTGGAATGCAACTCCTGTCTTGGTAAGGTGCAAATACTCACTGATCCCACTGTCTTTCTCACCTGTCCCATGTTCTGTGTGCCATTGGACAAAATCCCATTGCCATCTGCTGGCACCACTTCCACCAAGGTCCCCTTCTAAAAATGCCCCTGCAACACATCAGCATCTGCTGTAGCTTTGGTTGTATCAGAAAGGGAAGTGGCAGTTCAGAAACCTAACCAGTTCAGAAACCTGCCATTTTGGCCTCCAGCCATGCCTGACATTTCTCACTTGTTTTTTGAACAATGTTGGAACTCTGTTTCTGAAGGACAAGAATTTTTCAGTGGAGAGGGTAGACATGTGATAAACATCCTCAGCAATGGAGGTTAGACCTTCCCAGTTTCAATTTTATAGAAAACATAAGAAAAAAAGGAAAAAGAAAAGTAAACAAAAAAGAAAGAGAGAAAAAAACCTACTATGAAACCAATGCCCAAGCAGTTCTGCTTGCTTTTTCATTTTTTAAACACAGCTCTTCTCTTCCATTCGATAGCATATTTTCCAAATCCTTTTCGAAACTTTCAGGCTTTCAAGTCATCTGCACATTGTTCAGTCACGTATGTGGGTGGCCTGGATAAGTTTCGGATGTGTTTTTCTCCGACTGCGATTAGAATTGTTTGCCAAACCCTTGGCTGTTTCTTGCTACTTTAACAAGTTGATGAGCTTGCAGGCAGGTGCCTGGGCTGGGATCCAGTGTGGGCAGTTGACACTGGTGCTGTGTTTCTTTACCACAGGAGCAGGGTCATCCCTGGCCTGCACAGTTCTAATGACAGGGAGGACTCCAGCTCCCCACCATGGCCAGTGGCTGAGCTCAGCTGAGAGTCAGGATAAAACCCTCTTTGTCACCTCTGGTGATGTGGGAAAAGGACAGAAAGCCACATAAACTATTTGTACACAAGGGGAGTGCATTGCCATTTCCGGCTTTGAAATTCTCCTTTGGCTTAAAGAGGATAAGAGCAAAGTCTCTTTGGTCACCATCTACTTCAGTGCCACGAGCACAGAGTTATCATGACAGTGGTGGGCATTTTTATGGAGACTCCAAGGCCTTTGCCATTGTTATTTTTGCCTATTTGAGATGGATTCTGCAAGTTGAGGTTTGAATAGTTCCAAGTTGGTGTCTTATGTTTCTAAATACCATCTTGCAAAAGCAGAATGAGCTCTCTCCCTCTTACTTGTCAGCGTGTGAGAGTTTGGTTCCACATGAACCACACCGGATAATGATCAGCCGATGTCTTGCCAATCTACACTGTAATTCCTTGGCCTGAGGAGTATCAGAAAGACCTGCTGAGCTCCGTGGACACTGTCAGCTGCATGGAAGTGAGCATCCTTGGCCTTGCTGAAGAAACTGGAGCTCAGCTTAGGTTAGATGTTCTTGAGCAGGAGAAAGGCTGGAATCCTCAGGGGTTTCCAGAGGCCTGTGTGCCCAGAGGGACTGAGTTCTGGGGAGCAGCTGGATGTTTCTGCACATCATGGAAAGGGATTGCCAGACAGCTCAAGCCTCACCACAGGCAAACACTCCCCAGCTCTTCTCAGGCAACATTTGCTTTGGCTTTCAAGTTGTTCCCACTTGTGTGTCTGTGAAGATGCGCCTAAAACCACAAGGCAAGCCTCTCAGAACTGGTGTTACATTTCCAGAAATGAAGAAAGGAAGCCCAAACACAAGAAAGTTGCTAAGGCACTGATTTTTAGAGAGGAACTTAACCCCCTGTGCAGTTTCTTCTCACTGGGAAACATGCCTGAAACCTGGGCATGAGGGTCTAAAGGCCACAGAGTCTCTTCTGCTTCTTGTGCAGTGCTGCTGAAACACTCAGTGACCGTGTTTCTCTCCCAGCCCAAGCCACATTCTGCCCGTCACCAAGCCAGAGCCTGGTGATGTGGAGAGCCTGCCAAAACCTCCCATTTGTTTCCTGGCACTTTCTGGGATGGGCCTACCATTCATGCACTGACTTGTGTAGCCAAATGAGTAGAGGGTGACCGTAGGGATGGAACCTCTCCTTCTGATTTGACCATGAAAAGTTTTTCTTTTCCATGTAAGGAAAGCAGAATTTTTCAGGCTGCTGAGAGACAGAGCTGCAGGTGGCTCCTGTGTCCCAGCAGACGTTTTCATTGCAGTACATTTGTGCATGCATCTTATTGTGTCTGTGTTGAAGATGAGATTCCAAATGTTTGTTTCCTTACCTGAGGAATACCTGGTGGATTTCCTTTCTTTCCCTCCAATTCCCACTGTTTTCAAGAACAAAGCAAAAAGCTTGATTGGTTTTGTTTTATGGCAGCTGTGCTTAAGGGACCAAGAAGCACTGCAGAGATACTTTTCAAATTCTAACCCTTGGATACAGTAGAGTTAGTATAGCAAAGTCCTTCTTCCAAAAAGCCTCTCAAGCTGATATGAATTGTCAGGGAAGGAAATGTGCTTGTGCTGATGTAGTTCCCACTAACTAGGTCAGGCAATGAAATCAGCTGCCAAGGCAAGATCTGCAGGACAGTGGGAAAGCTGTGGCTGCATCGGAGTTTGGGTTTTTGGTTGGCAAAGCAAAGTCATCTCTGGGTCTCTGCCAGGGCAGAAAGTGCCACGCAGTGTGGAGCCTAATCAATGGGATCTGGGAGAGCAATGACAGATGGGAAAGAAGCAGGTGGAGCCTGGTGTCTCCTTTTTCCCCAGCCTCAACTCATGATAGCCACAGGAGGAAGACAAAAGCTGCAGCAGCCCAACCTATTTTCATCTTGCCTGCGTGACTTCCTGAGCTGCTGCCTGCAGAGAGACGAGGCGCGGCGCTGGTCTGCCAAGGAGCTCCTGCAGGTAAAATGTGAAGGGGCTGCAGGTGAAACAGGCTCTGAGCGATGGGCTCCTCCTCCACTCAAGCCCAAGGCAGCAGATGAGCCCCCTTCCTCCTCACCTCCATTCTTGGTGCTCTTAAAATGAAAACAGTGAGGAATCCTAGACTGGGCTGGGTGGCAGGGCCCTGTAAAGGTCCTGTGGTGCAAGTGTCCTGCAATGAGCAGGGACCTCTTTAAAGAGATCAGGTTGCTCAGGGCCCTTTGCCGCCAGAGCCAGAATGGTTGGAGGGATGGGGCACCTACAAGCTCTTGGGGCAAGCTGTGCCAGGGTTGCACCATGCTCCAAGAAAACAAGTTCTTCCTTAGACCTACTCTGATTAGATGCCCTGTGTGTTTAAAAATATTTGTCCATATCCTATTGTAACTGACCCTGTTAAAAAAGATGTCCCCCACTTTCTTCAAAGCCACTCTGAAATCTTGGAAAGTGGCAATAAAGTCTCCCTGGAGCCTGTTCTTCACAAAACTGAATAACTCCAGCTCCCTCTGCATTTCCTGAGAGGAGAGGCGCTCTGTCCTCTGACTGTTTCTGTCACCCTCTTTTGTAATTCGGTGGAGTGTTCAGGTTTATCTAATGGCAAAAGAATTGAAGTAGAGCAATGCAGGGTACAGAGACATGAAATGGTGGTGGAGGAGCCCAAGGAAGCCAGTCCCAGCCTAGGAGTCAGAGATTTGGCTGTGGGCAGGAGGGGCTGTGGGGGGCTCACTCTGAGGGGCCATGGTTTGTGCCCCCCAGCCCACCCTTAGAGGTTTCTGCCACACAAACAGGGACAGCTGGGAGGGACTTGTCCCAGCCCCATCTGCTGCCTGGCACGCTCAAGCAGACGGGAACTGTGCCAGGGTTACTGCCAGGCTGTGTGGCAGAGAGGGAACTGCAGGGCCCAGTGCCACTGGGCTGGCCCTGCTGGGAAGGAAGGTGCTATCCAGCACACGAGGGGCAGGGCATGGAAAGGTAGACACTGCTCTCTGTCCCTGTGGGAATCAGCACAGTGCCTGTCTTTCAAAGAGAGGGACCCATGTGAGCCATTGGAGTTTCCTGAAAGGAAGAAAACCTGGGGACAGAAAGCACCATTTCTAGAGCACTGGCAGGGCAAAAATCCCAACAAGATAAAGAAACCTGAATAAATGGATGAGTGGGATTCTTGGCCAGGTTTGCCTGTGATGGCAGGGTCCTGCACATGACTGCTGGGTAGCAGATGGTCCCACTGCTCCTCTTTCTGGGTCTTTTTAGGACCCAGAGCAATCCCAACTGAGCCTGTGAAGCACTGAGCTTGGAAAGTAAAGGTTTACTGTTCACTGTTCTTTGTCTTTTTGTTGTTTGGTTTGTTGTTTGTTTTTGGTTTATTTGTTTTGTTTTGTTTTGTTTTGGGTTTTTTCTTTGTGTTTTGTTTTCTTTTTTGTTTTTGTTTTTCTATTCGTTTTTTGGTTTTGTGGGTTTTTTTTGTGAACAGCATCCATTTGTAACATCAGCCGAGGCTGCATCCACCCTGGCACCACTCATCATCTCAGTGAAGAGGAGGATGGAGAAGCAAACAGTGCTATAATCATATCAGGACCATTTTCTCCATAGCCATCTTAGAGTAGGATTGTAGAGTAGGATTGTAGAGTAGGACTGTAGAGTAGGATTTAGAGTAGGACTATGTGGAGAAAAGAAAAAAGACTCCGCACAATTTAATGTGAATCAAGGAGAAGCCATTTATTGTGCTTCTAAACATAGTTTATAATTAGTTCCTATCCTATAGCTTTCAGTAGTCATGCATTGTTTGGTTGCATCTTTTTCTTAATCTAATTGGTAGATGCTGTAAGGGTCATTTTATTTGGGTTGCTACCCCTTTGTCTGTCAGCAACTCTTCTGCTTCTTCTTTCTGCTCGCAACATCACCTTTTTATCCACAGAGTTGAGTGCAGCTTTATTAAAAACCTGACCTAGTCCTAGAAGGTGAGTTAGTTTAGTTAGCTCCAGAAGGTTAGGCTGGTTCATTTAGTGCCTGTCCATTGTTCTGTAAATACCACCCTACAGGATTATAGAGTAGGATTGTAAATAAATAAAGTTTCTGAAACTTTAACTCATCTGGAAGAATCCTTTCTTTCTCACCCTGTGAGCAAGCTGAGCATTTCCTTCTGAGTTGTCAGCTGTCTCTTAAAGGTGCAATGGCTTCTTTGGTGTTGTGAAAAGTACATATTACAGGATAGGCTCTTCACAGATATTAAAATGAATATATATATATATATACACACATATATATATATATATATATAAAAATTAATAGACTATATGTGTTATGTTGTCTTAGTTAGTTTTACTGTATTTTTTTTTTAAGTAGTGTGGTATTTTGCAGTGTGATGTCATGGTTTGCCTCAGATCCTCCAGGTTCCTCCCTGATAATTCCCTGCCAGGTGTGTCAATCATCCCTCCTTTCCACACCCTGAGCCCTGCTGAGCGCTCTGTCAATCCTGGCATTCCAGAAGGGCATCCAGTGATTGGCAGATTTCAAAAGATGCCCTCCCCTCCTGGAAGGACATTGGGCCATCCAGGTGTCCTCTGTCCCTTGACACTTCCCCGCCCCGTACCTGGTTGGTGGTCCCCCGTGTTCCTTCCCTGCCCCTCTGCCCCGGGTAAAAGGGCGAGCAAACCATGTGGTTGGGAGTTCTCCTGGAGCCCTTGCTGGATCCAGAGGCCTGTGGGCCAGGAATAAAGCTCTGTATAGAAACCCTCCATCAGAACCGACTCCTTTCCTTCACCTCGCCTTAAAGCTTCTCCACCAAAGGTAAACCTGAGCTCCTGCATGCCTGGACTTGCCTCCAAGCGCCCAGCTGCAGCATCCAGCTAGCCAAAAGTTTCTCTGGGGTAAAATTCCACAGTTGCCGCTATTTGGTCAAGCAGCAAAGTCCAGACAAGCTCATGTACGTCCCGTCCAGCTATATTGGTAATTATTTCAGTGGTAAATATAGTTTTAGGTTATAACATTATGTAAAACAGGAGCTATGCGATGTAAGATACTTTTTTAACTAGCTCAAGAAAGGGATGGGGTAATCAAGAAATTCTTTGCCCAGAGATGACAGCAACAGGACACCAAAAGCCCCAAGGGAAGAATTCTTGCATCCTTATTGGAAAAGACCAGCTTTCTTCCACCTCCTTCCTGACTTTGAGGAGCCAACAGGATTAAGGGGGAGAACTTGACAATAAGCAGAGAACACCCTTTGTTTGAAAAGAATTTATGCATCATATATGAGATATATGAATATGCAACAGGCTATTGCTTTTAAGGGCTAATCCTTTGTTAGCGTGTGTGCTTTTGGGGCATAATTGCCCAGGAGGCACCGGGACTATCCGTATGTCTTTGTTTTTATTGTCCTTTACTGTTCTAACTCTGATTGTCCAAATTCTTATTATTCTAACTTCTATTACTATCTTAATAACCATTTTATTGCTACTAAATGGTTCAAATTTAAAAAGAAGGGATTGTTGTTTTTCGCAATGTGCTTTGAAAGCTGGGAAGACTCTTCATTCATCATCTCCAGAGCACACTGCCTTTGGCCAGCACACTGGCCCGTTTTGGTACATCTGTGACACTTCTAGTTGAGGCAGAAAGGGCAATGGCATTTGAAGGCAAAACCAAAGGAAGAACGGAGCAGCCCAAACATCTTGCGCAGATGCAGGCCTTCAGCTGTGACTGGAGAGCATTGGGGTTGCTGCCACTTGGATTTGTATCCCTAGGTGCAATGTCTTTGGCTGGAGGAGAACCTTGCTCAAGTGAGAAAGCAGAAAGATCAGAGAGGGTGCTGGGGAAGGTCTCCTGTGGTGCAGAGCTGTTCAGCGCCTGTGAGGTGAGAGCGGGCCCGGCCTTGCCCAGGCTGGAGCCCCAGCAGAGCCCCGGCAGAGGCCGGAGCAGCCTGAGCCCCGGCAGAGGCAGGCTGGAAGGAGGCCCTTGGAGCTGCAAGAGGCAGCAGCCGGGCCCTGGGTGCCTCTGCCTGGGAGCAGGCGAATCCTCCGCTCTCAGAGCCCAGGTGGCAGCTGGCTGCTACCGAGGGGAAGCGCAGCCGTGCTGGGCAGAGCCCAGCCTGGAGGCATTGGCCGTCTGGAGTGTGCCCAGGAGCAAGGAAAGGCCAAGGGCAGCCACGGGCCGCTGGGCTGGCTGAGGATTCCTCCTCTTCTGCCGGCTGCCCTGCAACTCCTGGCAAAAGCAAGCAGTGGGTGCAGCACTCTGGGCACCGGGGCAGGGAGCCGCGCTGCTTGGCAGGCTGGAGCACAGGGCAGCTCCTTCAGGCCGGCACTTGTGCCAGGGCAAGCGAGGCCAGTGTGAGGCAGGGACAGCTTGGCAGGGCACATCTGCAGCAGCCAGCGCCTCACGCAGCTCTGGGAGGAAGCGCCTGCAATCCTGCAGTTCTGCACTGAGCCAGAGCAAAGGTATGAGATGCAGAGTGTTTGGCAGAAATATTCTGGCCCACCAGGCCAGTCTGCTTTGTGCTCTGTGGCGCAAAGCAAGCGCTGTGCAATGCAGCTCTGAGCTGGTGGGAGAGAGGCAGTCGGGGATGTGCCTGAGGTGAGTCAAGGGGTTAGCTGAAAATGTAATTAGGATAATTGAAAAGTGCAGATGAAAAGCTTTCCTTGTGTATTTGATTTACGTCTGCAAATCTTGATACATAACTTTAGGTACCTCAATTTAGCCCATTTCTCCTCTCGCTTTAATTTCAGAAAATGTCAGAATTACAGATGTACGCACCAAAGTATCCAAGATTTCTGTGCAACAGAAAGATGAGTAAACAGTAGTACAGCTCAATCTACATTACCTTTAGCAGTTACCAAAGCCAGTAGGGATTTAGAAAAGTGTGCCTTCTTTTGGCAATATTACAAATAGATTGGTATATGCAAATTATAATATTATAATACTGGCTTTACAGAAATATTAAAATGGATTCTATATGTGTGATGTTAAAGTTGTGATCTTTATAACTTTGTTATAAAGATATAGTTTTTATTTCTGTTGTTAATTAAGCTTAGAGAGCTCCCAAGGCCTTGAACATACTTGAGAGTGATTTTACAATAAACTATCTTTTAAAACTCTGTTTGGAAAGCAGAAGGTAGGAACATCAGTCATCTGTTGTGTTTGACTTTATTGTTATTTGAGATTGTAATAAATACTGAGCATGAGCTGGGATGCAGATTGTAATTGCTCATCTTTCCAAAGACAGATATGGATACTAGTAACATGTGCCCTGTTTATTGTTCCTAACTGACTAA
Source organism: Melozone crissalis (assembly GCF_028551555.1). Classification (NCBI taxonomy): domain Eukaryota; kingdom Metazoa; phylum Chordata; class Aves; order Passeriformes; family Passerellidae; genus Melozone; species Melozone crissalis. The sequence continues at coordinate 3,923,655 of NW_026535824.1, forward strand.
TTTACTGCAGTAGTTTTATAGTGCATTTTCATTGTTGTAATGTCTAAATGTAGTGGGACAATATATATTTGACTTGGGGTAGTTTGGCTTTTGTTTTTCGAATAATAAAACCACTCTCTTCAGCCTGGTGAAGAAGAAATCTGCTTCTGTCCTTGTGTACAGCTATGGGTTTGTTTACATATGTTATGTTTGCCCAATTATCCCATCAAAAAAAACCAAACAATGTGTAAGGTAGCAGAAATTTTAATTAAATATTTTAGAAAATATATAAATAAGGGATAATTTGGTTCAAATAATAGTGCATAAGCAAGAGATAACGCGGGGTACGGAGGGCAGGGTTCAATGACCCTTGCCACTTCACGTACATGCTTGCCAAGTGAAGATCACCCCTTATATGCCAAGTGTCAATACCATCTCCTCCCATTTTCGGTTCGTCATATCTCTATCTCCGCCCTCATTACCACCCCAGTCACGCATGCGCCACCACTCGGTTTGGTGGTCGCACAAGTCTTTGGGGGTCGTCACTGATGAAGGCCCTGTAGTCTTCTTCGTTGTCCTTTAATTTACCTTTGTGTTACACATGCGCATCAAGCCAGTACAATGTAAGCCAAGACTAACTGTGGTGGTTTGACCAGGAAGAAGTGGGAATTCTGGGATGCTGTGGTCAAACCAATGGGTGCTCGGATTTTGATATTGGCACCTGGTGTGGCCAGTTGGGTTTGGACACACCTCCGAGAACACACAGGGGTTAAAACCAGAGCTTCGGCCCTGGGAGGCTCTCTTGGGACTTGGAGGCAAAGAGGACAGATCGCCCTCCCTCGTTCAGCCACTGCTGCTGGGCAGGGGAGGGACAGCCATGTGGTAGGCCTGGGCCTGGACAGAGATGGGGGGTGAAGAGGCCCTTGAGGATGGAAGGGTGGAGGAGCCCCAAGAGACAGCCATCGGGCAGCCATCTCCCCCCCCAGGAGAGAGAGAGAGAGGAGAGCCGGCATCTGAATTTGATAGCGGCCGGCCCAGGAGGAAATGGGGGGGAGAAAGCGGCGAGGAGGTGCCGGCCGGAGCAGCAGCGAGTGTGGGAGTGCCAGAGCTCTGGGACAGGCAGAGACTGAATTTTAAACCCCTTTCTTTCATGACTGGGACCTTGCAAAAATGCTGATCCTCCTCAGAGCTGAATAAGAAGAGAAATAAGAGATGAGATAACCAAGGACCTGGCCCGAAGGACGTTGAGAAGGCTTGCTGAGTGGAGAGAGAGATGATTGGAGTGGCCTTTTGGCTGGACTTTTCTTGTGTAGCCATAGACTGAACCAGTTTTATTCCTGTGACACAGAGACTGTATTTAGGGGGAGGCAGTGCCTCAGAACCAGGAGGGATCATTGTGGGGACCCCTCGGCCCCAGGGGTTTGGAAAAAAATGGGGGGGACAGATGTCCCAAAGCAGAGACTGTGCCTTTTTGGAGTGAGACAAGGCATCCTTAAAAGACAACCTTAAAAGCAGCTCTGGTCCATGCACAGTGGTGAGAGCACTGGGCATGGAAGGAAGATGTCACAAGCGGCAAAAGGACTTTCCGGGTGGTGCCGAGTGACATGGAAGCACACAAGGTTTCAGCGTGTTTCCAGGGGAAGCCTATGGTGCAAGAAAGACTCTTCTCCTCTTCATGGACTGAAGTTTGAATATCCTAAAGGGTGGTGCCAGACTGGGCAGTTGGTGATTTGGGGGAATGTATTGGATTGGGAAATTGTTTGGGTGGTGGGGAGGAGGAAAGTGCTTTTTTGTAAGGTTTTCAAATTGTTTTTCCTTATAGGTTTTTTTTTTCCCCCTTCTTTTCTTGTAGTTTAGGTAATAAAGTTTTCTTTGTGTTTAAGCTAGAGCCTCCTTTGCTTATTCCTGGTCACATCTCACAGCAGACACCAGGGAGAAGGTATTCTCATGGGGGCACTGGCTCTGTGCCAGGCCCAAACCATGACACTAACATATCACTGCATCTACATATAAAGGTAATAAATCCCTTATAATTAGCATTTTCTGGGACCGAAGCAGGTTCTTGGACATTTTTAGCAACTATATCTTCAGCTTCTTTCCTGTGGTCCTTGAAAAAAACATCTTCTGGGAAAGTGGGAAAGGGGGGGAGTGTCCTGGTTTAGGGCAAATTTGTTAAAGAATCAGCAAAGGAGGGCCCCTCCAGAAAGCAAACCCACACGGCCCCTCCCCCCAACCGGTTCGGGAAGAATTCCTTGAAAAGAAGTGGAAAGAACCTGTTTATTTGACTGGCAGAGAACCCCCCAGCACACAAAACGAACAATACCAGATGACACTGCTCTGAGAAAGATGACAAAATCAGAAAGTCTCTTTCGGGGGTGGTTGCTCTGTTCTCAATCCCTCCGGCGCTGGGGCAGCTGCTGCAGGCCAAAACGGTGCAAACCCTCGGTGTTCCCAGGTCCCAGCCTGGAGCAGGTTCAAGATGGTCACAGAAACAGGAGAGGAGAAACAGTCCAGGAAAGAATTTGGACTGTTTAGTTAGAACTAGCTAATAAGCAGAGGCCAAAGCAGAGCAGAAGTGAGAACAGAAAAGAGAGCAAGCAAAGCAGCAAGCCGAAAGCAAGAAGCAAAACCAGCCCTATGTACTGCCCGTCTGTGTGTCCCTGATAAGAGAAACCCAAACAAAACTTCCACTCTTCAGAGCCAGTCTTAAAGGCACAGAACAGATGAATGGGGATAGAAGCATCATAACGTCACCCCAGGACATTCCACCCCTTATCCCCATATCATCAACATACTACAACACATCATGCATTATTCATACAAAATTTCCATCTGTCCCCCCAAAATTTACAAGCAATACCCATCATGCCGTCATCACATCCCCACACTGGACCACTGAATCCAGACCATATATTACAGAGCTGTAGGATTCCCCCTTTTCACTTTAGTCACTTAAAGCTCCATCTTTCACTTGCTCAGACCTTCGACACTTACGCATTTCCTTCTCCATCTTCCACTTGCCCAGACCTTCAACACTTACACATTTCCTTCAATCTCATGTCTGTATAGTTTAATGTACAGACAATGGCAGTAACATCCAATGAACAGTGATACTGCACATCATTCTTACCCCACGATCAGATCTCCCTGAGGTGCACATCGTGTTGTTCCATCTCTTTGCATTATCCACCACGTGCAACCTGGTCCCTGAGCAAAGACAACCTCAAAAATGGGTTTGTACTCGAGGCAGAATTGATCCACACAGTCTTCCCTAACAAACCTCTGATATGTACCACTGGGACTTTGTCTCCTTCTATTACATTCAGGGACTCAGACTGGGCAGCACCTGCTCGGTTGGTGGAACCTCAGGTGTTAACTAACCAGGTGGCCTTTGCTAAATGTTGCTCCCAATTCTTGAAAGATCCCCCACCCAAAGCTTTCAACTGGGTTTTTAGTAGTCCATTGTACCTCTCCACTTTTCCTGCAGCTGGTGCATGGTAGGGGATATGATACACCCACTCAATGCCATGTTCCCTAGCCCAGGTGTTGATAAGGCTGTTCTTGAAACGAGTCCCGTTGTCTGACTCGATCCTCTCAGGGGTACCATGTCTCCACAGAACTTGCTTTTCCAGGCCCAGGATGGTGTTCCGGGCTGTAGCATGAGACACAGGGTAGGTTTCCAGCCATCCAGTGGTGGCTTCCACCATGGTCAGCACATAGCGCTTGCCCTGGCGTGTCTGGGGCAGTGTGATGGAGTCAATCTGCCAGGCCTCCCCATACTTGTACTTGGACCACCGCCCACCCTACCAGAGGGGCTTCACTCGCTTGGCCTGCTTGATGGCAGCACACATCTCACAGTCATGGATAACCTGAGAAATACTGTCCATGGTTAGATCCACCCCTCGGTCTCGTGCCCACTTATAGGTGGCATCTCTGCCCTGGTGGCCTGAGGCATCATGGGCCCATCGAGCTAGGAATAACTCTCCCTTATGTTCCAAATCTAGGTCTATTTTGGACACCCCTATCTTTGCAGCTTGGTCTACCTGCTCATTGTTTTGGTGCTCCTCATTGGCCCTGTTCTTGGGTACATGGGCATCTACATGGCGGACTTTCACAGGTAGCCTCCCTACCCTGGTAGCAATGTCTTTCCACTCATCAGCAGCCCAAATTGGTTTCCCTCTACGTTTACAGTTAGCCTTTTTCCACCTCTCCAACCATCCCCACAGAGCATTGGCTACCATCCATGAATCAGTGTAGAGGTAGAGCTTTGGCCACTTCTCTCTCTCAGCAATGTCTAGGGCCAGTTGAACAGCTTTGAGTTCAGCAAGTTGGCTTGATCCACCTTCTCCTTCAGTAGCTTGTGCAACCTGTCATGTGGGGCTCCATACAGCTGCTTTCCACTTCCGGTTCATCCCTACGATGCGACAGGAACTGTCAGTGAAAAGAGCGTAGCGTGTTTCCTCTGGGGGCAGTTGGTTATAGGGAGGAGCCTCTTCAGCACATGTCACTGGTTCTTGTTCCTCTTCATCTGTGACACCAAAATTCTCACCTTCGGGCCAATTTGTAGCTACCTCCAAAATCCCAGGGCGATTCAGTTTACCTATACGGGCACGCTGAGTGACAAGAGCAATCCACTTGCTCCATGTAGCACTGGTGGCATGGTGAGTGGAAGGAACCTTGCCTTTGAACATCCACCCCAGCACCGGTAGTCGGGGTGCCCGGAGGAGTTGTGCTTCAGTGCCTATTACCTCCAAGGCAGCCTGGACTCCTTCATAGGCAGCCAAGATTTCTTTCTCTGTTGGAGTGTAGTTGGCTTCAGACCCTCTGTAGCTTCGACTCCAAAATCCCAGTGGTCGACCCTGAGTCTCCCCAGGCACCTTCTGCCAAAGGCTCCAGGACAAGCCATGGTTCCTGGCTGCTGAGTAGAGCATGTTCTTTACCTCTGGTCCTGTCCTGACTGGGCCAAGGGCTACTGCATGGGCAATCTCCTGCTTGATCTGGACAAAGGCTTGTTGCTGCTCAGGGCCCCACTGGAAATTGTTCTTCTTGCGGGTGACCAGGTAAAGAGGGCTCACAATCTGACTGTACTCAGGAATATGCATCCTCCAAAAACCTATTGCACCCAAGAAAGCTTGTGTCTCTTTCTTATTGGTGAGTGGAGACATTGCTGTGATCTTGTTGATGACATCTGTAGGAATCTGACACCGTCCATCTTGCCACTTTACTCCCAGGAACTGAATCTCATGAGCTGGTCCCTTTACTTTGCTCTTTTTAATGGCGAAACCAGCTCCCAGGAGGATCTGGATGATTTCCTTCCCTTTCTCAAACACTTCCGCAGCTGTGTTCCCCCACACAATGATGTCATCAATATACTGCAGATGTTCTGGAGCCTCTCCCCTTTCTAGTGCAGTCTGAATCAGTCCATGGCAGATGGTGGGGCTGTGCTTCCACCCCTGAGGCAGTCGGTTCCAGGTGTACTGCACTCCCCTCCATGTCAAGGGAAATTGAGGCCTGCATTCTGCTGCCAGAGGAATGGAGAAAAATGCATTGGCAATGTCTATAGTGGCATACCACTTTGCTGCCTTGGACTCAAGCTCATACTGGAGCTCTAATATGTCTGGCACGGCAGCACTCAGTGGTGGAGTCACTTCATTCAGTGCACGGTAGTCCACAGTCAATCTCCATTCTCCTTCAGATTTTCGCACAGGCCAAATGGGGCGGTTGAAGGGTGAGTGGGTCTTGCTGACCACCCCTTGGCTCTCCAGCTCTCGGATCATCTTATGGATGGGGATCACAGCATCTCGAGTGGTCCTATACTGTCGTCAATGCACTATGGAAGTGGCAATTGGCACTCGTTGCTCGTCTCCCGTCAGGCATCCTACTGCAGATGGATTCTCAAAAAACCCAGGCAAGGTGTTCAATTGCTGGATGCCCTCTGTCTCTACAGCAGCTATTCCAAATGCCCATCTGAGTCCTTCTGGGTCTTTGAAGTACCCACTTTGAAGGTAGTCGATGCCCAAAATACATGGGGCCTCTGGGCCAGTCACAATAGGATGCTTCTTCCACTCATTTCCCGTTAGGCTCACATCAGCTTCCACCAAAGTGAAATCCTGGGATCCCCCTGTCACACCAGCAATAGAAACAGACTCTGTCTCCACATGTCTTGATGGGATTAATGTGCATTGCGCACCAGTATCGACCAAAGCTTTGTACTCTTGTGGTTCCGATGTGCCAGGCCAACGAATCCACACAGACCAGAAAACACGATTTTCCCTGGCCTCTACCTGGCTAGAGGCAGGGCCCCTCTAAGCCTGGTTATCCTTCTTTCCCTGGGCGTATATTTTGGATGTTCCTTCGAGGGGATCAGACATGTCATCATCATCATACCTGGCCATTCGGCTACGGGCAACTGGAGCTGCTTTCCTTCTGGTGGCTTCCTTCAGTTCATGCACCCGTTGTGCCAGAACAACAGTAGGTTTCCTATCCCACCTTCTCACGTTTTCCCCACAATCACGCAGGTAAAACCACAGCTCAGCATATGGGGTGTACCTTCTCTCAACATCTGGGAAACGTCTGCCTTGGATACCGGAACCTCGGATCTGTGCTGCTGAAATTTCAAGAAGGTCTTCTTTAATCTCCTCTCTAAGCTTCTTATGGTTCTCCTCTATCTTATCCTCTAAGTTCTGCAGACATGTTTCTACCGCTGTGATTCTGGCATGTGTCGGGCCATGTACACCATCTGCATATGCTCGGAGCTTCCTTGCCATGTCAAGCACAGTCTCACCCCTCTCATCCCGCTTCATTATGGCTAAGGCAGAAGCATATTCATGTGGCCCAAGTCGTACGAATTTTCGCCACATCACAGACGTGCATGGTACTAAGTCTGGGTTCCTAGTTGTTACATCATCTGAGAAGATAATCTCTGCCACTTTCTCTCAGGCGTTGGATCCCCTGCTCTATTGTCTTCCACTGAGTTTGCTGCATATAGAGATCGTCTGCACACAGGTATCTTTCTGCTACACTTCTTAGGACCCGTTCCCAGAGGCTGTGAGAGTTAGCCCCCCTCATCATTCCTTGGTCGATGACAGGATCCTGTGACAGGGATCCCAAATGCCTGGCTTCAGTGCCATCCAGAATTGTAGCCTCGCCTGCAGCATCCCAGAGACGAACCAACCAACTAATTACGGATTCATCAGACCTTCGAGTGTAGTCCTTCCGTAGGCCACGAAGGTCCTCCAGGGAAAAGGACTCAATACTCGCATCTGATCTTGCACCTGCTGCTTTGACTCCTGATTTTATGTCAGGAGGCATTGAGGTTCCTTCTCCTTCATCATCATCATCATCATCATCATCCACTGGTTGATTGGTCTTGTCCGTACATTTCCCACTTCTAGTGCTGGTAGCAACAGCCATGGGTTTAGATGCTGGCTTTGAGCCTGGAGTGTTAGCTGCAGCCTGAGTCACTGGGACAGTTGCTGATTGATCTCCCTGCCCCCCTGCCTCTGTCTGCTGCCCGACAGTATCTAGTAGCGTGCGATAAGCATACTCCAGGGCCCAGCTCACTGCAATGACCTTCCTCTCCTTAGGCTCATCCTGGTACTTCTCTTTCAGATATTTCCCCACCTCATCTGGGTTCTGAATTTGTTCATGGGGAAAATCCCAGACTATAGGATCAGAGAATTCCTTCAGGATTTGGCCCATATCCTCCCATTTCCCACACCACTGAGGATTTTCCACACCGGGGTCTACTCCTGAGTCAGGGGTCTCATCAGCCCGTCTAGAAATCTCAGCCCTCATTCTAGAAAAGCAGCAGGCTGTATAGAGGAAGGTTACCAGATTGAATACCAGGAAGATGGTTTCTTTAACATTGAGGGGAAACTGAACATCCTTCACTAGTGATGCAACTGATTCATAGGAGAAGGAGGAAAGCAGAGGCTGAAAAACCTCATTCCCTCCTGCTCCTCCTGCAACAAACTGGATGCATAACCATAGCCATGAACCATTCATACCTGGAGCAGACCCTAGCATGTTTATAAACTTTTTGCACATTATTGCCACCAAGCCCAGCAGGATAGCTACTCTGGTCACTGCCCCTCTGATGTAAAAACTACGTATTAGGGGCAATACTAAAGCTATTTCTGGATAAGTAAATAAATCTAGGGACCAGAGAGGTAGTAAAACCTCAAAAAACCCTAGGGACCAGAAATGCATGCAAACCTTCACCCCAATAGACATTATGAATTCAAAAAGCATGGCTATTAGCTGATTTAAACGAACGCAGAGTAATAGCAACATAAATGCAGTCAAAACAGGGTTTTTCCACTCTCTCTCTTGCCCCACGTTTGGGCGCCAATATTTTGTACTGATTTAGGGCAAATTTGTTAAAGAATCTGCAAAGGAGGGCCCCTCCAGAAAGCAAAACCCACACGGCCCCTCCCCCCAACTGGTTCGGGAAAAAATTCCTTGGAGAGAGGTGGAAAAAACCGGTTTATTTCAGGCACAGCACCCCCCAGCACAAAAATGAACAATACCTGATGACACCGCTCTGAGAAAGATGACAAAATCAGAAAGTCTCTTTCGGGGGTGGTTGCTCTGTTCTCAGTCCCTCCGGCGCTGGGGCAGCTGCTGCAGCCGAACGGTGTTCCCAGGTCCCAGTTCGGAGCAGGTTCGAGATGGTCACAGAAACAGGAGAGGAGAAACAGTCCAGGAAGGAATGTGGACTGTTTAGCTAGAACTAGCTAATAAGCAGAGGCCAAAGCAGCGCAGAAGCAAGAGCAGAAAAAAGGGCAAGCAAAGCAGCAAGCTGAAAGCAAGACGTGAAAAACAGCCCTATGTACTGCTCGTCTCTATGTCCCTGATAAGAGAAATGTTGCCTTCTGATGCAAGGCAAGGCGACCTGGTTCTGAGGAAACGGCACGGCGACCCAAACTCTCCAGGGTCGCTCGGGCCAAGAACACACGCAGACATTAACATGGTGGACGGTCCAAAGGCCTTTATTGTCCCATCTCGTCGGGTTTTATACTCAGGGAGGTTTTTTCTCTACGTCAGGGTGTCTTACCTTACTGTAATTGGTTAATAAGGAGTAGAAAGTTACTAGTGTTAGGGGGGTCTACATTCCTGGGTGATCCCCTATCACTAGGCGTTAGGGGGAGAGGAATCCTGCCGCTTTCCGTGACATCGCGAGATTTTCCGAACGCTTGTCCCTATCTAACACAAGAAACCAAAACAAAACTGCGAATCTTCAGAGCAGGTCCCAAAGGCACAGAACAGATGAATGGGGATACAAGCATCATAACGTCACCCCAGGACACATGGAACGAGTGTCCAAGGGCCCTTTGTGACACGGTGTGACATAGGAGCTGGAGGTGACAAGAGCACGCCACAGTGCTCAGAGCACGCAACGGGACAGGACGGGACAGAGCGGTGCCGTGAGGAGCCCCCGCAGAGCGCGCTCGTTCGCTTCCCACCCGGAGCTTTTCTGAAGCCTTGCTCCTGCAGCTGAGCTCGAGGCCAGACCACAGGACTTGCTGACCCTTGGTCTCCCTGAGGCTTCTCGTCTGCAGGTGCCCTTGAGGCCATATCATAGTCCTTGTCAGGAGTCCCCTGTCCTCGGGGCAGGAGCCCTTGAGACCGAGTGCAGGACTTGCTGTCCTGTAGCCTTCCTGAGGCTTCTTACTTGAAGGTGCCTTCCAGGCACCACTGCAGGACTTGGTGACTTGGAGCTTTTCCAAGGCAACTGTCCTGCAAATAGCCACAAATCCAGGCAGAGACATGGAGCAGAGAAACCCGGCAGTGCCTGAGCTGGCCTGGGTGGAGGAGGAGGAAGGTGGCCCTGGAGCTGCCCCGGCACAGCAGACTGAAGAGGTGGTGCCATTCCAACCACTGCAGGAGGGTGAGTGGCAGAGCTGGGCCACAGGACTGGTGCCTGCTGCCAGCTTGGACCCCACGCCGTGCCGTGCCGTGCCATGCTATGCCCTGGGGACATGCCCACGGACAGGACGGAAGAGGGCCCGGGCAGACAGCCCGCAGTGGGCGTGCTCCATCCCCTGGGGCATCCCGGGGCTCTCTCTGCCTGGGGATCGCAGGGCTGGGCTGTGTTGTCCGGCCTCTCCCGCAGCCCCTCATCTCTGGCTGCGCTCGCTCTTTGCCAGATGCAGCCCCGGAGCGCACAGAAGAGCAGGAGTCCAGCCGTGGCCGCTTCCGCAGAACAGCGCAGGTACCTGCAGCCACCCCCACCTGGGCTGGGCCTGCTGTCCCTGCTCAGCCCAGCACCGTGTGTGCAGCACTCCATGCAACATCCTCGGCTTCTTGCCCTTCTCCTACAGTTTGTTTGCAACTTCCTCAAGAGAATTAAAGAGGAAGAGACCATCGCCACGGGCGTAGGCCTCAGACCATACTCGCCCATCTTCCTCAGCAAGACGAGTGCCGCCCTGCTGCATATGCTTGTAGAGGAAGATTTTTACACTCCAAAGCAAGTAAGCAGCTTGTGGCCAGGCTTTGAATCTCACAGCAATGGCTTGTCCTCCCAATCCACGCATGCTGCTTGCTGTGAGCCTTTCAGGCCACATGGCAGTGGGGTGGGAAGGGAAGCACTCCTCTGGGGAAGCTGGGAACATTGCTCCCTCTGGCAGCTTTCCAAGTCTCCCCGTGCCTTCTCCAGGTGCCTGCCATGGTCAGCTACATCCACTAGTGGCTCATGGCCAATGATTCTGCTGAGCACAGGCTGGACAAGACCCTGCTGCATCTCACCCAAGCACAGCCAAATGACGCAGTGGTGACACTCCTGCGTGTGGCCCCGTCCTGTGACAGGTATGGGGCCCACCTGCCCACAGGGCTCAGGCCTCCCCAGCCCATCACCCTGCACAGCCTGCCCCAGGTGTCAGAGCAACAGAGACTTCCAGGGCCCTCTGGATGCTCCCTTTCCCAGCCCTGCCAGGCCAGCCCCTGAGCCTGCTGCCGTGCTCCCTTGCCGCCTCTCAGGGCTCTGTCCCCACAGGGCTGGGCTGTCTGCCTCCTGCTGGCAGGGGGGCAGTGGGCAGAGGCAGAAATGGCAGCCGGCTCAGCTGCCCCTGGTGCTTCCTCTGAGACCCTCCTGAGACAGAGCTCTAACCCCACAGAGCTGCCATGGCCATGTGGAAGACCATCATGGGCTCAGCCAGGACTGCAGAGCTGGTGCAGCTGATCCTCCTGGATGTGCTGGGCAGCTGGCCAGAGTACAGCACCTGCACCTCCAATGGGGACGAAACAGCTGTCTTTGCCCTGGCTGTGAGATTCTGCAACTGGCCTTTGCAGGCCCCAAGGCTGTCTCTCCAGCAGCTCTCCATCCTCCTTCCCCCACTGCATCTCCCTGCCTCAGGCGCTGGCCTGAAACCTGGCCCAGGGGCAGCTTCAGGCCCACCAGGCCCCGTGCTCCCCCTGCCATGCTCTCTCCTGGCCTCTCCCTGCCACGCTCGGGCCCTGCCACACACACACCTCAGCACTGAGCGCTGTCTCGGGGGGCTTTGTCCTTTGCAGGCAACTGTGGTGACGTGGAAGATCCTCCAGGTGCCCTGTCTCCCACGGATCTTGAAGGTGTATTTCCCCCACCTATTTGTGCATCTGCTATTCCAAGTGTTCTTCAGCACTCTGGATATGCCAGAGGAGGTCGACACCTTCTGGAAGGGATGCCAGGAAGAGCACGGCCTTGCCACCAGCCCCAACAGGTGCTCCATGCCACTTCTCCTGTCCCTGCCACGTGGCCTGCCAAGGAGCCAGTGCTGCCAGTGTGACCTGGGCTTTGCTGTGCACACAGGTTTGCTGTGCGCACCCTGAAGTCCCTGCTCTGCCTTCTCCGCTGCGAGGATGTGGTGGTGGCAATGGAGCGCAGGTGTGCCTGGGACACGCTGCTCTCTCTTGACACTCACCACTTTGCCGTGGCTCTGCTTGCCAGGTGAGACCCCCTTCTCCCCACTGCCTCTGACATTGCTGCCCTGTGCCCAGGTGCCCCATAAAGTGTCCGTGGTGGCCATGGGTCAGAGGGCCTTGGCACTGAGGGACGGCCAAGCAGGCTGGAAAAGGCTGGCAGAGGAGGGTGCCCATCAGCAACCAACTCCCAAACGGCCCACGTCCCCTTGCTGGAAGGGTGCTGGGGAAAGATGAGAACTGGGTGAGTCACGCCTGGGAGACGTTTGCCCCACTGCATCAGGCTCTTGTTTCCTTTTTCCCCTCTTCAGAGAAATTCGCCGCTTAGCCATCCACTTTTGTTCCGCGGTGGCATTCTACCTGCTCGCCCTGCTCGGCAAAGAGATGCCATACTGGGATTTCCCTGCCCTGGCATTCCTTGTGGAGGTGAGCCTCAAGGCCAGCGCTGCCTGGCTGAGCGGCCTCCCAGCCCTCTAACCCCTGGCAGCCACAGCTGCCAGGACAGTGCCCGTGCCCTGTGCTGCTGCCTGGGCCCGGCCCTGTGCGCTTCTGGGCTCCTGCCGGCCGGCTCCCCTGTCACTGCCCTGTGCCTTTCAGGTCCTCGAGTGCCTGGACTTGAGGGAATGCAGTGACAGTGTCCTGGAGATCCTGGCACAGAACCTGCAGAGCAAGCACATGGCCAGGCTTTACTTGGCACTCCGAGGCCTCGTAGTGCTGGGCAAGAATCCCTTGATGGTGAGAAGAGGGCAGTGGCTGAAGCCGTGCAGGCAGCGTGGGGCTGGGCAACGCAGTCGCTTGGCCTTGCCTGGGCTTCGGCCGCTGGGGCAGCTCTTCCCATCTCTCCTGCTTCCCTGCCCCAGTGCTTCAGGACAGGCCTTTGGCCTCTGGGCCCTACGGCAGCAGTGCGGCCTTTCACAAAGTCGTCTTCCACACAGGCTGAAAAAATGCAGAGCCTGACTGAAAGTCTTGTGGAGCTCCTGGAGGAAAATGACAGCAACATGATCAGGATGAGCATTCTTCTACTCAGATATTTGCTCCTGGATAATGGTGCTCCAATAGCCACCCCCATCGCCCTGCAGCTGGCTGAGGCGCTCCTGCCACTCTTTGACAGCGTAAGGCTCTGTGCCCACAGCCACAGCCACTGGCTGCTGCCCGGATCCTTGTTGCCCTGTGCAGATGCACGCCTGTGCCCTGGGGGGCCTGAAGCAGCTGATGCTCAGGTCTTTTGCCCTTTCCTTTCATCCAGGATGACATCCAGGTGCAGCTGAGCTCCATGGCTCTCTTTCAAGAGATGCTGGACTTATTGACAGAAGAGGGAAGAAAGGCCCTCAAGTCCCACGTGCGCCAGAGCCTGCTCCCTCTCTACTTCCACTGCCATGATGAGAATCAGATGGTTGCTGAGGTGAGCACTTGTGCACAGCTGCTGTCCCCCTTGCAGGGGCTTGGGCTGCCTCCTGCCCGGGCACCTTGTGGGCTGCAGCCTCCTCCAGCCTGTGCCACTGGGATGCTCCTGTGCCCTAGACTGTAGGGCCATCTGTGCATCTCTGTCCCTCTCCAGGCCTCCCGGGAAACGCTGCATTCCTCAGCCAGATTCCTGAAGAGGAGGGATATAGAACAAATGCTACACGTGGATCAGAGCCTTGGGGAGTGCCTGGTAAGAACAGCAGAGACCCCCCAGCCTCAGCATGGCCAAGGTCCCTGAGGGCGGTGCTCAGTGTGCAGGGCTAACAGCTGTGCCCGCTGCTGCAGCCAGAGGCCGCGCGGGCTCTTCTCCGGGCTCCCGTGGGCCTGAGTCGGGTGCCCATGGAGCCCCGGCCCGGCGGGGCTGCGGGGCGGCACCACGGCTCCCCGGGCAGCAGCCGGCCCTCTGCCCCTCCCCTCGGGAGCCCTTGGCCAGCGGCTGCTGGCCGCGCCTCAGGGCTGGGCGGGCAGGCGTGGCCGGCGGCAACCCTTCCCTCCTGCCGCTCTCTGCAGCTGGCAGAGGACAGGAGCCGAGCGGCCGAGCACCTGCGCAGGGCACTGCACTACCTGCAGAGCCCACAGGAGTCCCTGCGAGAGGCGGTCGTCAGGTTCATGGGTGAGTCCCGAGCCCGGGCTCCCTCCCCGGCCCGCCGCAGCTCGGCCCCGGCCCCGCCTGCTGCCCCGGCAGCGCCGGCCCGGCCCGGCACCGTGGAGCCCCGCCTGGCCTGGGCGTTGCTGCCGCCCTCTGGCAGCCGTGCCCTGGGGCGGCAGCGTGCGGCAAGGGCCCGGGCTGAGCTCTGTCTGGCCAGCAGCCTGTGTGGCCACAGCGCCGGCAGCGCCGCTGGCAGGGAGCTGTGCCGCTGGGGCCGTGACAGGCTCTGTGTTCACAGGCATGGCCGGGCGGCACCTGAGGGGGCAGCAGCAAGAGCTCCAGCTGATCTGCACTGGTGAGTGAGTGAGGGCAGCGGGCTGACCGCTCCAGGGGGCTGGAGGGGGCAGCTGCAAGCCCTGCCCCGGCTGCAGAGGGATCTCCACCCGTGGGCAGAGCACACAGAGATATCAGGGCTACGTGTGGCATTGGTGGCCAGCAACTTCGGGCTGATCCCCTTGCTCCCTGCTCCCTGCGGGCCATGGCAAGAGACGACCGGGATGGCCCTGGCATGGGGCTCTCCTTGGCTCCCTGCGTATGCGGGATCTGACCTTGCCTCTGTTCCTCTCTCTTGCAGCCCTTGAAGAAATGGCATATGACAGCAGTCCTGCAATCAGAGATGCTGCAGTAGAATTTTGTTTAGTTCTCCGGGCTCTTGAGAGAGCTCCCTACTCCCCATGGCAGAAGCTGCGGGATCGATTCCGCAGTGCATGGAGGAAACGGCCTCGTCTTTGCTGCACTGCCTTACTGTTGTGCTGCAGCTCGGCAGAGAGATGATCTGGGGCCATTTAAGCCAGCAGGAATTTTCTTTTTCTTCTTTAAGATTTTTGTGTTTGCATTTTCATTGTTGAGTATGTAAATATAAAATATCTTACAATACACAGAGTCCCAGCATCTCTCTTTTCCTGCGCAAGGTCTGTAGGGCATAAGAGGGGGAAAAGGTTGCTTGTACTCAGCTAGCTGCCCAGGAGTGCAGTGTTACAGGGAAAATGGCCAGAAGCCTTTTGGCCTTTGGTGGTTCTGCTGAAGCTTTTGTGCTGCCCACAGAGCGGCTGGGCAGGGGCCGGAGCTGCGGGGATCCCTGCCAGAGCGGTGCCTGGAGATGGCCACAAGCCCTGTGCCGGACAGGAAGGGCCATCCGTATCCTCCTGCCCGTCTGCTGCTGACTGCAGTGCTGAGGGCTCCCAGGTGCCTCTGGATGAGGCTCCTCTGGAGCTGCTTTGGGGCTGTCGCGCTGCTGCCGGCACCCTTGGCCAGGCTGGGGGAGACCCTGAGGGGCTGAGGCACTTGGCTGGCAGAGGCAATAAGCAGCCCCCTGGCAGCCGCCTTGATCCCGACAGCCGGCTGCTCTGGCGCTTCCAGGTCGGTGGCCGGTTGGAGGGACGCCCTGGAATCAGGCGTGGAACCCCGGTCCTGGCCTTTCAGGGCTGTGAGGCCAGCTGTTGTGGGGCTGGGGGGGTGCCCTCCCAGTGCTCCAGACTGGAGCCCCCCGCCCCTCAGCCTTAGGCATTCAGCTCCACTGCCTAATATCCAAGTCTTGTTCCTCTTGCTGTGGGGGAGGCCGAGCTCTGTGGCTTTAGGCCCCATGGAGCCAGAAGAGCAGCAGCTTTGAGCCCACAGGGGCCTCAGAAAGGCCCTCTTGGACCACAGACATTCCCGTCCTTCCCAGGCCAGGGACACATGAGAATGCAGCGGGCGCCTTCAGGGTGCCACGCTGACTTTGCACTGGGCCACCTCCCTGTGCTGTGCACGGCTGGCTCTTTGCTTTGCTGCTCTCGGCCTTGTGTCGTCGTACTCCTCTGGCTGCCTGCAGCCAGGGGCAGCCCTATCAGGAGGGTGAAAGGCCCCGTCTCCAACATCTCCAGGGGGAAATGGAGCTCTCCTAGCCCTCAGCCCACGCTGTAAGCAGAGCAGAGCCTTTTCCCCAGCCCCGTTGGCTTTCTGCCTGCTTCTGGCCCCTGGCCACCATCACCCACTGCACTTGCTCTGAGTCACCTACAGCATGGCTGGTGCCTCTTGATTTGCTGACCCTGGGATGTGAGGCTCACTGAGGGAAAGGTGGCTGTCCCAATGCTGAGGGCACACATGGCTCACTCAGCAGACTTGAGGCTTCCCCAGCAGCTTTCAGGTGCCTTATGTGTCATGTTACAGTGCTTGTGCTGCCGCCTCTTCCTGTCCCTCTTCTCACCCTCACCAACCCTGCACCCTCTGACCTACCTTCAGTAAACCCTGTTGCATCAGACACGGTGTCAAGAGCCCTCCTTCGGCTGCCGGTCGAGCGCACATTACAACCTCCGGGCCTGCGAGCAAGGTGGGCTGGGGGAGCTGGTCTCTCAGACCAAGAGGGAACGGCTCTCGACAGCACCTGCCCATGGACATTCCCCGCACCAAATAAAATCATCTCCAAGTTTAGCTAGTAAGCTAGTAAGGTATAAACCATTAATTGCCTGGAAATCTGGCACTAGTCTCTGAGTTCCATTAGGTTTCTTTGTCGGAGAATGACCTAAAGAAAAGGCCATGAGACATAAAATTGAGAGAAAAGTATAAGGGAAAAGTAAGGCCGTTTCTAACAGTTCTCAGCCTTCTGATTTGTATAAACAATTAGACTCTCTCAGGCATCATTCTATAAACAATAAAGTTCTCAGCTTGTCTTCCCATGGCAAGCAGAACACCATCCTTGGGAAGGCCTGTTATCCTGAGAACAGATGTAGAGGTTTTGGGAACACTAGTTTCTGTTTTAGTTTCTGGTTTCTGTTTTGGTTTCTGTCTTTAATAAACAATTGTAGGTATTCTAAAACAAAGGGAGTGGTTAGAAATTTCTCTGTTAGCCTATCATGACATTGGATTACAGAATATTCATGGCGTTCGTTAGCACTGTTATTTAAGGTGATTGATTGATCAATAAAGTTGGACTTCGATGCATTACCAGGATGGTCGTTCTCCCCTTCACTTCAATATATGGTGACCTCCGACCGTGATAGCGAACACCACGGGGAAGCGAACGCCACGCGAAGTGAAGCCAGGTTCGGGTTCCGTAAGATCGAAACTGCAGCCGGAACGGCGAAGAAGCGCGGAGACAAAGCGGAGGGTAACCCGCCGGCCCGCGCCGCGCTGCGAGCGACTATACAGATAGGCTCGTCCGAGACATGCGGCCGCGACCTTGATTTGAAGAGCTGCAACGTGCGCACATAGGTATGGAAAGGCAAGCCGCATATGAACTTTTTATTACCCTTTTGCAAAAACGGCAAATTAAGGGAATAGATTTACAGAAAGATTTACCGGGTCTTTTAGCGTATGGCCTAGAAAGGGGGATCTTTATAAATCCTCACACAGTTCACGAATTGTCTGAGTGGCGTAAATTTGGTGATTTATTGTGGCAGGCTACGTTAGATGATGATAAAACTGCTAAGAAGTGGGGTAAATTATGGCGGGTCGTTAACACCGAACTGTTGCGGATTCAAGCTGAAAAAAGGGCTGCTCACCAGGCTACTGCCGCTTACGATCGTAACAAAGAATGCGATCAAGATAGGGAATTTGATAAGAACGCGGGAATTCCTCTTGGTCCCGCGACGCGGACAGTTTTATTACCTGCTTCACCGCCTCCCTCGGAAAGCCAGGCTATGAGTCACACTATGAGCCAGGCGCAGTCCGCCTCGCTGCCCGCCGCGCAGCCCCCCCTAACGAGCCAAGCTCCGCGGGGTGCCCTGTTGTCTGCTTTGCCGCAGGCTACACAGAGCACCTCTGACTCTCCCGTACCTGCTGCGTCTCAGCAGCTGGGGCCAGATACGTGTACTCCGTTCCCGATAAGCGATCAGCCGGTCCCTGGGTCGGAAATCGGCTTGGCGGCGGCGATTGCGAGGGAAAGACGGGACGCGTGGGCTGCCCTGGCCAAAGATGCAATTGACAAGGGAGATCAAGAGCTGATAAGTTCGGCTCGAGAATTGGCTTGTCCGGTTGTCTTTAACCCCCAGCCTGGAGGAGGTTTTCAAGCCACAATTAGCGCTCTTGACTGGAAGCTGTTATCTCAGTTGCGAGCTACTGTTAGTCAGTTTGGCTTTAAGAGTGAACCAGCTAAGCAAATGCTCGATTATATTTTTGACACCAGTATCCTTCTTGTTAATGATTGTCGTGGGATAGTTAAATTAATTTTTACCTACCATCAACAATTGCTGTTTAACGCCCACTGGCAAGCTTTAGCTAATGAGTGTGTGGCAGTTCAAAGACAGCCGGGGGATCCCTTGCATGGTATCACTATTAATGAGCTTATGGGGCTGGGGCCTTTTCTTCGTACTGAAGCACAAGCCTTAATAGGCCAAGAAAAGTGCCGGGAGGCAATGCGGTTAGTCAGACTCGCGATAGATAAGGTAAAGGAACCAGGAGGGGTACCAGTGTATATGGGAATTAAGCAAGGCAAAGATGAGACCTTTGGCGCTTTTGTTGATAGAGCTGCGGCTGCAATTGAGAGAGCCGGAGTAGCAGAATTTATGCGCGAGGCTCTCCTTAAACAGTGTTGTATTCAAAACTGTAACTCTGCTACTAGAAACATACTTAACACCTTACGTGCAAATTGGACTATCGAGGAAGCATTAGAAAGAATGGCGCTCATTCCTACTGGCCAGCAGGCTTTTGTGGTAGATGCACTTAAACAGATAGGAATAGGTTTGCAAGAACAGGCAAGGTCCTCTCAGAGTCAGGTGTTAGCCGCTTTTGCACCTCTTCAAACGTCCGCTGCGTTTGCAACATCAAATAAAGAGGGCCGCACGAAATGCTGCGAAGGCACGGGCCGCTTGCGCCGGGAATGCCAAGCACCAACAGAAGTCATCGCTGCATCATCGGTACCTTTTCCTGCCCCTAATCCCCCGCAACAGGAAGCCTTCAACCCGACACCACAGGAAGCCACCGCGGGCGAAGCTGAACCGCTGCGAAGGGAGTGACCCGCAGCGCAAAGCAGAGATGAATTGGCAAAAGGACTTAACAGGACTTTGGACTTATAGTTACGGTAAAGGGATTTTCCATATGGTTTACGGATTAATGGAAATGTGTGAATTCGGTGATTTATGGTAGAATTGCAGTGCTGTGCTACTCCGAACTCGGCATGGGCGCGCCGGAGGCAGCGGCGGGAAGATCAAAAGCCGCCGCCGCAGGAGCCGCCGCGCGGGAGTGGCCGCGCCGCCCCGAGAACGGAGCCGCCGCCGCAGAAACCAAGCCGCGCCACCCTTAGAGCCGCGCCGGAAGTGATCAAAGAGCATCGCGGGGGGAGCGACCGGAGCCGCATCGCCCTCATGTGTGAACTGGGGGCCAGATGTCCACGGGCGGCCAGTTGCTGCTTGGGAACAGTGACTGGACATCAGAGAGCAGGTGATGGAGGAGCAATCATGCTGTGCATTGATAGTTTTCGTCCTGCTGTTTAGATCGACCAACATCTTTTCTGGGCTCTGATGAGTGTCCAGCGCCATCCATTTTCAGGGCTAGTTACACACTCCTTAGCGGATTCCGACTTCAGAGTGCTTTTTCGAGCGGGAGCGTTTCTCCCTCTGCCCCGTAGCCGGCAAAAGCTACAGTTTAAGATCTAACAGCCGTAATAACTGTGACTCTTGTCAACAAAAGAAAAGATTCCTATTGCAATTAAAAGACTAGTGAAACTAAACAAACAACACCAAGGACTATTGCTGTCAGGATGTTTTTCACCTAAGTTAGAGAGATCTTTTGTTCTCCCCAGCACAGACTGTAAAGCAGAAATCAGCGTAAAGGCCGATTTGGCTCGGCATTGGTTATGCTGTCTTGGAAACATCTGTATTACCAGAGACTTTAAACATTAGAAGCCCGGATGGCTGGGCCGGTGGAACATTAGACTTTAAAGCTGTGTTTTGAAAAATTTAAAAATGTTGAGATGTGTTGGATTGATTGTATGAGTGAGATGTTGTGAGTGTGTTTTTGGTATAAATGCTGCAGCAAAGACGTGAGAAAGGTTGTTTTGGTTGAGTGTTTTGGAGTCAGGCCTGTGAGTGAGTGATAGTAAATGTTATATATTATTTCTATAGTAAGTTTTATCTGTTATTAAGTAGTTTAAGTTAAGTTATCAATTAAGTGCCATTAAATGTTAAGGTTAAGTTTGTTGAGATTGTTTTCGGTTGGGTTCGAGGTCTTTTAAGTTTAAATTATATATAGGTTTGAGTTGTGTGGGATTTGAAGAAAATTAATTTTTGCTAAGTATTATTAAGTAAGTTAAGTTAGATTCTGTTAAGTTTGAATTAGATTTAAGTGATTTTACATGATTTGCAAATAAGTCTGTTAAGTTAAATATTTTAAGTGCTTTAAATGCATACTACTTTTAAACCACTCCAAATTAACAAAGGACTGAGAATCACCCAGTTGATGCCATTTGAGCCAAATGACTAAAGGATTACAAACTGAAAACTGACTTTGAACATTTCTGGGAAGCTCATGAAAAAAGGTGGATGTGATAACTTCAAGGACAGAAAGAATCATTTTCAGGCTTTTTCACCTTCTCTCCAGGTTTGCATGAATGAAAACAGTTAACAGCTTTCTTTTCTTAGTCCAATTACCACCTGTTGTGCAATGCCTGATAAGGCCTTAACACGCCGTTGCTGGACGACCAGAGAACTGATTGACATTATTGAATCATTATCATCTTTACATATACGAGGACTGGCAAAAGAGGACTGTTTTGAATATCACAGCCTAAATTGTGCTGCTTGGGTTGCACTGTTTTGTGGGAGTTGTGATCAGTTGTTACTTTTTCATTTATGGTGCCACACCTGTAATTATAGGCACATCTGGGAACATAATTGGGAGCAGGCACTACGGAATTAGACAAGGCTAAACACTGCTTCAGCTTCAGACCTTTATAAATCTCATGAGCAAAAATCTTAGCTTATTATCGATGGGAGGTACAGTGTATTTTGAAAAAGGTTAAAGATCAAAGTGCTTCATATATAGCCTCAATAAGGTGTAGAAAACTGGTGCCTTTAACACAACATTCTGTTGTAGGCCCTATAAGAAGAGATCCCAATCAAGCATTAGATAATTGCAGTTCAGCTTTGATTACTCTAATTTCCAAAGGATGACTCAGCATAAACAGACATGGGCTACTCTGGATTCATCTCTAAACCTGGAAATAGTGTCCAAACAGCTTTATAACCAGTGTAAAGGCTACTATTATGACACCTAGGAAATTACCCACAGGAATATTTCTAATTTGTGGAGATAGAGCCTGGAATGGAATACCAGCCCAAGTGCAGGGTGGATCTTGTTATTTAAGCAAGTTATCATTATTCCACCTCTGAGCACTGGTTCTGATCCTTCTCCACAGGATCACATTTCTGACACTGAGTGTCCTGTTTATCCTCAGGCCTTTGGTGCAGCTGAGCCCTGGCAGAGTGGGGTCTGCACTTCTCTTGACATCTGGTAATGCCTCCTCCACAAGAGTTTCTATGAGGAAAAACTTCACCATTATCTTACCTTGTTGCATTCAAAAAATAGTAAGATAATAGAAAAAACCTGCAAACTAACCTCCTTTCTTAAAAAGAAAAAACGGGGGAAATGTCGGAGAATGACCTAAAGAAAAGGCCATGAGACATAAAATTGAGAGAAAAGTATAAGGGAAAAGTAAGGCCGTTTCTAACAGTTCTCAGCCTTCTGATTTGTATAAACAATTAGACTCTCTCAGGCATCATTCTATAAACAATAAAGTTCTCAGCTTGTCTTCCCATGGCAAGCAGAACACCATCCTTGGGAAGGCCTGTTATCCTGAGAACAGATGTAGAGGTTTTGGGAACACTAGTTTCTGTTTTAGTTTCTGGTTTCTGTTTTGGTTTCTGTCTTTAATAAACAATTGTAGGTATTCTAAAACAAAGGGAGTGGTTAGAAATTTCTCTGTTAGCCTATCATGACATTGGATTACAGAATATTCATGGCGTTCGTTAGCACTGTTATTTAAGGTGATTGATTGATCAATAAAGTTGGACTTCGATGCATTACCAGGATGGTCGTTCTCCCCTTCACTTCAATATTTCTTTATTGCTGATCTAGCAGTATTAAATTTTGACTGCCATTCTTCCAATAGTCCTGATGTCAGGGATTTAATTGATTGTTGGCTCTGTTCCTTTCCTAGCTTCTAATCTTCAAGGGTATTGCTTTCTGACTACTGCCCTAACTCTTGTCTGTAGCTCAGTTTCAATAGGGTCTGCTGGTTTTGATTTTCCTGGGCTATCAGTACCCCATACTCTTGGGTATACCTGATTCAATACTTGCTCTAACTAGTTCTTCTTGTTTGTTGGTCTGGTGTCAATTGTCAGTCCTACTGCTAAAACCGCTCATTTGTCTTCAGGTAGCTTCCACTGAAGTTTTCTTTTTCTAAACGGAACTGTTGCTTCTAAATTTTCAAGCAAATCCCTGCATAGGACAGATTTGGGTGAGTTTGGGAAACAGAGAAACGGATGTATTCCCATTTTCTTCTTGATTTTCCATCAAAGTGGTTTCAGGAAGAATGCATTTTCTGGCTGCCCTGTAGTTGCTCCTATTGCTTGAAGATAGTTTTCACTTTTGGGTAGCAGTGCTTGATTCAAGAGTGAAAATGTGTCTCCAAAATTAGTTAAAAATTCAACTTCTTTATTATTCGTTAGCTGTATTTTAACCGGTAACCTGCTAGGGTAAGAACTGCCAGTCTCGGTCATTTCTTATCATCTAGAGTGGCTGCAAGAGTTTAGTGTACTTTGTCTGCTAACTCTGGGCACTGGCCTTATTTCCAGTGTCCTGATTTCTTACAAGATGCACATTGATTTGGCCCCAGCTTGCTCTGTGGCAGCTTTGAACCTCCTCTGCCTCTGCTCTTTTCGTCCCTGCCTCTGCTTCATCCACGCCCACGTCCGGCCTCTCCCTGGTGCCGATCCAGATCTGCCACCATGGCTGCAGGGAGCTCTTTTTTATTTTCTCTCTCTTGATTATCATCCACTTTCTATGCTTTTCTCATTCATGCCTTTAAGTCTCTCTTGACAGGCTCTTTCAGCTTCTGAAATTTCTGCCTGACATCTGGGCTAGATTGCCCTGACATCAGGGAAACCCACTGCTGTTTCCCATATCCGACCAGGGATGCAGGGCTGTGCCTTTACGTGCAGCTGATCAGAGCCTGTCCACAAAGTCAGTGGGTGACTTGTGCTGTCCCTGTGTAACGTTATCTCTTACTGACCAAGTTATTGCTTTTGGAATGGCATTTTTTAATTCCAATGTGACTATGTCCTGGTATCTGGTTAACATTGCACAGCTGCCTGCATTGTTCACGTCCCACAAAGGGCTTGCAGTAGGACGCAGCTGGTCCATTCTACCTTGCAAGGCTCCACTAGCAATTTGTCCCTGCACACGTGCTCTGGCCACCTTGATCACCAACTCTCTTGCTGGTTTGGTTAGCTCTGTCAATATGAAATCACTATCACCTCAGTCTGGCTCTTGACTCTTGACTATGAACTCCAATCTTTTTGCTGCTTTGCTAGTGTTTTCTCTATCCATTTCAACTTTTTGCCACCAACTCTTGAGGTCACTAGTAGAAAAGCAGATGTTCACCCACATGGCTTCTCCTGGGGGACTCAAGACTTGCCTTAAGGGGGTGACTAAAGGCCAAGCTTTCTTGGTTTTATTCCTTGTGTTGGTTGTCACTGGGGGTCACTGAAATTGTCCCCTCACCTGGATTATTCATCTCATCCTCACGGCCATTTGGCTTTCATTCAGGGGCCGGAGTGGTTGCCTGAGGTGGAGTGTACCCGTGCTGGCCTGGGCTAACTCAGCTCTAAGTCTTGGACACCTAGAACACAATCTTCCTGGTGAATTTCAGCCAATTTCAAACATCTCTGCCTTATGCTGAGTGCTAAATGACATCTCTTTCTTTTCTGCCTCTTATCTCTTTCCAAAGTTAGGACTAAAGGTCCCATGGGGCCAAATCAAAGCCACATTCTTTCTGACACTTGGCTTTATTCTTCAGGGTAAAAACCACGTCTGCATATATCACTGGATCTCATTTTTCTCCTTGTCTTAAAAATAACATCAACTGTAACAATGGATCATAATGTTCCATTAGGGGGTCACTTTTCACCACTTTCTAATTGATACTAAGCCTACCATTGGGTAAGAGTATTTCATCAGATTACCTTACATGAAAAATTACCCTCTGGGACTCCTCCCAAATCTTTCTCATCTGCTAAATTACATTCTAGTGGACTCTTTTTAATATCATCTTTACTTCTTGTGTTATTCATTCTTCATGCTATCTAAATTTCCAAACTTAGCCGGATGTATTAGTACTTCTTGTTTCCTTCTCTTTATCCCCTGTAGACTACACTTTACATACACAGGCTGTCTCTGACTCACCCAGCACGAATATTGTTTTTTATAGTCCTAACCAGCAGTGAAAACAAAAGGATTCCACATTCCACACAATCTACAAGGAATTGGGGCATGATCGGACATAAAGCGAGTTTCTTAAAACACTGCCTAAAGTCATACTCAGGAGTATCATGTAAACCTAGAGGTCACAACACTTGACCTTGGATGTAGTGTCTAAAAGCTTGGGTGACTGCTCCAAGTTGTTCAAACACTTCTCAAAGTCAGACGGGATTGATGCTGTGCCCATTTCCCTGGGGTGTTCCGGTTCGTGTTTATTTATCAGTTATGGTAGAATGATTTCTTTTCATGTACCCCGTATTTTCCCCAAGTTGGTTTACCCCTAGGTTTTTCCCTCCCTCAAAGCTGTCCCTCATGCCATTCCCCGCTCTTTGTTCCAGCTCCTTCCCTGCCTCTCAAGATAATCCAGCTCTTTATTCCTGAACCTTCCCTGTCACTTTTGCCTTGGACCTAACCCTGACTCCACAACCCTTTGGAATTCCCTATTGCTGGAAGCCCCTCTGGCCCATGTGACCTACCCTTTCCTCTCATCTGTCCTAATTAGTGCCAAGCAACTGATGGAATCCCCTCGCTCCTCCCCTGCAGATTCCTTTTTGCTCAATCCATTGTATCCGCCCGCCTGAGTTGGACCCCGATAAAATCTCATGCACAGAAGTGCTGGTGGCTCTATGCTGCTGAATCCTTCCCTTGGGATAAACCTTTGCCTGTGGAACCTCACAATTGAGGAGCCTCCTCCTTCTTTTTGGCTGCTCCGTGCTGAAGTCAGTAGATCCTGAACCACTGAGCAGTGGCTCAGCAGGGTCAGCCGCAGGCAGGACCCACGCCTTGGCCGTTCCCCACTCCTGGCGCAGCGCCGCAGTTTTCCCAAGAGCCAGCCCGGGCTCCGCTGTGCTACATCAATGGGGAACCCGTCCAAGTGCCTGACCGTGCTGCAGCGTGCTACCCAGGGCCCTTGCACACACTGCCTTCTGCCCTGGGGCCGCCCCCAGCCCAGCCAAAGTGGCCCAGGCTGGAAGGAATGCCTGGCCCCCCCAGGTGTCTAAGACAGCCCGCACAGGATCTTTGGGAAGGGCTCAGACCACCAGCAAACGCTGCCCGGCTCTGCGGGCACAGTCCTATCCCCATATCTTTCCCTGAGAGCATTTGAATTACTAAATGAGAATCATTTGAAGGGAGGACATTTACATTTTCCATTTCAGAGAAGGCTTCTGCCTTCCTTAGCAGGCACCCCTCTCTTCAAACCAAGACAATTGTTTATCATCTTGCAGATGCGCAGTTGCTGGGGAGTCCCGTTTTACACCAGGAACCCGGAGAACCATTCCCAGCAATTGGGAAAATCCTAGGTGGTCCATCCACCCACAGATGAGGTCTCCAAATGTGCCCGAAATTGGGTCCAGCTCTTAGAGGCCTAAAAGAGCAAGTCCAAGTGACTTGATGATATTTTTAGCCCAGAAAGCCCTGCAGCTGATGGCACACTTCACAATCAGCAGGGGACACAACTAGGCCAAAGTCCAGGCCTCTGCTGGGAGCCTTTCTCCTCAAATACCCTTCAAACAAACCTCCATGCAAGTCAGTTGGGAAAGTTTCTTCAAATGATCCATTTCTGGCACATGACTACACAGGGTTAAGTGAAAGATTCTAAAGCAGCTGCTGTGGAGTCAAAGAGCTAGCACTAGGGGTCTTTGTCATCTCTTTGTAGCTAAATGCCACTTTGGGGGATTTGAGGGAGTTTGGAACGAGCTAGAGAGCAGACCTCTGAGTTTTTTAGATGATGCCATTGCTTTTTCTTCACTTCTACATAGACAGGAAAGGTGAGTTTGGCTCACATCTGCACTGCATGGCTCACAAGGCCCGCAAGACTTGTAGTTACAAGAGCTTTGAAGGATTTCTTGGCCAAGAAGACACTGCCAACAATAATCTTTATGTTTTGCCACCAATCCTTCAATATTTCGTCTTAGGGACTCATGCTACAGTGTAAGCTTCCTTAGCAATTATGACACACAAACTCAAAGCACTGCATCCTAAGCTTCTTGTTTACCATTGTTACTACTTTGATTTTTTCTAGATCTTCAGTACTAAAACTCTAAACTTTCCTCCACTTCAACGTTCCTCCCCATGTCTCTGGTATAATAAACTAGAAATCCACATTCTTGCTTCTAGCACCTAGCTTTGGAAGCCCTTTCCAAGGTCTCCCTTCAAATCCTGTGTTTAATTCAAAGCTTTGCTGACAAGACCAAAGGTCTGAGATTTCCCTGCATTTGGATTTCCAACAACACTGATGCTGTTAGTTCCAGAGTGCCCGGGATCCCTCTTGCAAGTCAACTCTGGTAGGAACAAGATGGCTGGCAGGGGGCTGCTTGTGGCCTCTGACAGCCCATTGCTTAGGGCTTGCCAGCGCCCCAGCCCCTCAGGGGCTGCCCCAGCCCGGCCAAGCTGCCCGGCAGCAGCGCCGCAGCCCCACAGCAGCTCCAGAGCAGCCCTATCCAGAGGCACCTGGGAGCCTTCAGCAAAGCAGCCAGCAGCACACGGGCAGGAGGACACGGATGCGCTTTCTGCCCGGCACAGGGCTTGTGGCCATCTCCAGGCACTGCTCTCACAGGGATCCCCGCAGCCCCAGCCCCTGCCCACCCGCTCTGTCACCAGCACAAAGGCTTCAGCAGAACCACCACAGGCCAAGGGGCTTCTGGCCATTTTCCCTGCAACACTGCACGCCTGGGCAGCTTGCTGAGCCATGGCACCCTTCTCCCCCTCTTCCCCAATGCCCTGCAGACCCTGGGCAGCAAAAGAAAGCTCCTGGGAGTCTGTGTATTATAACATACTCTATATTTATACACTAAAGAAAAAACAAATAGAAGAAAAGAAACAGAACAATCTTTCAGAAATGGAAAATTCCCGCTGGCTCAGGTGGCCTCAGCAGACAGAGCCTCTGGGATCAGCTCTCTGCAGAGCTCCAGCAGCGCAGCCAGCCGAGCCCCGACAGACGAGGCCGTGTCCTCCATGCCCTGCGGAGCTGATCTTGCAGCCTCTGGAAGACAGAATATCGCTCACTCTGCAGTGCCTGGAGGACATACAATGTTTCAAGTGCCAGATCTGACACGGCACTGCTGATGTCCTCTGTCAGGTGTTCCAGGGCTGAAAGAGAAGGGAACAGAGCCATGGTCAGATCGCGGATCTGCGGGGAGCCGAGGAGAGCCCCCTGCCAGGGCCATCGCAGCCGGCTCTAGCCATGGCCAGGAGGGAGCAGGGACCAACGGGACCAGCCCAAAGCTGCTGGCCAGGAATCGCCCAGGTGGCCCTGAAATCTCTGTGTGCTCTCCCCACGCCGCCCCTCGTCCGCACAGGGAGCAGAGCCCTCTGCAGCCGGGCCAGGGCTTGCAGCTCCCCCGGCAGCCCCCGCTGCCAGCCCGCTGCCCTCACTCACCGTGGCAGATGAGCCAGAGCTCTTCCTTCTTCCCCCTCAGGTGCCGCATGGCCATGCCTGTGAACACAGAGCCTGTCACGGCCCCAGCGGCACTGCTCCCTGCCAGCGGCGCTGCCGGCACTGTGGCCAAACGGGCTGCTGGCCCGGCAGGGCTCAGCCTGGGGCCTTGCCGCACGCTGCCGCCCCAGGGCACGGCTGCCAGAGGGCGGCAGCAGCAATGCCCGAGCCAGGCGGGGCTTCACGGCGCCAGGCCCCGCTGGCACTGCCGGGGCAGCAGGCGGGGCCGGGGCCGAGCTGCGGCCGGCCGGGCCGGGGAGGGAGCCCGGGCTCGGGACTCACCCGCGAACCTGACGGCCGCCGCTCGCAGGGGCTCCTGTGGGCTCTGCAGGTAGGGCAGGACCCGGCGCAGGTGCTCGGCCGCTCGGCTCCTGTCCTCTGCCAGCTGCAGAGAGCGGCAGGAGGGAAGGGTTGGCGCGGGCTCAGCCCCTGGGCCAGGCGCTGCCTGCGCCCCGCCCTGGCCTCCCCTGCCCGCACAGCCCTGAGGCGCGGCCAGCAGCCGCTGGCGCCGGGCTCCCGAGGGGAGAGGCAGAGGGCCGGCTGCTGCCGGGGAGCCGCGGTGCCGGCCCCCAGCCCCGCAGCCCCGCCGTGCCGGGGCTCCATCGGCCCCCGGTTCGGGCCCAAGGGAGCCTGGAGCAGAGCCTTCACGGCTTCTGGGTGCAGCACCGGGCAGGGGCACAGCTGCCAGCCCCACACACTGAGCACCGCGCTCAGGGGGCTTCTCCGGGCTGAGGCTGGGGCTGGCAGGCCCTCCTTACCAGGCACTCGCTGAACTTCCACAGATTCTGCCTCTTCACCAGTCTCTCAAGATTCCTCCTCTTCAGGAACTCGGCCACACAAAGCAGAGTTTCCTGAGAAGCCTGGAGAAGAGCAGAAACGCAGAGATGGAGAGATGGCCCCACAGCCCAGGGTGCAAGGCCCGCGTCCCCTGTGCCAAGGCCTGGAGGAGGCTGCAGCCCGGCAGGTACCAGGGCAGGAGGCAGACGAGCCCCCTGCCAGGGGGACAGCAGCAACCCACGAGCCCTCACCTGTGCCACAAGCCGCTTCTCATTGTGGCAGTGAAAGAAGAGGGGCAGCAGGCTCTGGTGCAGGGGTGTCTTCAGGGCCTTTTTTTCCTTTTCCCCTTCTGGAAGAGTCACCAGTGTTCGGAAGAGCAGTATGGAGAGCAGCTGCACCTGCCAATTGTTCTGTATGGAAGGAAGAAAAAAAGACCTCAGCATTGCGGCTGCATGGGGCTCAGCTTGGCGCAGGCCTGCAAATCCACAGGGCACAAAGTGTCCGGGCAGCACCCAGTGGCCGTGGCTGGGAGCAGTGAGCCTTACGTGGTCAAAGAGTGGCAGGAGCGCCTCAAGCAGCTGCAGTGTGATGGGGCCGGGCATCAGCATGTCTTTGTCCAAGATGATAAAGCTGAGTAGCATGACTGTCATGAAAACTATCTCTCCATCTGCATCCCACAGGAAGTCCACAAGACTTTCAGTCAGGCTCCACATGTTTTTGGTCTGTGCGGAACACAAGTTTGAGAAACGCCATCCTGCTGCCGCAGGGCCCAGAGGCCAAAGGCCTGTCCTGGAGCCCTGGGGCAGCTGAACTGGGAGGCAGGAGGGGTGGGAGCAGCTGCCCCAGCACCCAAAGCCCAGCCAAGCCCAAGCGACCACATTCCCCAGCTCAGCCTCAGCCACTGCCCCCTTCTCACCATTGAGGGCTCCTCAATGAGCTCAAGAAGGGCCCTGAGCGCCAGGCGACGCCTCTCCCTGCACTCGCTCTGCAGCTGCCTTGACAAAATTTGCAGGACTCTGTTAGCACCACGTTCACTCAAGTCCAGGAACTCGAGGACCTGAAAGGTACAGGGCAGTGACAGGGACCCGGCCGGCAGGAGCCCGGAGACGCACGGGGCCGGGCCCAGGCAGCAGCACAGGGCGCGGGCCCCGTGCCAGGCAGCTGCGGCTCCGAGAGGGCAGAGAGCTGGGAGGCAGCTCAGCCAGGCAGCGCTGGCCGTCAGGCTCACCTCTGCAAGGAACGCCATGGCGGGCAGCTCCCAGCGTGGCTCCTGTGTGCTGAGCAGCCGGAGCAGGTAGCGAGCGATCCGGGAACACAAAGGGATGGAGACACAGCACATCTCCCTGGCAGGAGGAAAAGGAACCAAGACTGTGGGCCAGGGGGACAAACCTTTGCCAGGACTGACACACAGAGGTCTGGTCTTTCCCCAGCATCCTGCAAGGGGCCCTGGGCTATTTGGGAGGCAGCTCCTGGTGGGCGCCCTCCTCTCCCAGCCTTTCCCAGTCTGCTTGGCCATCCCTCGGTGACAAGGCCTTCTGGGCCACGACCTCGGGGACTGTGTGGAGCTCCCTGGGCACAGAGCACAAATGTCAGAGGCAGCAGTGGGGAGAAGGGGGTCTCACCTGGCCAGCAGAGCCACGGCATAGTGGTGGGTGTCAGCGCACAGCAGCGTGTCCCAGGCACACCTGCGCTCCATTGCCACCACCACATCCTCATGCTGCATTCGGCAGAGCAGAGACTTCAGGGTGTGCACTGCAAACCTGCGTGCACAGCAAAGCCCAGGTCACGCTGGGAACACTGGCTCCTGCCCAGGGACGTAGCACGGAAAGGAGGATTGGGATGGAGCACCTGTTGGGGCTGGTGGCAAGGCCGTATTCCTCCTGGCATCCCTTCCAGAATGCATCGACCTCCTCTGGCGTATCCAGAGTGCTGGAAAACACTTGGGAGAGCAGATGTAGAAAGAGGCGGGGCAAATACACCGTCACCATATGTGGGACGCAGGGCATCTGGAGGATCTTCCACATAACCACAGTTGCCTGCAAAAGACAAAGCCCCCCGAGACAGGGCTCAGTGCCGAGGTGTCCGTGTGGCAGGGCCCGAGCAGGGCAGGGAGAGGCTCAGACAGACGCAGGGGGAGCACGGGGCCTGGTGGGCCTGAAGCTGCCCCTGGGCCGGGTTTCCACCCGGTGCCTAAGGCAGGGAGATGCAGTGGGGGAAGGAGGACGGAGAGCTGCTGGAGAGGCAGCCTTGGGGCCAGCAAAGGCCAGTTACAGAAACTCACAGCCAGGACAAAGACACCCGTTTTGTCCCCATCCGAGGTGCACATGCTGTGCTCTGGCCAGCTGCCCAGCACATCCAGGAGTATCAGCAGCGCTGGCTCTGCAGTCCTGGGCGAGCACATGATGCTCTTCCACATGGTCAAAGCAGCTCTGTGGGGTTAGAGCTCTGTCTCATACACAGCACCGTGGCCTGGGCAGCAGTGGGGACCTGAGCTGGCTGCCAGCTCTGCCTGTGCCCATTGCCACTCGCCAGCAGCACCCAGGCAGCCCAGGCCACTGGGGACAGGCCCCTGAGGGGCAGCGAGGGAGCACGGCAGCAGGCTCGGGGGCTAACGTGCCGGGGCTGGCCAAGGGAGCAGCCAGAAGGCCCTGGAACTCTCTGTTGGTCACACACCTGGGCCAGGCTGTACAGGCTGATGGGCTGGCGAGCCCTGAGCCCTCTGGGCATTTTGGCCCCATACCTGTCACAGGACGGGGCCACACGCAGGAGCGTCATGACTACGTCAGCAGGCTGTGCTTCGGTGAGATCCAGCAGGGTCCTGTTCAGCCTGTGCTCAGCAAACTGATTGGCCAGGAGCCACTGGTGGATGTACCTGACCAGGGCAGGAACCTGGAGAAGGCACGGGGAGACTTGGAAAGCTGCCAGAGGGAGCAATGTCACCAGCTTCCCCACAGAAGTGCCTCCCTTCCCACCACACTGCCATGGCCTCAAAGAGTTCCAGTGACCAGCAGGCGTGGCTTGGGAGACCAAGCAATTTCCTGGGAGCATGAAACCCTTGCCACAGGCTGCTTACTTGCTTTGGACTGGAGAAGCCCTCCTCTACGAGCATATCCAGCAGGGCAGCACTGGTCTTGGTTTTGAAGATGTGCGAATATGCTCTGAGCCCAGGACCCATGGTGCTGGTCTCTTCCGCCCGAATTTTCTTGATGAATTTGCAAACCAGCTGTAGGAGAAGGGCAAGAAGCCAGGGATGTTGCAGGGAATGCTCCAAGCGCGGTGCCAGCAGGCCCAGCCCAGGTGGGGATGGCTGCAGGTACCTGGGCTGTGCTGCGGAAGAGGCCACGGGCGGGGTCCTGCTCCTGTGTGCGCTGCAGGGCTGCACCTGGAAAAGAGCGAGCGCAGCCAGAGCTGAGAGGCTGCGGGAGAGGCCGGAGAACACGGCCCAGCCCTGCGCTCCCCAGGCAGGGACAGCCCCGGGACGCCCCAGGGGATGGAGCATGGCCCCTGCGGGGTGTCTGCCCGGCCCCTCTTCTGTCCTGTCCGTGGGTATGGGATGGGAGAAACTGGGATGGGATAAAATGGGATGAGATGGAATGGTGCCAAGTTGGCTGCAGGCACCAACCCTGTGGCCCAGCTCTGCCACTCACCTTCCTGCGGCAGCTCAGACGGCACCACCGCTTTGGTTTCATGTGCGCGGGCAGCTCCAGGGCTTTCTTCCTCCTCTTCCCCCCAGGCCACCTTGGGCGCTTTCAGGGGTCTCTGCTCCATGAAAATGACTGGATTTGTGAGGGCACCTGCAGAAGAGAAGCCTTGGGAAGGCCACAGGTCACCAAGTCCTGTGGTCTGGCCTCGAGCTCAGCTGCAGGAATAATGCCTTGGAAAGGCTCCGGGTCAGACAGGACCGAGTGTGCTGTGTGGGGGCTCCTCACGGCACCGCTCTGTCCCGTTCTGCCCTGTTGTGCGTTCCCAGCAGCTGGGCAAGCTTCTATTTCCCACGTGTCACAAAGGGCCCTTGGTCACCGGGTTCCGTTCCATGGCACCGAGACCGTGCTGCAGCGTGCCACCCAGGGCCCTTGCACACACTGCCTTCTGCCCTGGGGCCGCCCCCAGCCCAGCCAAAGTGGCCCAGGCTGGAAGGAATGCCTGGCCCCCCCAGGTGTCTAAGACAGCCCGCACAGGATCTTTAGGAAGGGCTCAGACCACCAGCAAACGCTGCCCGGCTCTGCGGGCACAGTCCTATCCCCATATCTTTCCCTGAGAGCATTTGAATTACTAAATGAGAATCATTTGAAGGGAGGACATTTACATTTTCCATTTCAGAGAAGGCTTCTGCCTTCCTTAGCAGGCACCTCTCTCTTCAAACCAAGACAATTGTTTATCATCTTGCAGATGCGCAGTTGCTGGGGAGTCCCGTTTTACACCAGGGACCCGGAGAACCATTCCCAGCAATTGGGAAAATCCTAGGTGGTCCATCCACCCACAGATGAGGTCTCCAAATGTGCTTGAAATTGGGTCCAGCTCTTAGAGGCCTAAAAGAGCAAGTCCAAGTGACTTGATGATATTTTTAGCCCAGAAAGCCCTGCAGCTGATGGCACACTTCACAATCAGCAGGGGACACAGCTAGGCCAAAGCCCAGGCCTCTGCTGGGAGCCTTTCTCCTCAAATACCCTTCAAACAAACCTCCATGCAAGTCAGTTGGGAAAGTTTCTTCAAATGATCCATTTCTGGCACATGACTACACAGGGTTAAGTGAAAGATTCTAAAGCAGCTGCTGTGGAGTCAAAGAGCCAGCACTAAGAGTCCTTGTCATCTCTTTGTAGCTAAATGCCACTTTGGGGGATTTGAGGGAGTTTGGAACGAGCTAGAGAGCAGACCTCCGAGTTTTTTAGATGATGCCATTGCTTTTTCTTCTCTTCTACATAGACAGGAAAGGTGAGTTTGGCTCACATCTGCACTGCATGGCTCACAAGGCCCGCAAGACTTGTAGTTACAAGAGCTTTGAAGGATTTCTTGGCCAAGAAGACACTGCCAAAAATAATATTTATGTTTTGGACCCAGTCTCCAATATCTCGTCTTATGGAGTCGTGCTCTCGGGGTCTCTAGCTGGTCAGAGTGACCCCGAGATATGTTAGAAAGTCTCTTTTCCCAGCCCGGCGGTTGAAGAAGGAGTCAGAGCTCTTCATTTCTCGGTCTCCAGGTTGTTTATTGTATCTTATCTATAAAATTCTTTCTCCTGTCTTTCGAGGTCCGCACAGCCAGACAGTCTAAGGCACTCTGCCTCCCGTGGGGCGGTGTTATCTTTTTATACTAAAAACAACTATGTGTACAATATTTGCCATTACTTTCCCATACATATCATCTACGTTAGACAGTGAGCTTCTTCTCTAAACCAATCTAAAAGTGCCAACATCACAGCCGCAGATGGAGGCCAAGAAGAAGAAGGAGAAAGGCTGGACATGCCCAGATTCCTCATCTTCCCCCCTGAAGCCCCATTCTAAAACGCCCCAAAATCTATTTTTCCACTCGGTGATAAATTCACTGTCATTCTGCTTAAACCTTTGTGGCTTGTCATTCTTCCTACAAGGTTGGGAATTGTTTTTTCCAAGGGCTAAATCAAAGGCACACGGGTCTTGGGCTCTGTGCCAAGGCCTCTGAGCCCTCTGACAGGGTCTCGAGTCCTGCAGGGCAGCCAGAGGAATTTCCTGGGTTCCCACATCCTGCTACAGTGTAAGCCTCCTTAGCCAATCATGCTATGACACACAAACTTACAGCACTGCATCCTAAACTTCTTGTTTACCACTGTAACTGATTTGATTTTTTCTAGATCTTGAACTCTAAAACTCTAAACTTTCCTCCACTTCAACCTTCCTCCCTGTGTCTCTGCTATAATAAACTAGAAATCCACATTCTCGCTTCTACCACCTAGCTTTGGGAGCCCTTTCCAAGGTCTCCCTTCAAATCCTGTGTTTAATTCAAAGCTTTGCTGACAAGACCAAAGGTCTGAGATTTCCCTGCATTTGGATTTCCAACAACACTGATGCAGTTAGTTCCAGAGTGCCCGGGATCCCTCTTGCAAGTCAACTCTGGTAGGAACAAGACGGCTGGCAGGGGGCTGCTTGTGGCCTCTGACAGCCCATTGCTTAGGGCTTGCCAGCGCCCCAGCCCCTCAGGGGCTGCCCCAGCCCGGCCAAGCTGCCCGGCAGCAGCGCCGCAGCCCCACAGCAGCTCCAGAGCAGCCCTATTCAGAGGCACCTGGGAGCCCTCAGCAAGGCAGCCAGCAGCACACGGGCAGGAGGACACGGATGCGCTTTCTGCCCGGCACAGGGCTTGTAGCCATCTCCAGGCACTGCTCTCACAGGGATCCCCGCAGCCCCGGCCCCTGCCCACCCGCTCTGTCACCAGCACAAAGGCTTCAGCAGAACCACCACAGGCCAAGGGGCTTCTGGCCATTTTCCCTGCAACACTGCACGCCTGGGCAGCTTGCTGAGCCATGGCACCCTTCTCCCCCTCTTCCCCAATGCCCTGCGGACCCTGGGCAGCAAAAGAAAGCTCCTGGGAGTCTGTGTATTATAACATACTCTATATTTATACACTAAAGAAAAAACAAATAGAAGAAAAGAAACAGAACAATCTTTCAGAAATGGAAAATTCCCGCTGGCTCAGGTGGCCTCAGCAGACAGAGCCTCTGGGATCAGCTCTCTGCAGAGCTCCAGCAGCGCAGCCAGCCGAGCCCCGACAGACGAGGCCGTGTCCTCCATGCCCTGCAGAGCTGATCTTGCAGCCTCTGGAAGACGGAATATCGCTCACTCTGCAGTGCCTGGATGACATACAATGTTTCAAGTGCCAGATCTGACACGGCACTGCTGATGTCCTCTGTCAGGTGTTCCAGGGCTGAAAGAGAAGGGAACAGAGCCATGGTCAGATCGCGGATCTGCGGGGAGCCGAGGAGAGCCCCCTGCCAGGGCCATCGCAGCCGGCTCTAGCCATGGCCGGGAGGGAGCAGGGACCAACGGGACCAGCCCAAAGCTGCTGGCCAGGAATCGCCCAGGTGGCCCTGAAATCTCTGTGTGCTCTCCCCACGCCGCCCCTCGTCCGCACAGGGAGCAGAGCCCTCTGCAGCCGGGCCAGGGCTTGCAGCTCCCCCGGCAGCCCCCGCTGCCAGCCCGCTGCCCTCACTCACCGTGGCAGATGAGCCAGAGCTCTTCCTTCTTCCCCCTCAGGTGCCGCGCGGCCATGCCTGTGAACACAGAGCCTGTCACGGCCCCAGCGGCACAGCTCCCTGCCAGCGGCGCTGCCGGCGCTGTGGCCACACAGGCTGCTGGCCCGGCAGGGCTCAGCCCGGCCCTTACCGCACGCTGCCGCCCCAGGGCACGGCTGCCAGAGGGCGGCGGCAGCAATGCCCGGGCCAGGCGGGGCTCCACGGCGCCGGGCCCCGCTGGCACTGCTGGGGCAGCAGGCGGGGCCGGGGCCGAGCTGCGCCGGCCGGGCCGGGGAGGGAGCCCGGGCTCGGGACTCACCCGCGAACCTGACGGCCGCCGCTCGCAGGGGCTCCTGTGGGCTCTGCAGGTAGGGCAGGACCCGGCGCAGGTGCTCGGCCGCTCGGCTCCTGTCCTCTGCCAGCTGCAGAGAGCGGCAGGAGGGAAGGGTTGGCGCGGGCTCAGCCCCTGGGCCAGGCGCTGCCTGCGCCCCGCCCTGGCCTCCCCTGCCCGCACAGCCCTGAGGCGCGGCCAGCAGCCGCTGGCGCCGGGCTCCCGAGGGGAGAGGCAGAGGGCCGGCTGCTGCCGGGGAGCCGCGGTGCCGGCCCGCAGCCCCGCAGCCCCTCCGGGCCGGGGCTCCATCGGCCCCCGGTTTGGGCCCAAGGGAGCCTGGAGCAGAGCCTTCACGGCTTCTGGGTGCAGCACCGGGCAGGGGCACAGCTGCCAGCCCCACACACTGAGCACCGCGCTCAGGGGGCTTCTCCGGGCTGAGGCTGGGGCTTGCAGGCCCTCCTTACCAGGCACTCGCTGAACTTCCACAGATTCTGCCTCTTCACCAGTCTCTCAAGATTCCTCCTCTTCAGGAACTCGGCCACACAAAGCAGAGTTTCCTGAGAAGCCTGGAGAAGAGCAGAAACGCAGAGATGGAGAGATGGCCCCACAGCCCAGGGTGCAAGGCCCGCGTCCCCTGTGCCAAGGCCTGGAGGAGGCTGCAGCCCGGCAGGTACCAGGGCAGGAGGCAGACGAGCCCCCTGCCAGGGGGACAGCAGCAACCCACGAGCCCTCACCTGTGCCACAAGCCGCTTCTCATTGTGGCAGTGAAAGAAGAGGGGCAGCAGGCTCTGGTGCAGGGGTGTCTTCAGGGCCTTTTTTTCCTTTTCCCCTTCTGGAAGAGTCACCAGTGTTCGGAAGAGCAGTATGGAGAGCAGCTGCACCTGCCAATTGTTCTGTATGGAAGGAAGAAAAAAAGACCTCAGCATTGCGGCTGCATGGGGCTCAGCTTGGCGCAGGCCTGCAAATCCACAGGGCACAAAGTGTCCGGGCGGCACCCAGTGGCCGTGGCTGGGAGCAGTGAGCCTTACGTGGTCAAAGAGTGGCAGGAGCGCCTCAAGCAGCTGCAGTGTGATGGGGCCGGGCATCAGCATGTCTTTGTCCAAGATGATAAAGCTGAGTAGCATGACTGTCATGAAAACTATCTCTCCATCTGCATCCCACAGGAAGTCCACAAGACTTTCAGTCAGGCTCCACATTTTTTTGGTCTGTGCGGAACACAAGTTTGAGAAACGCCATCCTGCTGCCGCAGGGCCCAGAGGCCAAAGGCCTGTCCTGGAGCCCTGGGGCAGCTGAACTGGGAGGCAGGAGGGGTGGGAGCAGCTGCCCCAGCACCCAAAGCCCAGCCAAGCCCAAGCGACCACATTCCCCAGCTCAGCCTCAGCCACTGCCCCCTTCTCACCATTGAGGGCTCCTCAATGAGCTCAAGAAGGGCCCTGAGCGCCAGGCGACGCCTCTCCCTGCACTCGCTCTGCAGCTGCCTTGACAAAATTTGCAGGACTCTGTTAGCACCACGTTCACTCAAGTCCAGGAACTCGAGGACCTGAAAGGTACAGGGCAGTGACAGGGACCCGGCCGGCAGGAGCCCGGAGACGCACGGGGCCGGGCCCAGGCAGCAGCACAGGGCGCGGGCCCCGTGCCAGGCAGCTGCGGCTCCGAGAGGGCAGAGAGCTGGGAGGCAGCTCAGCCAGGCAGCGCTGGCCGTCAGGCTCACCTCTGCAAGGAACGCCATGGCGGGCAGCTCCCAGCGTGGCTCCTGTGTGCTGAGCAGCCGGAGCAGGTAGCGAGCGATCCGGGAACACAAAGGGATGGA
Source organism: Melozone crissalis (assembly GCF_028551555.1). NCBI lineage: Eukaryota > Metazoa > Chordata > Aves > Passeriformes > Passerellidae > Melozone > Melozone crissalis. Next base: position 3,961,652 of record NW_026535824.1, read on the forward strand.
GACACAGCACATCTCCCTGGCAGGAGGAAAAGGAACCAAGACTGTGGGCCAGGGGGACAAACCTTTGCCAGGACTGACACACAGAGGTCTGGTCTTTCCCCAGCATCCTGCAAGGGGCCCTGGGCTATTTGGGAGGCAGCTCCTGGTGGGCGCCCTCCTCTCCCAGCCTTTCCCAGTCTGCTTGGCCATCCCTCGGTGACAAGGCCTTCTGGGCCACGACCTCGGGGACTGTGTGGAGCTCCCTGGGCACAGAGCACAAATGTCAGAGGCAGCAGTGGGGAGAAGGGGGTCTCACCTGGCCAGCAGAGCCACGGCATAGTGGTGGGTGTCAGCGCACAGCAGCGTGTCCCAGGCACACCTGCGCTCCATTGCCACCACCACATCCTCATGCTGCATTCGGCAGAGCAGAGACTTCAGGGTGTGCACTGCAAACCTGCGTGCACAGCAAAGCCCAGGTCACGCTGGGAACACTGGCTCCTGCCCAGGGACGTAGCACGGAAAGGAGGATTGGGATGGAGCACCTGTTGGGGCTGGTGGCAAGGCCGTATTCCTCCTGGCATCCCTTCCAGAATGCATCGACCTCCTCTGGCGTATCCAGAGTGCTGGAAAACACTTGGGAGAGCAGATGTAGAAAGAGGCGGGGCAAATACACCGTCACCATATGTGGGACGCAGGGCATCTGGAGGATCTTCCACATAACCACGGTTGCCTGCAAAAGACAAAGCCCCCCGAGACAGGGCTCAGTGCCGAGGTGTCCGTGTGGCAGGGCCCGAGCAGGGCAGGGAGAGGCTCAGACAGACGCAGGGGGAGCACGGGGCCTGGTGGGCCTGAAGCTGCCCCTGGGCCGGGTTTCCACCCGGTGCCTAAGGCAGGGAGATGCAGTGGGGGAAGGAGGACGGAGAGCTGCTGGAGAGGCAGCCTTGGGGCCAGCAAAGGCCAGTTACAGAAACTCACAGCCAGGACAAAGACACCCGTTTTGTCCCCATCCGAGGTGCACATGCTGTGCTCTGGCCAGCTGCCCAGCACATCCAGGAGTATCAGCAGCGCTGGCTCTGCAGTCCTGGGCGAGCACATGATGCTCTTCCACATGGTCAAAGCAGCTCTGTGGGGTTAGAGCTCTGTCTCATACACAGCACCGTGGCCTGGGCAGCAGTGGGGACCTGAGCTGGCTGCCAGCTCTGCCTGTGCCCATTGCCACTCGCCAGCAGCACCCAGGCAGCCCAGGCCACTGGGGACAGGCCCCTGAGGGGCAGCGAGGGAGCACGGCAGCAGGCTCGGGGGCTGACGTGCCGGGGCTGGCCAAGGGAGCAGCCAGAAGGCCCTGGAACTCTCTGTTGGTCACACACCTGGGCCAGGCTGTACAGGCTGATGGGCTGGCGAGCCCTGAGCCCTCTGGGCATTTTGGCCCCATACCTGTCACAGGACGGGGCCACACGCAGGAGCGTCATGACTACGTCAGCAGGCTGTGCTTCGGTGAGATCCAGCAGGGTCCTGTTCAGCCTGTGCTCAGCAAACTGATTGGCCAGGAGCCACTGGTGGATGTACCTGACCAGGGCAGGAACCTGGAGAAGGCACGGGGAGACTTGGAAAGCTGCCAGAGGGAGCAATGTCACCAGCTTCCCCACAGAAGTGCCTCCCTTCCCACCACACTGCCATGGCCTCAAAGAGTTCCAGTGACCAGCAGGCGTGGCTTGGGAGACCAAGCAATTTCCTGGGAGCATGAAACCCTTGCCACAGGCTGCTTACTTGCTTTGGACTGGAGAAGCCCTCCTCTACGAGCATATCCAGCAGGGCAGCACTGGTCTTGGTTTTGAAGATGTGCGAATATGCTCTGAGCCCAGGACCCATGGTGCTGGTCTCTTCCGCCCGAATTTTCTTGATGAATTTGCAAACCAGCTGTAGGAGAAGGGCAAGAAGCTAGGGATGTTGCAGGGAATGCTCCAAGCGCGGTGCCAGCAGGCCCAGCCCAGGTGGGGATGGCTGCAGGTACCTGGGCTGTGCTGCGGAAGAGGCCACGGGCGGGGTCCTGCTCCTGTGTGCGCTGCAGGGCTGCACCTGGAAAAGAGCGAGCGCAGCCAGAGCTGAGAGGCTGCGGGAGAGGCCGGAGAACACGGCCCAGTCCTGCGCTCCCCAGGCAGGGACAGCCCCGGGACGCCCCAGGGGATGGAGCATGGCCCCTGCGGGGTGTCTGCCCGGCCCCTCTTCTGTCCTGTCCGTGGGTATGGGATGGGAGAAACTGGGATGGGATAAAATGGGATGAGATGGAATGGTGCCAAGTTGGCTGCAGGCACCAACCCTGTGGCCCAGCTCTGCCACTCACCTTCCTGCGGCAGCTCAGACGGCACCACCGCTTTGGTTTCATGTGCGCGGGCAGCTCCAGGGCTTTCTTCCTCCTCTTCCCCCCAGGCCACCTTGGGCGCTTTCAGGGGTCTCTGCTCCATGAAAATGACTGGATTTGTGAGGGCACCTGCAGAAGAGAAGCCTTGGGAAGGCCACAGGTCACCAAGTCCTGTGGTCTGGCCTCGAGCTCAGCTGCAGGAATAACGCCTTGGAAAGGCTCCGGGTCAGACAGGACCGAGTGTGCTGTGTGGGGGCTCCTCACGGCACCGCTCTGTCCCGTTCTGCCCTGTTGTGCGTTCCCAGCAGCTGGGCAAGCTTCTATTTCCCACGTGTCACAAAGGGCCCTTGGTCACCGGGTTCCGTTCCATGGCACCGAGACCGTGCTGCAGCGTGCCACCCAGGGCCCTTGCACACACTGCCTTCTGCCCTGGGGCCGCCCCCAGCCCAGCCAAAGTGGCCCAGGCTGGAAGGAATGCCTGGCCCCCCCAGGTGTCTAAGACAGCCCGCACAGGATCTTTAGGAAGGGCTCAGACCACCAGCAAACGCTGCCCGGCTCTGCGGGCACAGTCCTATCCCCATATCTTTCCCTGAGAGCATTTGAATTACTAAATGAGAATCATTTGAAGGGAGGACATTTACATTTTCCATTTCAGAGAAGGCTTCTGCCTTCCTTAGCAGGCACCTCTCTCTTCAAACCAAGACAATTGTTTATCATCTTGCAGATGCGCAGTTGCTGGGGAGTCCCGTTTTACACCAGGGACCCGGAGAACCATTCCCAGCAATTGGGAAAATCCTAGGTGGTCCATCCACCCACAGATGAGGTCTCCAAATGTGCCCGAAATTGGGTCCAGCTCTTAGAGGCCTAAAAGAGCAAGTCCAAGTGACTTGATGATATTTTTAGCCCAGAAAGCCCTGCAGCTGATGGCACACTTCACAATCAGCAGGGGACACAGCTAGGCCAAAGCCCAGGCCTCTGCTGGGAGCCTTTCTCCTCAAATACCCTTCAAACAAACCTCCATGCAAGTCAGTTGGGAAAGTTTCTTCAAATGATCCATTTCTGGCACATGACTACACAGGGTTAAGTGAAAAATTCTAAAGCAGCTGCTGTGGAGTCAAAGAGCCAGCACTAAGAGTCCTTGTCATCTCTTTGTAGCTAAATGCCACTTTGGGGGATTTGAGGGAGTTTGGAACGAGCTAGAGAGCAGACCTCCGAGTTTTTTAGATGATGCCATTGCTTTTTCTTCTCTTCTACATAGACAGGAAAGGTGAGTTTGGCTCACATCTGCACTGCATGGCTCACAAGGCCCGCAAGACTTGTAGTTACAAGAGCTTTGAAGGATTTCTTGGCCAAGAAGACACTGCCAAAAATAATATTTATGTTTTGGACCCAGTCTCCAATATCTCGTCTTATGGAGTCGTGCTCTCGGGGTCTCTAGCTGGTCAGAGTGACCCCGAGATATGTTAGAAAGTCTCTTTTCCCAGCCCGGCGGTTGAAGAAGGAGTCAGAGCTCTTCATTTCTCGGTCTCCAGGTTGTTTATTGTATCTTATCTATAAAATTCTTTCTCCTGTCTTTCGAGGTCCGCACAGCCAGACAGTCTAAGGCACTCTGCCTCCCGTGGGGCGGTGTTATCTTTTTATACTAAAAACAACTATGTGTACAATATTTGCCATTACTTTCCCATACATATCATCTACGTTAGACAGTGAGCTTCTTCTCTAAACCAATCTAAAAGTGCCAACATCACAGCCGCAGATGGAGGCCAAGAAGAAGAAGGAGAAAGGCTGGACATGCCCAGATTCCTCATCTTCCCCCCTGAAGCCCCATTCTAAAACGCCCCAAAATCTATTTTTCCACTCGGTGATAAATTCACTGTCATTCTGCTTAAACCTTTGTGGCTTGTCATTCTTCCTACAAGGTTGGGAATTGTTTTTTCCAAGGGCTAAATCAAAGGCACACGGGTCTTGGGCTCTGTGCCAAGGCCTCTGAGCCCTCTGACAGGGTCTCGAGTCCTGCAGGGCAGCCAGAGGAATTTCCTGGGTTCCCACATCCTGCTACAGTGTAAGCCTCCTTAGCCAATCATGCTATGACACACAAACTTACAGCACTGCATCCTAAACTTCTTGTTTACCACTGTAACTGATTTGATTTTTTCTAGATCTTGAACTCTAAAACTCTAAACTTTCCTCCACTTCAACCTTCCTCCCTGTGTCTCTGCTATAATAAACTAGAAATCCACATTCTCGCTTCTACCACCTAGCTTTGGGAGCCCTTTCCAAGGTCTCCCTTCAAATCCTGTGTTTAATTCAAAGCTTTGCTGACAAGACCAAAGGTCTGAGATTTCCCTGCATTTGGATTTCCAACAACACTGATGCAGTTAGTTCCAGAGTGCCCGGGATCCCTCTTGCAAGTCAACTCTGGTAGGAACAAGACGGCTGGCAGGGGGCTGCTTGTGGCCTCTGACAGCCCATTGCTTAGGGCTTGCCAGCGCCCCAGCCCCTCAGGGGCTGCCCCAGCCCGGCCAAGCTGCCCGGCAGCAGCGCCGCAGCCCCACAGCAGCTCCAGAGCAGCCCTATTCAGAGGCACCTGGGAGCCCTCAGCAAGGCAGCCAGCAGCACACGGGCAGGAGGACACGGATGCGCTTTCTGCCCGGCACAGGGCTTGTGGCCATCTCCAGGCACTGCTCTCACAGGGATCCCCGCAGCCCCGGCCCCTGCCCACCCGCTCTGTCACCAGCACAAAGGCTTCAGCAGAACCACCACAGGCCAAGGGGCTTCTGGCCATTTTCCCTGCAACACTGCACGCCTGGGCAGCTTGCTGAGCCATGGCACCCTTCTCCCCCTCTTCCCCAATGCCCTGCGGACCCTGGGCAGCAAAAGAAAGCTCCTGGGAGTCTGTGTATTATAACATACTCTATATTTATACACTAAAGAAAAAACAAATAGAAGAAAAGAAACAGAACAATCTTTCAGAAATGGAAAATTCCCGCTGGCTCAGGTGGCCTCAGCAGACAGAGCCTCTGGGATCAGCTCTCTGCAGAGCTCCAGCAGCGCAGCCAGCCGAGCCCCGACAGACGAGGCCGTGTCCTCCATGCCCTGCAGAGCTGATCTTGCAGCCTCTGGAAGACGGAATATCGCTCACTCTGCAGTGCCTGGATGACATACAATGTTTCAAGTGCCAGATCTGACACGGCACTGCTGATGTCCTCTGTCAGGTGTTCCAGGGCTGAAAGAGAAGGGAACAGAGCCATGGTCAGATCGCGGATCTGCAGGGAGCCGAGGAGAGCCCCCTGCCAGGGCCATCGCAGCCGGCTCTAGCCATGGCCGGGAGGGAGCAGGGACCAACGGGACCAGCCCAAAGCTGCTGGCCAGGAATCGCCCAGGTGGCCCTGAAATCTCTGTGTGCTCTCCCCACGCCGCCCCTCGTCCGCACAGGGAGCAGAGCCCTCTGCAGCCGGGCCAGGGCTTGCAGCTCCCCCGGCAGCCCCCGCTGCCAGCCCGCTGCCCTCACTCACCGTGGCAGATGAGCCAGAGCTCTTCCTTCTTCCCCCTCAGGTGCCGCGCGGCCATGCCTGTGAACACAGAGCCTGTCACGGCCCCAGCGGCACAGCTCCCTACCAGCGGCGCTGCCGGCGCTGTGGCCACACAGGCTGCTGGCCCGGCAGGGCTCAGCCCGGCCCTTGCCGCACGCTGCCGCCCCAGGGCACGGCTGCCAGAGGGCGGCGGCAGCAATGCCCAGGCCAGGCGGGGCTCCACGGCGCCGGGCCCCGCTGGCACTGCTGGGGCAGCAGGCGGGGCCGGGGCCGAGCTGCGCCGGCCGGGCCGGGGAGGGAGCCCGGGCTCGGGACTCACCCGCGAACCTGACGGCCGCCGCTCGCAGGGGCTCCTGTGGGCTCTGCAGGTAGGGCAGGACCCGGCGCAGGTGCTCGGCCGCTCGGCTCCTGTCCTCTGCCAGCTGCAGAGAGCGGCAGGAGGGAAGGGTTGGCGCGGGCTCAGCCCCTGGGCCAGGCGCTGCCTGCGCCCCGCCCTGGCCTCCCCTGCCCGCACAGCCCTGAGGCGCGGCCAGCAGCCGCTGGCGCCGGGCTCCCGAGGGGAGAGGCAGAGGGCCGGCTGCTGCCGGGGAGCCGCGGTGCCGGCCCGCAGCCCCGCAGCCCCTCCGGGCCGGGGCTCCATCGGCCCCCGGTTTGGGCCCAAGGGAGCCTGGAGCAGAGCCTTCACGGCTTCTGGGTGCAGCACCGGGCAGGGGCACAGCTGCCAGCCCCACACACTGAGCACCGCGCTCAGGGGGCTTCTCCGGGCTGAGGCTGGGGCTTGCAGGCCCTCCTTACCAGGCACTCGCTGAACTTCCACAGATTCTGCCTCTTCACCAGTCTCTCAAGATTCCTCCTCTTCAGGAACTCGGCCACACAAAGCAGAGTTTCCTGAGAAGCCTGGAGAAGAGCAGAAACGCAGAGATGGAGAGATGGCCCCACAGCCCAGGGTGCAAGGCCCGCGTCCCCTGTGCCAAGGCCTGGAGGAGGCTGCAGCCCGGCAGGTACCAGGGCAGGAGGCAGACGAGCCCCCTGCCAGGGGGACAGCAGCAACCCACGAGCCCTCACCTGTGCCACAAGCCGCTTCTCATTGTGGCAGTGAAAGAAGAGGGGCAGCAGGCTCTGGTGCAGGGGTGTCTTCAGGGCCTTTTTTTCCTTTTCCCCTTCTGAAAGAGTCACCAGTGTTCGGAAGAGCAGTATGGAGAGCAGCTGCACCTGCCAATTGTTCTGTATGGAAGGAAGAAAAAAAGACCTCAGCATTGCGGCTGCATGGGGCTCAGCTTGGCGCAGGCCTGCAAATCCACAGGGCACAAAGTGTCCGGGCGGCACCCAGTGGCCGTGGCTGGGAGCAGTGAGCCTTACGTGGTCAAAGAGTGGCAGGAGCGCCTCAAGCAGCTGCAGTGTGATGGGGCCGGGCATCAGCATGTCTTTGTCCAAGATGATAAAGCTGAGTAGCATGACTGTCATGAAAACTATCTCTCCATCTGCATCCCACAGGAAGTCCACAAGACTTTCAGTCAGGCTCCACATTTTTTTGGTCTGTGCGGAACACAAGTTTGAGAAACGCCATCCTGCTGCCGCAGGGCCCAGAGGCCAAAGGCCTGTCCTGGAGCCCTGGGGCAGCTGAACTGGGAGGCAGGAGGGGTGGGAGCAGCTGCCCCAGCACCCAAAGCCCAGCCAAGCCCAAGCGACCACATTCCCCAGCTCAGCCTCAGCCACTGCCCCCTTCTCACCATTGAGGGCTCCTCAATGAGCTCAAGAAGGGCCCTGAGCGCCAGGCGACGCCTCTCCCTGCACTCGCTCTGCAGCTGCCTTGACAAAATTTGCAGGACTCTGTTAGCACCACGTTCACTCAAGTCCAGGAACTCGAGGACCTGAAAGGTACAGGGCAGTGACAGGGACCCGGCCGGCAGGAGCCCGGAGACGCACGGGGCCGGGCCCAGGCAGCAGCACAGGGCGCGGGCCCCGTGCCAGGCAGCTGCGGCTCCGAGAGGGCAGAGAGCTGGGAGGCAGCTCAGCCAGGCAGCGCTGGCCGTCAGGCTCACCTCTGCAAGGAACGCCATGGCGGGCAGCTCCCAGCGTGGCTCCTGTGTGCTGAGCAGCCGGAGCAGGTAGCGAGCGATCCGGGAACACAAAGGGATGGAGACACAGCACATCTCCCTGGCAGGAGGAAAAGGAACCAAGACTGTGGGCCAGGGGGACAAACCTTTGCCAGGACTGACACACAGAGGTCTGGTCTTTCCCCAGCATCCTGCAAGGGGCCCTGGGCTATTTGGGAGGCAGCTCCTGGTGGGCGCCCTCCTCTCCCAGCCTTTCCCAGTCTGCTTGGCCATCCCTCGGTGACAAGGCCTTCTGGGCCACGACCTCGGGGACTGTGTGGAGCTCCCTGGGCACAGAGCACAAATGTCAGAGGCAGCAGTGGGGAGAAGGGGGTCTCACCTGGCCAGCAGAGCCACGGCATAGTGGTGGGTGTCAGCGCACAGCAGCGTGTCCCAGGCACACCTGCGCTCCATTGCCACCACCACATCCTCATGCTGCATTCGGCAGAGCAGAGACTTCAGGGTGTGCACTGCAAACCTGCGTGCACAGCAAAGCCCAGGTCACGCTGGGAACACTGGCTCCTGCCCAGGGACGTAGCACGGAAAGGAGGATTGGGATGGAGCACCTGTTGGGGCTGGTGGCAAGGCCGTATTCCTCCTGGCATCCCTTCCAGAATGCATCGACCTCCTCTGGCGTATCCAGAGTGCTGGAAAACACTTGGGAGAGCAGATGTAGAAAGAGGCGGGGCAAATACACCGTCACCATATGTGGGACGCAGGGCATCTGGAGGATCTTCCACATAACCACGGTTGCCTGCAAAAGACAAAGCCCCCCGAGACAGGGCTCAGTGCCGAGGTGTCCGTGTGGCAGGGCCCGAGCAGGGCAGGGAGAGGCTCAGACAGACGCAGGGGGAGCACGGGGCCTGGTGGGCCTGAAGCTGCCCCTGGGCCGGGTTTCCACCCGGTGCCTAAGGCAGGGAGATGCAGTGGGGGAAGGAGGACGGAGAGCTGCTGGAGAGGCAGCCTTGGGGCCAGCAAAGGCCAGTTACAGAAACTCACAGCCAGGACAAAGACACCCGTTTTGTCCCCATCCGAGGTGCACATGCTGTGCTCTGGCCAGCTGCCCAGCACATCCAGGAGTATCAGCAGCGCTGGCTCTGCAGTCCTGGGCGAGCACATGATGCTCTTCCACATGGTCAAAGCAGCTCTGTGGGGTTAGAGCTCTGTCTCATACACAGCACCGTGGCCTGGGCAGCAGTGGGGACCTGAGCTGGCTGCCAGCTCTGCCTGTGCCCATTGCCACTCGCCAGCAGCACCCAGGCAGCCCAGGCCACTGGGGACAGGCCCCTGAGGGGCAGCGAGGGAGCACGGCAGCAGGCTCGGGGGCTGACGTGCCGGGGCTGGCCAAGGGAGCAGCCAGAAGGCCCTGGAACTCTCTGTTGGTCACACACCTGGGCCAGGCTGTACAGGCTGATGGGCTGGCGAGCCCTGAGCCCTCTGGGCATTTTGGCCCCATACCTGTCACAGGACGGGGCCACACGCAGGAGCGTCATGACTACGTCAGCAGGCTGTGCTTCGGTGAGATCCAGCAGGGTCCTGTTCAGCCTGTGCTCAGCAAACTGATTGGCCAGGAGCCACTGGTGGATGTACCTGACCAGGGCAGGAACCTGGAGAAGGCACGGGGAGACTTGGAAAGCTGCCAGAGGGAGCAATGTCACCAGCTTCCCCACAGAAGTGCCTCCCTTCCCACCACACTGCCATGGCCTCAAAGAGTTCCAGTGACCAGCAGGCGTGGCTTGGGAGACCAAGCAATTTCCTGGGAGCATGAAACCCTTGCCACAGGCTGCTTACTTGCTTTGGACTGGAGAAGCCCTCCTCTACGAGCATATCCAGCAGGGCAGCACTGGTCTTGGTTTTGAAGATGTGCGAATATGCTCTGAGCCCAGGACCCATGGTGCTGGTCTCTTCCGCCCGAATTTTCTTGATGAATTTGCAAACCAGCTGTAGGAGAAGGGCAAGAAGCCAGGGATGTTGCAGGGAATGCTCCAAGCGCGGTGCCAGCAGGCCCAGCCCAGGTGGGGATGGCTGCAGGTACCTGGGCTGTGCTGCGGAAGAGGCCACGGGCGGGGTCCTGCTCCTGTGTGCGCTGCAGGGCTGCACCTGGAAAAGAGCGAGTGCAGCCAGAGCTGAGGGGCTGCGGGAGAGGCCGGAGAACACGGCCCAGCCCTGCGCTCCCCAGGCAGGGACAGCCCCGGGACGCCCCAGGGGATGGAGCATGGCCCCTGCGGGGTGTCTGCCCGGCCCCTCTTCTGTCCTGTCCGTGGGTATGGGATGGGAGAAACTGGGATGGGATAAAATGGGATGAGATGGAATGGTGCCAAGTTGGCTGCAGGCACCAACCCTGTGGCCCAGCTCTGCCACTCACCTTCCTGCAGCAGCTCAGACGGCACCACCGCTTTGGTTTCATGTGTGCGGGCAGCTCCAGGGCTTTCTTCCTCCTCTTCCCCCCAGGCCACCTTGGGCGCTTTCAGGGGTCTCTGCTCCATGAAAATGACTGGATTTGTGAGGGCACCTGCAGAAGAGAAGCCTTGGGAAGGCCACAGGTCACCAAGTCCTGTGGTCTGGCCTCGAGCTCAGCTGCAGGAATAACGCCTTGGAAAGGCTCCGGGTCAGACAGGACCGAGTGTGCTGTGTGGGGGCTCCTCACGGCACCGCTCTGTCCCGTTCTGCCCTGTTGTGCGTTCCCAGCAGCTGGGCAAGCTTCTATTTCCCACGTGTCACAAAGGGCCCTTGGTCACCGGGTTCCGTTCCATGGCACCGAGACCGTGCTGCAGCGTGCCACCCAGGGCCCTTGCACACACTGCCTTCTGCCCTGGGGCCGCCCCCAGCCCAGCCAAAGTGGCCCAGGCTGGAAGGAATGCCTGGCCCCCCCAGGTGTCTAAGACAGCCCGCACAGGATCTTTAGGAAGGGCTCAGACCACCAGCAAACGCTGCCCGGCTCTGCGGGCACAGTCCTATCCCCATATCTTTCCCTGAGAGCATTTGAATTACTAAATGAGAATCATTTGAAGGGAGGACATTTACATTTTCCATTTCAGAGAAGGCTTCTGCCTTCCTTAGCAGGCACCTCTCTCTTCAAACCAAGACAATTGTTTATCATCTTGCAGATGCGCAGTTGCTGGGGAGTCCCGTTTTACACCAGGGACCCGGAGAACCATTCCCAGCAATTGGGAAAATCCTAGGTGGTCCATCCACCCACAGATGAGGTCTCCAAATGTGCCCGAAATTGGGTCCAGCTCTTAGAGGCCTAAAAGAGCAAGTCCAAGTGACTTGATGATATTTTTAGCCCAGAAAGCCCTGCAGCTGATGGCACACTTCACAATCAGCAGGGGACACAGCTAGGCCAAAGCCCAGGCCTCTGCTGGGAGCCTTTCTCCTCAAATACCCTTCAAACAAACCTCCATGCAAGTCAGTTGGGAAAGTTTCTTCAAATGATCCATTTCTGGCACATGACTACACAGGGTTAAGTGAAAAATTCTAAAGCAGCTGCTGTGGAGTCAAAGAGCCAGCACTAAGAGTCCTTGTCATCTCTTTGTAGCTAAATGCCACTTTGGGGGATTTGAGGGAGTTTGGAACGAGCTAGAGAGCAGACCTCCGAGTTTTTTAGATGATGCCATTGCTTTTTCTTCTCTTCTACATAGACAGGAAAGGTGAGTTTGGCTCACATCTGCACTGCATGGCTCACAAGGCCCGCAAGACTTGTAGTTACAAGAGCTTTGAAGGATTTCTTGGCCAAGAAGACACTGCCAAAAATAATATTTATGTTTTGGACCCAGTCTCCAATATCTCGTCTTATGGAGTCGTGCTCTCGGGGTCTCTAGCTGGTCAGAGTGACCCCGAGATATGTTAGAAAGTCTCTTTTCCCAGCCCGGCGGTTGAAGAAGGAGTCAGAGCTCTTCATTTCTCGGTCTCCAGGTTGTTTATTGTATCTTATCTATAAAATTCTTTCTCCTGTCTTTCGAGGTCCGCACAGCCAGACAGTCTAAGGCACTCTGCCTCCCGTGGGGCGGTGTTATCTTTTTATACTAAAAACAACTATGTGTACAATATTTGCCATTACTTTCCCATACATATCATCTACGTTAGACAGTGAGCTTCTTCTCTAAACCAATCTAAAAGTGCCAACATCACAGCCGCAGATGGAGGCCAAGAAGAAGAAGGAGAAAGGCTGGACATGCCCAGATTCCTCATCTTCCCCCCTGAAGCCCCATTCTAAAACGCCCCAAAATCTATTTTTCCACTCGGTGATAAATTCACTGTCATTCTGCTTAAACCTTTGTGGCTTGTCATTCTTCCTACAAGGTTGGGAATTGTTTTTTCCAAGGGCTAAATCAAAGGCACACGGGTCTTGGGCTCTGTGCCAAGGCCTCTGAGCCCTCTGACAGGGTCTCGAGTCCTGCAGGGCAGCCAGAGGAATTTCCTGGGTTCCCACATCCTGCTACAGTGTAAGCCTCCTTAGCCAATCATGCTATGACACACAAACTTACAGCACTGCATCCTAAACTTCTTGTTTACCACTGTAACTGATTTGATTTTTTCTAGATCTTGAACTCTAAAACTCTAAACTTTCCTCCACTTCAACCTTCCTCCCTGTGTCTCTGCTATAATAAACTAGAAATCCACATTCTCGCTTCTAGCACCTAGCTTTGGGAGCCCTTTCCAAGGTCTCCCTTCAAATCCTGTGTTTAATTCAAAGCTTTGCTGACAAGACCAAAGGTCTGAGATTTCCCTGCATTTGGATTTCCAACAACACTGATGCAGTTAGTTCCAGAGTGCCCGGGATCCCTCTTGCAAGTCAACTCTGGTAGGAACAAGACGGCTGGCAGGGGGCTGCTTGTGGCCTCTGACAGCCCATTGCTTAGGGCTTGCCAGCGCCCCAGCCCCTCAGGGGCTGCCCCAGCCCGGCCAAGCTGCCCGGCAGCAGCGCCGCAGCCCCACAGCAGCTCCAGAGCAGCCCTATTCAGAGGCACCTGGGAGCCCTCAGCAAGGCAGCCAGCAGCACACGGGCAGGAGGACACGGATGCGCTTTCTGCCCGGCACAGGGCTTGTGGCCATCTCCAGGCACTGCTCTCACAGGGATCCCCGCAGCCCCGGCCCCTGCCCACCCGCTCTGTCACCAGCACAAAGGCTTCAGCAGAACCACCACAGGCCAAGGGGCTTCTGGCCATTTTCCCTGCAACACTGCACGCCTGGGCAGCTTGCTGAGCCATGGCACCCTTCTCCCCCTCTTCCCCAATGCCCTGCGGACCCTGGGCAGCAAAAGAAAGCTCCTGGGAGTCTGTGTATTATAACATACTCTATATTTATACACTAAAGAAAAAACAAATAGAAGAAAAGAAACAGAACAATCTTTCAGAAATGGAAAATTCCCGCTGGCTCAGGTGGCCTCAGCAGACAGAGCCTCTGGGATCAGCTCTCTGCAGAGCTCCAGCAGCGCAGCCAGCCGAGCCCCGACAGACGAGGCCGTGTCCTCCATGCCCTGCAGAGCTGATCTTGCAGCCTCTGGAAGACGGAATATCGCTCACTCTGCAGTGCCTGGATGACATACAATGTTTCAAGTGCCAGATCTGACACGGCACTGCTGATGTCCTCTGTCAGGTGTTCCAGGGCTGAAAGAGAAGGGAACAGAGCCATGGTCAGATCGCGGATCTGCAGGGAGCCGAGGAGAGCCCCCTGCCAGGGCCATCGCAGCCGGCTCTAGCCATGGCCGGGAGGGAGCAGGGACCAACGGGACCAGCCCAAAGCTGCTGGCCAGGAATCGCCCAGGTGGCCCTGAAATCTCTGTGTGCTCTCCCCACGCCGCCCCTCGTCCGCACAGGGAGCAGAGCCCTCTGCAGCCGGGCCAGGGCTTGCAGCTCCCCCGGCAGCCCCCGCTGCCAGCCCGCTGCCCTCACTCACCGTGGCAGATGAGCCAGAGCTCTTCCTTATTCCCCCTCAGGTGCCGCGCGGCCATGCCTGTGAACACAGAGCCTGTCACGGCCCCAGCGGCACAGCTCCCTACCAGCGGCGCTGCCAGCGCTGTGGCCACACAGGCTGCTGGCCCGGCAGGGCTCAGCCCGGCCCTTGCCGCACGCTGCCGCCCCAGGGCACGGCTGCCAGAGGGCGGCGGCAGCAATGCCCAGGCCAGGCGGGGCTCCACGGCGCCGGGCCCCGCTGGCACTGCTGGGGCAGCAGGCGGGGCCGGGGCCGAGCTGCGCCGGCCGGGCCGGGGAGGGAGCCCGGGCTCGGGACTCACCCGCGAACCTGACGGCCGCCGCTCGCAGGGGCTCCTGTGGGCTCTGCAGGTAGGGCAGGACCCGGCGCAGGTGCTCGGCCGCTCGGCTCCTGTCCTCTGCCAGCTGCAGAGAGCGGCAGGAGGGAAGGGTTGGCGCGGGCTCAGCCCCTGGGCCAGGCGCTGCCTGCGCCCCGCCCTGGCCTCCCCTGCCCGCACAGCCCTGAGGCGCGGCCAGCAGCCGCTGGCGCCGGGCTCCCGAGGGGAGAGGCAGAGGGCCGGCTGCTGCCGGGGAGCCGCGGTGCCGGCCCGCAGCCCCGCAGCCCCTCCAGGCCGGGGCTCCATCGGCCCCCGGTTTGGGCCCAAGGGAGCCTGGAGCAGAGCCTTCACGGCTTCTGGGTGCAGCACCGGGCAGGGGCACAGCTGCCAGCCCCACACACTGAGCACCGCGCTCAGGGGGCTTCTCCGGGCTGAGGCTGGGGCTTGCAGGCCCTCCTTACCAGGCACTCGCTGAACTTCCACAGATTCTGCCTCTTCACCAGTCTCTCAAGATTCCTCCTCTTCAGGAACTCGGCCACACAAAGCAGAGTTTCCTGAGAAGCCTGGAGAAGAGCAGAAACGCAGAGATGGAGAGATGGCCCCACAGCCCAGGGTGCAAGGCCCGCGTCCCCTGTGCCAAGGCCTGGAGGAGGCTGTAGCCCGGCAGGTACCAGGGCAGGAGGCAGACGAGCCCCCTGCCAGGGGGACAGCAGCAACCCACGAGCCCTCACCTGTGCCACAAGCCGCTTCTCATTGTGGCAGTGAAAGAAGAGGGGCAGCAGGCTCTGGTGCAGGGGTGTCTTCAGGGCCTTTTTTTCCTTTTCCCCTTCTGAAAGAGTCACCAGTGTTCGGAAGAGCAGTATGGAGAGCAGCTGCACCTGCCAATTGTTCTGTATGGAAGGAAGAAAAAAAGACCTCAGCATTGCGGCTGCATGGGGCTCAGCTTGGCGCAGGCCTGCAAATCCACAGGGCACAAAGTGTCCGGGCGGCACCCAGTGGCCGTGGCTGGGAGCAGTGAGCCTTACGTGGTCAAAGAGTGGCAGGAGCGCCTCAAGCAGCTGCAGTGTGATGGGGCCGGGCATCAGCATGTCTTTGTCCAAGATGATAAAGCTGAGTAGCATGACTGTCATGAAAACTATCTCTCCATCTGCATCCCACAGGAAGTCCACAAGACTTTCAGTCAGGCTCCACATTTTTTTGGTCTGTGCGGAACACAAGTTTGAGAAACGCCATCCTGCTGCCGCAGGGCCCAGAGGCCAAAGGCCTGTCCTGGAGCCCTGGGGCAGCTGAACTGGGAGGCAGGAGGGGTGGGAGCAGCTGCCCCAGCACCCAAAGCCCAGCCAAGCCCAAGCGACCACATTCCCCAGCTCAGCCTCAGCCACTGCCCCCTTCTCACCATTGAGGGCTCCTCAATGAGCTCAAGAAGGGCCCTGAGCGCCAGGCGACGCCTCTCCCTGCACTCGCTCTGCAGCTGCCTTGACAAAATTTGCAGGACTCTGTTAGCACCACGTTCACTCAAGTCCAGGAACTCGAGGACCTGAAAGGTACAGGGCAGTGACAGGGACCCGGCCGGCAGGAGCCCGGAGACGCACGGGGCCGGGCCCAGGCAGCAGCACAGGGCGCGGGCCCCGTGCCAGGCAGCTGCGGCTCCGAGAGGGCAGAGAGCTGGGAGGCAGCTCAGCCAGGCAGCGCTGGCCGTCAGGCTCACCTCTGCAAGGAACGCCATGGCGGGCAGCTCCCAGCGTGGCTCCTGTGTGCTGAGCAGCCGGAGCAGGTAGCGAGCGATCCGGGAACACAAAGGGATGGAGACACAGCACATCTCCCTGGCAGGAGGAAAAGGAACCAAGACTGTGGGCCAGGGGGACAAACCTTTGCCAGGACTGACACACAGAGGTCTGGTCTTTCCCCAGCATCCTGCAAGGGGCCCTGGGCTATTTGGGAGGCAGCTCCTGGTGGGCGCCCTCCTCTCCCAGCCTTTCCCAGTCTGCTTGGCCATCCCTCGGTGACAAGGCCTTCTGGGCCACGACCTCGGGGACTGTGTGGAGCTCCCTGGGCACAGAGCACAAATGTCAGAGGCAGCAGTGGGGAGAAGGGGGTCTCACCTGGCCAGCAGAGCCACGGCATAGTGGTGGGTGTCAGCGCACAGCAGCGTGTCCCAGGCACACCTGCGCTCCATTGCCACCACCACATCCTCATGCTGCATTCGGCAGAGCAGAGACTTCAGGGTGTGCACTGCAAACCTGCGTGCACAGCAAAGCCCAGGTCACGCTGGGAACACTGGCTCCTGCCCAGGGACGTAGCACGGAAAGGAGGATTGGGATGGAGCACCTGTTGGGGCTGGTGGCAAGGCCGTATTCCTCCTGGCATCCCTTCCAGAATGCATCGACCTCCTCTGGCGTATCCAGAGTGCTGGAAAACACTTGGGAGAGCAGATGTAGAAAGAGGCGGGGCAAATACACCGTCACCATATGTGGGACGCAGGGCATCTGGAGGATCTTCCACATAACCACGGTTGCCTGCAAAAGACAAAGCCCCCCGAGACAGGGCTCAGTGCCGAGGTGTCCGTGTGGCAGGGCCCGAGCAGGGCAGGGAGAGGCTCAGACAGACGCAGGGGGAGCACGGGGCCTGGT
Source organism: Melozone crissalis (assembly GCF_028551555.1). Taxonomy (NCBI): domain Eukaryota; kingdom Metazoa; phylum Chordata; class Aves; order Passeriformes; family Passerellidae; genus Melozone; species Melozone crissalis. The sequence continues at coordinate 3,978,499 of NW_026535824.1, forward strand.
GGGCCTGAAGCTGCCCCTGGGCCGGGTTTCCACCCGGTGCCTAAGGCAGGGAGATGCAGTGGGGGAAGGAGGACGGAGAGCTGCTGGAGAGGCAGCCTTGGGGCCAGCAAAGGCCAGTTACAGAAACTCACAGCCAGGACAAAGACACCCGTTTTGTCCCCATCCGAGGTGCACATGCTGTGCTCTGGCCAGCTGCCCAGCACATCCAGGAGTATCAGCAGCGCTGGCTCTGCAGTCCTGGGCGAGCACATGATGCTCTTCCACATGGTCAAAGCAGCTCTGTGGGGTTAGAGCTCTGTCTCATACACAGCACCGTGGCCTGGGCAGCAGTGGGGACCTGAGCTGGCTGCCAGCTCTGCCTGTGCCCATTGCCACTCGCCAGCAGCACCCAGGCAGCCCAGGCCACTGGGGACAGGCCCCTGAGGGGCAGCGAGGGAGCACGGCAGCAGGCTCGGGGGCTGACGTGCCGGGGCTGGCCAAGGGAGCAGCCAGAAGGCCCTGGAACTCTCTGTTGGTCACACACCTGGGCCAGGCTGTACAGGCTGATGGGCTGGCGAGCCCTGAGCCCTCTGGGCATTTTGGCCCCATACCTGTCACAGGACGGGGCCACACGCAGGAGCGTCATGACTACGTCAGCAGGCTGTGCTTCGGTGAGATCCAGCAGGGTCCTGTTCAGCCTGTGCTCAGCAAACTGATTGGCCAGGAGCCACTGGTGGATGTACCTGACCAGGGCAGGAACCTGGAGAAGGCACGGGAAGACTTGGAAAGCTGCCAGAGGGAGCAATGTCACCAGCTTCCCCACAGAAGTGCCTCCCTTCCCACCACACTGCCATGGCCTCAAAGAGTTCCAGTGACCAGCAGGCGTGGCTTGGGAGACCAAGCAATTTCCTGGGAGCATGAAACCCTTGCCACAGGCTGCTTACTTGCTTTGGACTGGAGAAGCCCTCCTCTACGAGCATATCCAGCAGGGCAGCACTGGTCTTGGTTTTGAAGATGTGCGAATATGCTCTGAGCCCAGGACCCATGGTGCTGGTCTCTTCCGCCCGAATTTTCTTGATGAATTTGCAAACCAGCTGTAGGAGAAGGGCAAGAAGCCAGGGATGTTGCAGGGAATGCTCCAAGCATGGTGCCAGCAGGCCCAGCCCAGGTGGGGATGGCTGCAGGTACCTGGGCTGTGCTGCGGAAGAGGCCACGGGCGGGGTCCTGCTCCTGTGTGCGCTGCAGGGCTGCACCTGGAAAAGAGCGAGCGCAGCCAGAGCTGAGGGGCTGCGGGAGAGGCCGGAGAACACGGCCCAGCCCTGCGCTCCCCAGGCAGGGACAGCCCCGGGACGCCCCAGGGGATGGAGCATGGCCCCTGCGGGGTGTCTGCCCGGCCCCTCTTCTGTCCTGTCCGTGGGTATGGGATGGGAGAAACTGGGATGGGATAAAATGGGATGAGATGGAATGGTGCCAAGTTGGCTGCAGGCACCAACCCTGTGGCCCAGCTCTGCCACTCACCTTCCTGCGGCAGCTCAGACGGCACCACCGCTTTGGTTTCATGTGCGCGGGCAGCTCCAGGGCTTTCTTCCTCCTCTTCCCCCCAGGCCACCTTGGGCGCTTTCAGGGGTCTCTGCTCCATGAAAATGACTGGATTTGTGAGGGCACCTGCAGAAGAGAAGCCTTGGGAAGGCCACAGGTCACCAAGTCCTGTGGTCTGGCCTCGAGCTCAGCTGCAGGAATAACGCCTTGGAAAGGCTCCGGGTCAGACAGGACCGAGTGTGCTGTGTGGGGGCTCCTCACGGCACCGCTCTGTCCCGTTCTGCCCTGTTGTGCGTTCCCAGCAGCTGGGCAAGCTTCTATTTCCCACGTGTCACAAAGGGCCCTTGGTCACCGGGTTCCGTTCCATGGCACCGAGACCGTGCTGCAGCGTGCCACCCAGGGCCCTTGCACACACTGCCTTCTGCCCTGGGGCCGCCCCCAGCCCAGCCAAAGTGGCCCAGGCTGGAAGGAATGCCTGGCCCCCCCAGGTGTCTAAGACAGCCCGCACAGGATCTTTAGGAAGGGCTCAGACCACCAGCAAACGCTGCCCGGCTCTGCGGGCACAGTCCTATCCCCATATCTTTCCCTGAGAGCATTTGAATTACTAAATGAGAATCATTTGAAGGGAGGACATTTACATTTTCCATTTCAGAGAAGGCTTCTGCCTTCCTTAGCAGGCACCTCTCTCTTCAAACCAAGACAATTGTTTATCATCTTGCAGATGCGCAGTTGCTGGGGAGTCCCGTTTTACACCAGGGACCCGGAGAACCATTCCCAGCAATTGGGAAAATCCTAGGTGGTCCATCCACCCACAGATGAGGTCTCCAAATGTGCCCGAAATTGGGTCCAGCTCTTAGAGGCCTAAAAGAGCAAGTCCAAGTGACTTGATGATATTTTTAGCCCAGAAAGCCCTGCAGCTGATGGCACACTTCACAATCAGCAGGGGACACAGCTAGGCCAAAGCCCAGGCCTCTGCTGGGAGCCTTTCTCCTCAAATACCCTTCAAACAAACCTCCATGCAAGTCAGTTGGGAAAGTTTCTTCAAATGATCCATTTCTGGCACATGACTACACAGGGTTAAGTGAAAAATTCTAAAGCAGCTGCTGTGGAGTCAAAGAGCCAGCACTAAGAGTCCTTGTCATCTCTTTGTAGCTAAATGCCACTTTGGGGGATTTGAGGGAGTTTGGAACGAGCTAGAGAGCAGACCTCCGAGTTTTTTAGATGATGCCATTGCTTTTTCTTCTCTTCTACATAGACAGGAAAGGTGAGTTTGGCTCACATCTGCACTGCATGGCTCACAAGGCCCGCAAGACTTGTAGTTACAAGAGCTTTGAAGGATTTCTTGGCCAAGAAGACACTGCCAAAAATAATATTTATGTTTTGGACCCAGTCTCCAATATCTCGTCTTATGGAGTCATGCTCTCGGGGTCTCTAGCTGGTCAGAGTGACCCCGAGATATGTTAGAAAGTCTCTTTTCCCAGCCCGGCGGTTGAAGAAGGAGTCAGAGCTCTTCATTTCTCGGTCTCCAGGTTGTTTATTGTATCTTATCTATAAAATTCTTTCTCCTGTCTTTCGAGGTCCGCACAGCCAGACAGTCTAAGGCACTCTGCCTCCCGTGGGGCGGTGTTATCTTTTTATACTAAAAACAACTATGTGTACAATATTTGCCATTACTTTCCCATACATATCATCTACGTTAGACAGTGAGCTTCTTCTCTAAACCAATCTAAAAGTGCCAACATCACAGCCGCAGATGGAGGCCAAGAAGAAGAAGGAGAAAGGCTGGACATGCCCAGATTCCTCATCTTCCCCCCTGAAGCCCCATTCTAAAACGCCCCAAAATCTATTTTTCCACTCGGTGATAAATTCACTGTCATTCTGCTTAAACCTTTGTGGCTTGTCATTCTTCCTACAAGGTTGGGAATTGTTTTTTCCAAGGGCTAAATCAAAGGCACACGGGTCTTGGGCTCTGTGCCAAGGCCTCTGAGCCCTCTGACAGGGTCTCGAGTCCTGCAGGGCAGCCAGAGGAATTTCCTGGGTTCCCACATCCTGCTACAGTGTAAGCCTCCTTAGCCAATCATGCTATGACACACAAACTTACAGCACTGCATCCTAAACTTCTTGTTTACCACTGTAACTGATTTGATTTTTTCTAGATCTTGAACTCTAAAACTCTAAACTTTCCTCCACTTCAACCTTCCTCCCTGTGTCTCTGCTATAATAAACTAGAAATCCACATTCTCGCTTCTAGCACCTAGCTTTGGGAGCCCTTTCCAAGGTCTCCCTTCAAATCCTGTGTTTAATTCAAAGCTTTGCTGACAAGACCAAAGGTCTGAGATTTCCCTGCATTTGGATTTCCAACAACACTGATGCTGTTAGTTCCAGAGTGCCCGGGATCCCTCTTGCAAGTCAACTCTGGTAGGAACAAGACGGCTGGCAGGGGGCTGCTTGTGGCCTCTGACAGCCCATTGCTTAGGGCTTGCCAGCGCCCCAGCCCCTCAGGGGCTGCCCCAGCCCGGCCAAGCTGCCCGGCAGCAGCGCCGCAGCCCCACAGCAGCTCCAGAGCAGCCCTATTCAGAGGCACCTGGGAGCCCTCAGCAAGGCAGCCAGCAGCACACGGGCAGGAGGACACGGATGCGCTTTCTGCCCGGCACAGGGCTTGTGGCCATCTCCAGGCACTGCTCTCACAGGGATCCCCGCAGCCCCGGCCCCTGCCCACCCGCTCTGTCACCAGCACAAAGGCTTCAGCAGAACCACCACAGGCCAAGGGGCTTCTGGCCATTTTCCCTGCAACACTGCACGCCTGGGCAGCTTGCTGAGCCATGGCACCCTTCTCCCCCTCTTCCCCAATGCCCTGCGGACCCTGGGCAGCAAAAGAAAGCTCCTGGGAGTCTGTGTATTATAACATACTCTATATTTATACACTAAAGAAAAAACAAATAGAAGAAAAGAAACAGAACAATCTTTCAGAAATGGAAAATTCCCGCTGGCTCAGGTGGCCTCAGCAGACAGAGCCTCTGGGATCAGCTCTCTGCAGAGCTCCAGCAGCGCAGCCAGCCGAGCCCCGACAGACGAGGCCGTGTCCTCCATGCCCTGCAGAGCTGATCTTGCAGCCTCTGGAAGACGGAATATCGCTCACTCTGCAGTGCCTGGATGACATACAATGTTTCAAGTGCCAGATCTGACACGGCACTGCTGATGTCCTCTGTCAGGTGTTCCAGGGCTGAAAGAGAAGGGAACAGAGCCATGGTCAGATCGCGGATCTGCGGGGAGCCGAGGAGAGCCCCCTGCCAGGGCCATCGCAGCCGGCTCTAGCCATGGCCGGGAGGGAGCAGGGACCAACGGGACCAGCCCAAAGCTGCTGGCCAGGAATCGTCCAGGTGGCCCTGAAATCTCTGTGTGCTCTCCCCACGCCGCCCCTCGTCCGCACAGGGAGCAGGGCCCTCTGCAGCCGGGCCAGGGCTTGCAGCTCCCCCGGCAGCCCCCGCTGCCAGCCCGCTGCCCTCACTCACCGTGGCAGATGAGCCAGAGCTCTTCCTTCTTCCCCCTCAGGTGCCGCGCGGCCATGCCTGTGAACACAGAGCCTGTCACGGCCCCAGCGGCACAGCTCCCTGCCAGCGGCGCTGCCGGCGCTGTGGCCACACGGGCTGCTGGCCCGGCAGGGCTCAGCCCGGCCCTTGCCGCACGCTGCCGCCCCAGGGCACGGCTGCCAGAGGGCGGCGGCAGCAATGCCCGGGCCAGGCGGGGCTCCACGGCGCCGGGCCCCGCTGGCACTGCTGGGGCAGCAGGCGGGGCCAGGGCCGAGCTGCGCCGGCCGGGCCGGGGAGGGAGCCCGGGCTCGGGACTCACCCGCGAACCTGACGGCTGCCGCTCGCAGGGGCTCCTGTGGGCTCTGCAGGTAGGGCAGGACCCGGCGCAGGTGCTCGGCCGCTCGGCTCCTGTCCTCTGCCAGCTGCAGAGAGCGGCAGGAGGGAAGGGTTGGCGCGGGCTCAGCCCCTGGGCCAGGCGCTGCCTGCGCCCCGCCCTGGCCTCCCCTGCCCGCACAGCCCTGAGGCGCGGCCAGCAGCCGCTGGCGCCGGGCTCCCGAGGGGAGAGGCAGAGGGCCGGCTGCTGCCGGGGAGCCGCGGTGCCGGCCCGCAGCCCCGCAGCCCCTCCGGGCCGGGGCTCCATCGGCCCCCGGTTTGGGCCCAAGGGAGCCTGGAGCAGAGCCTTCACGGCTTCTGGGTGCAGCACCGGGCAGGGGCACAGCTGCCAGCCCCACACACTGAGCACCGCGCTCAGGGGGCTTCTCCGGGCTGAGGCTGGGGCTTGCAGGCCCTCCTTACCAGGCACTCGCTGAACTTCCACAGATTCTGCCTCTTCACCAGTCTCTCAAGATTCCTCCTCTTCAGGAACTCGGCCACACAAAGCAGAGTTTCCTGAGAAGCCTGGAGAAGAGCAGAAACGCAGAGATGGAGAGATGGCCCCACAGCCCAGGGTGCAAGGCCCGCGTCCCCTGTGCCAAGGCCTGGAGGAGGCTGCAGCCCGGCAGGTACCAGGGCAGGAGGCAGACGAGCCCCCTGCCATGGGGACAGCAGCAGCTTACGAGCCCTCACCTGTGCCACAAGCCGCTTCTCATTGTGGCAGTGAAAGAAGAGGGGCAGCAGGCTCTGGTGCAGGGGTGTCTTCAGGGCCTTTTTTTCCTTTTCCCCTTCTGAAAGAGTCACCAGTGTTCGGAAGAGCAGTATGGAGAGCAGCTGCACCTGCCAATTGTTCTGTATGGAAGGAAGAAAAAAAGACCTCAGCATTGCGGCTGCATGGGGCTCAGCTTGGCGCAGGCCTGCAAATCCACAGGGCACAAAGTGTCCGGGCGGCACCCAGTGGCCGTGGCTGGGAGCAGTGAGCCTTACGTGGTCAAAGAGTGGCAGGAGCGCCTCAAGCAGCTGCAGTGTGATGGGGCCGGGCATCAGCATGTCTTTGTCCAAGATGATAAAGCTGAGTAGCATGACTGTCATGAAAACTATCTCTCCATCTGCATCCCACAGGAAGTCCACAAGACTTTCAGTCAGGCTCCACATGTTTTTGGTCTGTGCGGAACACAAGTTTGAGAAACGCCATCCTGCTGCCGCAGGGCCCAGAGGCCAAAGGCCTGTCCTGGAGCCCTGGGGCAGCTGAACTGGGAGGCAGGAGGGGTGGGAGCAGCTGCCCCAGCACCCAAAGCCCAGCCAAGCCCAAGCGACCACATTCCCCAGCTCAGCCTCAGCCACTGCCCCCTTCTCACCATTGAGGGCTCCTCAATGAGCTCAAGAAGGGCCCTGAGCGCCAGGCGACGCCTCTCCCTGCACTCGCTCTGCAGCTGCCTTGACAAAATTTGCAGGACTCTGTTAGCACCACGTTCACTCAAGTCCAGGAACTCGAGGACCTGAAAGGTACAGGGCAGTGACAGGGACCCGGCCGGCAGGAGCCCGGAGACGCACGGGGCCGGGCCCAGGCAGCAGCACAGGGCGCGGGCCCCGTGCCAGGCAGCTGCGGCTCCGAGAGGGCAGAGAGCTGGGAGGCAGCTCAGCCAGGCAGCGCTGGCCGTCAGGCTCACCTCTGCAAGGAACGCCATGGCGGGCAGCTCCCAGCGTGGCTCCTGTGTGCTGAGCAGCCGGAGCAGGTAGCGAGCGATCCGGGAACACAAAGGGATGGAGACACAGCACATCTCCCTGGCAGGAGGAAAAGGAACCAAGACTGTGGGCCAGGGGGACAAACCTTTGCCAGGACTGACACACAGAGGTCTGGTCTTTCCCCAGCATCCTGCAAGGGGCCCTGGGCTATTTGGGAGGCAGCTCCTGGTGGGCGCCCTCCTCTCCCAGCCTTTCCCAGTCTGCTTGGCCATCCCTCGGTGACAAGGCCTTCTGGGCCACGACCTCGGGGACTGTGTGGAGCTCCCTGGGCACAGAGCACAAATGTCAGAGGCAGCAGTGGGGAGAAGGGGGTCTCACCTGGCCAGCAGAGCCACGGCATAGTGGTGGGTGTCAGCGCACAGCAGCGTGTCCCAGGCACACCTGCGCTCCATTGCCACCACCACATCCTCATGCTGCATTCGGCAGAGCAGAGACTTCAGGGTGTGCACTGCAAACCTGCGTGCACAGCAAAGCCCAGGTCACGCTGGGAACACTGGCTCCTGCCCAGGGACGTAGCACGGAAAGGAGGATTGGGATGGAGCACCTGTTGGGGCTGGTGGCAAGGCCGTATTCCTCCTGGCATCCCTTCCAGAATGCATCGACCTCCTCTGGCGTATCCAGAGTGCTGGAAAACACTTGGGAGAGCAGATGTAGAAAGAGGCGGGGCAAATACACCGTCACCATATGTGGGACGCAGGGCATCTGGAGGATCTTCCACATAACCACGGTTGCCTGCAAAAGACAAAGCCCCCCGAGACAGGGCTCAGTGCCGAGGTGTCCGTGTGGCAGGGCCCGAGCAGGGCAGGGAGAGGCTCAGACAGACGCAGGGGGAGCACGGGGCCTGGTGGGCCTGAAGCTGCCCCTGGGCCGGGTTTCCACCCGGTGCCTAAGGCAGGGAGATGCAGTGGGGGAAGGAGGACGGAGAGCTGCTGGAGAGGCAGCCTTGGGGCCAGCAAAGGCCAGTTACAGAAACTCACAGCCAGGACAAAGACACCCGTTTTGTCCCCATCCGAGGTGCACATGCTGTGCTCTGGCCAGCTGCCCAGCACATCCAGGAGTATCAGCAGCGCTGGCTCTGCAGTCCTGGGCGAGCACATGATGCTCTTCCACATGGTCAAAGCAGCTCTGTGGGGTTAGAGCTCTGTCTCATACACAGCACCGTGGCCTGGGCAGCAGTGGGGACCTGAGCTGGCTGCCAGCTCTGCCTGTGCCCATTGCCACTCGCCAGCAGCACCCAGGCAGCCCAGGCCACTGGGGACAGGCCCCTGAGGGGCAGCGAGGGAGCACGGCAGCAGGCTCGGGGGCTGACGTGCCGGGGCTGGCCAAGGGAGCAGCCAGAAGGCCCTGGAACTCTCTGTTGGTCACACACCTGGGCCAGGCTGTACAGGCTGATGGGCTGGCGAGCCCTGAGCCCTCTGGGCATTTTGGCCCCATACCTGTCACAGGACGGGGCCACACGCAGGAGCGTCATGACTACGTCAGCAGGCTGTGCTTCGGTGAGATCCAGCAGGGTCCTGTTCAGCCTGTGCTCAGCAAACTGATTGGCCAGGAGCCACTGGTGGATGTACCTGACCAGGGCAGGAACCTGGAGAAGGCACGGGAAGACATGGAAAGCTGCCAGAGGGAGCAATGTCACCAGCTTCCCCACAGAAGTGCCTCCCTTCCCACCACACTGCCATGGCCTCAAAGAGTTCCAGTGACCAGCAGGCGTGGCTTGGGAGACCAAGCAATTTCCTGGGAGCATGAAACCCTTGCCACAGGCTGCTTACTTGCTTTGGACTGGAGAAGCCCTCCTCACGAGCATATCCAGCAGGGCAGCACTGGTCTTGGTTTTGAAGATGTGCGAATATGCTCTGAGCCCAGTACCCATGGTGCTGGTCTCTTCCGCCCGAATTTTCTTGATGAATTTGCAAACCAGCTGTAGGAGAAGGGCAAGAAGCCAGGGATGTTGCAGGGAATGCTCCAAGCACGGTGCCAGCAGGCCCAGCCCAGGTGGGGATGGCTGCAGGTACCTGGGCTGTGCTGCGGAAGAGGCCACGGGTGGGGTCCTGCTCCTGTGTGCGCTGCAGGGCTGCACCTGGAAAAGAGCGAGCGCAGCCAGAGCTGAGGGGCTGCGGGAGAGGCCGGAGAACACGGCCCAGCCCTGCGCTCTCCAGGCAGGGACAGCCCCGGGACGCCCCAGGGGATGGAGCATGGCCCCTGCGGGGTGTCTGCCCGGCCCCTCTTCTGTCCTGTCCTTGGGTATGGGATGGGAGAAACTGGGATGGGATAAAATGGGATGAGATGGAATGGTGCCAAGTTGGCTGCAGGCACCAACCCTGTGGCCCAGCTCTGCCACTCACCTTCCTGCGGCAGCTCAGACGGCACCACCGCTTTGGTTTCATGTGCGCGGGCAGCTCCAGGGCTTTCTTCCTCCTCTTCCCCCCAGGCCACCTTGGGCGCTTTCAGGGGTCTCTGCTCCATGAAAATGACTGGATTTGTGAGGGCACCTGCAGAAGAGAAGCCTTGGGAAGGCCACAGGTCACCAAGTCCTGTGGTCTGGCCTCGAGCTCAGCTGCAGGAATAACGCCTTGGAAAGGCTCCGGGTCAGACAGGACCGAGTGTGCTGTGTGGGGGCTCCTCACGGCGCCGCTCTGTCCCGTTCTGCCCTGTTGTGCGTTCCCAGCAGCTGGGCAAGCTTCTATTTCCCACGTGTCACAAAGGGCCCTTGGTCACCGGGTTCCGTTCCATGGCACCGAGACCGTGCTGCAGCGTGCCACCCAGGGCCCTTGCACACACTGCCTTCTGCCCTGGGGCCGCCCCCAGCCCAGCCAAAGTGGCCCAGGCTGGAAGGAATGCCTGGCCCCCCCAGGTGTCTAAGACAGCCCGCACAGGATCTTTAGGAAGGGCTCAGACCACCAGCAAACGCTGCCCGGCTCTGCGGGCACAGTCCTATCCCCATATCTTTCCCTGAGAGCATTTTGATGCCATTGCTTTTTCTTCTCTTCTACATAGACAGGAAAGGTGAGTTTGGCTCACATCTGCACTGCATGGCTCACAAGGCCCGCAAGACTTGTAGTTACAAGAGCTTTGAAGGATTTCTTGGCCAAGAAGACACTGCCAAAAATAATATTTATGTTTTGGACCCAGTCTCCAATATCTCGTCTTATGGAGTCGTGCTCTCGGGGTCTCTAGCTGGTCAGAGTGACCCCGAGATATGTTAGAAAGTCTCTTTTCCCAGCCCGGCGGTTGAAGAAGGAGTCAGAGCTCTTCATTTCTCGGTCTCCAGGTTGTTTATTGTATCTTATCTATAAAATTCTTTCTCCTGTCTTTCGAGGTCCGCACAGCCAGACAGTCTAAGGCACTCTGCCTCCCGTGGGGCGGTGTTATCTTTTTATACTAAAAACAACTATGTGTACAATATTTGCCATTACTTTCCCATACATATCATCTACGTTAGACAGTGAGCTTCTTCTCTAAACCAATCTAAAAGTGCCAACATCACAGCCGCAGATGGAGGCCAAGAAGAAGAAGGAGAAAGGCTGGACATGCCCAGATTCCTCATCTTCCCCCCTGAAGCCCCATTCTAAAACGCCCCAAAATCTATTTTTCCACTCGGTGATAAATTCACTGTCATTCTGCTTAAACCTTTGTGGCTTGTCATTCTTCCTACAAGGTTGGGAATTGTTTTTTCCAAGGGCTAAATCAAAGGCACACGGGTCTTGGGCTCTGTGCCAAGGCCTCTGAGCCCTCTGACAGGGTCTCGAGTCCTGCAGGGCAGCCAGAGGAATTTCCTGGGTTCCCACATCCTGCTACAGTGTAAGCCTCCTTAGCCAATCATGCTATGACACACAAACTTACAGCACTGCATCCTAAACTTCTTGTTTACCACTGTAACTGATTTGATTTTTTCTAGATCTTGAACTCTAAAACTCTAAACTTTCCTCCACTTCAACCTTCCTCCCCGTGTCTCTGCTATAATAAACTAGAAATCCACATTCTCGCTTCTAGCACCTAGCTTTGGGAGCCCTTTCCAAGGTCTCCCTTCAAATCCTGTGTTTAATTCAAAGCTTTGCTGACAAGACCAAAGGTCTGAGATTTCCCTGCATTTGGATTTCCAACAACACTGATGCTGTTAGTTCCAGAGTGCCCGGGATCCCTCTTGCAAGTCAACTCTGGTAGGAACAAGACGGCTGGCAGGGGGCTGCTTGTGGCCTCTGACAGCCCATTGCTTAGGGCTTGCCAGCGCCCCAGCCCCTCAGGGGCTGCCCCAGCCCGGCCAAGCTGCCCGGCAGCAGCGCCGCAGCCCCACAGCAGCTCCAGAGCAGCCCTATTCAGAGGCACCTGGGAGCCCTCAGCAAGGCAGCCAGCAGCACACGGGCAGGACGACACGGATGCGCTTTCTGCCCGGCACAGGGCTTGAGGCCATCTCCAGGCACTGCTCTCACAGGGATCCCCGCAGCCCCGGCCCCTGCCCACCCGCTCTGTCACCAGCACAAAGGCTTCAGCAGAACCACCACAGGCCAAGGGGCTTCTGGCCATTTTCCCTGCAACACTGCACGCCTGGGCAGCTTGCTGAGCCATGGCACCCTTCTCCCCCTCTTCCCCAATGCCCTGCGGACCCTGGGCAGCAAAAGAAAGCTCCTGGGAGTCTGTGTATTATAACATACTCTATATTTATACACTAAAGAAAAAACAAATAGAAGAAAAGAAACAGAACAATCTTTCAGAAATGGAAAATTCCCGCTGGCTCAGGTGGCCTCAGCAGACAGAGCCTCTGGGATCAGCTCTCTGCAGAGCTCCAGCAGCGCAGCCAGCCGAGCCCCGACAGACGAGGCCGTGTCCTCCATGCCCTGCAGAGCTGATCTTGCAGCCTCTGGAAGACGGAATATCGCTCACTCTGCAGTGCCTGGATGACATACAATGTTTCAAGTGCCAGATCTGACACGGCACTGCTGATGTCCTCTGTCAGGTGTTCCAGGGCTGAAAGAGAAGGGAACAGAGCCATGGTCAGATCGCGGATCTGCGGGGAGCCGAGGAGAGCCCCCTGCCAGGGCCATCGCAGCCGGCTCTAGCCATGGCCAGGAGGGAGCAGGGACCAACGGGACCAGCCCAAAGCTGCTGGCCAGGAATCGCCCAGGTGGCCCTGAAATCTCTGTGTGCTCTCCCCACGCCGCCCCTCGTCCGCACAGGGAGCAGAGCCCTCTGCAGCCGGGCCAGGGCTTGCAGCTCCCCCGGCAGCCCCCGCTGCCAGCCCGCTGCCCTCACTCACCGTGGCAGATGAGCCAGAGCTCTTCCTTCTTCCCCCTCAGGTGCCGCGCGGCCATGCCTGTGAACACAGAGCCTGTCACGGCCCCAGCGGCACAGCTCCCTGCCAGCGGCGCTGCCGGCGCTGTGGCCACACGGGCTGCTGGCCCGGCAGGGCTCAGCCCGGCCCTTGCCGCACGCTGCCGCCCCAGGGCACGGCTGCCAGAGGGCGGCGGCAGCAATGCCCGGGCCAGGCGGGGCTCCACGGCGCCGGGCCCCGCTGGCACTGCTGGGGCAGCAGGCGGGGCCGGGGCCGAGCTGCGCCGGCCGGGCCGGGGAGGGAGCCCGGGCTCGGGACTCACCCGCGAACCTGACGGCTGCCGCTCGCAGGGGCTCCTGTGGGCTCTGCAGGTAGGGCAGGACCCGGCGCAGGTGCTCGGCCGCTCGGCTCCTGTCCTCTGCCAGCTGCAGAGAGCGGCAGGAGGGAAGGGTTGGCGCGGGCTCAGCCCCTGGGCCAGGCGCTGCCTGCGCCCCGCCCTGGCCTCCCCTGCCCGCACAGCCCTGAGGCGCGGCCAGCAGCCGCTGGCGCCGGGCTCCCGAGGGGAGAGGCAGAGGGCCGGCTGCTGCCGGGGAGCCGCGGTGCCGGCCCGCAGCCCCGCAGCCCCTCCGGGCCGGGGCTCCATCGGCCCCCGGTTTGGGCCCAAGGGAGCCTGGAGCAGAGCCTTCACGGCTTCTGGGTGCAGCACCGGGCAGGGGCACAGCTGCCAGCCCCACACACTGAGCACCGCGCTCAGGGGGCTTCTCCGGGCTGAGGCTGGGGCTTGCAGGCCCTCCTTACCAGGCACTCGCTGAACTTCCACAGATTCTGCCTCTTCACCAGTCTCTCAAGATTCCTCCTCTTCAGGAACTCGGCCACACAAAGCAGAGTTTCCTGAGAAGCCTGGAGAAGAGCAGAAACGCAGAGATGGAGAGATGGCCCCACAGCCCAGGGTGCAAGGCCCGCGTCCCCTGTGCCAAGGCCTGGAGGAGGCTGCAGCCCGGCAGGTACCAGGGCAGGAGGCAGACGAGCCCCCTGCCATGGGGACAGCAGCAGCTTACGAGCCCTCACCTGTGCCACAAGCCGCTTCTCATTGTGGCAGTGAAAGAAGAGGGGCAGCAGGCTCTGGTGCAGGGGTGTCTTCAGGGCCTTTTTTTCCTTTTCCCCTTCTGAAAGAGTCACCAGTGTTCGGAAGAGCAGTATGGAGAGCAGCTGCACCTGCCAATTGTTCTGTATGGAAGGAAGAAAAAAAGACCTCAGCATTGCGGCTGCATGGGGCTCAGCTTGGCGCAGGCCTGCAAATCCACAGGGCACAAAGTGTCCGGGCGGCACCCAGTGGCCGTGGCTGGGAGCAGTGAGCCTTACGTGGTCAAAGAGTGGCAGGAGCGCCTCAAGCAGCTGCAGTGTGATGGGGCCGGGCATCAGCATGTCTTTGTCCAAGATGATAAAGCTGAGTAGCATGACTGTCATGAAAACTATCTCTCCATCTGCATCCCACAGGAAGTCCACAAGACTTTCAGTCAGGCTCCACATGTTTTTGGTCTGTGCGGAACACAAGTTTGAGAAACGCCATCCTGCTGCCGCAGGGCCCAGAGGCCAAAGGCCTGTCCTGGAGCCCTGGGGCAGCTGAACTGGGAGGCAGGAGGGGTGGGAGCAGCTGCCCCAGCACCCAAAGCCCAGCCAAGCCCAAGCGACCACATTCCCCAGCTCAGCCTCAGCCACTGCCCCCTTCTCACCATTGAGGGCTCCTCAATGAGCTCAAGAAGGGCCCTGAGCGCCAGGCGACGCCTCTCCCTGCACTCGCTCTGCAGCTGCCTTGACAAAATTTGCAGGACTCTGTTAGCACCACGTTCACTCAAGTCCAGGAACTCGAGGACCTGAAAGGTACAGGGCAGTGACAGGGACCCGGCCGGCAGGAGCCCGGAGACGCACGGGGCCGGGCCCAGGCAGCAGCACAGGGCGCGGGCCCCGTGCCAGGCAGCTGCGGCTCCGAGAGGGCAGAGAGCTGGGAGGCAGCTCAGCCAGGCAGCGCTGGCCGTCAGGCTCACCTCTGCAAGGAACGCCATGGCGGGCAGCTCCCAGCGTGGCTCCTGTGTGCTGAGCAGCCGGAGCAGGTAGCGAGCGATCCGGGAACACAAAGGGATGGAGACACAGCACATCTCCCTGGCAGGAGGAAAAGGAACCAAGACTGTGGGCCAGGGGGACAAACCTTTGCCAGGACTGACACACAGAGGTCTGGTCTTTCCCCAGCATCCTGCAAGGGGCCCTGGGCTATTTGGGAGGCAGCTCCTGGTGGGCGCCCTCCTCTCCCAGCCTTTCCCAGTCTGCTTGGCCATCCCTCGGTGACAAGGCCTTCTGGGCCACGACCTCGGGGACTGTGTGGAGCTCCCTGGGCACAGAGCACAAATGTCAGAGGCAGCAGTGGGGAGAAGGGGGTCTCACCTGGCCAGCAGAGCCACGGCATAGTGGTGGGTGTCAGCGCACAGCAGCGTGTCCCAGGCACACCTGCGCTCCATTGCCACCACCACATCCTCATGCTGCATTCGGCAGAGCAGAGACTTCAGGGTGTGCACTGCAAACCTGCGTGCACAGCAAAGCCCAGGTCACGCTGGGAACACTGGCTCCTGCCCAGGGACGTAGCACGGAAAGGAGGATTGGGATGGAGCACCTGTTGGGGCTGGTGGCAAGGCCGTATTCCTCCTGGCATCCCTTCCAGAATGCATCGACCTCCTCTGGCGTATCCAGAGTGCTGGAAAACACTTGGGAGAGCAGATGTAGAAAGAGGCGGGGCAAATACACCGTCACCATATGTGGGACGCAGGGCATCTGGAGGATCTTCCACATAACCACAGTTGCCTGCAAAAGACAAAGCCCCCCGAGACAGGGCTCAGTGCCGAGGTGTCCGTGTGGCAGGGCCCGAGCAGGGCAGGGAGAGGCTCAGACAGACGCAGGGGGAGCACGGGGCCTGGTGGGCCTGAAGCTGCCCCTGGGCCGGGTTTCCACCCGGTGCCTAAGGCAGGGAGATGCAGTGGGGGAAGGAGGACGGAGAGCTGCTGGAGAGGCAGCCTTGGGGCCAGCAAAGGCCAGTTACAGAAACTCACAGCCAGGACAAAGACACCCGTTTTGTCCCCATCCGAGGTGCACATGCTGTGCTCTGGCCAGCTGCCCAGCACATCCAGGAGTATCAGCAGCGCTGGCTCTGCAGTCCTGGGCGAGCACATGATGCTCTTCCACATGGTCAAAGCAGCTCTGTGGGGTTAGAGCTCTGTCTCATACACAGCACCGTGGCCTGGGCAGCAGTGGGGACCTGAGCTGGCTGCCAGCTCTGCCTGTGCCCATTGCCACTCGCCAGCAGCACCCAGGCAGCCCAGGCCACTGGGGACAGGCCCCTGAGGGGCAGCGAGGGAGCACGGCAGCAGGCTCGGGGGCTGACGTGCCGGGGCTGGCCAAGGGAGCAGCCAGAAGGCCCTGGAACTCTCTGTTGGTCACACACCTGGGCCAGGCTGTACAGGCTGATGGGCTGGCGAGCCCTGAGCCCTCTGGGCATTTTGGCCCCATACCTGTCACAGGACGGGGCCACACGCAGGAGCGTCATGACTACGTCAGCAGGCTGTGCTTCGGTGAGATCCAGCAGGGTCCTGTTCAGCCTGTGCTCAGCAAACTGATTGGCCAGGAGCCACTGGTGGATGTACCTGACCAGGGCAGGAACCTGGAGAAGGCACGGGAAGACTTGGAAAGCTGCCAGAGGGAGCAATGTCACCAGCTTCCCCACAGAAGTGCCTCCCTTCCCACCACACTGCCATGGCCTCAAAGAGTTCCAGTGACCAGCAGGCGTGGCTTGGGAGACCAAGCAATTTCCTGGGAGCATGAAACCCTTGCCACAGGCTGCTTACTTGCTTTGGACTGGAGAAGCCCTCCTCACGAGCATATCCAGCAGGGCAGCACTGGTCTTGGTTTTGAAGATGTGCGAATATGCTCTGAGCCCAGTACCCATGGTGCTGGTCTCTTCCGCCCGAATTTTCTTGATGAATTTGCAAACCAGCTGTAGGAGAAGGGCAAGAAGCCAGGGATGTTGCAGGGAATGCTCCAAGCACGGTGCCAGCAGGCCCAGCCCAGGTGGGGATGGCTGCAGGTACCTGGGCTGTGCTGCGGAAGAGGCCACGGGTGGGGTCCTGCTCCTGTGTGCGCTGCAGGGCTGCACCTGGAAAAGAGCGAGCGCAGCCAGAGCTGAGGGGCTGCGGGAGAGGCCGGAGAACACGGCCCAGCCCTGCGCTCTCCAGGCAGGGACAGCCCCGGGACGCCCCAGGGGATGGAGCATGGCCCCTGCGGGGTGTCTGCCCGGCCCCTCTTCTGTCCTGTCCTTGGGTATGGGATGGGAGAAACTGGGATGGGATAAAATGGGATGAGATGGAATGGTGCCAAGTTGGCTGCAGGCACCAACCCTGTGGCCCAGCTCTGCCACTCACCTTCCTGCGGCAGCTCAGACGGCACCACCGCTTTGGTTTCATGTGCGCGGGCAGCTCCAGGGCTTTCTTCCTCCTCTTCCCCCCAGGCCACCTTGGGCGCTTTCAGGGGTCTCTGCTCCATGAAAATGACTGGATTTGTGAGGGCACCTGCAGAAGAGAAGCCTTGGGAAGGCCACAGGTCACCAAGTCCTGTGGTCTGGCCTCGAGCTCAGCTGCAGGAATAACGCCTTGGAAAGGCTCCGGGTCAGACAGGACCGAGTGTGCTGTGTGGGGGCTCCTCACGGCGCCGCTCTGTCCCGTTCTGCCCTGTTGTGCGTTCCCAGCAGCTGGGCAAGCTTCTATTTCCCACGTGTCACAAAGGGCCCTTGGTCACCGGGTTCCGTTCCATGGCACCGAGACCGTGCTGCAGCGTGCCACCCAGGGCCCTTGCACACACTGCCTTCTGCCCTGGGGCCGCCCCCAGCCCAGCCAAAGTGGCCCAGGCTGGAAGGAATGCCTGGCCCCCCCAGGTGTCTAAGACAGCCCGCACAGGATCTTTAGGAAGGGCTCAGACCACCAGCAAACGCTGCCCGGCTCTGCGGGCACAGTCCTATCCCCATATCTTTCCCTGAGAGCATTTTGATGCCATTGCTTTTTCTTCTCTTCTACATAGACAGGAAAGGTGAGTTTGGCTCACATCTGCACTGCATGGCTCACAAGGCCCGCAAGACTTGTAGTTACAAGAGCTTTGAAGGATTTCTTGGCCAAGAAGACACTGCCAAAAATAATATTTATGTTTTGGACCCAGTCTCCAATATCTCGTCTTATGGAGTCGTGCTCTCGGGGTCTCTAGCTGGTCAGAGTGACCCCGAGATATGTTAGAAAGTCTCTTTTCCCAGCCCGGCGGTTGAAGAAGGAGTCAGAGCTCTTCATTTCTCGGTCTCCAGGTTGTTTATTGTATCTTATCTATAAAATTCTTTCTCCTGTCTTTCGAGGTCCGCACAGCCAGACAGTCTAAGGCACTCTGCCTCCCGTGGGGCGGTGTTATCTTTTTATACTAAAAACAACTATGTGTACAATATTTGCCATTACTTTCCCATACATATCATCTACGTTAGACAGTGAGCTTCTTCTCTAAACCAATCTAAAAGTGCCAACATCACAGCCGCAGATGGAGGCCAAGAAGAAGAAGGAGAAAGGCTGGACATGCCCAGATTCCTCATCTTCCCCCCTGAAGCCCCATTCTAAAACGCCCCAAAATCTATTTTTCCACTCGGTGATAAATTCACTGTCATTCTGCTTAAACCTTTGTGGCTTGTCATTCTTCCTACAAGGTTGGGAATTGTTTTTTCCAAGGGCTAAATCAAAGGCACACGGGTCTTGGGCTCTGTGCCAAGGCCTCTGAGCCCTCTGACAGGGTCTCGAGTCCTGCAGGGCAGCCAGAGGAATTTCCTGGGTTCCCACATCCTGCTACAGTGTAAGCCTCCTTAGCCAATCATGCTATGACACACAAACTTACAGCACTGCATCCTAAACTTCTTGTTTACCACTGTAACTGATTTGATTTTTTCTAGATCTTGAACTCTAAAACTCTAAACTTTCCTCCACTTCAACCTTCCTCCCCGTGTCTCTGCTATAATAAACTAGAAATCCACATTCTCGCTTCTAGCACCTAGCTTTGGGAGCCCTTTCCAAGGTCTCCCTTCAAATCCTGTGTTTAATTCAAAGCTTTGCTGACAAGACCAAAGGTCTGAGATTTCCCTGCATTTGGATTTCCAACAACACTGATGCTGTTAGTTCCAGAGTGCCCGGGATCCCTCTTGCAAGTCAACTCTGGTAGGAACAAGACGGCTGGCAGGGGGCTGCTTGTGGCCTCTGACAGCCCATTGCTTAGGGCTTGCCAGCGCCCCAGCCCCTCAGGGGCTGCCCCAGCCCGGCCAAGCTGCCCGGCAGCAGCGCCGCAGCCCCACAGCAGCTCCAGAGCAGCCCTATTCAGAGGCACCTGGGAGCCCTCAGCAAGGCAGCCAGCAGCACACGGGCAGGACGACACGGATGCGCTTTCTGCCCGGCACAGGGCTTGAGGCCATCTCCAGGCACTGCTCTCACAGGGATCCCCGCAGCCCCGGCCCCTGCCCACCCGCTCTGTCACCAGCACAAAGGCTTCAGCAGAACCACCACAGGCCAAGGGGCTTCTGGCCATTTTCCCTGCAACACTGCACGCCTGGGCAGCTTGCTGAGCCATGGCACCCTTCTCCCCCTCTTCCCCAATGCCCTGCGGACCCTGGGCAGCAAAAGAAAGCTCCTGGGAGTCTGTGTATTATAACATACTCTATATTTATACACTAAAGAAAAAACAAATAGAAGAAAAGAAACAGAACAATCTTTCAGAAATGGAAAATTCCCGCTGGCTCAGGTGGCCTCAGCAGACAGAGCCTCTGGGATCAGTTCTCTGCAGAGCTCCAGCAGCGCAGCCAGCCGAGCCCCGACAGACGAGGCCGTGTCCTCCATGCCCTGCAGAGCTGATCTTGCAGCCTCTGGAAGACGGAATATCGCTCACTCTGCAGTGCCTGGATGACATACAATGTTTCAAGTGCCAGATCTGACACGGCACTGCTGATGTCCTCTGTCAGGTGTTCCAGGGCTGAAAGAGAAGGGAACAGAGCCATGGTCAGATCGCGGATCTGCGGGGAGCCGAGGAGAGCCCCCTGCCAGGGCCATCGCAGCCGGCTCTAGCCATGGCCAGGAGGGAGCAGGGACCAACGGGACCAGCCCAAAGCTGCTGGCCAGGAATCGCCCAGGTGGCCCTGAAATCTCTGTGTGCTCTCCCCACGCCGCCCCTCGTCCGCACAGGGAGCAGAGCCCTCTGCAGCCGGGCCAGGGCTTGCAGCTCCCCCGGCAGCCCCCGCTGCCAGCCCGCTGCCCTCACTCACCGTGGCAGATGAGCCAGAGCTCTTCCTTCTTCCCCCTCAGGTGCCGCGCGGCCATGCCTGTGAACACAGAGCCTGTCACGGCCCCAGCGGCACAGCTCCCTGCCAGCGGCGCTGCCGGCGCTGTGGCCACACGGGCTGCTGGCCCGGCAGGGCTCAGCCCGGCCCTTGCCGCACGCTGCCGCCCCAGGGCACGGCTGCCAGAGGGCGGCGGCAGCAATGCCCGGGCCAGGCGGGGCTCCACGGCGCCGGGCCCCGCTGGCACTGCTGGGGCAGCAGGCGGGGCCGGGGCCGAGCTGCGCCGGCCGGGCCGGGGAGGGAGCCCGGGCTCGGGACTCACCCGCGAACCTGACGGCTGCCGCTCGCAGGGGCTCCTGTGGGCTCTGCAGGTAGGGCAGGACCCGGCGCAGGTGCTCGGCCGCTCGGCTCCTGTCCTCTGCCAGCTGCAGAGAGCGGCAGGAGGGAAGGGTTGGCGCGGGCTCAGCCCCTGGGCCAGGCGCTGCCTGCGCCCCGCCCTGGCCTCCCCTGCCCGCACAGCCCTGAGGCGCGGCCAGCAGCCGCTGGCGCCGGGCTCCCGAGGGGAGAGGCAGAGGGCCGGCTGCTGCCGGGGAGCCGCGGTGCCGGCCCGCAGCCCCGCAGCCCCTCCGGGCCGGGGCTCCATCGGCCCCCGGTTTGGGCCCAAGGGAGCCTGGAGCAGAGCCTTCACGGCTTCTGGGTGCAGCACCGGGCAGGGGCACAGCTGCCAGCCCCACACACTGAGCACCGCGCTCAGGGGGCTTCTCCGGGCTGAGGCTGGGGCTTGCAGGCCCTCCTTACCAGGCACTCGCTGAACTTCCACAGATTCTGCCTCTTCACCAGTCTCTCAAGATTCCTCCTCTTCAGGAACTCGGCCACACAAAGCAGAGTTTCCTGAGAAGCCTGGAGAAGAGCAGAAACGCAGAGATGGAGAGATGGCCCCACAGCCCAGGGTGCAAGGCCCGCGTCCCCTGTGCCAAGGCCTGGAGGAGGCTGCAGCCCGGCAGGTACCAGGGCAGGAGGCAGACGAGCCCCCTGCCATGGGGACAGCAGCAGCTTACGAGCCCTCACCTGTGCCACAAGCCGCTTCTCATTGTGGCAGTGAAAGAAGAGGGGCAGCAGGCTCTGGTGCAGGGGTGTCTTCAGGGCCTTTTTTTCCTTTTCCCCTTCTGAAAGAGTCACCAGTGTTCGGAAGAGCAGTATGGAGAGCAGCTGCACCTGCCAATTGTTCTGTATGGAAGGAAGAAAAAAAGACCTCAGCATTGCGGCTGCATGGGGCTCAGCTTGGCGCAGGCCTGCAAATCCACAGGGCACAAAGTGTCCGGGCGGCACCCAGTGGCCGTGGCTGGGAGCAGTGAGCCTTACGTGGTCAAAGAGTGGCAGGAGCGCCTCAAGCAGCTGCAGTGTGATGGGGCCGGGCATCAGCATGTCTTTGTCCAAGATGATAAAGCTGAGTAGCATGACTGTCATGAAAACTATCTCTCCATCTGCATCCCACAGGAAGTCCACAAGACTTTCAGTCAGGCTCCACATTTTTTTGGTCTGTGCGGAACACAAGTTTGAGAAACGCCATCCTGCTGCCGCAGGGCCCAGAGGCCAAAGGCCTGTCCTGGAGCCCTGGGGCAGCTGAACTGGGAGGCAGGAGGGGTGGGAGCAGCTGCCCCAGCACCCAAAGCCCAGCCAAGCCCAAGCGACCACATTCCCCAGCTCAGCCTCAGCCACTGCCCCCTTCTCACCATTGAGGGCTCCTCAATGAGCTCAAGAAGGGCCCTGAGCGCCAGGCGACGCCTCTCCCTGCACTCGCTCTGCAGCTGCCTTGACAAAATTTGCAGGACTCTGTTAGCACCACGTTCACTCAAGTCCAGGAACTCGAGGACCTGAAAGGTACAGGGCAGTGACAGGGACCCGGCCGGCAGGAGCCCGGAGACGCACGGGGCCGGGCCCAGGCAGCAGCACAGGGCGCGGGCCCCGTGCCAGGCAGCTGCGGCTCCGAGAGGGCAGAGAGCTGGGAGGCAGCTCAGCCAGGCAGCGCTGGCCGTCAGGCTCACCTCTGCAAGGAACGCCATGGCGGGCAGCTCCCAGCGTGGCTCCTGTGTGCTGAGCAGCCGGAGCAGGTAGCGAGCGATCCGGGAACACAAAGGGATGGAGACACAGCACATCTCCCTGGCAGGAGGAAAAGGAACCAAGACTGTGGGCCAGGGGGACAAACCTTTGCCAGGACTGACACACAGAGGTCTGGTCTTTCCCCAGCATCCTGCAAGGGGCCCTGGGCTATTTGGGAGGCAGCTCCTGGTGGGCGCCCTCCTCTCCCAGCCTTTCCCAGTCTGCTTGGCCATCCCTCGGTGACAAGGCCTTCTGGGCCACGACCTCGGGGACTGTGTGGAGCTCCCTGGGCACAGAGCACAAATGTCAGAGGCAGCAGTGGGGAGAAGGGGGTCTCACCTGGCCAGCAGAGCCACGGCATAGTGGTGGGTGTCAGCGCACAGCAGCGTGTCCCAGGCACACCTGCGCTCCATTGCCACCACCACATCCTCATGCTGCATTCGGCAGAGCAGAGACTTCAGGGTGTGCACTGCAAACCTGCGTGCACAGCAAAGCCCAGGTCACGCTGGGAACACTGGCTCCTGCCCAGGGACGTAGCACGGAAAGGAGGATTGGGATGGAGCACCTGTTGGGGCTGGTGGCAAGGCCGTATTCCTCCTGGCATCCCTTCCAGAATGCATCGACCTCCTCTGGCGTATCCAGAGTGCTGGAAAACACTTGGGAGAGCAGATGTAGAAAGAGGCGGGGCAAATACACCGTCACCATATGTGGGACGCAGGGCATCTGGAGGATCTTCCACATAACCACAGTTGCCTGCAAAAGACAAAGCCCCCCGAGACAGGGCTCAGTGCCGAGGTGTCCGTGTGGCAGGGCCCGAGCAGGGCAGGGAGAGGCTCAGACAGACGCAGGGGGAGCACGGGGCCTGGTGGGCCTGAAGCTGCCCCTGGGCCGGGTTTCCACCCGGTGCCTAAGGCAGGGAGATGCAGTGGGGGAAGGAGGACGGAGAGCTGCTGGAGAGGCAGCCTTGGGGCCAGCAAAGGCCAGTTACAGAAACTCACAGCCAGGACAAAGACACCCGTTTTGTCCCCATCCGAGGTGCACATGCTGTGCTCTGGCCAGCTGCCCAGCACATCCAGGAGTATCAGCAGCGCTGGCTCTGCAGTCCTGGGCGAGCACATGATGCTCTTCCACATGGTCAAAGCAGCTCTGTGGGGTTAGAGCTCTGTCTCATACACAGCACCGTGGCCTGGGCAGCAGTGGGGACCTGAGCTGGCTGCCAGCTCTGCCTGTGCCCATTGCCACTCGCCAGCAGCACCCAGGCAGCCCAGGCCACTGGGGACAGGCCCCTGAGGGGCAGCGAGGGAGCACGGCAGCAGGCTCGGGGGCTGACGTGCCGGGGCTGGCCAAGGGAGCAGCCAGAAGGCCCTGGAACTCTCTGTTGGTCACACACCTGGGCCAGGCTGTACAGGCTGATGGGCTGGCGAGCCCTGAGCCCTCTGGGCATTTTGGCCCCATACCTGTCACAGGACGGGGCCACACGCAGGAGCGTCATGACTACGTCAGCAGGCTGTGCTTCGGTGAGATCCAGCAGGGTCCTGTTCAGCCTGTGCTCAGCAAACTGATTGGCCAGGAGCCACTGGTGGATGTACCTGACCAGGGCAGGAACCTGGAGAAGGCACGGGAAGACTTGGAAAGCTGCCAGAGGGAGCAATGTCACCAGCTTCCCCACAGAAGTGCCTCCCTTCCCACCACACTGCCATGGCCTCAAAGAGTTCCAGTGACCAGCAGGCGTGGCTTGGGAGACCAAGCAATTTCCTGGGAGCATGAAACCCTTGCCACAGGCTGCTTACTTGCTTTGGACTGGAGAAGCCCTCCTCACGAGCATATCCAGCAGGGCAGCACTGGTCTTGGTTTTGAAGATGTGCGAATATGCTCTGAGCCCAGTACCCATGGTGCTGGTCTCTTCCGCCCGAATTTTCTTGATGAATTTGCAAACCAGCTGTAGGAGAAGGGCAAGAAGCCAGGGATGTTGCAGGGAATGCTCCAAGCACGGTGCCAGCAGGCCCAGCCCAGGTGGGGATGGCTGCAGGTACCTGGGCTGTGCTGCGGAAGAGGCCACGGGTGGGGTCCTGCTCCTGTGTGCGCTGCAGGGCTGCACCTGGAAAAGAGCGAGCGCAGCCAGAGCTGAGGGGCTGCGGGAGAGGCCGGAGAACACGGCCCAGCCCTGCGCTCTCCAGGCAGGGACAGCCCCGGGACGCCCCAGGGGATGGAGCATGGCCCCTGCGGGGTGTCTGCCCGGCCCCTCTTCTGTCCTGTCCTTGGGTATGGGATGGGAGAAACTGGGATGGGATAAAATGGGATGAGATGGAATGGTGCCAAGTTGGCTGCAGGCACCAACCCTGTGGCCCAGCTCTGCCACTCACCTTCCTGCGGCAGCTCAGACGGCACCACCGCTTTGGTTTCATGTGCGCGGGCAGCTCCAGGGCTTTCTTCCTCCTCTTCCCCCCAGGCCACCTTGGGCGCTTTCAGGGGTCTCTGCTCCATGAAAATGACTGGATTTGTGAGGGCACCTGCAGAAGAGAAGCCTTGGGAAGGCCACAGGTCACCAAGTCCTGTGGTCTGGCCTCGAGCTCAGCTGCAGGAATAACGCCTTGGAAAGGCTCCGGGTCAGACAGGACCGAGTGTGCTGTGTGGGGGCTCCTCACGGCGCCGCTCTGTCCCGTTCTGCCCTGTTGTGCGTTCCCAGCAGCTGGGCAAGCTTCTATTTCCCACGTGTCACAAAGGGCCCTTGGTCACCGGGTTCCGTTCCATGGCACCGAGACCGTGCTGCAGCGTGCCACCCAGGGCCCTTGCACACACTGCCTTCTGCCCTGGGGCCGCCCCCAGCCCAGCCAAAGTGGCCCAGGCTGGAAGGAATGCCTGGCCCCCCCAGGTGTCTAAGACAGCCCGCACAGGATCTTTAGGAAGGGCTCAGACCACCAGCAAACGCTGCCCGGCTCTGCGGGCACAGTCCTATCCCCATATCTTTCCCTGAGAGCATTTTGATGCCATTGCTTTTTCTTCTCTTCTACATAGACAGGAAAGGTGAGTTTGGCTCACATCTGCACTGCATGGCTCACAAGGCCCGCAAGACTTGTAGTTACAAGAGCTTTGAAGGATTTCTTGGCCAAGAAGACACTGCCAAAAATAATATTTATGTTTTGGACCCAGTCTCCAATATCTCGTCTTATGGAGTCGTGCTCTCGGGGTCTCTAGCTGGTCAGAGTGACCCCGAGATATGTTAGAAAGTCTCTTTTCCCAGCCCGGCGGTTGAAGAAGGAGTCAGAGCTCTTCATTTCTCGGTCTCCAGGTTGTTTATTGTATCTTATCTATAAAATTCTTTCTCCTGTCTTTCGAGGTCCGCACAGCCAGACAGTCTAAGGCACTCTGCCTCCCGTGGGGCGGTGTTATCTTTTTATACTAAAAACAACTATGTGTACAATATTTGCCATTACTTTCCCATACATATCATCTACGTTAGACAGTGAGCTTCTTCTCTAAACCAATCTAAAAGTGCCAACATCACAGCCGCAGATGGAGGCCAAGAAGAAGAAGGAGAAAGGCTGGACATGCCCAGATTCCTCATCTTCCCCCCTGAAGCCCCATTCTAAAACGCCCCAAAATCTATTTTTCCACTCGGTGATAAATTCACTGTCATTCTGCTTAAACCTTTGTGGCTTGTCATTCTTCCTACAAGGTTGGGAATTGTTTTTTCCAAGGGCTAAATCAAAGGCACACGGGTCTTGGGCTCTGTGCCAAGGCCTCTGAGCCCTCTGACAGGGTCTCGAGTCCTGCAGGGCAGCCAGAGGAATTTCCTGGGTTCCCACATCCTGCTACAGTGTAAGCCTCCTTAGCCAATCATGCTATGACACACAAACTTACAGCACTGCATCCTAAACTTCTTGTTTACCACTGTAACTGATTTGATTTTTTCTAGATCTTGAACTCTAAAACTCTAAACTTTCCTCCACTTCAACCTTCCTCCCCGTGTCTCTGCTATAATAAACTAGAAATCCACATTCTCGCTTCTAGCACCTAGCTTTGGGAGCCCTTTCCAAGGTCTCCCTTCAAATCCTGTGTTTAATTCAAAGCTTTGCTGACAAGACCAAAGGTCTGAGATTTCCCTGCATTTGGATTTCCAACAACACTGATGCTGTTAGTTCCAGAGTGCCCGGGATCCCTCTTGCAAGTCAACTCTGGTAGGAACAAGACGGCTGGCAGGGGGCTGCTTGTGGCCTCTGACAGCCCATTGCTTAGGGCTTGCCAGCGCCCCAGCCCCTCAGGGGCTGCCCCAGCCCGGCCAAGCTGCCCGGCAGCAGCGCCGCAGCCCCACAGCAGCTCCAGAGCAGCCCTATTCAGAGGCACCTGGGAGCCCTCAGCAAGGCAGCCAGCAGCACACGGGCAGGACGACACGGATGCGCTTTCTGCCCGGCACAGGGCTTGAGGCCATCTCCAGGCACTGCTCTCACAGGGATCCCCGCAGCCCCGGCCCCTGCCCACCCGCTCTGTCACCAGCACAAAGGCTTCAGCAGAACCACCACAGGCCAAGGGGCTTCTGGCCATTTTCCCTGCAACACTGCACGCCTGGGCAGCTTGCTGAGCCATGGCACCCTTCTCCCCCTCTTCCCCAATGCCCTGCGGACCCTGGGCAGCAAAAGAAAGCTCCTGGGAGTCTGTGTATTATAACATACTCTATATTTATACACTAAAGAAAAAACAAATAGAAGAAAAGAAACAGAACAATCTTTCAGAAATGGAAAATTCCCGCTGGCTCAGGTGGCCTCAGCAGACAGAGCCTCTGGGATCAGCTCTCTGCAGAGCTCCAGCAGCGCAGCCAGCCGAGCCCCGACAGACGAGGCCGTGTCCTCCATGCCCTGCAGAGCTGATCTTGCAGCCTCTGGAAGACGGAATATCGCTCACTCTGCAGTGCCTGGATGACATACAATGTTTCAAGTGCCAGATCTGACACGGCACTGCTGATGTCCTCTGTCAGGTGTTCCAGGGCTGAAAGAGAAGGGAACAGAGCCATGGTCAGATCGCGGATCTGCGGGGAGCCGAGGAGAGCCCCCTGCCAGGGCCATCGCAGCCGGCTCTAGCCATGGCCAGGAGGGAGCAGGGACCAACGGGACCAGCCCAAAGCTGCTGGCCAGGAATCGCCCAGGTGGCCCTGAAATCTCTGTGTGCTCTCCCCACGCCGCCCCTCGTCCGCACAGGGAGCAGAGCCCTCTGCAGCCGGGCCAGGGCTTGCAGCTCCCCCGGCAGCCCCCGCTGCCAGCCCGCTGCCCTCACTCACCGTGGCAGATGAGCCAGAGCTCTTCCTTCTTCCCCCTCAGGTGCCGCGCGGCCATGCCTGTGAACACAGAGCCTGTCACGGCCCCAGCGGCACAGCTCCCTGCCAGCGGCGCTGCCGGCGCTGTGGCCACACGGGCTGCTGGCCCGGCAGGGCTCAGCCCGGCCCTTGCCGCACGCTGCCGCCCCAGGGCACGGCTGCCAGAGGGCGGCGGCAGCAATGCCCGGGCCAGGCGGGGCTCCACGGCGCCGGGCCCCGCTGGCACTGCTGGGGCAGCAGGCGGGGCCGGGGCCGAGCTGCGCCGGCCGGGCCGGGGAGGGAGCCCGGGCTCGGGACTCACCCGCGAACCTGACGGCTGCCGCTCGCAGGGGCTCCTGTGGGCTCTGCAGGTAGGGCAGGACCCGGCGCAGGTGCTCGGCCGCTCGGCTCCTGTCCTCTGCCAGCTGCAGAGAGCGGCAGGAGGGAAGGGTTGGCGCGGGCTCAGCCCCTGGGCCAGGCGCTGCCTGCGCCCCGCCCTGGCCTCCCCTGCCCGCACAGCCCTGAGGCGCGGCCAGCAGCCGCTGGCGCCGGGCTCCCGAGGGGAGAGGCAGAGGGCCGGCTGCTGCCGGGGAGCCGCGGTGCCGGCCCGCAGCCCCGCAGCCCCTCCGGGCCGGGGCTCCATCGGCCCCCGGTTCGGGCCCAAGGGAGCCTGGAGCAGAGCCTTCACGGCTTCTGGGTGCAGCACCGGGCAGGGGCACAGCTGCCAGCCCCACACACTGAGCACCGCGCTCAGGGGGCTTCTCCGGGCTGAGGCTGGGGCTTGCAGGCCCTCCTTACCAGGCACTCGCTGAACTTCCACAGATTCTGCCTCTTCACCAGTCTCTCAAGATTCCTCCTCTTCAGGAACTCGGCCACACAAAGCAGAGTTTCCTGAGAAGCCTGGAGAAGAGCAGAAACGCAGAGATGGAGAGATGGCCCCACAGCCCAGGGTGCAAGGCCCGCGTCCCCTGTGCCAAGGCCTGGAGGAGGCTGCAGCCCGGCAGGTACCAGGGCAGGAGGCAGACGAGCCCCCTGCCATGGGGACAGCAGCAGCTTACGAGCCCTCACCTGTGCCACAAGCCGCTTCTCATTGTGGCAGTGAAAGAAGAGGGGCAGCAGGCTCTGGTGCAGGGGTGTCTTCAGGGCCTTTTTTTCCTTTTCCCCTTCTGAAAGAGTCACCAGTGTTCGGAAGAGCAGTATGGAGAGCAGCTGCACCTGCCAATTGTTCTGTATGGAAGGAAGAAAAAAAGACCTCAGCATTGCGGCTGCATGGGGCTCAGCTTGGCGCAGGCCTGCAAATCCACAGGGCACAAAGTGTCCGGGCGGCACCCAGTGGCCGTGGCTGGGAGCAGTGAGCCTTACGTGGTCAAAGAGTGGCAGGAGCGCCTCAAGCAGCTGCAGTGTGATGGGGCCGGGCATCAGCATGTCTTTGTCCAAGATGATAAAGCTGAGTAGCATGACTGTCATGAAAACTATCTCTCCATCTGCATCCCACAGGAAGTCCACAAGACTTTCAGTCAGGCTCCACATGTTTTTGGTCTGTGCGGAACACAAGTTTGAGAAACGCCATCCTGCTGCCGCAGGGCCCAGAGGCCAAAGGCCTGTCCTGGAGCCCTGGGGCAGCTGAACTGGGAGGCAGGAGGGGTGGGAGCAGCTGCCCCAGCACCCAAAGCCCAGCCAAGCCCAAGCGACCACATTCCCCAGCTCAGCCTCAGCCACTGCCCCCTTCTCACCATTGAGGGCTCCTCAATGAGCTCAAGAAGGGCCCTGAGCGCCAGGCGACGCCTCTCCCTGCACTCGCTCTGCAGCTGCCTTGACAAAATTTGCAGGACTCTGTTAGCACCACGTTCACTCAAGTCCAGGAACTCGAGGACCTGAAAGGTACAGGGCAGTGACAGGGACCCGGCCGGCAGGAGCCCGGAGACGCACGGGGCCGGGCCCAGGCAGCAGCACAGGGCGCGGGCCCCGTGCCAGGCAGCTGCGGCTCCGAGAGGGCAGAGAGCTGGGAGGCAGCTCAGCCAGGCAGCGCTGGCCGTCAGGCTCACCTCTGCAAGGAACGCCATGGCGGGCAGCTCCCAGCGTGGCTCCTGTGTGCTGAGCAGCCGGAGCAGGTAGCGAGCGATCCGGGAACACAAAGGGATGGAGACACAGCACATCTCCCTGGCAGGAGGAAAAGGAACCAAGACTGTGGGCCAGGGGGACAAACCTTTGCCAGGACTGACACACAGAGGTCTGGTCTTTCCCCAGCATCCTGCAAGGGGCCCTGGGCTATTTGGGAGGCAGCTCCTGGTGGGCGCCCTCCTCTCCCAGCCTTTCCCAGTCTGCTTGGCCATCCCTCGGTGACAAGGCCTTCTGGGCCACGACCTCGGGGACTGTGTGGAGCTCCCTGGGCACAGAGCACAAATGTCAGAGGCAGCAGTGGGGAGAAGGGGGTCTCACCTGGCCAGCAGAGCCACGGCATAGTGGTGGGTGTCAGCGCACAGCAGCGTGTCCCAGGCACACCTGCGCTCCATTGCCACCACCACATCCTCATGCTGCATTCGGCAGAGCAGAGACTTCAGGGTGTGCACTGCAAACCTGCGTGCACAGCAAAGCCCAGGTCACGCTGGGAACACTGGCTCCTGCCCAGGGACGTAGCACGGAAAGGAGGATTGGGATGGAGCACCTGTTGGGGCTGGTGGCAAGGCCGTATTCCTCCTGGCATCCCTTCCAGAATGCATCGACCTCCTCTGGCGTATCCAGAGTGCTGGAAAACACTTGGGAGAGCAGATGTAGAAAGAGGCGGGGCAAATACACCGTCACCATATGTGGGACGCAGGGCATCTGGAGGATCTTCCACATAACCACAGTTGCCTGCAAAAGACAAAGCCCCCCGAGACAGGGCTCAGTGCCGAGGTGTCCGTGTGGCAGGGCCCGAGCAGGGCAGGGAGAGGCTCAGACAGACGCAGGGGGAGCACGGGGCCTGGTGGGCCTGAAGCTGCCCCTGGGCCGGGTTTCCACCCGGTGCCTAAGGCAGGGAGATGCAGTGGGGGAAGGAGGACGGAGAGCTGCTGGAGAGGCAGCCTTGGGGCCAGCAAAGGCCAGTTACAGAAACTCACAGCCAGGACAAAGACACCCGTTTTGTCCCCATCCGAGGTGCACATGCTGTGCTCTGGCCAGCTGCCCAGCACATCCAGGAGTATCAGCAGCGCTGGCTCTGCAGTCCTGGGCGAGCACATGATGCTCTTCCACATGGTCAAAGCAGCTCTGTGGGGTTAGAGCTCTGTCTCATACACAGCACCGTGGCCTGGGCAGCAGTGGGGACCTGAGCTGGCTGCCAGCTCTGCCTGTGCCCATTGCCACTCGCCAGCAGCACCCAGGCAGCCCAGGCCACTGGGGACAGGCCCCTGAGGGGCAGCGAGGGAGCACGGCAGCAGGCTCGGGGGCTGACGTGCCGGGGCTGGCCAAGGGAGCAGCCAGAAGGCCCTGGAACTCTCTGTTG
This sequence comes from Melozone crissalis, assembly GCF_028551555.1. Taxonomy (NCBI): domain Eukaryota; kingdom Metazoa; phylum Chordata; class Aves; order Passeriformes; family Passerellidae; genus Melozone; species Melozone crissalis. The sequence goes on from NW_026535824.1 coordinate 4,009,186, forward strand.
GTCACACACCTGGGCCAGGCTGTACAGGCTGATGGGCTGGCGAGCCCTGAGCCCTCTGGGCATTTTGGCCCCATACCTGTCACAGGACGGGGCCACACGCAGGAGCGTCATGACTACGTCAGCAGGCTGTGCTTCGGTGAGATCCAGCAGGGTCCTGTTCAGCCTGTGCTCAGCAAACTGATTGGCCAGGAGCCACTGGTGGATGTACCTGACCAGGGCAGGAACCTGGAGAAGGCACGGGGAGACTTGGAAAGCTGCCAGAGGGAGCAATGTCACCAGCTTCCCCACAGAAGTGCCTCCCTTCCCACCACACTGCCATGGCCTCAAAGAGTTCCAGTGACCAGCAGGCGTGGCTTGGGAGACCAAGCAATTTCCTGGGAGCATGAAACCCTTGCCACAGGCTGCTTACTTGCTTTGGACTGGAGAAGCCCTCCTCTACGAGCATATCCAGCAGGGCAGCACTGGTCTTGGTTTTGAAGATGTGCGAATATGCTCTGAGCCCAGGACCCATGGTGCTGGTCTCTTCCGCCCGAATTTTCTTGATGAATTTGCAAACCAGCTGTAGGAGAAGGGCAAGAAGCCAGGGATGTTGCAGGGAATGCTCCAAGCACGGTGCCAGCAGGCCCAGCCCAGGTGGGGATGGCTGCAGGTACCTGGGCTGTGCTGCGGAAGAGGCCACGGGTGGGGTCCTGCTCCTGTGTGCGCTGCAGGGCTGCACCTGGAAAAGAGCGAGCGCAGCCAGAGCTGAGGGGCTGCGGGAGAGGCCGGAGAACACGGCCCAGCCCTGCGCTCCCCAGGCAGGGACAGCCCCGGGACGCCCCAGGGGATGGAGCATGGCCCCTGCGGGGTGTCTGCCCGGCCCCTCTTCTGTCCTGTCCTTGGGTATGGGACGGGAGAAACTGGGATGGGATAAAATGGGATGAGATGGAATGGTGCCAAGTTGGCTGCAGGCACCAACCCTGTGGCCCAGCTCTGCCACTCACCTTCCTGCGGCAGCTCAGACGGCACCACCGCTTTGGTTTCATGTGCGCGGGCAGCTCCAGGGCTTTCTTCCTCCTCTTCCCCCAGGCCACCTTGGGCGCTTTCAGGGGTCTCTGCTCCATGAAAATGACTGGATTTGTGAGGGCACCTGCAGAAGAGAAGCCTTGGGAAGGCCACAGGTCACCAAGTCCTGTGGTCTGGCCTCGAGCTCAGCTGCAGGAATAACGCCTTGGAAAGGCTCCGGGTCAGACAGGACCGAGTGTGCTGTGTGGGGGCTCCTCACGGCACCGCTCTGTCCCGTTCTGCCCTGTTGTGCGTTCCCAGCAGCTGGGCAAGCTTCTATTTCCCACGTGTCACAAAGGGCCCTTGGTCACCGGGTTCCGTTCCATGGCACCGAGACCGTGCTGCAGCGTGCCACCCAGGGCCCTTGCACACACTGCCTTCTGCCCTGGGGCCGCCCCCAGCCCAGCCAAAGTGGCCCAGGCTGGAAGGAATGCCTGGCCCCCCCAGGTGTCTAAGACAGCCCGCACAGGATCTTTAGGAAGGGCTCAGACCACCAGCAAACGCTGCCCGGCTCTGCGGGCACAGTCCTATCCCCATATCTTTCCCTGAGAGCATTTGAATTACTAAATGAGAATCATTTGAAGGGAGGACATTTACATTTTCCATTTCAGAGAAGGCTTCTGCCTTCCTTAGCAGGCACCTCTCTCTTCAAACCAAGACAATTGTTTATCATCTTGCAGATGCGCAGTTGCTGGGGAGTCCCGTTTTACACCAGGGACCCGGAGAACCATTCCCAGCAATTGGGAAAATCCTAGGTGGTCCATCCACCCACAGATGAGGTCTCCAAATGTGCCCGAAATTGGGTCCAGCTCTTAGAGGCCTAAAAGAGCAAGTCCAAGTGACTTGATGATATTTTTAGCCCAGAAAGCCCTGCAGCTGATGGCACACTTCACAATCAGCAGGGGACACAGCTAGGCCAAGGCCTGCTGGGAGCCTTTCTCCTCAAATACCCTTCAAACAAACCTCCATGCAAGTCACTTGGAAAGTTTCTTCAAATGATCCATTTCTGGCACATGACTACACAGGGTTAAGTGAAAGATTCTAAAGCAGCTGCTGTGGAGTCAAAGAGCCAGCACTAAGAGTCCTTGTCATCTCTTTGTAGCTAAATGCCACTTTGGGGGATTTGAGGGAGTTTGGAACGAGCTAGAGAGCAGACCTCCGAGTTTTTTAGATGATGCCATTGCTTTTTCTTCTCTTCTACATAGACAGGAAAGGTGAGTTTGGCTCACATCTGCACTGCATGGCTCACAAGGCCCGCAAGACTTGTAGTTACAAGAGCTTTGAAGGATTTCTTGGCCAAGAAGACACTGCCAAAAATAATATTTATGTTTTGGACCCAGTCTCCAATATCTCGTCTTATGGAGTCGTGCTCTCGGGGTCTCTAGCTGGTCAGAGTGACCCCGAGATATGTTAGAAAGTCTCTTTTCCCAGCCCGGCGGTTGAAGAAGGAGTCAGAGCTCTTCATTTCTCGGTCTCCAGGTTGTTTATTGTATCTTATCTATAAAATTCTTTCTCCTGTCTTTCGAGGTCCGCACAGCCAGACAGTCTAAGGCACTCTGCCTCCCGTGGGGCGGTGTTATCTTTTTATACTAAAAACAACTATGTGTACAATATTTGCCATTACTTTCCCATACATATCATCTACGTTAGACAGTGAGCTTCTTCTCTAAACCAATCTAAAAGTGCCAACATCACAGCCGCAGATGGAGGCCAAGAAGAAGAAGGAGAAAGGCTGGACATGCCCAGATTCCTCATCTTCCCCCCTGAAGCCCCATTCTAAAACGCCCCAAAATCTATTTTTCCACTCGGTGATAAATTCACTGTCATTCTGCTTAAACCTTTGTGGCTTGTCATTCTTCCTACAAGGTTGGGAATTGTTTTTTCCAAGGGCTAAATCAAAGGCACACGGGTCTTGAGCTCTGTGCCAAGGCCTCTGAGCCCTCTGACAGGGTCTCGAGTCTTTCAGGGCAGCCAGAGGAATTTCCTGGGTTCCCACATCCTGCTACAGTGTAAGCCTCCTTAGCCAATCATGCTATGACACACAAACTTACAGCACTGCATCCTAAACTTCTTGTTTACCACTGTAACTGATTTGATTTTTTCTAGATCTTGAACTCTAAAACTCTAAACTTTCCTCCACTTCAACCTTCCTCCCCGTGTCTCTGCTATAATAAACTAGAAATCCACATTCTCGCTTCTAGCACCTAGCTTTGGGAGCCCTTTCCAAGGTCTCCCTTCAAATCCTGTGTTTAATTCAAAGCTTTGCTGACAAGACCAAAGGTCTGAGATTTCCCTGCATTTGGATTTCCAACAACACTGATGCTGTTAGTTCCAGAGTGCCCAGGATCCCTCTTGCAAGTCAACTCTGGTAGGAACAAGACGGCTGGCAGGGGGCTGCTTGTGGCCTCTGACAGCCCATTGCTTAGGGCTTGCCAGCGCCCCAGCCCCTCAGGGGCTGCCCCAGCCCGGCCAAGCTGCCCGGCAGCAGCGCCGCAGCCCCACAGCAGCTCCAGAGCAGCCCTATTCAGAGGCACCTGGGAGCCCTCAGCAAGGCAGCCAGCAGCACACGGGCAGGAGGACACGGATGCGCTTTCTGCCCGGCACAGGGCTTGTGGCCATCTCCAGGCACTGCTCTCACAGGGATCCCCGCAGCCCCGGCCCCTGCCCACCCGCTCTGTCACCAGCACAAAGGCTTCAGCAGAACCACCACAGGCCAAGGGGCTTCTGGCGATTTCTCCCTGCCCACTGCACGCCTGGGCATCTGGCTGAGCGCAATCATCCTTTTCCCTCTCCTCCCCTATGCCCTGCGGACCCTGGGCAGCAAAAGAAAGATCCTTGCAGTCTGTGTATTATAACATAGTCTCTATTTACATTGTAAAGGAAAAGAAAAAATGAAAAGAGCAATCTTGAAGAAAAAGAAAATTCCGCCTGACTCTGGAGGCCCCAGCAAATAGAGCTTCTGGGATCAGCTCTCCACAGAGCTCTGGCCTGGCAGGCAGGCAGCCGAGCCATGACAGACGAGTCCTTGTCTTCCATGCCGTGCGCAGATGACTTCGGAGCCACTGGAACCTCGAGATGGCAGCCCGCTCTCCTGACTTGAAGATGCACAGTGTTTGAATTGCCAGGCTTCCGACGGCGAGGCTGATGTCTTCTGTTTTGTCTTCAGGGGCTGCGAGAGAGAGGAACAGAGCCACGATCAGAAGCTGGAGCTGCGGGGAGCCGAGGAGAGCCCCCTGCAATGGCCATTGCAGCCGGCTCCTGCCATGGCAGGGAGGGAACAGGGAGCAAGGGGATCAGCCCGAAGCTGCTGGCCACCAATGGCACACGTGGCCCTGAAAGCTCCGTGTGCTCTCCCCACGGGAGCAGAGCCCTCCGCAGCCGGGGCAGGGCTTGCAGCTCTCCCCCTGGCAGCCCCCGGTTTCAGCCCGCTGCCCTCACTCACTCACCGCTGCAAATCAGCTGCAGCTCTTGCTGCTGCCCCCTCAGGCGCCGCCCGGCCATGCCTGTGAACACAGAGCCTGTCACGGCCCCAGCGGCACAGCTCCCTGCCAGCAGCGCTGCCGGCGCTGTGGCCACACAGGCTGCTGGCCCGGCAGGGCTCAGCCCGGCCCTTGCCGCACGCTGCCGCCCCAGGGCACGGCTGCCAGAGGGCGGCAGCAGCAATGCCCGGGCCAGGCGGGGCTCCACGGCGCCGGGCCGGGCTGGCGCTGCCGGGGCAGCAGGCGGGGCCGGGGCCGAGCTGCGGCGGGCCGCGAAGGGAGAGGGCAGCCTTGGCTCATGGCTCACCCATGAGCCTGATGGCTGTTTTGCGGAGAAAAGAAGAGAACCCCACATTTTTGTAGAAGTTGTAAAGCTGGTATTGTTATTACAGCGCTGGACGCATGTGGAGATTGTTCTCCTAAGAAAAGGCATGCGTACCTCTGAGAACTTCAGGTCTCTTTTTATCTCTCTCTCAAATACATACGCATACAGTTTCACAATAGGGTCATACATGATCATTTTTATGGGTTTCGCGTGACATTTACTGCTAGTTCCTTTTTATCAGAAAAAAATCCGAGGTCAGGTTGACTTGCCCTTACAGCAGTTCCTGTCTCTCTCTATCATCTTCTGTCTCCCCCCTTTATCTCTGTCCTTCACTGCAGTAACTTCACTGAGCTTAGGCCTTGCAATCTGGCTGAATAACTATGGTTTCTAACCACAGACTCAACTCAAAAATGTACATTTCACCTAAATTAAAATGGATTTCTGTCCTGGAAAATTTTTGCTTTGCCTCAGCGTCCTGATGGGATTAGAGTACACTGTGCACCAGTGTTGACAAAAGCCTTGTATATCTATGGCTCTGGTGTGTCAGGGATCCACACAGCCCAAGAGACACAATTTTCCCTGGCCTCCACCTGTCTAGAGGCAGGCCCTCTCTAGTCCTGGCTACCGTTCCCTCCCTGGGTGTATGTTCTGGATTTTCCTTCAAGGAGATCTGACATATCATCCTCCCTTCTGCTATACCTGGCAGCTCGGTCACAGGGAGCTGGGGTTTCATTCATTTGGGTGGAAATCTCTCTTCTAGTAGGTTCCTCTTTTAGCTCTCATACCCATGCTGCTAGGACAGAGATGAGTTTTCCATTCCACCCTCTCATGTCTTGCCCATGTTCATACAGGAAGAACCACAGGTCCACTCGTGGGGTGTACTCCCTCTCCCTAGCTGGGGTTGTTGGGCTCTGACACTGGGGCCTCTGGTTTGCACTGGTGCCACATGGGAACTGTCCTTGCTCATCTCCTTCCTCATCTTTTCTCTGAATTTTTCCTGTTCATCCTTGAGACAACCACAGCAGAGACATGAGTGTGCATCAGGCCATGGACGATGGTCTCATCATTCCTGAGTTTGCTTGCTACAGAACTCACTGTCTCTTGGTCATCCACGAAATGCTTTGTTCCCATGAAGCTGGAGTATTCAGATGGCCCCTGTTGTGAACGGCTCCACCACATTTGCACTGTGCACCTGACCTTGTCAGGCTCAATGTGTTGTCCATTCCCTGCAAAACGTTATCTCCAATACGGCCATTTGTTTTAGTGTTGGAGGTCAGAATTTTTCCTTTATTTTTCTTGGGCAGCACCCACCCCTCTGCCCCCTCCAGCCCCGGCCCCAGTGGCTGCTGGCTGCCTCACAGGGCTGTGTGGGCAGAGGAGGCCAGTGCTGGCCACAGGGACAGCCCGGTCAAGGGGCTGAGTCTGCACCAGCTGCACCCTCCTGGCACTCTCCAGATGGCAGAGGACAGGAGCAGAGCAGTCGAGCACCTGCGCCGGGCCCTGCAGTGCTAGGACAGCCCACAGGAGGCCCTGCAAGAGGCGGCCATCAGGTTCATGGGTGAGCCACGAGCCCGGGCTCTCTGCATGCCCCACCCTCCTTAGCACCACCCAGCCCCACCCTTCCCCACCTTGCCCAACCTCTGTCTGCCCAGCCCTGCCCAACCCCACAGTGCTCTGCCCCGCACTGCTCCACACAATCCAGCCCCTCCCTACCCCACCCTGCTCACCCCTGCGCCATCCTGCCCCACCCTACTCTGCCCCACCCTACCACACCTTGCACCAGCCTGCCACACCGTGCCCCTCCCCTCCCCACCCTGCTGCAGCCCGGCCGTACCTCACCATGCTCCACCCTATACTGCGCCATCCAACCCGGCCCTGCCCTGCCCCACCCTGCCCCACCCTGCCACAGCTCGGCCCTATCATTGCCTGGGGGTCTTTGCACAAATCACCAACGGGATGGGACTGCTGGGGAACGCGTCTTGAGCTGTTTATCTTCCAGCATCAGTCTCATTACATGGTTATGACAATGGGAAAATGCCAGCAGCTCACATCTGTCGCAGACGTCTTTTGTGAAAAATCCTTTCTTAGGATTTTTCTCCTTTCTGAGAAGCTGCAGTTTCAGCAACAAGATGTAAACAATGATTATCTGCTGATGTAGAATGCAACAGGTCCACCTGTGATTAGCCCCTCTTAGATGTTTATAATTAATGGCCAATCAAGATGGAGCTGTCTCGGACAGGGTCTGAGAGAGCTGCCTGTGTTATCATTCTTTTCTATTCTATTCTTAGCAGAGCTAGCTTCTGAGGAAACCTTTTCCTTTCTTTTCTTTTAGTATAGGTTTAATGTAAAATATATATATAAAATAAAATAATAAATCAAGCCTTCTGAACATGAAGTCAATATTCTCGTCTCTCCTTTCACCTGAAAACCCCTGTGACCACAGTCACACACATCCCCAGAAGAAAAGAACTTCATGTTAGAATTTACTTTAAAAGTTTTTGACTAATCACACAAAGCAGAAGCATATTGACAAGAGTTCTATCCAAGCACTGTAAGCACATGTACCTTCAGTCAAACAATGCTCGCTTATTTTGAATATAATACCTGCTTGTAAGCATTAACATACAATCCACAGGGCTCCATTATTAAGCTTAAAACTTCCTAATATCTTGGTAGATAAACTTTTCTGTAGCTTAGGGAGGTATTCTAGCCAAGCATTAATACTCAGACCATTGTCCTATTTGTCCGTAGTTTTCTACTTCTTATAAAAACTTTCTGCTGACAAATCTTATGGCTACTGCCTAACTCTAATTGCACTTCTGCTGTCTCTGAGGCCTGCCTTTTGTAGCATTCCTAAAACGCTCTGATTTTCAGGATTCCCACAGGCCCCAGCCCCACCTGCTGTCCCCGCAGCGCCAGCTGGGCCCGGCGCCGCGGAGCCCCGCCTGGCCCGGGCATTGCTGCTGCCGCCCTCTGGCAGCCGTGCCCTGGGGCGGCAGCATGTGGCAAGGGCCGGGCTGAGCCCTGCCGGGCCAGCAGCCCGTGTGGCCACAGCGCCGGCAGCGCCGCTGGCAGGGAGCTGTGCCGCTGGGGCCAAGATGAACTCTTTTTTCCTCAGAGATGGCCGGGTTTCCCATGATGAATGAGCAGCAGGAAGAGTTCCAGGATCTCAGTCAGGGTGAGTGAGGGCAGCGGCCTGGCCAGGCGAGCTGCAAAGCCTGAGCAGGGAGCTTCAATCCCTGTCCCACGTGCAGTGGGAAAAACTCCACTGCAGAGGAGGATGTGTCAGGCCTGATTCCGGGCTGGAGGGATGAAAAGGACAAAATGCCCATCCTTTTGATGCAGGGGATGCCCTGAATGTGGGAGGCCTGCCTGCCCTTCCCACTGGAGCACCATGCTGAGATACCCTGAGAGCAGCCCAGTGCTCCTCGCTCCTCTCTGCTGACCTGCGAGTGTTTATCTGCTTTCAGGATAGCCCTGGCTGTGTCAGGGCTGCTATGTGGACATGAGACAGCCGGTCCTGTCCCGCTGGGTCCCAGCAGTTCCTTGCAGCGGCCCTGCACCCACGCCAGGATGCTTGCCAAGAGAGGCCCTAGAAGCTGAGGCAGCTGATTTGAAGCTTTTGCAGATCCACACAGGGGATGGCCGCACACAGGGGATGGCCGCACACAGGGGATGGCCAACAGCTGTCCTGAGGGGTCTCCCTAATTCAAAGAAATCGGCAGACAAATGCATTGTCCGCCAAAAGCCCTTTTATTGAGCTGGCAGGAGGGCAGGGTCTGCACCCCACTAAAATGCTTCTCTGCCACATGTACATTTCAGTGGGATGATGTCAGAAATTGATCTCAAAATTACCATCCATCTTGACTCTGCTGAGGTGATTCGATAGGCAGGGCGTTAGAAATACATTCTGTCAGGTTCCTGTACTTGAAGCTGATGTCCAGGCGCTGGCCAGGAGCGGCCTCCATGCCCTAAAGCAGCACTTCTTCCTCATGGCTTCCCTGCACAGGGCTCATTTTACACTTGCCCTTAGTTCTTCTGGTGGAATGTGTCTAAAGCTTTTTGTCAAGTCCCTCTCCTGTCAAGTTAGGCCAGCCAGGTTTTTCTTATGCTAACTGGTGCTAAGTGCTTGTGTAGGTCTGTGCCAAGTACTTGTTTACTTATGTGAATTGCTTGTGCTTATGTCAAACAAAGGCCTTGTTTCATTCAGCTCTTCTCTTTATCCTGATGCAAATTCTTTTGCAAGATCCTCTGGACAGTTCACAGTACATATGTACTGTTCTGCTGCTGTTTTAATTTTCTACCAAATTCATAGATTTATGATGCTTCAGAGGAGGGTTAATTTTTTTAAAATTAGAACTGGTTTGCTGAGGAAGCTAAAAATCTGAGGAGCTGTTGGTGGTTCCAGATTTGTCCATCACAAGACGACATCTGACTCATGATGTTCTCTTTCTTTCTCTCTTTTGGTGATGATTTCGATAACAACTTTGATACCGGATTTGAGTGTCCATCAGGCTCTGTGAGATGCATTTTTGACTTCTGCCACTAGCCATTCTATATTAGGCTGGTAGGGCATTTGCTTTAGAATGTGAGCGTCCCGTGCAGTTTGGAATCTGGGCACTTGGTGATACCCATCATGTGCATTCTGCAGAATCTCAAGAGAAGTTCTTGTGTGGTGCAGCTGAAGTCGCATCCACTTTTGGTTGTTGTGAAATTACAAATAGAGAAGTTAGTACCATTAGGAGTTTCCTTAAAAGACTCTATTGTAATAGTTGTGCAAGCAGATCTCACACAGGCACAGCCCCTTCCCACATAACACACCTGTGATTGTGCACGGGTAACTGGGCTCATTTCAAAAATACAACTGCTGCCCTCAGCATGCAGACACCGATCCTCTCTTTCAAGCACCGCATTTTTGCACACAAAATTCAGTGCGTCCCTTGGCACACATGCTTTGATACTAAGAGTTTGTCAGCTTCTAGTTTTCTTGTTGAAAATGGCCCAGACATTATGCTGAATGGGGCTTACAGTTATGTGAGTTCTTATAACTCCAAGGGCCAAAATTGGAATGACACGGTATTTTTTTTGCATTCTTAATGGTTAATACAAAAGACTGCAGGGTTTTGTTCATTCTATGTGAAATGGACCAATTGCAACCAAGTGTGGAAGTCTTTTTCAAATTGCTTTGTGGTTTCATTTTTAGCCATGATTTAGTTAATTCTTGTGGCAATTTCCCCAATTTCCCCAGCTCTCCTTTTTTGAAGTTTTCCTGAGATTACAGACCATAGCCACACACAGTTGAGCTTGTAAACATTGAAATGCTTAAGAAATGTTACTCTGTAGTTTTCCCATAAAGCCAACAACTGCTTGAAAATCCTGCAGTGTATTGTTGGCCAGGGTGGTTAATAGGTTAGCTGCCAGGCTTTGGGTATGGGCAAGAGACAGCAGGGTTGATCTGAGAGGAGTTTGTATCTGTCCAATATAAGAACTCACAGTGCTTACTGTCTTGAATAAGACTTCCTGATCAATAGAATTTAATACTCCCAGTTCAGACCCAAACCATCCCCTTAAGTCTTTCTTATACCAATGATTTGGTGTCTGGGAATGTATCCACAGCTCCCATTCTTTTAGGCTTTGCTGTATGAGTGGGCAGAATTGCTGTTTAATTATGGAAATATTAGCTTGTACTCTTCACCTCCAGCTTTTTCAGAGAGTACTGTGGATTTAGAGGCAACAATTCTTCATTTGTTTGTCTTACCCCAGAGTGAAAGACTCTATTATTTCACATATGGGTCCCGTTCTACGGAGTTGTTTCTGATGTAAAGTTGTTTGTTTTGATTTTAATTTTAAATGTCTGTGATGTGACCCATTCCGTTTCGCTCCTTGTTGCGTACCCAAGGCATGGTAAGTGGTTTCTTCAGATACATTGCCTGCCTTTAGGGAGGCATTTCGGAAACCTCCAGAAACCTTACACTGGCCCCTGGTAGTATTACAAAAGATACTTTACCAAGTTCCCAGTACAAATAGTTGAGTATTCTGAGTACTTCAGCCCATTAGAGGATGAAGTTGTGCTGTTGGATTCCATGCATATCTGGGTTGCAATCATGTGGCCATGAAATAGGACATGATATACCCTAATAGGCTGATTGTGCTCCTGCCTACCCCTCCAGCTGGATTGCTTACTATTTATGATGGCCTGGAATATCCCAAGAATGAAACTCAATTCTCAAAAGCAGATCCTGTATGAGACCTGTTCCATGTACTAAACGCACAAGCAGGAAAACCTTCTGCCCTTGCCCAGGTTCCTGCCAGCTTCACCAGGGAAAATGGCTGCTCGTGCCACTCCATTCCCTTGCCCAGAAGGCACCCACTTGTGTTTGGACACCAGCTGCTGGCCACAGCCAGAAAGGCAGCGCCCGCAGCATTGGCCATCAGAGGCTAGGCTGATGATTTTATCCAGAGAGCAAAAAAAATAGCCAGAAGGCACCTTGACGGTATCTCTGTAAGAATGTCATTGTCCTGTGAAACTCAATAGTGGATGGTGGTTTTGTGCTGCAGATAATGACTTCCGAGCAAACATCATTCCAAGAAGGGACAGCTTCTGCCTTCTGACGGATACCCAGTGTGGCTACCAATTGCTCCAGGTGCTCCTGCCAACAGCCACCTGTTGGCAGGAAAGATTGCACAGACACCAAGGCACGTTGGCTTTGGCTGTCCTCTGGCAGAGATGTCCCCCGGGGCCACAGGCCTCTGTGGCAGGAGACAGGCACCAGCATTGGCAGGCCTTGGGGATGGCAAATCTCCTTTGGCAGGGACTCTTCCACAGCTGCTGCTGTAAGCGCTGCCCAGAGGACAGAGCAGCATTGGTGCTCTGGGCCACAGGTCCCGTGCCTGTGACACGCCCCTGCGAGTGTGCCGGCCACCCAGCACCGGGACTGGTCCCAAAGAGGCCGTGGCAGGGCCTGTGGAAGGCCCCGGTGCCCTTCCTGCTCTGCTGTGTGTGCAGCCGTGGGGGCTCATTCTGCTGCCTTGAGCAGGCAGAGCAGAGGAGCAGCTGCTTCTTGTTTGGGCCCTTGCTAAAGTTCATGCTGGGCTTCAACACTTGGGGCAAGGTCTTGCCTGCAAGCTGGTGCAGTTTGGGTGGGGTGGGGGTGTCCCCAGGGCACGTGGAGATGTGTCCTGGGGCTCTCTGTGACACAGTGCACCGTGGTCACTGTGGGATGGAAAGGGACAGAGTGTGCAAGGGTGACCCTTTGTGACACGCCGTGACATAGGTGCTGGTGGCGCCACGGCCACGCCACAGTGCTCGGTGCACGCGACGGGACAGGACGGGACAAAGCAGTGCTGTGAGGAGCCCCCCCACAGCCAGCTTGTTCCTTGCTGACCCGGAGCTTTTCCCAGGCGTTCCCTGTGCAGGTGACCTCGAGGCCAGGCTGCAGGACTCGGTGACGTGGAGCATTTCCTAAGCGTCTGCCATCCCTGCAGCCGGTGCCCTTGAGGACAGACTGCGGGACTTGCAGTCCTTTTTCCTTCTTGAAACTTCTCTGTTGCTGGTGCCTTTGAGGACGTACTGCAGGACTTCCTATCCTGTAGCCTTCCCGAGGCTCCTCTGTTGCAGGTGCCTTCAAGGCACAACTGCAGCATTTGCTCATCTTCAGCCCTTCCGAGGCCTCTCTGCTTCAGCAAGCGCTCCTAACTGCAAGGAGTGACATGGAGCAGAGAGCCCCCAGCGTGCCCAAGTTGGCCTGGCTGGAGGAGGAAGAGGCTGGAGCTACCTCAGCACAGCAGCCGGAAGAACTGGAGCAGTTCCAGCTGCTGCAGGAGCGTGAGTGTCTGAGATGGGCTGCAGGGCTGGTGCCTGTAGCCAGTTTGGCCCCATCCCATCCCATCCCATCCCATCCCATCCCATCCCATCCCATTCCATCCCTGTGGACACATCCATGGATAGGACAGAAGTTGGGCTGGAGCACCTGGCAGCTGCACTCCATCCCCTGGGGCATCCTGAGGCTCTCCCTGCCTGGGCAGCGCAGGGCTGGGCTGTGTTCTCCGGCCTCTCCTGCAGCCCCTCAGCTCTGGCTGCGCTCGCTCTTTGCCAGATGCAGCCAAGGACCGGACAGAGGAAGAAGAGGCCGCCCATGGCCACTTTGGCAGAACGGCGCAGGTACCTGCAGCCATCCCCACCTGGGCTGGGCCTGCAGGCACTGCTCAGCCAAGCAGCAGGCTTGGAGCGCCCCATGGATTCTCCCTCCCTTGCTGCCCTTCTCCGGAACACCCTCTGTGAATTCATCACATGTCTTTTGCAGGAAGAGACCGCCGGTGCCGGCACGGGCATCTTGGAGAACCTTCCGTTCCTCAATGCTGAGACCGGTGCTGCCATGCTGGATTTGCTTGTGGAGAAGGGTGTCTCCAATGCAACGCAAGTAAGCAGCCTGGGGCAAGGGCTCGATGGCCCCAGCAGTGGTGTGGCAACTCGAGCCGGCTCTGCCGGGCTCCCTCGGCCTTTGAGGCCCGACCCAATGCTGCGCTTGGAAGGGAAGCACTTCTCAGGGGAAGGTGCTGCTCTGGCAGCTCTGTGAGTCTGCCCGTGCCTTCTGCAGGTGCCCGCCATGGTGAGGTACATCCACCAGCGGCTCACGGCCAATGAGTCTGCTGGGCACAGGCTGGACAAGGCCCTTCTGGAGCTGACCCAGGAATACCCCTGTGACGTGCTGATCACCCTCTTGCGCTGGGCCCCATCGTGTGACAGGTAGGGCAGCCCCACCTGCCTGGAGGCCTTGGAGTTCAGCGGCCTGGCACCCTGTAGAGCCTGTCCCTGCTGAGTGCCAGACAGGCAGGGAGTTCCAGGATCCTCTGGCTCCTCTGTTTTCCAGTGCTGCCATGTCAGCTCCTGAGCCTGGTGCCATGCTCCCTCCCTGCCCCTCGCGGCCCCTGTACCCACATGGGCTGGCTGGCTGCTGCTGGCCAGGGGCAGTGGGCAGGGGCAGGGCTGAGGGCCAGTGCGGGCCCCTGCAGCTGCCCAGGCCACGGCGCTGTGGCCGAGACAGCCCTGACACAGACCTCTGACCCCACAGAGCTGCCGCCACCATGTGGGCATCCATCATGTCCTCGAGCAGGACTGCGGAGCCTGCGCTGCAGCTGCTCCTCGATGTGCTGAGCGCCTGGCCAGTGCACAGCGTGTACACCTCCGATGGGGACGACGCAGGGGTCTTTGCCCTGGCTGTGAGTTTCTGGAGCTGGCCTTTGCCAGCCCCTAGGCTGCCTCTCCAGCAGCCAGCTCTCTGTGCTCCCCCCAGCCGCATCCTTCTGCCTCAGACACTGCGCTGAATCCCGCCTTAGGGGCAGGCTTCAGGGGACCAAGGCCAGCTGCTCCACCCGTGTCTCCCCCGGCCTCTCCCTCGCACGCTCAGGCCCTGCCACGTGCATGTCTTGGCCACTGAGCCTTGTCTCTGGCTGGTTTATTTCTTGCAGGCAATCGTGGCGCTGTGGAGAGTTTTCAATCTGGCCTGGCGCTCACGTGTCGTCCTGGAGTATTTCCCTAATCTCTTTCTGCGTCTGCTCTACCAAACTTACATCAGCACGCAGGAGATGCCAGAAGAGGTTGAGACCTTCTGGAAGGGATGCCAGGAGCAACACGGCCTCTCCACCAACCCCAACAGGTGCTCCATGCCAGTCCTCCCAGTCTCCCCATCCCTCCCATGCCCCCAGGACAGGAGCCAGGGCTCCCAGCTTGACCTGGCCTTTGCTCTGCCCACAGCTTTGCGCTGCAGACCCTGAAGGCCCTGCTCTGCCAAATGCGCTATGAGCACGTGGTGCTGTCCATGGAACGCAAGTGTGCCTGGGACACGCTGCTCTGTGCCGACACCCACCACTGCGCCGTGGGTCTGCTGGCCAGGTGAGACCTCGTTCTCCCCACCGCCCCTCTCCTTCGTGCCCGCAATACCCCACACAGTTCCTGTGGTCATGGGCAGCAGGGCCTTGTCACCAAGGGAGGGATGAGCAGACTGGAAAAGGCCGGCAGAGGAGGGTGCCCGGGAACAGCCGCCTCCCAAAGTGCCCCCGGGCTGCTCGGGAGCAGACCAGAGCTCTGCCAGTCAGCCCTGAGAGAGGTTTGCCTGCCCGGCCCAGGAGCAATGGTGCATTTTCCTCCCTGCCAGGGAGATGCACCATGTCTCCATCGGCCGGTGTTGCGAAATGGCATCCTGCCTCTTGGACCTGCTCAGCCAAGGCATTTCAGACTGGGAACTGCCCGCCCTGGCCTTCCTGGTGGAGGTGAGCCCCATGGCCAGCGCTGCCTGGTTGAGCTGCCTCCCAGCCCTCTGCCCTCTCGGAGCCGCAGCTGCCTGGGACGCTGCCTGTGCCCTGTGCTGCTGCCTTGACTCGGCCCTGTGCACTTCTGAGCTCCTGCCAGCTGGGCACCTCTGTGCCTGCTGTGTGCCTTTTAGGTCCTGGATTGCCTGGACTTGAGCGAATGCGGTGAAAAAGTCCTGGAGATCTTGACGAGGCACCTGCAGAGCCAGTCCAGGCAGATGCGTTGCGTCGCGCTCCGAGGCCTCGTGGTGCTCACTTCCATGGTGAGAAGGAAGCAGCAGCTGAAGCTGTGCTGGCAGCGTGGGGCTGGGGCAAGCAGCCCCTTGGGCTTAGCTGGGCTTTGGCAGCTGTGGCAGCTGCTCCCAGCTCTCCAGGGTCACTCTTCAGCTGCCTGAGTGCTTCGGGACAGGCCTTTGGCCTCTGAGCCCTGCAGCAGCAGCAGCAGCAGTGTGGGGTTGCCCAGCCTTGTTTTGCATACAGAATCCAAGCATGTACAGCCTGACTGAAAGCCTTGGGAAGCTACTGTGGGATAGGGATGGAGACATCGTTGAGATGACCCTCGTTTTGCTACGCCTCCTGCTGCTGCAGAAAGACCTGGCAATAGCCAGCCCCATCGCCCTGCAGCTGACTGAGGCGCTCTGGCACCACTTTGACAATGTGAGGCTCTGTGCCCCCAGCCACGGGCACTTGGGTGGTGCCTTGGGCCTGGCCACAGGGGGGCCTGCAGCAGCTGATGTGGAGGCCTTTTGCTTCCTTTCCAACAGGACAACAGCCTTGTGCAGCTGCTCTCCATTCGCCTCTTCCAAGAGGTGATCACGCGGGTCGTGGCAAAGGGAGAAAAGGCCCTGAAGAAGCATGTGAGCCAGAGCCTGCTCCCACTCTTCTTCCACTGCCACCATGAGGACCGGCCTGTGGCACAGGTGAGGCCTCCTGGGCGTCCCCATGGCACGGGGCTCAGCTGTCTCCCCACGCCCTGGCACCTGACGGGCTCCAGCCTCCTCCTGGCCTGGGCACAGAGATGCGGCTCCTGTGCCCTGGGCTGCGCTGCCATCTCTGGCTCTCTGCTGTTCTGCAGGCCTCTCGGGAAACGCTGCTTTCTCCACTAAGGGTCCTGAAGAGGAAGGATCTCAAGTAGCTGCTGAAGACCGATCAGATGTGGAGATTTGCCGAGCGCTTGGTAAGGACAGGCTGTAATCCCCAACCCGATGCCTGCAGAAGCCGCCTGCCCACGGCGCCCAGTCTGTGGGGCTGGCGGCTGTGGCTCCTGCCCAGTGCCGCAGGCAGGGGCACCAGCCTGCGCCCCACACGCCGCTCCCTTCCCTGGGCCGTGCGGGCCCTTCTCCAGGCTCCTCCGGCCCCAAGCGCGGTGCCGACGGAGCCCCGAGCCAGCTGGGCTCTTCTGCGGGGCGGCACCGCGGCTCGGCGGGCCCTCCGCCCCGTCCCGAGCCCGGCGCCTTCATCTACTGGTCGCGCCTCAGGGCTCTCTGGGCAGGGCCAGTGGCGCTGGCCCTAGAGAGCGCCCGGCCCAGGGGCAGGGCCCCCATCAACCCTTTCCCTCCGTGCCCTGCCGCTCTCTGCAGCTGGCAGAGGACAAGAGCCGAGCATCCGAGCACCTGCGCCTGGCCCTTCCGTACCTGCGGAGCGCACAGGAGCCCCTGCGAGAGGCGGCCGTCAGGTTCATGGGTGAGTCCCAAGCCTGGCTCCCTCCCCGGCCCGCCCCATTGCCGCAGCTGGGCCTCAGCCCCACCTGCTGTGCCGGCAGCAGGATCCGGGCGTGGGCATGGGCAGCCCCCGCTGGCCTGGGCATTGCTGCTGCCGCCCTCTGGCAGCCATGCCCTGGGGCACCAGCGTGCACCAGGGGCCTGGGCTGAGCCTTGCCGGGCCAACAGGGCGTGTGGCCTCAGGGCTGGCAGCGGCCGTGTGCGGCAGCTGTGGCTCTGAAGGCAGGACACGCTCTGTGTTCCCCAGGGATGGCCGGGCGCTACCTGACAGGGCAGCGGCCGGAGTTCCGCATCATCTGCAGCGGTGAGTGAGGCCCGCGGGCTCTCGGCGGGGTCTGCCGCTTGCAGCTGCCCTCCCTGGCATGCCTGCCGATGGCTCCGCTCCCTGCGTGCCCCAAGGGCAGCGTGGCCACAGCACAGACACTTTGCACGGGCCTGCGGCACATTCCTGGCCAGCAGCTGCCAGCTCATCCTTCTTGGCTCCTGCCTCCTCCAGGCTGTGCCAGGAGCTGCGTGCCATGGACGAGGCTGGAGGCTCTGCCCAGCTCCCCACTGATCCAGCCTTTGACTGTGCCTCTGTTTCTCTCTCTGCAGCCCTTCAGGTCATGACGGATGACAGCAGCCCTGCCATCTCATGCCTGGCGCTTCAAGCTCTGTACATCCTTTTAGCTGTACGGAGCGTTCCCTCCTCCTGAGTGCAGAGGATGCGAGACCAACTGCGCCGCCTCTGGAAGTCACGGCCTTTCCTGTGTGGCCGTGGCTGAGTGTCCTGCCGCGGCGCTGCGGAGAACGGATCCGGGAGGCTGCGTCTTCTGGGGCCACCTGAGCCTGCGGGGAACAGCTCTCCTCTGCCAGCACTTCCTTTCCCTTCACCCACTAGAGGAACATTAAATTGCTGTTGTTGCATAGTCGGGTGTCCAGGAGCTTTCTCTTGGTGCAGAGTGTCTTCAGGCCAATGGGGAAGAGGGGAAAAAGGCTGCTTGCTCTGAGCCAGTTGCTCAAGCGTGCGGTGTGGAAGGGAAAGTGGCCAAACAGCCCTTGGCCTTTGGTGTTAAGGCTGAATGACTTCAGGTCCTTTCAGGACAGGCACTCCAGCTCTAGCTCCTATTCCCCCAAGTGAGTTTCCAGGTGCAGGTTCAAATGTGCAGCCCCAGGCCCTCCACAAACACAAGCTGCCCACTGCCTCTTCACCTGCCTTAACTCCTGTCTGTGCTCACAGCACCAAAACCAGGCTGTTCCCAGTCAGGGACCAGAGCCCTGTTCCTGCAGGACGCTCTTGCCAGCACCTTCCAGGACTCTCTGCTGTGCACACAGCGCTTTTCATGCCTGCTCCCAACAGGCTTTGGAATGCAGAGCCCAACCTGGCTGGCTCTGCCACCAGCACAGCCCAAACACAGGCAGAGGAAGAAGCAGCAGGGGTTGTTTTGCGGCCATGCCCAAGAGAAACTGGAAGGGTGCCCTCCCTCTGGTCTCCCTTGCTTGCCTTTCTGACTGCGTCTGAGCCTAGGGCTGCCATTCCTCACTTGTGGGGACCAGAAGCACAGCCAGAATCCCGGCACTGCCTGACAGCACTCCGGGCACCGGCACGGTCACACATCCGAGTCTCGGGCACTGTGCTGCTGCTTCATTTGCCCCTAGGCACACCCAGAGCTCCCTGCTAAGCCTGGATGGTCTCTGGTTCTGCCCTCTTCCTCATCCTGTGCAGGGAAGGAGCACTGCTGTGCTTTCAGGAAGATATTCTTGAAAACTTCCAGCATTCCAAGCTCAGTGACCCTCCATAGATGCTTGCCATGGAATCCCTCACAGCTGGGTTCACAGCATATTCAGGTTGTCTCTTCCAAAATCCAGGAACTCTGAGGTGCTCAGCAAGATCTGGAACTGCACGGTGCTGTGGAACTGCACCTTCAGCACAGGCACCTTTCCAGCCTGACCTGCCCTTGTTCCTCTGGGTCTGGGCACAAAACAGGGCCTGGAAGAGAACGGCAGCAGGGGTCTATGTGTCCCAGGGCCCCGGGTTTGCTTCAGCTCCACAGGGATGCAGGCAAAGTGAAGAAGCCA
Organism: Melozone crissalis; assembly: GCF_028551555.1. Lineage (NCBI taxonomy): Eukaryota > Metazoa > Chordata > Aves > Passeriformes > Passerellidae > Melozone > Melozone crissalis. Next base: position 4,028,121 of record NW_026535824.1, read on the forward strand.
AACTGTTTATTAATGAAAGGCAAAGCAAAGGGATGAGCTGGAAGGGAAAAAAGGGGATGGGCAGTGTCTGAGGGCTGGAGGGAGGGAGCTGTCAACAGGGAGGGAGAGTGGAGGGATGTTGGAGATGAAGGGAGAATCGACCATAGTTATGCATCGAAACTCAACTTTATTGATCAATCAATCACCTTATATAACAATACTAACGAACTTCATGAATATTCTGTAATCCAACTCCATGATAGGCTAACAGAGAAAACTGTAACCACACCTTTTGTTTTAGAATACCTACAATTGTTTATCATAAGCAGAAACCAAAACAGAAACCCGAAACTACAACAGAAACTAGTGTTCCCAAAACCTCTGCATCTGTTCTCAGGATAACAGGCCTTCCCAAGGACGGTGTTCTGCTTGCCATGGGAAGACAAGCTGAGAACTCCATTGTTTATAGAATGATGCCTGAGAGAGTCTAATTGTTTACACAAATCAGAAGGCTGAGAGCTGTTAGAAACTGCTTTTACTTTTACCTCTTAATTGTATGTTTCATGGCCTTTTTCTTTAAGCCATTCTTGAACTAACCTCTCCACATCTCCCCCGTTTTTTTTCTTCGAGAGAAAAGAGGTTAGTTTGCCAGGTCTTCTCAATAGTTCTACTGATCATATTTTGGATACAGCTGCAGAAGCAAGGCAAGATAAATAAAAGCAATAGAAGTACACTTAATATCCCTATAGCATATATTACAAGATTTCTTAACTATGGTCCCAATCTTAAACTCTTAAGCTATTCATCAATTCCCAATCTTTCTTCTTCCTTAAGGCTGTTAAGCCCTAGTCGTAGCTCTTTTAACTTAGCATGTATAGATACAGAATGATCAGATAAGTTCATGCAACACATCTCTTCAAACTCTTCACAACCATGGCCTTGTGCTAGCAGTAAAAAATCTATGGCAGCTCTATTTTGTAAAACAGCATGATTAACACTTTGTACATCTGCAGTTAGCATATCTAATATCTGTGATGTCTTATTTAATTCACCTTTAGTCTAACACTCTATTTGTTTTGCTAAAGTCATTGCTTTGCTTGCAGCACCCCATGGTAGGAGAGCTGAAACTATCACTTGTTTACATTTACTCCAGAACAACGGATCTCCTATTTGACTACAGTCTAAGTTATGTAAGCTGTGCTTTTCCTTGCTTGTCTTATGACTTAGCTGCATTAGCACAGATATGTTAGGGTGGAATAATGATAACTTGCCTAAATAACAAGATCTAACTTTTTTTTTTTTTTTAAAAAGTGTTCTGGAAGATATAAACTTAGAAAGCAGCAATAAATTAATGCTCTAAGAACTTTAGAATATATGAAAGTAATTTACAGAATTAGCTGCTTTGAGGAAATTATGCCTAAAATAAATATACTAAACAGAATTATTAAAATAAAGTTAATTTCAGTTACTCATTCATCCTCTGTGAAGCCTAACAAGACTAATTATAGCAGACTTATTTGCAAAACATGTAAAATCACTTAAATCTAATTCAAATTTATCTATAACAAAATTTACCTGACTTTAAATTCTACACACCTTAACCCAATATAATCTAAACAGAATCTAGCTTTATCCAGACTTAATAACACTCAAACTAAACAGAAACCAATTTCAACAGAACTTAGCTGGCTTCAAATCCCACACAACTTAAATCTATATATAATTTAAGCTTTAGCAGACCTCGAACTTGACCAAAAATAAACTTAACAATTTTAACTTTAATAATATTTAACTTTTAACAGCACTTAATTCAAACTTAACAGAATCTATCACTTACTTAACAGGAGATAATTAACAAAACTAAACCTTAACAGTATTTAACATTTAATGGCACTTGATAGATAACTTAACTCAAACTACTTAATAACAGATAAAACTTACTATAGAAATAATATATAGCATTTACTATAACTTACTTACAGGCCTGATTCTAAAATATTAAGCTAAAATAACTTTTCTTCACGTATTTGCTATAGCATTTTTATACTTAAATACACTTAAACAGAAGTTTATTCAAGGTATACCTGTGAAAAAATTCCTTTGAATTCAGTGCTTGCTTTTACCTCTATCACATTTAAACAAAGCTTAAAGAATACAAAAACACAGTCATTACATCTCACTCATACAATCATTCTAACACATCTTAACATCTTTAACGTTTTCAAAACACAGCTTTAGAGTCTGACGTTTCATCAACCCAGCCATCCAGACTTCTGATGTTCAAAGTCTCTGGTAATACAGGTGTTTCCAAGACAGCATAACTAATGCCGAGTCAAACCGGCCGAAATCTGACTCTTGCATCCATTTACGCTGATTTCTGTTTTACAGTCTGTGCTGGGCTTTTGTTTCACAGCGTGTGCTAGGGAGAACAAAAGATCTTCCCAACTTAGGTGAAGAACATCCTGACAGCAATAGTCCTTGGTGTTGTTTGTTTAGTTTCGCTGGTCTTTCAATTGCAATAGGAATCTTTTCTTTTGCTGACAAAAGTTCACAATTATTACGACTGTTAAGTCTTAAACTGTAGCTTTTGTCGGCTGCAGGGCGGAGGGAGAAACGCTCCCGCTTGAAAAAGTGCTCCGGTCCTGCGGCGCTCGTGTCGGAGCGGGCGAAAACTCCCCCCCCCGCGCTGGGCTCTTTGTTTACTGACTGTTTGCCGGCTGACTGCTGCAGGCACCGCTGCACGCGTGGCTCCCCCCGCGGTGGCGCGGCTCCTTCGCTCCCCCCGCGGCGCTCTTCGGTCGCTCCCGGCGCGGCGGCTCCTGCGGCGGCGGCTTTGATCCCGAGTCGGCGCGGCTCCTTCCGCGCGGTGGCTCCGCTCTCCCCGCCGCTGCCTCCCGTTGGCCATAGAGGCGCGCCCATGCCGAGTTTGGAGTAGCACAGCACCGCAATTCTACCATAAATCACCGAATTCACACATTTCCGTTAATCCGTAAACCATATGGAAAATCCCTTTACCGTAACCATAAGTCCAAAGTCCTGTTAAGTCCTTTTGCCAATTCATCTCTGCTTTGCGCTGCGGGTTACTCCCTTCGCGGCCGTTCAGCTTCGCCCGCGGTGGCTCCCTGTGGTGTCGGGTTAGGGGCAGGAAAGAGCACCGATGATGCAGCGATGGCTTCTGAAGGTGCTTGGCATTCCCGGCGCAAGTGGTCCTCTTTATTTGATGCTGTAAGTGCAGCCGATGTTTGAAGGGGTGCAAGAGCGGCCAACACCTGATTCTGAGCGGATTTTGCCTGTTCTTGTAAACCTACTCCTAACTGTTTTATGGCATCTACTACAAGAGCCTGTTGTCCGTTTGGTATAAGGGCCATCCGTTCTAATGCCTCCTCTATAGTCCAATTTGCACCTAAGGTATTAAGTACATTTCTAGTAGCCGAATTACAATTTTGAATTGAACACTGTTTGAGAAGAGCCCCGCGCATAAATTCTGCGACACCTGCTCTCTCAATCGCGGCAGCAACTCTATCTATGAAAGCACCAAATGATTCGTCTCTACCTTGCTTAATTCCCATATATACAGGTATGCCTCCTGGTTCCTTTACTCTATCTATTGCAAGTCTGACTAACCTCATTGCTTCCCGGCACTTCTCTTGGCCAATTAAAGCTTGTGCCTCAGTTCGAAGAAAAGGTCCCAGACCCATGAGCTCATTTACAGTGACACCATGCAAAGGGTCACCTGGCTGTCTTTGAACAGCTACGCACTCATTTACGAGTCCTTGCCAGTGGGCATTAAATAACAATTGTTGATGTTGGGTAAAAATTAATTTTACTATACCACGGCAATCATTAACAAGGAGAATGCTAGTGTCAAAAATATAGTCTAGCATTTGCCTAGCTGGCTCGCTTTTAAAACCAAACTGGCTGACAGTCGCTCGTAACTGAGATAACATTTTCCAGTCAAGAGCACTGATCGTCGCCTGAAGGCCCCCCCCCGCCTGGGGGGTAAAGACAACTGGACAAGCCAGCTCGTTAGCCATGCTCATTAGCTCCCGGTCTCCCTTGTCCATGGCATCTTTGGCCAAGGCTGCCCATGCATCTCTTCTATCCCGAGCAATCGTCACCGCCAAGTCGTTTTCCGACCCAGGGACCGACTGATTGCTTTTTGGGAACGGAGTATGCATTTGTGGCCCCGGCTGCTGTGATATAGCAGACACAGGAGAGGCAGAGGCGCTCTGTGTAGCCTGCGGCAACGCGGGCAATAAAGCACCCTGCTGAGCAGCCTGCTGAGCTTGGCTCGTTAAGGGTAATAAAGCGTTTTGCAAAGCTTGACTTATTGGGGGAGGCTGACTTGTTAAAGGAGGCGGCGAAACAGATAATACAGCGCTCTGCAAAGCGTGACTCACCGGAGCCTGGCCCGAAACCTGGCTCGCAGCTTGGCTCGCAGAAGGAGGCGGCGAGGCTGGTAATAAAACCGTCCTCGATGCAGGGCCAAGAGGAGTGCGGGAGTCCTTATCAAACTCCCTATCTCGATCGTATTCTGCATTACGATCATGAGCGGCAGTAGCCTGGCGGGCAGCCCTTTTTTCAGCTTGAAATTGTAAGAGCTCAGTGTTAATGACCCGCCATAATTTACCCAACCTCCTGGCAGTTTTATCATCATCCAAAGTAGCCTGCCACAATAAATCACCAAATTTACCCCACTCAGATAATTCATGGATAGTATGAGGATTAACAAAGATTCCCCTCTCTACACCGTATGCTAAGAGCCCTGGTAACTCTTTCTGTAAATCAATTCCCTTAATCTGCCTCTTTTGCAGAAAAGTTATAAAAAGATCATATGCGGCTTGTCGGTCCATCTCTAAATAAAATTGAGCGCTCTTTGCAGCACCTCCTGACCTCGGCCACACGTACCAAGCTAGGACCCGTCTTTACGGTCGCCTAGGGCCGGCACGAATCGACAGACTCCGTCCGCTCCGTCGGCAGACTCCGTCCGTTTTTTTATCGTGCTTATTGCCGTTCCGCTGCTGCACCTCGGAACCTGGACACCTTCCTCACCTCCCGTGGTATTCCGTTATCCCCAAGAGCGCTCCTCGTAATTCGGCACGTCCGAATTCGACTATCACGTCCGGGGTCGACCATTTGTTGGAGATGAAGGGAGAATCGACCATAGTTATGCATCGAAACTCAACTTTATTGATCAATCAATCACCTTATATAACAATACTAACGAACTTCATGAATATTCTGTAATCCAACTCCATGATAGGCTAACAGAGAAAACTGTAACCACACCTTTTGTTTTAGAATACCTACAATTGTTTATCATAAGCAGAAACCAAAACAGAAACCCGAAACTACAACAGAAACTAGTGTTCCCAAAACCTCTGCATCTGTTCTCAGGATAACAGGCCTTCCCAAGGACGGTGTTCTGCTTGCCATGGGAAGACAAGCTGAGAACTCCATTGTTTATAGAATGATGCCTGAGAGAGTCTAATTGTTTACACAAATCAGAAGGCTGAGAGCTGTTAGAAACTGCTTTTACTTTTACCTCTTAATTGTATGTTTCATGGCCTTTTTCTTTAAGCCATTCTTGAACTAACCTCTCCACAGAGGGAGAAAATGGTGATGGACAGGCTGAGGGCAGAGCTATCAAAAGGGAGGGAGAGTGGAGAGAAATAAAGGTGATGGGCAGTGTATGAGGGCTGGAGGGAGGGAGTTGTCTACAGGACAGGCAGGGAGAGGGCTGAAGCCACAAGAACTGTGCCCAGCATCAGCTGTGCCAGGACTTCCAGCAGCGCTGAGCAGTGATGTCATCTTTAGTGTCTCCATGTGCTGTTCTTGGGATACTGGTTCACTGGATCCAGAAGATGTCCCTAATTCTTGAGCTCTTTGGGGAAACTCGGCTTAATTTTCCAGGTCAGAGCAGGATGGGCTGGCACATTGCCTCCGGGCTTGAAGGACTGAAAGAGAGAAGAACCGAGCCATGGCAACAGCCCAGATCTGTGGGAATCCTACAAGACCTTCTGAACAGGGCCATCCAAGCCAGAAGCAAGTAGGAGACATTGGAATCAGCTGGGAGGTCTTGCTGAAATAAATGAAAAGGGCAGGAGATTTCTCTCCTTTTTAATGCCTTTATGAAGGTCAGCTTGGGTGGGGGCTCGACGGGTCGTGCGCACGCCACCGCCACTGCTGCCAGGAGTGGCAGGGAGGAGGAGGTGTGCAGCTCTGTCCGCTGGTGCGCAGGCAGAGCCGGAGCTTCCGTCCTCGCCAGAGCACCAGGAGATTCCCATTTTAGATTTAACATTTGAGGTCTACTTTCTAGCTGACATCTCCGGGTTAGGGTGAGAGGTTCAAAGGTCTTAGCAGACCCTGGATTCAGTTGCTTACCCTTAGACGTCACTTAGATTGTTTAATTCTGTGGTGGCTCGTTGTTTTAGGGGTTTTCTTTGCTGGACTTGGCCAAGTGTTTCTACATTCGCATCCAAGCTCTGACGTGACTCCCTCCTCACAGTCCCGGGTGCCATTTTCCAGGAAGCAGCAGGGGTGGTACCCGAGAGGGGTTTCTAACAATTAAACTATTAACAACAGGTAATTAAAGAATAAAACTATTAACAACAGGTAATTACAACATCAAACTATTAACAATAAGTAATTAAAGATCTAACTTAGTAGCAATTGGTTTAACTTGTTGACTCTCTAACTTTTAAAAATGGACGACTTTTTACTCCTTACACTCAGGACAAAGAAATGGCTGGGGTGGGCAGAAACCTATCCCTAAACTCTGGACCACTCCATGTGCCTATTGTAAGAAAGAAAGGCATTGGAAGAGAGACTGCCTGCAACTCAAAGCCAAGGTGGTTGAAGAACTGAATCAATGCAAGGGTTGGCTGGAGGGCATCCCCCCAGAAAACACTCTGGTCCAAAGAGAACTGGGGGAAAAGATGAGGAAAATGAAATGTCTGGTGAATGCAGGGGCAACACATTCTGTGTTAGATATAAAATTGGAGGAAATTGATCCTGGTAAAGTTGTGAATGTTATTGGAACCACAAGTCAACAGCAGAAGGTATCTTTTTAAAACCACGATCTTATGAACTGGGAAACACAGTAGGAATACATCAGATCCTAGATATGCCTACGCCTCCCAAAACGCCTCATTGGAAGGATTTGTTGGAGACATGAGAATGTTGTAACATGTTCCAACAGGCTGAAATGTAGTTTACCCCTGGAGGAGTACAGATCAAAGTCAATGACAAACAAATATCATGTTCTAAGTCTAGCTCTCCTTACAGATTTTCCGAATCAGAAGAGACATAGAAGAAGTTCTTAGTCAGGTTTGTCTTAAAGTCTGGGTGGATGGGACCCCTGGTAAGGCCAAAGCAGCACAACCTGTAATCATTAAACTTAAACCTGGAACATGACCAATAAGAATTAAACAATATCCACTTAAGATGGAAAAAATAAAAAGTGTTAAGCCTATCATAGAAAATTTTCTAAAATTTGAGTTGTTACTGGAATGTGAATCTGAATAGAATACACCCATTTTACCCATACAAAAGCCTGATGGTTTGAACTACAGTCTGGTTCAATACCTACAGGCTATATTAACAAAATAGCTGGAGATCTCCACCCAGTGGTTGCAAATCCATATGCTTTGCTAATCAAACTAAAAGGTGAATATGGATGGTTTACCATTTCAGATCTCAAGGATGCTTTCTTCTGTATACCCTTGGACCCTGGCAGCCAAAACCACTTTGCCTTTGAATGGGGAAACGCAGAGACTGGAAGGACAAGTCAAATTACCTGGACTGGAGGACCACAAGGATTCAACAATAGTCCAACCATGTTTGGAAAACAGTTTGCTGAGGACCTTGAAAGTTGGGTAAGCCCGTCCACAAATGGAATTGTGTTATAATAGGTAGATGATCTACTTTTAGCCACTGAAACTTAAAAAGACTGGAATGGACAGTAAGCCTCTGAAATGACCTGGGATTAAGTGGATACAAGGTATCCAGAAATCAAGCTCAAATAATCAAACAGGAAGTCATTTACCAAGGATACAAAATATCCCAAGCGCAGCAGGGACTAAGACAGGATGGCAAAGGGACCATAACCGAACCCCACTCCCTACTAATGCCAAAGAACTGAGAACCTTTCTGGGAATGACTGGATGCTGTATTAACCATGGTAGTGACTTTGGGCTGCTGGTTAAGCCACTGTAGCAGCTGTTAGAAGACAATCCCAGAGACCTGAAATGGACACCCAAAAGTAAGAAAGCCTTCAAAAGCTAAAGGAGGACTTGAGAAGAGCACCTGCTCTGGGCTTGCCAGATGTCTTGGAACCCTTTCAGCTTTTCTCTTATGAGAGGCAAGGGATGGCATTAGGTGCACTAGCTCAAACAGCTGGACCATAGAAGAGAGCAATAGCATCATTTTCAAAACAACTGGATGAAGTAAGTAGGGGACAGCCTGACTGTAAGCAGTTGCTGCTCTTATTTCAGACATCCAAGGAGCCTGGAAATTCACTCTAGGTCAACAAATAATTGTGTTTATCTCACATCCAGTAGCAGCAATTCTTGACCAACAGGATGGGCATTGGCTTTCCCTCTCCAGATTCCTTAAATATCAGGCAATTTTGGTGGAACAATGCAGCGTTACAAAACAAATCTCTTCTCTAGTTAACCCAGCACCATTCCCAGCTACTCACTAGACAGACAAGGAGCCTTTGTAGCATGACTGGATCAAAACCATTCAGCCCACTTTATTCCAGCTGCCCAGATCTTAAAGAAACCCCAATTCCAAGAGCAGAATCTCAGTACACAGATGGGAGTGGCTTTGTAAGAGCAGATCAGTGAAAATCAGGATATACAATTAGCACGGAGCAATAGGGGATAGAAGCCCTACACAAGTCAGCTCAGAAGACAGAGATAATCACTTTAACCCGTACCCTCTGACCAGCCTGAGGAAAAAGGATTAATACATGAACAGATTCCAAGAATGCCTTCAGCGTAATAGATGCCCATGAAGCAGTTTAGAAAGGTAAAGGACTATTGGCAGCTCAAGGAAAGCAGTTGAAGCATTCAGAAGAAATCTTAAAATTGCTGCAGGCAGTACTACTACCTCAAGAGGTTGCAATTCTGCACTGAAAGGGACAACAGAAAGGAGAAACCGACCCCAAAAGAGGGAACAGGTTGCAAAAAGAGTAGCAGAACAAAGCCATGCTGAGATTCAGGCACTAATTCCCAAAGGTAAGGAACAATATGACAATGATGTATGCTGTATAATCAGAAAGATCTAGAATTAACAAAGAATTTGCAAGCAGAATGAAAACACTGTGTTTTTTTCAACTCCTCAGGGAGGGAGAGTTATGCCAGAAAGAACATCATGAAAACTAATTAAAGATGAACATAATTGTATACACTAGGAAGGAGATGTCTTACATAATTATTGGATAAGGACAACAGTAAGATGCAACCCGTACTTTAGTGTAAAGCAGGTAACCCAAGGGTGTGAAATAACGTCTTAGAGCCAATCCACAAACCAGGACTAGACTTGAGCTTGGCCCAGTAGATAAGGGACAATATCCTGGACAGCACTGGCAAGCTGACTTTTCTGAATTGCCAAGAAAAGGGGGGTATAAATACCTTCTGCCTTTAACTGATACCTTCTCAGCATGACCTGAGGCATTCCCAACCCAAACAAAAAAAGCCAAAGTTTTCAACATTTTGTTAAACAATATCATGCCCTGGTTCAGAGTGCCTTTAGACATCTCCTCTGACTGAGGACCATGTTTCCTAGCAAATATTGCACAGCAACTTTGCAATAATCTCCAAATCAACTGGCACCTACACACACTGTATTGGCCCCAGGCCAGTAGCCAGGTGGAAAAGATGAATTATCCAGTCAAACAACAGATAGTCAAAACTGTACCAGAGGCCAACATACCTTGGCCCCAGGCCCAGCCTTTGGCTTTATAATGGATTTGATAAGACCAAGAGCAAAAGAAAATCTGAATCCCTTTGAAATACTGTACAGAAGACCATGGAAGCAAAACTAGCAAGGGGAGGATACTGTACAAGGTGGAGAGGGGTATCTCCAGAACCATGTTGTCCAACTAACACTACAGCTGCAGAAAATAAACCAACACATTTTGAGCAAGAGGATGCTCCTCTCCACAATCCAGCCTGGGGACCAGGTAGACCAGGTAGAAAGCCTCTTATCCCAAAATGGAAAGGAGTCTATTTAGTACTTTTAATCACTTACACAGCCTTTAAAGCTTAAAGCATTAATCTCTTGGATACATTATTCCAGAAATAAAATACTTCTGCAAAAGGCAAGTGGAGTCCAAAAGTGGACCTCAGAAAGAACAGGAGAAACCAAGATACATTTCACATGATCATTGTCTTCCCGATACTTCTAATCAGAATCCAAGCCACAGCAGATGACTGTCACTACCATAATGATCTCCTTGGCCTGCAAGATCCTGGTAGATGGAACACTCAAAAATATTCAGGACCTAACTGGCTAAAAGGGATTAAAAAGGTAAAAATACTTTATGCCATTTTAAGGATTAATGACTGAGCAGTTAAAGATTGAGGAAACCCTGACTCCATGCTTGCCTTTCTTGTCCCACATGAAAGCAAGATCTCTATGGCTTGTAAATTGGAAACTGACAAACCTCTTTCAGAGAAGATTGCCCGAGTGATCATGCGCATCTGCGACCTTTCTAACAAGTAGTGTGTGGATTCATTTTCATGTGAATCCTATCAGGATTTTTGCCCTATGCAAATTAAAATGGGAGACTATAACCTAGCCAAGATAGTTCCCTTCTTCTGTGGCGCACAGGTGGGGTGGGAGACCATCATCACACAGAGATACAGGAATGGAGCCCGCCAGCAATCTGACCCAACAAATATTGTTTCCAACCGGCAGCTATTGTGGGACTAGAGTTATAAATTGTCCTGCTTGTACCCTTACAACATGGAACAGGTCTCATACAGGATCTGCTTTTGAGAATTGAATTTCATTCTTGGGATATTTCAGGCCATCAGAAGTAGTAGCGTGTCAAGTTGGAGGGGTAGCCAGGAGCACAATCAGCCTGTTCGGGTATATCATGCCTAATTCCATGACCATGTGATGGCAACCCAAGTATGCATTGAATCCAATAGCTCAACTGCATCCTCTAATGGGCTGAGGTACTCAGGATACTCAACTATTTGCACTGGGAACTTGGTAAAGTATCCTTTGTAATACTACCAGGGGCCAGTGTAAGGTTTCTGGAGGTTTCCGAAATGCCTCCCTAAAGGCTGGCAATGTATCTGAAGAAACCACTTACCATGCCTTGGGTACGCAACAAGGAGCGAAACGGAATGGGTCACACCACAGACATTTAAAATTAAAATCAAAACAAACAACTTTACATCAGCAAACAACTCCGTAGAATAGGACCCATATGTGAAATAATAGAGTCTTTCACTCTGGGGTAAGACAAACAAATGAAGAATTGTTGCCTCTAAATCCACAGTACTCTCTGAAAAAGCTGGAGGTGAAGAGTACAAGCTAATATTTCCATAATTAAACAGCAATTCTGCCCACTCATACAGCAAGCCTAAAAGAATGGGAGCTGTGGATACATTCCCAGACACCAAATCATAGGTATGAAAAAGACTTAAGGGGATGGTTTGGGTCTGAACTGGGAGTATTAAATTCTATTGATTAAGAAGTCTTATTCAAGAAAGTAAGCACTGTGAGTTCTTATACTGGACAGATACAAACTCCTCTCAGATCAACCCTGCTGTCACTTGCCCAAAACCAAAGCCTGGCAGCTAACCTATTAAGCACCCTGGCCAACAATACACTGCAGGATTTTCAAGCAGTTGTTGGCTTTATGGGAAAACTACAGAGTAACATTTCTTAAGTATTTCAATGTTTACAAGCTCAACTGTGTGTGGCTATGGTCTGTAATCTCAGGAAAACTTCAAAAAAGGAGAGCTGGGGAAATTGCCACAAGAATTAACTAAATCATGGCTAAAAATGAAACCACAAAGCAATTTGGAAAAAGACTTCCACACTTGGTTGCAATTGGTCCATTTCACATAGAATGAACAAAACCCTGCAGTCTTTTCTATAACCCATTGAGAATGCAACAAAATACCGTGTCATTCCAATTTTGGCCCTTGGAGTTATAAGAACTCACATAACTGTCAGACACATTCAGCATAATGTCTGGGCCATTTTCAACAAGAAAACTAGAAGCTGACAAATTCTTAGTATCAAAGCATGTGTGCCAAGGGACGCACTGAATTTTGTGTGCAAAAATGCGGTGCTTGAAAGAGAGGATCGGTGTCTGCATGCTGAGGGCAGCAGTTATATTTTTGAAATGAGCCCAGTTACCCGTGCACAATCACAGGTGTGTTATGTGGGAAGGGGCTGTGCCTGTGTGAGATCTGCTTGCACAACTATTACAATAGAGTCTTTTAAGGAAACTCCTAATGGTACTAACTTCTCTATTTGTAATTTCACAACAACCAAAAGTGGATGCGACTTCAGCTGCACCACACAAGAACTTCTCTTGAGATTCTGCAGAATGCACATGATGGGTATCACCAAGTGCCCAAATTCCAAACTGCACGGGACGCTCACATTCTAAAGCAAATGCCCTACCAGCCTAATATAGAATGGCAAGTGGCAGAAGTCAAAAATGCATCTCACAGAGCCTGATGGACACTCAAATCCGGTATCAAAGTTGTTATCGAAATCATCACCAAAAGAGAGAAAGAAAGAGAACATCATGAGTCAGATATCTTCTTGTGATATGGACAAATCTGGAACCACCAACAGCTCCTCAGATTTTTAGCTTCCTCAGCAAACCAGTTCTAATTTTAAAAAAATTAACCCTCCTCTGAAGCATCATAAATCTATGGATTTGGTAGAAAATTAAAACAGCGGCAGAACAGTGCATATGTACTGTGAACTGTCCAGAGGATCTTGCAAAAGAATTTGCATCAGGATAAAGAGAAGAGCTGAATGAAACAAGGCCTTTGTTTGACATAAGCACAAGCAATTCACATAAGTAAACAAGTACTTGGCACAGACCTACACAGGCACTTAGCACCAGTTAGCATAAGAAAAACCTGGCTGGCCTAACTTGACAGGAGAGGGACTTGACAAAAAGCTTTAGACACATTCCACCAGAAGAACTAAGGGCAAGTGTAAAATGAGCCCTGTGCAGGGAAGCCATGAGGAAGAAGTGCTGCTTTAGGGCATGGAGGCCGCTCCTGGCCAGTGCCTGGACATCAGCTTCAAGTACAGGAACCTGACAGAATGTATTTCTAACGCCCTGCCTATTGAATCACCTCAGCAGAGTCAAGATGGGTGGTAATTTTGAGATCAATTTCTAACATCATCCCACTGAAATGTACATGTGGCAGAGAAGCATTTTAGTGGGGTGCAGACCCTGCCCTCCTGCCAGCTCAATAAAAGGGCTTTTGGCGGACAATGCATTTGTCTGCCGATTTCTTTGAATTAGGGAGACCCCTCAGGACAGCTGTTGGCCATCCCCTGTGTGCGGCCATCCCCTGTGTGGATCTGCAAAAGCTTCAAATCAGCTGCCTCAGCTTCCAGGGCCTCTCTTGGCCAGCATCCTGGCGTGGGTGCAGGGCTGCTGCGAGGCACTGCTGCGGCCCAGCAGGACAGGGCTGGCTGTCTCGTGTCCACATAGCAGCCCTGACAGAGCCAGGGCCATCCTGAAAGCAGAGAAATGCTCACGTGCCAGCAGAGAGGAGCGAGGAGCACTGGGCTGCTCTCAGGGTATCTCAGCATGGTACTCCAGTGGGAAGGGCAGGAAGGCCTCCCACATTCAGGGCATCCCGTGCATTAAAAGGATGGGCATTTTGTCCTTTTCATCCCTCCAGCCCGGAATCAGGCCTGACACATCCTCCTCTGCAGTGGAGTTTTTCCCACTGCACGTGGGACAAGGATTGAAGCTCCCTGCTCAGGCTTTGCAGCTCGCCTGGCCAGGCCGCTGCCCTCACTCACCCTGACTGAGATCCTGGAACTTTTCCTGCTGCTCATTAATCATGGGAAATCCGGCCATCTCTGAGAAAAAAGAGTTCATCTTGGCCCCAGCGGCACAGCTCCCTGCCAGCGGCGCTGCCGGCGCTGTGGCCACACGGGCTGCTGGCCCGGCAGGGCTCAGCCCGGCCCTTGCCGCACGCTGCCGCCCCAGGGCACGGCTGCCAGAGGGCGGCGGCAGCAATGCCCAGGCCAGGCGGGGCTCCATGGCGCTGGGCCCGGCTGGCGCTGCGGGGACAGCAGGCGGGGCTGGGGCCTGTGGGAATCCGGAAAATCAGAGCGTTTTAGGAATGCTACAAAAGGCAGGCCTCAGAGACAGCAGAAGTGCGATTAGAGTTAGGCAGTAGCCATAAGATTTGTCAGCAGAAAGTTTTTATAAGAAGTAGAAAACTACGGAAAAATAGGACAATGGTCTGAGTATTAATGCTTGGCTAGAATACCTCCCTATGCTACAGAAAAGTTTATCTACCAAGATATTAGGAAGTTTTAAGCTTAATAATGGAGCCCTGTGGATTGTATGTTAATGCTTACAAGCAGGTATTATATTCAAAATAAGCGAGCATTGTTTGACTGAAGGTACATGTGCTTACAGTGCTTGGATAGAACTCTTGTCAATATGCTTCTGCGTTGTGTGATTGGTCAAAAACTTTTAAAGTAAATTCTAACATGAAGTTCTTTGTCTGCTTCTGGGGATGTGTGTGATTGTGGTCACAGGGGTTTTCAGGTGAAAGGAGAGACGAGAATATTGACTTCATGTTCAGAAGGCTTGATTTATTATTTTATTTTATATATATATTTTACATTAAACCTATACTAAAAGAAAAGAAAGGAAAAGGTTTCCTCAGAAGCTAGCTCTGCTAAGAATAGAATAGAAAAGAATGATAACACAGGCAGCTCTCTCAGACCCTGTCCGAGACAGCTCCATCTTGATTGGCCATTAATTATAAACATCTAAGAGGGGCTAATCACAGGTGGACCTGTTGCATTCTACATCAGCAGATAATCATTGTTTACATCTTGTTGCTGAAACTGCAGCTTCTCAGAAAGGAGAAAAATCCTAAGAAAGGATTTTTCACAAAAGACGTCTGCGACAGATGTGAGCTGCTGGCATTTACCCATTGTCATAACCATGTAATGAGACTGATGCTGGAAAATGAACAGCTCAAGACGCGTTCCCCAGCAGTCCCATCCCGTTGGTGATTTGTGCAAAGACCCCCAGGCAATGATAGGGCCGAGCTGTGGCAGGGTGGGGCAGGGTGGGGCAGGGCAGGGCCGGGTTGGATGGCGCAGTATAGGGTGGAGCATGGTGAGGTACAGCCGGGCTGCAGCAGGGTGGGGAGGGGAGGGGCACGGTGTGGCAGGCTGGTGCAAGGTGTGGTAGGGTGGGGCAGAGTAGGGTGGGGCAGGATGGCGCAGGGGTGAGCAGGGTGGGGTAGGGAGGGGCTGGATTGTGTGGAGCAGTGCGGGGCAGAGCACTGTGGGGTTGGGCAGGGCTGGGCAGACAGAGGTTGGGCAAGGTGGGGAAGGGTGGGGCTGGGTGGTGCTAAGGAGGGTGGGGCAGGTAGAGAGCCCTGGCTCGTGGCTCACCCATGAACCTGAAGGCCGCCTCTTGCAGGGCCTCCTAAGGGGCTGTCCTAGCACTGCAGGGCCCGGCGCAGGTGCTCGGCTGCTCTGCTCCTGTCCTCTGCCAGCTGGAGAGTGCCAGGAGGGTGCAGCTGGTGCAGACTCAGCCCCTTGACCGGGCTGTCCCTGTGGCCAGCACTGGCCTCCCCTGCCCACACAGCCCTGTGAGGCAGCCAGCAGCCACTGGGGCCGGGGCTGGAGGGGGCAGAGGGGTGGGTGCTGCCCAAGAAAAATAAAGGAAAAATTCTGACCTCCAACACTAAAACAAATGGCCGTATTGGAGATAACGTTTTGCAGGGAATGGACAACACATTGAGCCTGACAAGGTCAGGTGCACAGTGCAAATGTGGTGGAGCCGTTCAAAACAGGGGCCATCTGAATACTCCAGCTTCATGGGAACAAAGCATTTCGTGGATGACCAAGAGACAGTGAGTTCTGTAGCAAGCAAACTCAGGAATGATGAGACCATCGTCCATGGCCTGATGCACACTCATGTCTCTGCTGTGGTTGTCTCAAGGATGAACAGGAAAAATTCAGAGAAAAGATGAGGAAGGAGATGAGCAAGGACAGTTCCCATGTGGCACCAGTGCAAACCAGAGGCCCCAGTGTCAGAGCTCAACACCCCCCAGCTAGGGAGAGAGAGTACACCCCACGAGTGGACCTGTGGTTCTTCCTGTATGAACATGGGCAAGACATGAGAGGGTGGAATGGAAAACTCATCTCTGTCCTAGCAGCATGGGTATGAGAGCTAAAAGAGGAACCTACTAGAAGAGAGATTTCCACCCAAATGAATGAAACCCCAGCTCCCTGTGACCGAGCTGCCAGGTATAGCAGAAGAGAGGATGATATGTCAGATCTCCTTGAAGGAACATCCAGAACATACACCCAGGGAGGGAACGGTAGCCAGGACTAGAGAGGCCCTGCCTCTAGACAGGTGGAGGCCAGGGAAAATTGTGTCTCTTGGGCTGTGTGGATCCCTGACACACCAGAGCCATAGATATACAAGGCTTTTGTCAACACTGGTGCACAGTGTACTCTAATCCCATCAGGACGCTGAGGCAAAGCAAAAATTTTCCAGGACAGAAATCCATTTTAATTTAGGTGAAATGTACATTTTTGAGTTGAGTCTGTGGTTAGAAACCATAGTTATTCAGCCAGATTGCAAGGCCTAAGCTCAGTGAAGTTACTGCAGTGAAGGACAGAGATAAAGGGGGGAGACAGAAGATGATAGAGAGAGACAGGAACTGCTGTAAGGGCAAGTCAACCTGACCTCGGATTTTTTTCTGATAAAAAGGAACTAGCAGTAAATGTCATGCGAAACCCATAAAAATGATCATGTATGACCCTATTGTGAAACTGTATGCGTATGTATTTAAGAGAGAGATAAAAAGAGACCTGAAGTTCTCAGAGGTACGCATGCCTTTTCTTAGGAGAACAATCTCCACATGCGTCCAGCGCTGTAATAACAATACCAGCTTTACAACTTCTACAAAAATGTGGGGTTCTCTTCTTTTCTCCGCAAAACAGCTATCAGGTTCATGGGTGAGCCATGAGCCCAGGCTGCCCTTTCCCTTCGCGGCCCGCCGCAACTGGGCCCCAGCCCCGTCTGCTGCCCTGGCAGTGCCAGCGGGGCCTGGCGCCGTGAAACCCCGCCTGGCCCGGGCATTGCTGCTGCCGCCCTCTGGCAGCCGTGCCCTGGGGCGGCAGCGTGCGGCAAGGGCCGGGCTGAGCTCTGCCCGGCCAGCAGCCCGTGTGGCCACAGCGCCGTCAGCGCCGCTGGCAGGGAGCTGTGCCGCTGGGGCCGTGACAGGCTCTGTGTTCACAGGCATGGCCGCGCGGCACCTGAGGGGGAAGAAGGAAGAGCTCTGGCTCATCTGCCACGGTGAGTGAGGGCAGCGGGCTGGCAGCGGGGGCTGCCAGGGGGAAAAGCTGGAAGCTCTGCCCCGGCTGCGGAGGGCTCTGCTCCCGTGGGGAGAGCACACGGAGCTTTCAGGGCCACGTGGGCCATTGGTGGTCAGCAGCTTCGGGCTGATCCCCTTGCTCCCTGTTCCCTCCTGGCCATGGCAGGAGCCAGCTGGGATGGCCCTGGCAGGGGGCTCTCCTCGGCTCCCCGCAGCTCCAGCTTCTGACCGTGCCTCTGTTCCTCTCTCTCGCAGCCCCTGAAGACAAAACAGAAGACATCAGCCTCGCCGTCGGAAGCCTAGCAATTCAAACACTGTGCATCTTCAAGTCAGGAGAGCGGGCTGCCATCTCGAGGTTCCAGTAGCTCCGAAATCACCTGCGCAGGGCATGGAAGACAAGGACTCGTCTGTCATGGCTCAGCTGCCTGCCTGCCAGGCCAGAGCTCTGTGGAGAGCTGATCCCAGAAGCTTTATTTATTTGGGCCTCCTGAGTCAGGAGGAATTTTCTTTTTCTTCAAGATTGCTCTTTTCATTTCTTTCTTTTCCTTTACAATGTAAATAGAACGTATGTTATAATACACAGACTGCAAGGATCTTTCTTTTGCTGCCCAGGGTCCGCAGGGCATAGGGGAGGAGAGGGAAAAGGATGATTGCGCTCAGCAAGCTGCCCAGGCGTGCAGTGTTGCAGGGAAAAGGGCCAGAAGCCCCTTGGCCTGTGGTGGTTCTGCTGAAGCCTTTGTGCTGGTGACAGAGCGGGTGGGCAGGGGCCGGGGCTGCGGGGATCCCTGTGAGAGCAGTGCCTGGAGATGGCCACAAGCCCTGTGCCAGGCAGAAAGCACATCCGTGTCCTCCTTCCCGTGTGCTGCTGGCTGCCTTGCTGAGGGCTCCCAGGTGCCTCTGGATGGGGCTGCTCTGGAGCTGCTGTGGGGCTGCGGCGCTGCTGCCGGGCAGCTTGGCGGGGCTGGGGCGCTGGCAAGCCCTGAGTAATGGGCTGTCAGAGGCCACAAGCAGCCCCCCAGCAGCCGCCTTGATCCTTCCAGAGTTGACTTGCAAGAGGGACCCCGGGCACTCTGGAACTAACAGCATCAGTGTTGCTGGAAATCCAAACGCAGGGAAATCTCAGACCTTTGGTCTTGTCAGCAAAGCTTTGAATTAAACACAGGATTTGAAGGGAGACCTTGGAAAGGGCTCCCAAAGCTAGGTGCTAGAAGCGAGAATGTGGATTTCTAGTTTATTATAGCAGAGACACGGGGAGGAAAGTTGAAGTGGAGGAAAGTTTAGAGTTTCAGAGTTCAAGATCTAGAAAAAATCAAATCAGTTACAATGGTAAACAAGAAGTTTAGGATGCAGTGCTGTAAGTTTGTGTGTCATAGCATGATTGGCTAAGGAGGCTTACACTGTAGCAGGATGTGGGAACCCAGGAAATTCCTCTGGCTGCCCTGCAAGACTTGAGACCCTGTCAGAGGGCTCAGAGGCTTTGGCACAGAGCCCGAGACCACTGTGCCTTTGATTTAGCCCTTGGAAATAACAATTACCAACCTTGTAGGAAGAATGACAAGCCACAAAGGTGTAAGCAGAATGACAGTGAATTTATCACCGAGTGGAAAAATAGATTTTGGGGCGTTTTAGAATGGGACTTCAGGGGGGAAGATTAGGAATCTGGGTATGTCCAGCCTTTCTCCTTCTTCTTTTTGGCCACCATCTGCTGCTGTGATGTTGGCACATTTAGGCTGGTTTAGAGTAGAAGCTCACTGTCTAACGTAGATGATAGTTATGGGAAAGTAATGGCAAATATTGTACACGTAGTTGTTTTTAGTATAAAAAGATAACACCGCCCCACGGGAGGCAGAGTGCCTTAGACTGTCTGGCTGTGCGGACCTCGAAAGACAGGAGAAAGTATTTTATAGATAAGATAAAATGAACAACCTGGAGACGAAGAAATGAAGAGCTCTGACTCCTTCTTCAACCACCGGACTGGGAAAAGAGACTTTCTAACATATCTCGGGGTCACTCTGACCAGCTAGAGACCCCGAGAGCACGACTCCATAAGATGAGATATTGGAGATTGGGTCCAAAACACAAATATCCATGTTGGCCGTGTCTTCTTGGCCAAGAAATCCTTAAATGCTCTTGTAACTACAAGTCTTGCGGCCCTGTGAGCCATGCAGTGCAGATGTGAGCCAAACTCACCTTTCCTGTCTATGTAGAAGAGAAGAAAAAGCAATGGCATCATCTCAAAAAATCGGAGGTCTGCTCTCTAGCTCGTTCCAAACTCCCTCAAATCCCCCAAAGTGGCATTTAGCTACAAAGAGATGACAAGGACCCTTAGTGCTGGCTCTTTGACTCCACAGCAGCTGCTTTAGAATCTTTCACTTAACCCTGTGTAGTCATGTGCCAGAAATGGATCATTTGAAGAAACTTTCCCAACTGACTTGCATGGAGGTTTTTTTGAAGGGTATTTGAGGAGAAAGGCTCCTAGCAGAGGCCTGGGCTTTGGCCTAGCTGTGTCCCCTGGTGATTGTGAAGTGTGCCATCAGCTGCAGGGCTTTCTGGGCTAAAAATATCATCAAGTCACTTGGACTTGCTCTTTTAGGCCTCTAAGAGCTGGACCCAATTTCAGGCACATTTGGAGACCTCATCTGTGGGTGGATGGACCACCTAGGATTTTCCCAATTGCTGGGAATGGTTCTCCGGGTCCCTGGTGTAAAACGGGGCTCCCCAGCAACTGCGCATCTGCAAGATGATAAACAATTGTCTTGGTTTGAAGAGAGAGGTGCCTGCTAAGGAAGGCAGAAGCCTTCTCTGAAATGGAAAATGTAAATGTCCTCCCTTCAAATGATTCTCATTTAGTAATTCAAATGCTCTCAGGGAAAGATATGGGGATAGGACTGTGCCCGCAGAGCCGGGCAGCGTTTGCTGGTGGTCTGAGCCCTTCCCAAAGATCCTGTGCGGGCTGTCTTAGACACCTGGGGGGGCCAGGCATTCCTTCCAGCCTGGGCCACTTTGGCTGGGCTGGGGGCGGGCCCAGGGCAGAAGGCAGTGTGTGCAAGGGCTCTGGGTAGCACGCTGCAGCACGGTCGGGCACTGGGACGGGTTCCCCATGGACGCAGCCCAGCAGAGCCCGGGCTGGCTCTTGGGAAAACTGCGGCGCTGCGCCAGGAGTGGGGAACGGCCAAGGCGTGGGTCCTGCCTGCGGCTGACCCTGCTGAGCCACTGCTCAGTGGTTCAGGATCTACTAACTGCAGCACAGAGCAGCCAAAAAGAAGGAGGAGGCTCCTCAGTTGTGAGGTTCCACAGGCAAAGGTTTATCCCAAGGGAAGGATTCAGCAGCATAGATCCACCTGCACTTGTGTTCATGAGATTTTATCGGGGTACAACTCAGGGGGGCGGATACAAAGGATTGAGCAAAAAGGAATCTGCAGGGGAGGAGCGAGGGGATTCCATCAGTTGCTTGGCACTAATTAGGACAGATGAGAGGAAAGGGTAGGTCACATGGGCCAGAGGGACTTCCAGCAATAGGGAATTCCAAAGGGGTGGTGCAGTCAGGGATTGGTCCAAGGCAAAAGTGACAGGGAAGGTTCAGGAATAAAGAGCTGGATTATCTTGAGAGGCAGGGAAGGAGCTGGAACAAAGAGCGGGGAATGGCATGAGGGACAGCTTTGAGGGAGGGAAAAACCTAGGGGTAAACCAACTTGGGGAAAATACGGGGTACATGAAAAGAAACCATTCTACCATAACTGATAAATAAACACGAACCGGAACACCCCAGGGAAATGGGCACAGCATCAATCCCATCTGACTTTGAGAAGTGTTTGAACAACTTGGAGCAGTCACGCAAGCTTTTAGACACTACATCAAAAGTAGAAAGTGTACGATAGTCAAGAGCGGGAAAAAGAGCTCCCTGCAGCCATGGTGGCAGCTCTGGATCGGCACCAGGGAGAGGACTGATGTAGGCGTGGTTGAAGCAGAGGCAGGGGCGAAAATAGCAGAGGCAGAGGAGGTTCAAAGCAGCCACAGACCAAGCTGGGGCCAAATCAATGTGCATCTTGTAAGAAATCAGGACGCTGGAAATAGGGCCAGTGCCCAGAGTTAGCAGACAAAGTACACTAAACTCTTGCAGCCACTCTAGATGATAAGAAATGACCGAGACTGGCAGTTCTTACCCTGGCAGGCCACTGTTTAAAATACAGCTAAAGAATGATGAAGAAGTTGAAATTTTAAGAAATAGTGGAAACACATTTTCACTCTTGAATCAAGCACTGATACCCAAAAGTGAAAACTATCGTCAAGCACTAGGAGCAACTATAGAGCATCCATAAAATGCATTCTTCCTGAAACCACTTCGATATAAAATCCAGAAGAAAATGGGAATACATCAGTTTCTTTATTTACCAAACTCACCCAAATCTGTCCTATGCAGGGATTTGCTTGAAAATTTGGAAGCAACAGTTCCATTTAGAAAAAGAAAACTTCAATGGAAGGTACCTGAAGACAAATGTGCGGTTTTAGCAGTAGGACTGACAATTGACACCAGACCAACAAACAAGAAGAACTAGTTAGAGGAAGTATTGAATCAGGTATACCCAAGAGTATGGGATACTGATAGCCCAGGAAAATCCAAACGAGCAGACCCTATGAAAATTGAGCTACAGACAAGAGTTAGGGCAGTCAGAAAGCAATACCCTTGAAGATTGGAAGCTAGGAAATAAGTCGAACCCAAATAAGTTCAGATCCCCGAACACTCCCAGGACTCCAAAATGATCCCCCACATCTCTGTACAGCCCTCCGGAAGCTCTCCAAACCCTGCAGGACATCCCAGTGACATCCCAATTTTCCTCAAAGCCCACTCTGGATGACCCTGAAGCAGAACCAAGACCCTCTATATTCCTCTAGAACGCCCAGCCAAGCCACTGTGGGCTCAGTTTCCCCGAGCTCAGGAGACCTGGGTGCTGCCAGTCTCTTTCCCCACTCTGAGGGCTTTTCCTCACTCAGGACGCCCATCCCCTCCATTGTCACTCACTCCGTGGTGCCACCAGTGACAGCCCCTACTGACAGCCACGAGCAGGAACAGGGGGGTCCTGCCAATATTCACAGCCACTACTGGGGCCAGAGGGGACACACCTTCGACCCTGGGAGTCCTGAACATCCCGGCGACCCTGCGTGAGTCCACCTGTGACCCAGGGTGAGCCAGATGTCACCTCCAGGACCACCTAAGGTGTGAGTGCCTTGAACGCGTAGTGCCCGTCCTGTCCCAGCAGGTTGGTGGCCATGCACTGGTAGGTGCCTGAATGTCTCACATCGATGTCCCCAAGCTCCAGGAGGGGACCCCGAGCCACCTCGTGCCCCTTGTGCAGCCAGGTGACAAGTGCTGAGCCCACCTGCACTGAGCAGCGCAGGGTCACGGCATCACCTGCATGCACCTGGTGTGCCAGGGGACCAGGGGCGATGGTGGCATTGGCCACGGGCACTGCGAGGACAGAGACAGGGCTGAGGGCACTGGGCAAGGTGGAATAGCGGTGCTGTGGGTGGAGTCACCCCCAGCCCGAGGGTCCTGCTCACCCAGGATGGTGACATTCAGGAGGACACTCAGCCACACTGTCCTGGCATTGGTACTGACCACTGTCATTGTCCCCAACATGGCGCAGCTCCAGGTGGGGGCTGGTGCCTGGCAGTGCCCCTGAGCCCTCCCGGTGCCAGGAGGACAGAGGACCTGTCCCAGCAGCCACCGCACAGCTCAGCACCAGGCGATCCTTGAGTGCCACCTGTGCCCCTGGGGGACTGCGCCCACTGGGGGACCCCTGAGTGTGGGACCTCTGCAGGAGGGGGGGACAGCAGGGGACAGTGAGGGACCTGGGGGGCTGTCAGGGAGGGGCAGGGGAACCCCAGTGAGGGCAAGGGGGTGCAGAGATGAGGGGTATGGAAAGGAACTCTGAAGAAGGATGCGGGTTCAGGGAGAGGACACTTGGAGAAGAAGAGGGGGGACCTCAGGAAGGGGTTGGTTTGGGGCACTGTGGGGGTGTCGCTATAGAGCACAACAGAGCAAAAAACACCACAACTCCATCAGAAGGGTGTAAAAGAGAGATTTATAATAGTTTTTTTAATAGTTTTTCAAGATATTTACATTTACTTAAAAGACACATTCAGTGCCCATTGGTCGTAAGAGAGAAACAAAGTTCTCAGTAGGTGTACAAGGAGCCACGTCATTCTGTGAGCCAGCTAGAGTCCGTATCTTTTAGCTTTCTCTCCTTCATCATGTCTCCGTGGTGACAGCCTCGGTGTCTTCCTCGGGAGAGATACGAGGCTTTCCTTATCTTTAGGAAGCCTTTACTGACGCACAAGAACAGCACAAAATGCCTTTCCTACAATTCCCCCTTTTTGTATTTGACCCAGAAACACAACTGCTAAGGACTTTTGCAGGGTCCTTGCAATAATCCAAGCAGACAGAGGATCCATTCTTCATTCACTTACAGATAACCAACTTCTTCCAACTCCACAACACACACCCTCACAATCCTAACATTCATATACAAACAAGGTCCATAAAAACAGATCTTCAAATACCGTTACAGACCTCACAATTTTCAGATGACACATTTGTAGCAGAATGACACCTTCACCTCTAATCAAATAACTTTCTCCCACACAGAATCAGAGACCAAGTCATCTGCCTAGTCACCACTTAGAACCAAGTAGCATCCACTTAACTTTACAATTGGTTGCTGCTCTCATAACCAACCTAATTGCTCGAAGTCTGGACTTCAGCAACTAATTCAACCCTTATGCAAAGGCAACATTTCTCCCTGAGGTACATCAAATTCCCCTATTTTTGGAACTGTGTGTGCCCTGCAAAAGGAAATGGTACAAGACACATTTCTCAGTACTACCAACCTCTCTATAGGAGAATTCAAAGAAAAGAAGCAAAAGTAACATCCATTACCTTAAATTTTTGATTTTCAGCGTAAGCCTGTAACTCCCTTTACTCTGTCTTGAATTACCATCTTTACCATACATTCCTTGAGGGTCCATGCTTCCATCCACCTAATAATCAACGCAATTACCTACTCATTTTACTTCTGCTGTAGAACTACTTATCCTGTCCTTTTCTTTGGGTTCCAAATAAGGTTTAACGAAATGGACAGAGACACAACGATGTCCATTTTCTGTTAAAATGCATGCATATCCTCTTCCCCATGTTACTAATTCCACTGGGCCAGTCCACCTTTCTGTGATTAAGTCTTTTACCCATACCTTAATACCTTTCTTAAAGCTTGGCTGTTTTGAATTCAAAGACAGAAAATGATAGAATATAGGAGACACATGTAAGTCAGGTAAAGGACGCAAAAAGTTTAAGACATAAATGGCTTTGTCTAATCTCACTTGAGGCAATTCCCTTTGCATTCCCCATTTTTGTTTTTGTACCTAGCACTTCAACACACCATGATCACGTCCAATAATTGCTTGGCCTGTTGAGGCATAAGGAATACCAGTGGAATGATCAACACCCCAGGCACAAAAAACCACCTGGAATTTCTTTGAAACATATGCCGGGCCGTTATCCATCTTTACATGTGATGGAACAACTAAGATGGAAAAGGTGTGGCAAAAATGATAAATAACATCCCGAGATGTTTCACCTGCCAACGCTGAGGCAACCATGGCATGAGAAAAGGTGTCAATTGTAACATGAACATACTTTGACAGCCAAATTCAGGCATTTTTGTAACATCTGTTTGCCATTCTTGCAAAGGGAGTAAGCCTCTAGGATTAGTAGCGTAATATTGTGAAACATGAGATGTATGACGATGAGGGCAAGAAGAAATAATTGACTTTGCTTCACTATGTGATAATTTAAATTGCTGCTGTAGTGTCTGAGCACCGTGATGAAAATTTGGTGAGATAGAACAGCTTGCTATAACACATTAGGCACCATTTTTACTGCTGAGGCAGCCACAAGGGAATCCACATAGGCGTTACCTTCAACAAAGAATCCAGGTAGCGATGTATGGCTACAAATATGCATAATGAAATAAGAATGCTTTTAATTATGAATAACAGTCCACAATTTCAACAACATAACAAATAATGGTTTCTCCTTTACATTATAAAACACAGCTTGATCCAACTGTATTACTAAATTAGCATCATGAACAGAATCAGTAACTATATTTACGGAACTAGGAAATAAGGTAAAGGCTAAGAGTATGGCACAAAGTTCAATTAATTGAGGAGACTCTTGTTGAACCATTACTTCATATTCCTAGTGGTCATCTTTCTTCCAGGCTACAGCAGCTTTTCCAGTTCTTCCTGATCCATCTGTAAAAACTGGCACAGCTAAAAACTGTCACAACTTCCCCTGGCACAGAAGAGCAAAGTTGTTTCCCCTGAAAAGGAATCCTCTTAGTGAAATTCAAAATAGGATGAGAAGGTGTGCTGGTTTGATGGGGAAATGGAAATTCTGGGATGCTGTAGTCAAACCAATGTGTGCTCAGATTTTAATATTGGCACCTGATGTAGCCAGTGAGGTTTGGACACACCTCTGAGAACACACAGGAGTTAAAAACCAGAGCTGCGCCCCTGGGAAGCTGTCTTGAGACTTCGAGGGAAAGAAGTCAGATCTCCCTCCACCGTCCAGCTGCTGCTGCTGGGTGGGGGAGAGGCAGCCATGTGGTAGGCCTGGGCCTGGACAGAGATGGGGGGGAGAGGAGGCCCTTGAAGATAGAAGGGTGGAGGAGCACCAAGAGACATCGGGCAGCCTCCCCTCCCCCCATCCCCAGGAGAGAGAGAGAGGGAGAGCCGGCATCTGAATTTGATAGCGGCTGGCCCAGAACGAGAAGAGGGGGGAGCATGGGGAGAAGGTGTCCGGCCAGAGCAGCGTGGGAGTTCCGGAGCTCTAAGACAAGCAGAGACTGAAATTTTTAACCCTTTTCTTGCATGATTGAGACCTTGCAAATGCTGATCCTCCTGAAGCTGAATGAGAAGAGAGATAAGCGATGAGATAAGAAGGGATTAGCCACGAAGAAAGTAGAGAAGACTCTTGAATGAAGGGAGAGATGATAGAGTAGCCTTTTGGCTGGACTTTTTTTGTGTAGCCATAGACTGAACCATTTTTTTTCCTGTGACATAGAGACTGCATTTAGGGGGAGGCAGTGCCTCAGAACCAGGAGGGTTCAGTGTGGGTACCCCTCAGCCCCAGGGGGTGGAAAAACTAGAGGGGACAGATGTCCGGAAGGAAAGACTGTGCCTTTTTTAGAGTGAAACAAGACATCCTTGAAAGACAACCCTAGAAGCAGTTCTGGTCCATGCACAGTAGTGAAAGCACTAAGCATAGAAGGAAGGTGTCACAATAGCAAAGAACTTTCCGAGCAGTGCTGAGTGACATAGAAGCACACGAAGTTTCAACGTGTTTCCAGGAGAAGCCTATAGTGCAAGAAGGACTCCTCTCCTCTTCATGAACTGAGGATTGAGTATTCTAAAGAGTGGTGCCAGACTGAGTGATTTAGGAGAATGTATTGCTTTGAGAAATTGGGGGGGGGGGGGGGGGGGGGAGGAGAAAATTACTTTTGTAAGGTTTTCATTTTCCTTGTATTTTTTTTCTTCTTTTCTTGTAGTTTAGTTAATAAAGTTTTCTTTATTTCTAAGCAAGAGTCTGAAGAGTCTGCTTTGCTTATTCCTAGTCACATCACACAGCAGACACCAGAGAGAAGGTATTCTCATAGAGGCACTAGCGTTGTGTCAGAGTCCAACCATGACAGAAAGTAAATGATATACTATTTGACCTGTAAAGGAAGATAAAGCAGATTGTAGCTCATGATTGAGTAGTGAAAACACCACTCAAAATACCATTGTTGTACTGGTATGACAATAGTTACAGGACCACGGCCTAAGGTGTCATGGCAGCGTCTGCGACCTTTGATAATGATATCTGCAAAAAGCTTGTACAGACCTGGAGCTGTTTTTCAGGACCTGAAAGATAAAAATATCCAGTCCAAAAGATATGCAATTTTTCTTCCCTTTTATCATTCTATTGACACAACAATCTGCATGATATTTCATCATCTCTCAAAATAAAGAATTGCACACCAACAGAAACATCTATCCTTGTAACAAATCCAGATGTCAAGGCTAATTCAACTTCTACAGCCTTTTTTGCTGCAGTGGTCAAATGTCTCTCATCGGTAGAGGAAGTTTTCTCTGATAGTAAGTCATACAAAGGTTGTAGTTGGTGATTAGTTATCCCCAAGTATGGCCTAAGCCAACCTATTGCAACAACCAATTTCTGCACATCAGCAGAGGTTTTAATTTCAATGTCCAATTTTACAGGTTAAGGCACAATTTGTGTATTGGTGACTATCAACCCCAAATATTTCCAAGGCATCTGTCTTTGAACTTCCTCTGGGGCGATAACCAAACCAACTAGAGTGTACACATCGTCCAGCAGTTTGAGGGCATTGGGTCTTCACATGCCCTGATTCTTCACAAGCTGAACATCTGGGTGAGGACTTTATGACTTTGCCGAAGCAGTCATTTTATGCTCAACCGAACCAACCTTTGAGCAAGCAACTACAAGATCAGACAGCAAGGGATCTCCCGGTAAAGAATCAATAATTCCCCTGCAATCATTGTTCGCATTTTCCTGTGCTAGCTGTCTGCATAAAATTTACCTCAACTTATCATCTTCTACTTGCTTCTCAAGGGCTGCAGCAACCCTCTCCAAAAACTGCAGAAAAAGTTCCTTCACCCTTTGCTGGATGGTAATATACCTTGTTTTAGGAGCTGCCATCTCCATTGTTTTAAGTAAGGCACTCATACCCAGCTGCTGGGCCTGTGCCAGAACCAGGGGGTCCCTTCTTGCCTGCAAATCCAGGTTAGAGAATGTTCCATTGCCCAGCAAGGCATCAACTCCCAAAGCATGACGTGGATCGTGCTGAGGTAACTGCATATTGTCCAATGCTATTCTTTCAACCATTTGTTTCCAGGTAGCTTGAGACACACCATACTGCACTGGCTGAAACAGAATCCTAGAAAGGTGACCAATATCATAAGGGGCGAGTACATCAGCATTTAAAACACGAATCACTTGCATCACCTGTGAAGAGTTAACACCATACTGATCTACTTTTGACTGAAAGTCCTGTACAACCCTCCATGCAAAAACCTGATGACTATCTTGTTGTCCTGAATTAGGAGCAGCTTTGAAAACAGGAAAAGCCACAAGCCCACCAGAAGCAGCAGCAGCAGCAGCCATCTCCATCCTTTTAGGTGGACCTATTTTCTCTAACAAATTCCAATCTCCCACTTCAGCTGCTTTCATTCTCACATGCTCCCAAAATTGTAAAGAGTGTAAAGGAGTCACAGCCACCTGGCAGGGAGGCAGAGCACAAGAAACAACTGGCCTGGATCTGCTACGAGGTCTAACAAATTCCTGCGTCTTTTTAGGTGTACTTTCAACTGGCAGTTCATTGTCAGAACTATCACTAGACAAAGAAGGACACAATGTTAAGGATTGCATTTTTCAACCAGTTCAGGAGGGAGGAGGGGGGCAGACGGTGCAACAGGGGACTGAGCAGAGGCAGATGACTCGAAGGAGGGCAGAGAAGGGGTGGATGGCTCAAGGAAAAGCAGGGGCTGGAGCAGCCGACCAAGAGGAGGGTGAGGGGGGAGCAGATGGCCCAGGGGGAGACAAAAGGGCCAATGACCCAGCCTGTTTTTCACTTCACTTCTGTAACTTCATTTTTGCTAACTGCTGTGCAGGTGTAAGAGACTTTGGTTTTGTACTCAGTTCAATTAACAGCTGAGCAGGTGAACTATGCACAGGTTTAACATGGTCTTCTGGAGATAAATACCAAGAAACAGTCTTAGCCTGCTGTTTGATTCTCACAATAGCAAACCCTGGGGGAACCTCCACAGCAGCTGCAGCAGCCTCCTCAGGGGGAGATACATTGACAGGCTCAGCCTCATCTTCCACCTGTTCCTCTCCTTCAGTTTCTTGCTCTAATTCCTGCTCCTCCAGTTCCTCCCCGCTATCTTGTTCTGCTTTCCATTCCTTCAATGCCTCATACAACAGTCTCCAGGTAGTAGCCAAATCGACAACCGTCTTATCCCCCTTAGATATCACTTCCCCTAGTCTCTTCCAAACCTCTTTCCATGCCCAGACACTGAAGGCATTGTCGGCATCAGCTTCAAAGTCCTGTGATTTACACCATATCAGTAAGCTACAAAGAGCATAATCAGAAGCTTTAACATTTTTCCTTTTCAATAAAGATTTCCATGTGGACAAAATAGTCTTTTCCTTGTTCGATAAATTATGTCCCATTATTTTTCCCAATTATTCACCTCGAATCAGATGTCTGAATTAGGTCTGGACCTCTGCAGCATCCTTGCTGCCTTCACTCAGTTTTAGGGTACACTTCACCTTTTTTCTCTCTTTTTTCTTTCCATTTTTTACAGTCCAGTTGCAATCACGGGGGGCAGGCACCAGATATGGCTATAGAGCGCGACACAGAGCAAAACACCACAACTCCATCAGAAGAGTGTGAAAGAGAGATTTATTAGAGCAACATGTTGCTTTTATAGTTTTTCAAGATATTTACATTTACTTGAGACACATTCAGTGCCCGTAGGTCATAAGAGAGAAACAAAGTTCTCAGTGAGTGACCAAGGAGCTACATCATTCTGTAAGCCAGCTAGAGTCTGTATCTCTTGTCTTTCTCTCCTTCATCATGTCTCCATGATGACAACCATTGTGTCTTCCTCAGGAGAGATAGAGGACTTTCCTTATAATCAGGCAGCCTTTGCCGGCTCACAAGAACAGCACAGAATGTGTTTCCTACACTAAACTATAAAATATTTATCACATTAAAATATATTTTCTACACTGAGATTGGGGTAAAAAGGCTGACAATTTTTAGTGTATCAAAACAGTTAAAAAGTGACTAGAAAGTGCATTATATCAGAATAATTTGCAATAACCAATATAATAGTGAAAGCCAATGACTACGTAGTCCTTCATAACAGAGAAAAGGTGTACTGGAGGATTTATTTAACTTCTTCTTATCCTACTCTGATTTTATCATCAATAAATTCAATTCATATCTCTAAATCATAAGCAGTTTTACCCGTGACAGGATTTGATGAGTGATCTCTCCTAGTCCTTGTCTCAACCCAGGAAGCCTTTGCTCAATTTTCTCTCCCCATCCAGGTGTGGAGAGCAGTGAGAGAGAGGCTGTGGTGGGTGCAGGGCATTCGGCCACTGTCCATCCACAGCAAGGCAGGGAGGAGGAGGAGGGTCCAGGTCAGGTTGTTGAGCAGACTGGTGTGGGATTTGCAGTAGTGCTGGGGCTCTCTCAGTGTCTTGGGGACAGGTACAAAATTATATATTGCTGCATTTCTGGACTGGTTCCCCCACATGCCCCCCTGCAGCGGCAGTTTGCAGCCAGCCCTGCTCTGAAAACCATCAAAGGCCCTCCCAGAGCCTCTGCTTCGGCTCCCTTTGGGTTTTGTGCTTCTTGCAGAGCTGAGCAAACCACAGCCAGGCCTTTTTCCACCCACAGAATTCTCACCTCTGCAGCAGCTCTAAAGCTGCCAGAATCAAAGCCAGGAAGGCAGGGGGGACCCTCAGGTGCTGGCTGCCACCTGGGGCTGGCCAGAGCAGGGCTGGGCAATGGCCATCCCTGTGCAGTGGGGCTGGGCCATGGCTGGGCCCCACCCTTGGATGGCCACTGGCTTCACAGAGCAGGAGTTTGGGAGCTCCTTCCTGCCCAGGGGCTCCATTCCCCAGCGGCTCTTGCCGGCTCAGATCCTGCAGGGGACGAGCAAGAATGGAGAAGTCTGGACCCCCCTGGAGCTGCCATGCACCAGGACAGGAGTCCCTTGTCCAGCATGTGTCGCCCCTGGGACAGGATCCCCCCAGGACTGGTACCCCCTGGTTGTGCCCTCCCAGGACAGAATCTGCCCTCCCCCGTGTGGCACTCAGCACAAAAGGCCTCTTCCTTCTTCTGTGCAGGAAAGAGAAAGTGTTGGGGGGGCACTGTCAGACACCCACATCCCCCACAGCCTCCCCAGCCCTCCCTGCAGACCCTTCAACTCTGCTTCCCCCACGCTGGGCTTCCCTCAATCTGTTCCCTGCTCAGGTGCCCCCCAGGATCATGAAGGGATGAACTGGGGTCTTGTGAAATTGAGAGAAATTGAGAAAAATAATGGAAATGGAAATAAAGTGGGGAAAAAGCCCTTGGGGGCTGGGGGAACACAGACCCAGACCCTGTCAGAATCTCCCTGCCATGACCCTCCCAAACCACAAGCACCCTGGGGGGACTTTGCTGAGCCCTGGGTCACCCCAAAATCTGATCCAGCCAGGGAAGGAGCTTTGACCCACGGGCTCACCAAGCCACTGCCCATTCCTGGCACCCTCATTCCCCAGGGATCCCAATCATGGGACCCCGATTCCTTCCATCCGCCCTCCCCTGGGCCTCCCATCCTTGTACTCCCATTCCCCAGGACCTCCCTGTCCCAGCACCCGATTCTCAAGGAATCCTCTCCTGTTCATTCCAACCCCTGAAAGGCCCCTTTCCCCAGGACCTTGATTCTCTAAGGAACCCCTATTCCCACGGGATCCCTCATTTCCCCAGCATCCCCACCTCATGACCCCAAATCCCTGGAGCCCACATTCCCCTGGAACTCCCATCCCTGAGTCCTCCCAACCCAGTGAATCCCCAGTGATTCCCCCTCATCAGCACCCCCATTCCCAGGGACCCCCCATTCCCCTGGACAGTCATGTCCATGTCCCCCAAAGGCCCTGAGCCCCCCAGTCCTGGGAACCCCATGTCCCACCTTGTCCCACCCAGGCTTGTCCCCATCCTGTCCCCGCCCTGCTCACAGCCTGTGCCCAGCTTGTGGCCATCCTGCCCCCACCAAGGGCCACCTACGCATGGGGATGAGACCTGACCTCGCTTCTTTCCCCTTTGGCTGAAGAGCAACCACCCAGGGGACAGCCACCCCCTGCAGCGAGTGACAGCCAGTGCACATGGCGGGGGACACCGGGATGGCCGGGAAGGTGGCACTGCTCCTGTGGCGTGAG
Source organism: Melozone crissalis (assembly GCF_028551555.1). NCBI lineage: Eukaryota > Metazoa > Chordata > Aves > Passeriformes > Passerellidae > Melozone > Melozone crissalis. The sequence goes on from NW_026535824.1 coordinate 4,060,764, forward strand.
TGCCCTGGGCACGGGCCTGACACCCCAGGGATGGGGAGGGGAGGGGGCACAGAGGGGCTGTGGGGTCCCCTGATGTCCTCAATGCCAGCAGAGCCAAAGCATGGGGTCTGCTGGGGTCGTGGAGTGGTCATGGGGACAGGAGAAGGGGGACAGGAACATGGGGACAAAAAAGGCGGGACAAGGGTTTGGGGAGGCATCATGGGGCTGGTGGGGGTGACCTGTGCCAGCACAGGGTGGCCGTGGCATCCTCAGTTCAGAGGTGTCCACAGTGTCCCTATGTCCTGCCTGAGCAAGGGGTGGCTGCAGTGTCCCTGTCCACAAGGAGTCCATGTCATACAAGGACAGGTGGGGACAGCCCCCCACCCCCCCTACCCCTGTGCCTCTGTCCCCATGGTGCCACCCCCACTGAGCCATGTCCCTTCTGCCTTCCAGCCCAGACCCTTGGCCTCACTGGTGAGTCCTTGGGGATGCCATGTCCCCACCCTGCTGTCCCCAGTCCCACACTGGGCCTGGCAGGCTGGTGTCTCCTGTCACCCACAGGTGCCCAGACCACCCAGCTCCTCGTGGAGCCCCCCTGGAGGCCGGCGGTGCTGTGGGACCGGGTGACACTGACCTGTCAGGGCTCGGGGACCATTGGTGCCACCACCTGGTACAAGGACGGGAAGCACTGGGGGCAGGTGGAATGCGACCACCTCAATGTCACCGAGAGTGGCACCTACACATGTGACAGGCCTGGCAGTGGGCGCAGCCCCCCCGTGAGAGTCGTAGATGGTAAGGGGGAATCTTAACTCATCACGGTGGCCCTCGATAGGTCTGGGTGGGCTCCATTTCGTAGGTGGCCTCACATCCCCCGCATGGCGAGAGCCTGTGCCCTGCACACAGGGAAATCCCATTGCACCCCAGTGCACCTCAGTGCACCCAGATGTCCTCGGTGCCGTGGGGACCCACCTAGGACCTCTCTCAAGCCCCTCAGTGAGATGGTAGTCTCCTGTCCTACAGACGAGCTGGTGCTGCAGATGCTAGCATGGGCACTGCTGGAGGGGGACACAGTGACACTGCGCTGCCGGGGCCGGTGGAACAGCCCAGTACCCAGGATGCGATTTTACCAGGACGAGAAGGACCTGACAGAGTCCCTCAGAGGGACCGAGCTGTCCCTGCAACCCCTGCAGCGGCACCACAGCGGCCACTACCTCTGCGAGGGCTTTCTGAGGTCCTGGCCATCACGGTCAGCACCAGTGACAGTGACAGTGCATGGTGAGCACCCCCATGGCTGGAACTCCAATCTCCTCATACCCCCAAAAATACCTCCCAGCAGACTCAGAGTGACAGTCCTCACCTCCCCTCTCCTTCCCTGAGCTCTTCCCTGTGCAAGTGCTGGAGGATCCCCCCAAACCCACTCTGTGGTCCCCCCTGACTCTCAGCTGCCTCAGCACCCCCGCCCCCTGTGGCCCCGAGCCCCCCTCCTGCACATGTTCTATTGGGACGGGCAGGTGATGGGGGGCCCACAGGGGTCCCCACATCTGCTGGTGCCCACCGTGGGGGTCTCCCACTCGTGGAATTACAGCTGCCAGGTGCGCTCTGAGGGGGGGGCCGTGCTGAAGAGCAGCGCCCGGCTCCACGTCACGGTGCGCAGTGAAAGCGGGGATGGGCACTGGGAGCCCCCACAGCCTCCTTGAGCGCTCTGGTTGGGCACCTCCATGTCCCCCAGACACATTGTTGGGTCCCTCTGCCCAGTGTCCCCTCTCCCCTCTGTGGTGTGACCCCATTCCTGACATCTCCCACCACACCCATCCCCTCCCTCCCTATCCCCTCACACTGGCTGCCAGCCCCTCGCTGTGGCCTCAGCCCTGTCTGTGTCCCCGCAGTGCCTGTGGACAATGCCACCATCACACCCGGTGTCCTGGAGCTGACACCACGGGACACAGGACACACAGGGACACAGGTGGGGTCACACAGTGTCACCAGGGAGTGCAGGACCCCTGGGGTGATGGGTGAGCCTGATGTGTCTCCCTCTGTTACTTGCAGCGGCCGCAGGGGTGAGTGGGGCCTTTTTGTTCCTGCTCCTGCTTATGGGTGTCATTGTGGCTTGGTACCACTCGCACTGCCCGGGTAGGTGACAATAGGGGAACAGGGGTCCTGGAGATCAGTGGGAAGGCCCCCAGAGAAGGGGGCCATAGGGCTGCACACACAGCCCCTGACTTGGGAGGGGCTGAGCCCCCAGTGACCATGGCTCAGAGCCCTGGGAGCTGTTGGAGGGTCCTGCAGGGATGTTGGGGGTTCTATCAGGGGTCCCCCTCCCTGCCAGGCGCGGGGTTCTGGGAGCTCAGGGTGTTGGTGCAAGTGGCGTGGGTCAGGGATACTGGGGGTGCATCAGGGATACTGGGGGACCCTGGGAGGAATTGTGTGTCTGGTGGTGGTTCAGCATTCCCAAGGGTGGATGGGAGCCCCTGGGTCTCCAAACTCACCCCTCCAGTTTTCCTTTGCAGATGCCAGGAAGCACCAGGAAAGGTGAGTGCAGCCTCCAGCCATGATACACCTTTTACCCAAACTCCCAGCACCTCCCATCCCCTTCCACACACCCCCTTATTCCCACAGACCCCCCCTAGACCCCCTGGCACTCCCAGTGGAGGATCCTCAGGCAACGTACATGGAGCTGCACAGGAAACCGTGGGAACCCAGTGACATCTATGAAAATCTACACCAAAAGTTGTGATGCTCTGGGAAGCGGGAGGAACTGGGTGACACTGGGGATGCTCCCTCCATGCCTCCTGTGGTTGCCCATCCTTCCAAGGGAGGTGGTCATGAGTCAGGGGGAGGCTACACAGGGCACCCTGTGCTCCCCATTTCCTCTCCCAGTACCCCCAAGGGCTCCCCCATCCCTTTGCTGCTACCTGCAGGGGCTCCCCAGCCCCATCCAAGTGCCCAAGTACCCTCAGGGACTGCCCCATTCTCTCCCCACAGTGCTTGCAGTACACCCAGGGCTTCCCCATTCCCCCTCCCACTACCCCTGTCCCATCCCGCTGTAAAAGGGGGAGTCGGGGAAGATTTTGCTGAAAGGTTTCTCAGATGAAAATGAAGCACAAAAGTGGCAAAATTATATCTGAGAACAGTTTCTTGATAAAGGAGGATAAGCGTTTGTACTGAAGGGGAAGAGAAGGGAGTAGAACGGGAAAAGGATAGAGACAGAAACAGAAGACAGGGACAGCGTTACCGCAAGGAGCCCGGGCGCTCTGTGGGCATCAGCTAAGCAGATGGAGTGTGTGTGCTGCAAGCCAGGGCGAGCCCACATGGCTTTTGTGAGTGGCTGGGCGTGATTTCCAAGGAGGGCACCTGCGTGTCTCTGGCATGGGCGAGCGATGGCTGCAGGCTGGCTGCTGTGGGCTGGCTGCGGGCTGGTGCTGCGGCACTGGTGGCTCTGGGCTGGCTGCTGTGGGCTGGGGCTGCAGTGGGCAGGTGCAGCAGGCTCGGTGCTGTGGGCAGCACAGGAAATGCGGCAGAGGCGGTGGGTGGGTGCAGGCAGCATCTGCTCCATTGGGGAGCAATGAAGGAATGTCCAGGACAAACAGGAATGAGCTGCCTCGGGGAAGCAGCAAAGCAGGGAAGAATGGATGCAGGCAGGGAAGAAGGACCACCGGGAGGAAAAGTTGAGGCGGGGGGAGTACCAGTGATATTTTTGCCTGACGACTAGGAGGAATGATGCATCTGACTCCATCTTATCAGAAGGCTAATAATTAGTATACTAAATTATTCTATATGATATTACATTACATTTAAACGGAATCTGACAAGCACTCAACTGCACTCCACTGCACACAGTCTCATGACTTCCAGCCGACAGTCCCCACACACACACACACCTGGATTCAACTGGTCAGTGAATCAAAACACTCACACCAGAATCCAATTATTAATTCCCTTCAGGTAAACAATCTTCCACAATTCATTCTGCTTGCGAAGAACACAGGAGCAGTAAATGAGATAAGAATTGTTTGGATCATTCTTTCCTTCTCTCAATACTTCTCCCAGGTTCAGAGAATGTGAATCGCACAGGGAAGGAGGGTGAAGCTGACCCTCTGAGCGAGCCCCTGATCCCTCCAAGAAACCCAAAGCAAAACGCTCCTGTTGTGTCACAGTCTGCTGCTTTTATTTGCAAAGGGTCCTTCCAGAGCCCGATTTTCCCAGGCATTTTTCCCCACACATTTTTCCTGGCCATCTGTCCCACCAGCCAGTGGGGGTCACTCACAGCCCAATCACTGAAGCTTTCTCTCCCCTGATTCTCTGTTATGTGAAGCCTAGCCAGGGACAGGGTTCCCAGCACATGTACAATCCACAGAGTCATTTTCCACCTCATGTGTAGCATATGTTGAGACGTAAATCAAAACCAGATTTGTTCCTCTTAACCCCCATGTGCTTAGTGGCTCTGCAATCCCCCTCCCAGTGCTCCCGCTAAGGTAGCTTACTGGTGCCCGTCCCAGTTCCAAGGGGGCACAGGACCTGGTTCTTTGCTCCTGGGACAAAAATGCAGCTCTTTGGTTAACCTGGCAGAAATGGTGTTTCTTTGTTCAGCTCTGTCAAGGAAGCTGAACAAGGTGGGAACCTCCCTCGGAATGGAAAATATGACCCCCTTCTCTCTGAACTATTGTAACTTTGAAATTATGGGGCTTTTAGGCAAAGATGTGGGAACAGGAATAACAGTTCTTCACTGGTATGTATTGTGAGAAATAAGTTAATGGAAGTTGACTTTCGCTGGATATTTTACAAATTGATATAACATTATTGATTATATTGTTGATTAAATATTGTGATGTTGTTGGGACAGTGATGTGCATTGTGGAGTGGCTGATGTTGTTGGGGTGGCCATCCATGTGTGGGGCCCAGTCATGGCCCAGCCCCACTGCACAGGGATGGCCATTGCCCAGCCCTGCTCTGGCCAGCCCCAGGTGGCAGCCAGCACCTGAGGGTCCTCCCTGCCCCCTTGCCTTTGATTCTGGCAGCTTTAGAGATGGATGGGAAATTGAGGAGAGCCATTCCCAGCAGCATTCCAGGAGCAACTTCCTCTGATAAATCCCTTTTTTTGGGAATGTGGAAGGGGCTCTACCCAGAGCAGGAGGTTCTGGCATTTCCCAATACAGGATGGAATAGCCTCTTTTTCCTTCATTCTATGGGAAATTGCCATGTGAAAAGCTTTGGATTCAGTGGGTGGAAGCTCATGGAATTCCTCTCCCACCCCTTTTCCAGGGAGCTGGGAAGAAGCTCCTCAGCCCAGTGCAATATTCCCTAGATATAATGGAGGCAGTGTGGAAAACATCTCATCCACCAGCTGGGGCGGGATCTGGAATTCTTCTATTGGGAAAAACGGAGCTGCTGGCAAAGGCTGGGAGATCCTGGGATCTGGGAATCTTCCATTGGGAAGAGCAGAGCTGCTGGCAAAGCGTGAGAATGAAGCAGAATTCCCATCAGGCCAACACGGATGAGCAAGGGCCCCATGACGCGGAAAAATTTCTGGGGTTCCTGTTCTGACAGGGATTGAGTCATTTTCCACCAGGATTTGGGAAAATTCCCTGACTTGGGGTCTGTCAGGGGAATTCACTGTGAGGAGCTCGGCAAGAAGAATCCTGGAGATGGAGGCCCCTGGGAATGGATGGGGTGCATGAAGGATCTGAAAAATTCCAGAGGGAAGAGAAGGAGAGGGGAGGGAAAAGGAGGGGGAAAGGGGAAAAGCGGAAAGAAAAGAATGGGAAGAGGAATCAGCTGTGGATCAAAGGGATTTTAGCTTCCACTTCCAATCCATTTCCTAAATTTTCTAAGGTTAAAGACCCCTCAGAGCTTCTGGACAAGGAAATTCCCACTGCCTGTTCCTGGGGTGAATTCCCAGCAGCGCCTTTGGTGAGCAGAACACCAGGAATGCACCGAGCCAGCAGCTCCCACTGCAGTGCAGAGACCATTCCAGACCTTTCCAAGGTAGAGCCGGCTTCTCCCATCCCACAAAATGGAAATTGAGTCCACAGAGAGAGGGACAGTCCAACCTCCTGAGGGAAAAGCCTTTGGCCTGTCAGGGTCTGTCCTAGTGGACAGATGACCTGATGGTTCGTAGGAATGATCTCAGAGTGCAAAACACCAACACGGTAGAAGGGGGTTTGCAGTGATAATCAAATCAAATGCAATTTTATTGAAATAGTCACAGCAAAAATGCGATAGAGGGATTAAGGGAGAGAAAAAGATAGAGAAAGAGAGAGAGGGAGAGCGGGAGGGAGAGGGGATATAGCTACCAACGCAGAGATGAAGTCCTTTGGTGCAGTCCAGCCGAGGGTCCGCCTGCTACGCTGGGGAGATCTCAAAGGCTCTAGCTAACTCAGAGGTTTTTATTACTGAAAATTGTGAGGGGGGGAGAAACAGATACAATAGGGAACAGATGTAACAGGTAGTCCATGTTCTCAGCGGTAAATGAGCTTGATAGATGTAACAGGTAGTCTATGTTCTCAGCAGTAAGCGAGAGCCCTTGTTTTCTTGGTTCAGTGATCACAATCTGCAGGCAAACATCTCGCTTCGGTCAGCTTGCCTGCCCCACACACCTCCCCCGGGCTGGGGGTTTCAGTCCCAGTCCTTGGAAGGAGCAGAGGGGCCTTTCAGGAGTTTCATGTCTCAGTCCTTGGTGGAGAAGCTTCTCACATCTCCATCTGTCTGTCACGGTGGTTGTAAAACAGGTGAGGGTCTTCGGTAGGAGACCACCTGAAACTCAGGAGAAGTCCAGTCAGGCCGAGAGATGGGACAGCTTCCAGAGCTGCTATTGTTGCAAACGGGGCATGGTGCCCCCTTCTCTAGCATACAGCAAACAGTCCTGTGAAAACAATAGCTCAACACTGAGCTTTCAGGTCTCAGGGCCCGTGGCGTGTGACTTTTCTCCTTCAGAGCCAGATATAGACGGGAGGGGTCTTCTCTTCAGTGGTCTCCCAAGGACGATCCTGAGGCAGATGAGGGAAAATTCTGACAGACTCTCACACCCAGGGCATTGCCATGGCACAGGGGCAGGGAAAATGTATTGGCTGTATGCAGCAGTGAGATAGGCACTGGCCCAGGCAGCTGCTGCCATGTGGGCACAAGCTCTGCTGCCCAGGAGGGTCCCGTAGTGCAGAGGTTTGCAGATGGACACGGAGCAGTCATAGCACATGATGGTCAGGAGGGAAAGCTCTCCTGAGATGAAGAACAAAAAGAAAAAGAGCTGTGCAGCACATCCTGTGTAGGAGATGTTCCTGGTGTCCCAGAGGAAATTGTGCATGGCTTTGGGGACAGTGGTACAGATGCAGCCCAGGTCACTGAGGGCCAGGTTGAGCAGGAAGAGGAACATGGGCGTGGGCAGGTGGTGGCCGCAGGCTACGGCGCTGATGATGAGGCCGTTGCCCAGGAGGGCAGCCAGGGAGATGCCCAGCAAGAGGCAGAAGTGCAGGAGCTGCAGCTGCCGCATGTCTGTCAATGCCAGCAGGAGGAAGTGCCTGATGGAGCTGCTGTTGGACATTTGCTGTGTCTTGGCATGGGGATCTGTAACAAAAAGTAACCATGGAATAGTTGGGTTTGGAGAGGACTTGAAATATCCCTGCACAGCCTTGGGGCACTTTCCCCCCCTGCCCAGGGCTCTGCTGCCTGGAGCTGTCCCTGCCAGCAGTTGCTTCCCTGTGCCCAGGGCTGGGCCCTGCCAGTGCTGCCAGAGCCCAGCCCAGCCCTGGGGGCTCAACTCTGCCCTGCAGACCCCTCTCAGCTCTAGCACTGCCCAGCGGATGCTCTGGCTCTGCAGGATCAGATGGCAACGTCAGAGCAACCCTGAGGAGGCTGGAAAAGCGACACTGATGTGCAATCATAGCCTCCAATTATGTACTTTAATTAGTCCCTGGAGAGGCTTTGTCAGTAACAACAGACAGTGGGGCTCATTAATGCTTCAAGGTACTTCAGTTTTTTAAGCTACTTGGTGTTTTACTTTTGATACAGACTATGAGAAGGATTGTGCAGTCACAGCCTCCAATTATCTACTTTAATTAGTCCCTGTAGAGGCCTTATCATTAATGAGAGTCCATGGGGTTATTAATGCTTCAAGGTACTTTGGTTACTTTAAGGTACTTGGTGTTTCCCCATTTCATACAAACTCTATGACAAATTTGTGCAATCATGGCCCCAATTATCTGGTTTAATGAGTCCCTTGAGAGTTTTGTACTGACACTCAGTGGAGCTTATTAATACCTTGAGATACTCAAGGTTTTTAAGGGACTTTTGATTTTCTTTTCCACACTGATTCTCTGAGAGGTTTTTGTGCCATCCTGGCCTCCAATTCTCTCCTCCAAGGAGTCCATGAGGAGTCTGTGTTGGGGATGGACCTCAGTGGGGGCCATTCATGCTTTGAGACTGTTTGGGTGCTTCCTCTGACTCTGACTCCTGGCAAGGTTTGTGCAATCTCCTCTGAAGCCCTGAGGTTCAAGGGCTCAGCTCCAAATGCACCACGGAGCTCATTAGAATCAGGCAAGTCCTGACAAACCATGGCTCTCCTTCGATTTCCCTCTATTCTTGTGCCGTTCATCAGGAAGGTTTCTGTAGTGGTTTTGGTTTGCCATTTTGAGATTTCTTGGCAAATGCTTTAATTACTGTGATGGGTTCAGTGTTGGCTAATTACCAGTGCACTCACTGGAATATACTTATTCATTTCCTGCTGTGAGATAGGATTAGGAGGAAGGCAAAGTAGGCTCAAAACTTTAAAATGGTATAAAGAAAAATTACAATAGTAACTAAAAGATTAAGTAATAAAAGGCTATAAGAAAAGTTTATCAATGGTAACTAAAAGAAAGAGGAATAAGAATCAGAACAAAACTTTCAGAACACTCTTCTTCTCCTTAAAAACTTTTCTTCCTTACTGAAAATGTAAGGAGACAAAACGTAAAATTTTCAGTCAGTTTAGCACCTCTGGAATAGTTTTGTTCAGTTCACTTAAGGAGAGGAGTCTCTCTATTGTGCTATGGAGACTTCTCCACAAGAAAACCGTTCTCTCGTGGCTCTCAATTCCACAAATAGCAGTCGCCTAAAAAATCTGAAATTGTCAAGTCCCTCCAATTTTATCACCACTTTTTCCACAGCTGTGTTTATGGGCCATGTCAACTTATGGGATATTAAAGATGAGCTGTTTAAGAGCAAACGTTCTCTTGTTTAAGAGCAAAGGTTCTCTTCATCTATTTCTGAAATCATCTTCATCTCTGGGAACAGAAGTCTTATCTCCCTGATGAAATAAACATGGCAGGAGACTTTTTCTCCTTTTAATGCCTTTAATTAAAGTGATCAGCTCATAATTGGGCAGCTCGACGGGTCTGCAGTCTCCGTCGGCTGTCCCAGCGTGATGAGGAGGAGAAGGATATGCACAGCTTTATCCACTAGGAGCAGAGCTGGGGGTCCAGTCCTCGTAGGAGCCAAATGTTAATCTTCGCAGCCTCGCCCCCTCCAGGTCCTGGTTTCAGGATGACTTTTGTGCTCAGGGTGAGGGGCTACAAAGGTCTCCAGTATCTCTGCAGGCTCAGCACTCTGCTCCTCACATTCACACATCACTCTAATTTCCTAACTTTATGTTAGCTCATTGTTTTGGGGGTCTTTTCAGTAAGTTTGGAGTAGTAGCTTCTCATGGCATGCTGGTCCTGAAGCTAGTTTGCATGCACCCCCTCCCAAGTCTCAGTCCCTTCTCTTCACCGTTTGGGGAAGTCCCCACCCTTCTCAGGAGAAGAGCCATTAATTTAGCTCCAGCAGGGGCCTTTACTGATACAAAAAAGAACCATTAATGATAACGACTTGTAATTATCATAACAAACAAGTACCACTTTAGCAGCACAGCAACAGTGGTCTGACTAGTTTTTGTAACTTTTTTTTACAGAAAAATTGGCAGAATTTTGTTTATAACAGTCCCCCCTCTTCTTCTTTGATCGAGCTTAAATTTAAGCTTGCATCAACTTGCAATTTCTGACCGATGAGCTTCATATTTCTTTAATTTCTGGTATTGATTATAAATTTCTTGCGCACTCTGGTAATCGTGGTTACTTAACTTCGTTACCTTTCTTGGTTTCTTTAGGTTGGTCTGCATGGCCAATGCTACTATTTTAATTGTCCTGGTTTAGGGCAAATTTGTTAAAAAATCTGCAAAGGATCCTCCAGAAAGCAAAACCCACACGGCCCCTCCCCCCAACCGGTTCGGGAAAAAATTCCTCGGAGAGAGGTGGAAAGAACCTGTTTATTTGACTGGCCCAGCACCCCCCGCACACAAAATGAACAATACCAGCTGACACCGCTCTGAGAAAGATGACAAAATCAGAAAGTCTCTTTCGGGGTGGTTGCTCTGCTCTCAGTCCCTCCGGCGCTGGGCCAGCTGCTGCAGCCAAACCTTCGGTGTTCCCGGGTCCCAGTCCGGAGCAGGTTCGAGATGGTCACAGCAACAGGAGAGGAGAAACAGTCCGGGAAGGAATTTGGACTGTTTAGCTAGAACTAGCTAATAAGCAGAAGCAAAAGCGAGAGCAGAAGCAAGAGCAGAAAAGCAAGCAAGCAAAGCAGCAAGCTGAAAGCAAGAAGTGAAAAACAGCCCCAAGTACTGCCCCTCTCTGTGTCCCTGATAAGAGAAACCCAAACAAAACTTCCACTCTTCAGAGTCGGTCTTAAAGGCACAGAACAGATGAATGGGGATACAAGCATCATAACGTCACTCCAGGACAGGAAAACAAGCACAGTAAAAAGAGCAATCCTCCATGTATACACAGAGTGAGAAAAACTACTTTTTCCCATACATCCTTATTGAAAATCCATAGGTCATCTCACCAACTGGAATCAAGTGTAAGAGTTTGTTCTTGGTTATTTTACACATGCTAATTTTTTTTTTTTTTTCATTTGAAATGTTTCTAATAATTGCATCCTTCATCTTTAATACTCCCTGGAGCCTGATGATTCTATTTAACATAGATATTGGGGTCTGAACTTGGCTTTACAATTTTGGACTTTCTCTATTTCTATTGCACTTTGCTTCTTCTGTTTGGTTTCTCCTAAATCATTGCATATAGGCACTCCTAAACTTGATCCAGTTTCTTTGGGTAATAAGAAGAAAGCTGGTTTTATTATTCTAGCTGTGCAGCTGCCAGACCAGTCTTCTGACAATTTAGTGTATGCTGTAGTACTAGAGATCAAAACCAGGTGTTTAGAGCTCTCCCGAAATGTGTCATCAGTTTCTGTTGGGCATTTCCAATATTTACACAGTTCTTTCATTTTCCAAACGAGTTTATCTCTTATTCAGTACACTCATAACATTCATATACTTCATAGTGGGTACACTTGTTCTTTCTTTTTTTCAACAGACTCTAATTTGTTTGGGTCTCTTGGGATCCCCTGGGTAGCTGAATATTTTACTGCTAAATACTTGTTACAAACCATCTTTCTTACTGTTTTTACAATTTCTTTTCTTTTTACTAGATCTACTGAGCTTGTTTCAGCAGCATCCCACTCAAAGCACAACCAGGCTTCTCCTATAGGGCACTCTCCCAGGAGTGGCTGCCTAAAAGTGGCAGTATTCTGGGCCATCTAATGCATTGTCTTATTTTTCTGATAAAGGACCAATTGGGAGAGGTTAACGCAAGTAGGGTTAGAATTGATGAGGACTCCAGACAAGGAGCTCACTTCTTCCTCCTCATAGAGGGGTTGGTAGCACTCACTGCCTGGCTCTCCTGGGCTCCCCAGAGCACCACCAGCAATCAGAGTCATCATTACTACCCTTCCCAAGAGTCCTGTATGGGTCATCTTGCAGAGCCTGCCCACCCGGCCTTGCCTCTTGGGGAATTTTACTGAGAAGAAGCTTCCAAGCTCTTTAGAGTCTCTTCTACCCGCTTCTCTGGTTAAACTTCTCTTGGTCTTTTCTCTACCAATTTTGGTTTCTCTTAGTGGAGTGCTCTGTAGGGGATTAACCTGGAGTCTTTAGAGCCAAATTGGGGAACTTAACTAGAATTACTTATTTACAGTCTTAAACTTTTTACAAACTTATTTTACACACAGAACTGTCTAGAAACATTTTAAGCTATGTTAGGGCTCTAATACCAATTATTTTTCTATACAGTTCAGTCTTTTTGACTCCTCCTTCTGAGAGTCAACTTTAAATCTTTTGGTCTTTTTATCGCAGTATACTCGGATGAATTAACTTGTGATGTGGTTGAATCCTGTCCAGTGCCCGGAGATGAGAGTGATGCAGAATCTGGTCCAATGCCAGAGAGAGAAGCTGATGTCAGATCTGGTCCTATACCTGGGGATGAGACTGGCCCTTTTATTCTTGTAATGTGAGTCCAACCTTTTTGTCTGGTCCGCACAGCCGAATTAGTGATGAGGAGTACCTGAAAGGGGCCTTCAAATTTAGGCATTAATGGTCCTGTATTCCATGATTTTATCAAAACCCAGTCTCCTGGGCTAAGTTATGTCTTCAACTTTCGTGTCAAGAGGGGAAGTTTGGGGGAGGTATCCTCTTTTTCTAAGTCCTTCCAGAGTTCTTCCAATTATCTCTAAATACTTTCTGGTAGCCTCTTCCCCTTCCAGATAGTCTCCTGTGCTATGGGGTGTTAACAAGAATGGCAGTCCAAACATCATTTCATAAGGTGAAATTCTTATGTCAGACCGAGGTCTTGTTCTGATGCGCAAAAGCGCTAGGGGCAAACACTTTCACCAATTCATTTTTATTTCTTCAATCAATTTAAATAATACATTTTTGAGAGTTTTGTTCATCTGCTCCACCCTCCCAGAACTCTGGGGGTGCCACGGAGTTTGTAATTTCCATTTTATTCCTAAAGCTCCAATTATATTTTGCAATGTTTGGGGCACAAAATGTGGACCTCGGTCTGAGTCTATTGTGTTCACCATTCCATATCTGGGGATAATGTTGTCTAGGATTACTTTTGCTACAACTTGAGTTGTTTCCCTTCTGGTTGGGAAGGCTTCTACCCAATGGGTGAGATGATCTACTATAACCAGTAAATATTTGTATCCTTGCACTGGGGCCATCTCTGTGAAATCTATCTGTATGCTTTGGAAAAGTCTTAAAGCTAATTCTCTCCCTCCAGGTGCTACTTTTCTCATGACTTTCTGGTTCCCTTTTTGACAAATGACACACCCTCTTGTAATTGCTTTGGCTAGGCCATATACACCTATGCATAGGTTATTTCTTAAGAAATGATCACATAGTCCTTGAACTCCCCAATTAGTTAATTTATCTAATTCTGTTAGCACTGTCCGAGCCAGTGCTTTATTCAAAAACACCCGTCCATCTGACGTTAACCATTCCCCTCGTTGCCCTTGGAGTAACTTTAAATATTTTATAGCCTCCAATTCTTTTTCACTAAATACAGGTTCTTCTCTTCTTTCTCCTTCTTCAGGTGTTGTTCCTGCTTTAACATTTTTTACTGGATCCCCTGGTTCTAAAGCTGCTTCTTTTGCTATCTGATCAGCCAGTTGGTTTCCTCTAACTTCAAGACTGTCTCCTCTTTGATGCCCCTTTATATGGACCACTGCTATTTCTGTAGGTTTCTGTAGAGCTTCTAACACTGCTCTAAGTTCTCATGGGCTAAGCTTTTTCCTTTTGAACTTAAATATCCACATTCCTCCCATATTTCCCAACTGTGTGAACTATCCCATATGCATATTGGGAGTGTGTATAAATGGTTCCCCGGTCCCCCTCCAGTAAGTCCAGTCCCCTCTTCAGGGCATATATTTCACAGCTTTGAGCTGACCAATTTGGGGGTAGTTTCCCTTTTTCATCAATTTGCAATGTTTCTCCATCTGTAATAGCATAACTTGAAGCCCTTTTTCCATCTACTACCCTCAAAGAGCCATCTATGAATAAGATTCTTCCAGTTGCTAGAGGCTGATCTTCTAAATCTTCTCTTACTTTTGTTTGGAGGTTAACCAATTCAAGGCAATCATGTTCTAAATTCTCTATAGGCTCTCCCATTAGGAATTGTGCTGGATTGAGGGCATTGGAAGTCATAAATTCTAAGTCCTCTGTGTTCATTAGTATTATCTCATACTTTAATATTCTGGCATCAGTTAGCCACTGCTGAGCCTTCTGTCTCGGTACCGCCTTAAGGTCATGAGGAGTATGTACTTCAACTTTTCCTTGTAAGGTCCATTTTTGAGTCTCCTCTATCGGGATTGCAGTTGCTGCTACTGCTTGTGTACACACTGGCCAGCCTCTAGCCACTGGATCTAACAATTTGGAGATGTAAGCCATGGGTTTTCTGCAACCTCCCCACTCTTGAGTTAGTACACCATAGGCTATACCCCCTTCCGCACTCGCAAACAGGTCAAAGCCCTTCCTGAGGTCTGGTAAGCTTAGGACCGGGGCAGAAGGCAATTTGCCTTTTAGGTTCTCCAACTGTCGGTCATCTTCAGCTGTCCAAATCAGGGGATCTGGAGCTGCTAATATATTGTATAAAAATTTTACACTCTGTGTGTATTGATCTAACCATAACTTGCAATATCCAAACAGGCCCAGGAGTTTTTTCACATCTCTTTTTGTTTTTGGGGCCGGGAGAGCTAAAATGTCTGAAATTCTGTCATGGCTTAACTTCTTATACTCCCCTCCTATTATGTGCCCCAGGTATGTTACTTTTGATTGCACAAATTGTAGTTTTTCTTGGGAAACTTTTAATCCTTTCTCCCCTAGAAAATTCAAAAGCTTAATGCTAGTTTGTCTGACCTGATTATAGATTTATAGTGTTATAGATTTGAAGGACGCTTTCTGGGCGTATCCTCTAGCAAGGGAATGTAGAGATTGTTTTGCCTTTGAATGGGAGGACCCGAGTACAAAAAGGAGACAACAGCTAAGATGGACCTGATTGCCACAAGGGTTCACGGATTCCCCCAACCTCTTTGAACAAGCTTTAGAGAATTTGTTGGAACAATTTGTCCCTGAAGATGAAGTGCAGATCCTGCAGTATGTTGATGACCTGATGGTGTCAGGAAAGGGAAAAGATCCAGGTCAGACAATCAGAGAGATAAATTATTTACTTGGTTGCTAAAAATGTATAGATTTAAAAAATTATTAAAAAGTGCAGGATATTATATTAATTAGAATAATATGTTTATTATTTTTTTATTAATAATTTATATTTTTAAGGAAAACTGCTTAAATTTTTATATGTTTTGGAATGTCAGTCCCAGGTGGGTGATGTCAGACATGGTGAGGCTGGGGGTGAAGAGCAGTTTGTCCAAAGAGGCTCAGCCTGCAATGGGCTCATTCTTCTCTGTGCCCAGACCTCCTAAGGAGTCATTCAGCATAAAGATCTCTTGGGGGAATGCTTCTATCCCCTCTTCTCATAACTGGAAAACAAAAAAATACTCGTGAATAAAAACCAAAAATCATGATGTGCACTCTGGAATCTCCCTCCTGAAGACAACTCCAAACTGACTCCAGTCACTGCACAAGCCCTGGAGACTCAAAGACAATGGAAGGGTGACAAAGAGCTCCTGAGGGCTTTCTGTATTTTAATCAGCCCCACACTGGATTTGGGGCTGGGTCCAGGAGCCTCAGGCGCTCAGAGAAGGATGAAGAAGCTGCTCAAGGAGTCAGCAGCAAAACTCCAAGTCCCTTGGAGCAGCACTGGGCCCCAGTGAGGGCAGGGAGTGCCAAAGGCTGCCCAGGGCCTGGTGAGAGCAGATCCTTGAGGCAGGATTGCAGGGAGCCAAAGGCTCTGAGCAGGGAACTGCAATGCTGAGCAAGGCCTGGGCTGGTTGGGGGAAGCAGAAAGGCCAAGCCCTGAGCCCAGCCTGGGCCAGCAGGGCCTGTCCCTCACAGCTGCCTTGGGGCTGTTTGTGGGCCAGGGGGATGTGAGGGGCAGCAAGGACAAATGTCATAAACCTGCAGCCCCTGCCAGCCTCCCCAGGGAGGCCGAGGGAGAAGCAAAGTGCAGCCCCTGCCAGGAAAGTTCCTCCTGTGGGGCCTCCAGAGGCGCTGCCCGAGGCCAGGGCACAAAGGCCTGGGTGCCTGTGGCCCTGCCAGCCCTGCCCAGCCCTTGGCCATCTGTCCTGCAGGCTGCGCCCCCTGGGTGTGCTGCTCCTCTGCCCTGGCTGGCTGCACTCGCCCATCTCGCTGTGCCCCAGCATTTCTCACCCAGCGTTGCTGTGCCCTCCCTGGGCTCCCTGCACCCAGCGCTGCCGGCTCCTGGCACACAGAGCCCGGCCATGGCCCAGCCTCACGCTGCCACACCTCCAGCACCAACATTCTGCCCTGCGAGGGACTTTGCTTTCTCCTCAGATCCAGCCTGAACTCTCCAAGCTTCACTTTGGGGAGGTTTCCTGCAATTCCCACTGCCAAGGAAAGCTCTGTCTCCTGCTGGTCACAAACAGAGAAGGGCTGGTGGGAGATGTGGTGGTCAGAGGCTGTTTGGGGCACAATGACCATGAAATTATTGAGGTTTTATATATTCTGTGAAAGGAGGGGCATCATCAAATCTTCTGCATTGGATTTTTAAGAGCAGACTTCAGCCTATTCAGGATGCAGATTTGGAGAGTACTGAATCAGGTACTGATTTTTTAAAGGGAAACAGCCCTTAAAAACAAAGGATTCCAGGAAGGATGGACACCCTTCAAGATAGAAATTTCAAAGGAGCAGCAACAGCCTTTACCTCTGTGCCCAAAACTGAGTTAGCATGAGAAAGGACGGGCCTGGCTGGGCAGGGAGCAAATTACATTATACGAATTACATGATACAATCATCATGTAGCCAACACAGGACAGGCAGGAAACTCAGGAAATTTTTAAGAATATCGCTAGGTCATTTAGAAAGAAAATTAGAGAGGTGAAAGATTAATTAGGACTTAATCAGGCCACTTCTTTGAAGGATAACAAAATATATCTTATAAATGCATTCATGGCAAAAGAAGGGTTGAGGACAACCTCCATTTCTTATTGTGGGGGATATGGTTACCAAAGATGAGGAAAAGACTGAGGTACTTAACCTTTCTTTGCTTTCAAAAGTAAGAGTAATTTAAAAAATAAGACAGTTTCCAACCAGAACAAGTGTTCTCCTGGCCTGGTAGATGGGGACAGAGAGCAGAACAGCCCCCCTGGAATCCAGGAGGAAGCAGCTGGAGACCTGCTGAGCCACTCAGATGCTCACAGGTGTCTCTAGGACCAGATGGGATCCTTCCCAGGGGGATGAGGGAGCTGGTGGATGAGCTCCCCAATCTGCTCTCCATCATTTACCATCAGTGCTGGCTCAGCAGGGAGGTCCCAGAGGACTGGAGGTGCCAATGTGAGCTCATCCCCAAGAAGGGCTGGAAGGAGGATCTGGGGAACTCCAGGCCTGTCAGCCTGACCTAGGTGCCCGGCAAGGTGTTGGAACAGATCACCTTGAGTGCCATCACAGAGCACCCACAGGATGGCCGAGGGGTCAGAGCCAGCCAGCATGGATTTCAATGTCTGCATTGATGATCTGCATGAGGGGACTGAGTCCAGCATCAGCAAATTTGCAGATGACACCAAGGTGGGTGTGAGTGTGGATCTGCTGGAGGGCAGGGGGGCTCTGCACAGGGACCCGGACAGGCTGGATCCAGGACCCAAACCCAACAATGTGAGGTTGAACAAGTCCAAGTGCTGGGTCCTGCATGTTGGACACAACAACTCCTGCAGCTCTATAGGCTGGGGACAGAGTGGCTGCACAGCAGCCAGGCATAAAGGGACCTGCAGGGGTGATGGACAGCAGGCTGGACATGAGGCAGCAGTGTGCCCAGGTGGCCAAGAAGGCCAATGGCTCCTGGCCTGGCTCAGGAATGGTGTGGCCAGCAGGAGCAGGGCAGGGATTCTTCCCCTGTGCTCAGCACTGCTTGGGCAGCACCTCAAGTGCTGTTTGCAGTTCTGGTGCCCCCAATTTAGGAAGGACATGGAGGGGCTGGAGCGTGTCCAGAGAAGGGCAACAAGGCTGGGGAGGGGTCTGGAGCACAAGGTCTGTGAGGAGTGGCTGAGGGAGCCGGGGTTGTTTACCCTGGAGAAGAGGAGGCTCAGGGGAGACAAGGTGGTGTCAGGGCACAGGGTGGACTTGATGATCTCCATGGCCTGTTCCAGCCTTGCTGATTCTGGGATTCTCTGAAACCACCCTTGGAGCAGTTGCAGGATGAGCCCTGGGCCTCCTCTTGAGAAGCTGCAGCAGCCCAGGTCCCTCAGCTTCTCCTGCCAGCCCCAAAGCCCATCCTGTCAGTCCTGCAGAGCCTCTGCAGCTCCTCCTCATTGCCCAGAACAGGGAACCCCAGAGCCAGACACAGCAGCCCAGATGTGCCCCCCTGGCCTGGGGTGCCTCTGCAAGGGAGCAGCACCAGGCACTGCAGGAGCCTGCAGACAATTCCTGCAGCACTTGCAGGATGATCCTGCTGCCCAAGGGACGTTCCCATGTATAGTATAGGTGGCTTTTGAGTCCTAGTAAAATATCTGTATTGTACTTGAATATCTGTATATAGGCCTTGCCCAGGTAAGTCCCAGTTGTTCTCGATGGGCTGCAGCTGTGATGTCCTTCATTGGGCTGCAGCTGTGGCTAGTGAAGATAACTGGGATAAAAGGGGGTGGGTTGGCCAGTCAGGGAGAGCCTTGTGGGTGCCCTGAATAAGAAGGAAAAACCTGCAGAAGGAGGAGTCTGTGCTGTGTAGGTCTTTAGCTATAGGAAAACACCGAGGAGAGGAGGTATGGGACTTGAGAAATATGGGACTTTAGAAACAGTATGGGACTCTAGAAATATAATAACAACACCCATGGGGCCAAGTCAGGAACTGCAATGGGGAGTGGGGCCAGAGACGAAAGGGCAAGCATGGATGAGCTGTTTGCAGGGGAGGGAAGAGGGGTGGGCAATGGGAAGACATTTGTATCAGGAAGAGTAAAGAAAGCAAAGGTGAAGCCAAGGAAATGCTCAGGGCAGTTTGGGGGTGGCTGCCAGGCAGCCCTGGCTCTGACCAACAGCATCTGCAGTGGCACAGGAAACTCCCAGCTGATGGGAACAAACTTTCTGGCTGACTGCAGAGGCCAGGACAAACCTGAGTGGTTTCCCTCGTGTCCCCCAGCCCTTGCTGGCCCCAGGGGCTGATGGCATTTGTGCTCCCTCAGGTTCATGTCCCCACAGCAACAGCATGGGGGTGCTCCCACCTGCTGTGTGCAATGCAAACAGGGGATGCGGAGCCAGTGCTGCTGTGTCTGTGCCTACAAGGATGGGGCACCTGTGTGAGCTGGGGGAGAGGCCAGGGCTGCAGAGGGGGGATGTTGTTGGCAGCTCCATGAGGACGCTCTGGGACGCTGCCCTGGGCTGTGCAGTGCACTGGGGATGGATCAGCCCCTGCTCTGCTGCTCCTTCCCGTCTGCCCCAGGGCCCTTGCAGAGCACCAGCTGTTGCTGCCCTCAGGACAAAGCGGTGCCAGGGCTGTTCCAGGTACAATTCAGTGACATATGTTGGTGCCACGGCAACGCCCACGGTGACCTGTTCCTTGGTTTGGTGCCATAGCAGCCAATGCCTGGAGCCCTTGTGATGTTGGTGGCCATGGAAAGCTGCCCTGGCCCCTTGCTCAGGGCTGGTGTCAGTGCCCAGAGCCAGAGGGGATCCCTTGCTGGGGGCTGTGCCATGGCCACCTGCCCTGTGCCGCGCTGGACGCTCAGGCACCAGGACCCAGCAGCCAACGGCACTGCCAGGGCCAAAGGCCAGGTCAGCCGGACAGAAAGGGGCAGAGCTGGGCACTGTTTCCATGGCAACCGGCACTGGGGGGACACCTGGGTCACCTGGCCTGGCAGTTGCCATGGAAACCCCTGGCAGGGACTGAGGGCACAGCCCCTGGCACTGAGACACTGCTGGGCCGGGTGCTGAGCACAGGGCTGAGCACACAGAGATGGTTTTGTTCTTGCTGAGCTGCAGCACAGCCAAGGCCTGTCCTGCCCCTCGTCCAGCCACGCTGGGGAGGGGCTGCGGCTGCGGAGGAGCTGGGCAGGGACACAGCCAGGACAGGGGAGCCCAACTGACCCCGGGCATACCCCAGACCAGAGCACATCATGCACAGGGTGTAAAGGGGGGAACAGGGAGGAAGGGGGGAATTTTGGAGGGAGGGCTTTTGCCTTCCCAGGGAACACTTAGGCAAGAGGGGGCCCTGTTTCACCAGTGGGCAAGGTCACTACCAAAGACACAGACACCAACTGAAGGAATTATGTCATTTATATCATGCACAGCTGCAGAGATTTACAAAAGGATAAGCTCAGCAAAGCACATCATCATTAGCAAAGAATTACAAAAGAAGCTCAGCAATCCATCATAAGCCATCATTACATTTTGATGACCAATCCCTTGGTGAAACACCAGAGGTGTTTGTGGCAGACAAAGATTCTGGCTGACTATCAAGGTACACCTTACAGACATCAGCTGTACTTTAGTGACACCATTCTTTGTTCTTTTTTCTCAATCTCATTCCAATTAGGAACAAGAATTCTGTTGTCCCTGGCGCTGGCACCTTTTTAATTCCAGAATAATGCCCCCAGGCCCTTTGCTGTTCAGCTTTACCATGCTGTCTGTGGCTAACAAGGCTTGGGGGGCCCTTTCCCCTCTGGCTGGAAGGGGCCGGGTCCCAGTCCCTGTGGGGCACGCAGGCTCCTAGATGGAATTCCTGTGCAAGTCCCTCAGTGTCACAGCAGCCTTCACATGGAGCCCCGTGGATCAGAGCATTTTCCACAGGGGCCCTTGGGGCAAACAGAGAAGATCTGGTCTGGCAGGATGTGTAAAACAATATCCTGTCAGATCTCCTTGTTCTCACACAGAATCCTTGGCTGCAGGGACACATTCCCATTGTTCCTGCCCAGGTTTCAGGACTCAGAGTTGTCTTTCCCAGGAGCTGCTCCTTCAGCTGCCTCGGGAGGGCCATTTGGCCTCTGGACCAACACTCTGGCTCCATTATTAGGGCTGCTGGATCCAAACCCTTTATCTCCACAAACGGTGGTGACTGGAGCTGGATCTCCTTTTTTCACAATCATTCTTAAAATTGCAAAATCGATAATTGTGCTACCCTGTCATGGGGTTGAATAATCCAATATTGTTCATTATTGTTTACAGAATTACTATAATTTCTCCTTGATATTCTGCATCAATTCCTCCTGCCATGACAGGAACACTTTGCAAGGCCAAGCTCCAAGGGAGCAGTTACCAAAGCAAAGTGTCCTGGAGGAATCTGAATTCTTCTTTCAGAATTGATAGCTCTCATTTGCTTTGAATTTATCCTCATTAATTCCAATGCATGAAGGCCCAGCCCTGCAGCCTCTGGGCTGGCCCTGCCAGGGGCCATCACAGCCAGAACAATTTCCCAGGCAGCCCAAGTCTCACTGCCCATGGCTGGATTTGCAAATTGGGGGCAGCCGTGCACAGCCAGGGGGTTTCTATTTCCCCAGTGGGCCATTGTGAAGGGCATGGAGCACATCTGGGAGATGGGTTCTCCATGGGAAAGTTCCCATCTCCTCATTTTTTCAACTGCTCTTTTAACAACCCCTTCACCCATTCAAGGAATCCTGCAGCTTGTGCATAGTCTGGTACATGAAAAACCCTG
Source organism: Melozone crissalis (assembly GCF_028551555.1). Taxonomy (NCBI): domain Eukaryota; kingdom Metazoa; phylum Chordata; class Aves; order Passeriformes; family Passerellidae; genus Melozone; species Melozone crissalis. The sequence goes on from NW_026535824.1 coordinate 4,082,354, forward strand.
CAGACAAAATCACTGTGTTTTTCACAGGAATGGACAAAGCATTCTGCATCACAGTATCAGCAAACCCTGTAAAAATAACCAATTTCCTCCCTTCCTCCTTTTTCCATTGTATACAATCTCACAAAGTTGACCACTGACATTAGGGTCCTGGCCAATCCTGTTCAGTAGGATATTTAGTGTTACATCCCTGAGCAGCCAAAGATACCAAATTAGTATTGTCAGCACTATTTCACATTATTATTATTTTATATGTACATATTGATATGAAAATATAGATAGATATAGACATATCTACATAAATCTATAAATATAAATATAAAGGTCTTATTATCCCATAAATATGTATATAGTTATTTATTATATTGATCTTTCACTTGCACAAGTGCATCTGAGCTCAAGATGAAAACCTTCTTCTGTTGCTCCATGTGGGAGCATTCCAACAATCATTGTTCCTTCTGAAGGTGCTGTTTCCTATGTACTCTCAACAAATTCATCTTTGTCTGCCCAAATCCACAAGGTCTTTTCCTTTTCCATATGCAATTTCTGGATGCATTTGAAGCCATCCAGGGGTGCAGCTTCTTTTACCCAACTGCCCCACTGCTCACACGGGGCTCCGACCTCAGCCCACTCCAGAGCCAGGGAATTCCAGGGAAGGGCTTCCCAGCTGGGAATTTCTGATGGCACTGATTCCTCACATTTACATTGAACAAGTGACATTTCTTTGGGATCTGGCCAGACTGTGCCAGTTTTGTTTTACCAGTGGGCAGGGTCAGCACCAAAGCCACAGACTCCAACTGAAGGAATCAGTGTCATTTCCTGCAGTTCAGAGCAGCAAAGAATCACAAAAGGAGCAGCTCAGTAATGCACCCAACCATCCCCACCAAAGACTACCTGCAGTGATTAACAAAGATCCAGCAGCATTTACCCTCAGGCTTTACCATCCCCCAGACCCACACAGCAGCTGGGGAAGCTGTCACAGCCAAGGGCTGCAGAGCCACTCCTGGGCACTGGGAATTCCTGCAGGTGCCTCCAGCCCCAGGTGAGGCTCCAACCCCACTGGGAGAGGGCCCAGCTCTGACAGTGCTGAATGAACAAACTGACAGCACCTCTAGTGTGGCAACATCTGCTTTCATCCTCCTCTTGGGTCCCTCCCAAAGCCTGGCCAGGGCTCAAGGAGAAACCAAGGGAGGTGACTTTGATCCTTCAGCCCCAAACAAGGCCAGATGTCAGATTTCATGGCCTTGTCTGGCTTCTAAATACACAAAGGTCAATACATGTCTCACTAATGAGTGGCTACATCTATTACAGGGCTAATGACCATGCATATTTCATTAGGGAGCAAATACAAAGATAACCTTTGCTTGGAAGGTTCATCCAGAGGCCACCTTTGGCTCAGGGCCTACTGTCCAGGTCCCACTCAGGGCTGGTGTCCAGGCCTTGGCACTTCAGGGACGTGGTTTAGTGCTGGGCTTGGCACTGCTGGGTGAGCGGCTGCACTGGGTGAGCTCAGAGGGCTTTTCCAACAGAAACGATTCTGTGATTCCATGATTGTCGGAGGAAGGAGACCCAGACACCAGTTGGTTCATCCAAGTCCGATTTATTGATCGAATATGGCGGGTTAAATATAGTTCTTAATAAGCTTCATACATATTGCAAAAGTTGAGCTCAGGATTGGTTAGTTACATATCAGCAACTACACCTACTTCTACATTCTTGTGCTTATTCTTCTGTTACATTCTGCAGATATTCAGGACTAATCTCACCTCCCTTTCCTCATGTTGCAGCAAGGCCATCCGGTATTCTTGCCTGTCAGCAGTCACTGAATCAGAGACTGCTGACCTCCCTTTCAAGCTTAACCAGCGGCATTAGGTCAGTATGGCCTTTCTCAGCTAACCAACTCTTAATAAAATCCTCCACATTTCCCCTGTTTTCTTCTTGAGCAAGGAGATTAGTTTGCCAGGTTTTTGCTATTATACGGCTAACCATGTTTTGAATACAAGTAAAAATACAAGGCAAAATAAGCAAAAACATTAAGATCACACCCAGTAAGCCGATAGCATATGTCACAATGTTCCTTAGCCATGGTCCAAGCCCTAAGCCTTTAAGCCATTCGTCAATTCCTAAACCTTCCTCTTCTTTGAGATTGTGAAGTCCCTGTTGTAGTTCTTTTATCTTAGTATGAATGGACACCGAATGATCAGACAAATTTATACAACACATTCCCTCAAATTCTTCACATCCATGCCCTTGTGCTAAGAGCAAAAAGTCTACAGCAGCTCTATTTTGTAAAACAGCATGGTTAACACTTTGCACATCTGCAGTCATCATGTCCAGAATTTGGGATGTCTGGTTCAGCTCATTTCTTGTCCAGCACACTAATTGTTTTGCTAAATTCATAGCCTTATTGGCAGGTCCTCCTGGTAAGATAGTTGAAACTACTACTTGTCTGAATGTACCCCAAAACTTTGGATCTCCAATCTGGCTGCAGTCCAAGTCATGTATACTACGCTTTTTCCTGTTTGATGTTTGACTGAGCTGCATTAGCAAGGACACATTAGGGTGAAACAAGGACAATTTTCCCAAATAACAGGGTCCACCCTGTGGCTTAGCTGGTACACCATTCCACGCCCTGTCTCCACAAATTAGAAATATTCCTGTAGGTAATTTCATTGGTGCCGTGATGTTTGTGCCGTTACATTGACTGTAATACTGTGGAGAGAATTCACTCAAATTCAGAGATGAATCTAAGGTGGCCCATGTGTCTTTAGGTTGATTTAAATTCTGGGCATCTAAGGGTTTGAAACTAAACCATCCGCCAGCTGTGGTGTTAGGCATACTGGCATTTGCACTTCCAAAAAGATCCAGTTCTTCAGGAGGAGAATGCAAGGAGGTGTTAAGTGATTGGATTAGTAAGCATTGGCGATAGCCATCACTGACCTGCAGTATACCCTTGTTGCACTGGCAATGTGATGTTTGACATGTTAGACATACTTAAGGTTCGATTATTTATCAAACCGCAAAATTCTCCTGGAGACCACACCGGAAGTCCCACCAGGTATATTCGAAATGGGTTAGTAATTCCTCCAAGACTAAGACAAAGCGATGATTGATTAATTTGATTAGCAAGTGTTACCCATAAATTTTCTCTTGGCTGACTAAAACGTGTTATCCCTATTGCTTCACTTACTGCAGCATTGAGCAGTATAAAAACAAACCTCATTCTTCTTTCTGCTTTCTCTGTTTTTCCTTTCTTCGTTGTCTTTTCCCTGGTTTGTTAGAATGTCTATTGTAAGGCTGAGTCAATTTCTGAATACACTGATCTAATTCCAAATCAGCATCCTTGCTTACAGGTATAGCATCAGGTAGGTTTAAAAGCAAATCAGCTTTACAGCGAGCTGCTATGATGCATGAGGCACTAGTAACTTCAAGCTCTCTAAGTACTTGCTGTAACTTCCATCTAATATATGCTATAGCCACTTGTTCTGCACTCTCAAAAAGCTTTAATCCTGCCCTTCCTGGCAGGCCAGTACTTTGCTCAAGAGCTCTAACCCAGACAAAATCTTGAATCCACTTCCCAAAACAAGGTCTACACCATAAATTTCCTATTGATCTTTGTGAGTACCAATAAACCTTATTACAATCAGCACAATGCAAAGCTACCCAAGCATAGCACTTATCATTATCCTTTTTGCAAACATAACAAGGAAGTGTATATAGGAAAGGATCAGTATTAAAATTTGTCTGTGTGATCCAATCCAACCAGTTCAATGGTGGTGGTTGCAAAGCCTCTTCAGCTTTCTTACTATATACAGCTACCAATTCAAGCTCCTTCTTTAATACAAAATGTACTTGCAAACTTAATTTTTGCAACTTTTCAATGCAGCAGTCTAGTGCTCTTTCAGGATCCCCTCTGAAGGACCCTACAATCGAACGTTGTGTTAAAGGTACTAATTTTCTACACCTTACAGAGACTATACGTGATTTACTTTGAACCTCAATTCTATTTACAACACATTGTACTTCCCAACGATAATAAGCAAGAATTTTTTGTTCAGGAGACTCATAAAGATTTAAAGCTATATATGCATTTTGCCCTGTTTGTCTCCTTAATTCATCTTGCCAGCTTTTACCCCACGTGTGCTCGTGCTCACAAGTGTGACACCATAAATCCCATAATAATGATTGTTCTATCCAAAAAGTTCTATCACAACCCCCACAACGTAGAGCTATCCAGGCAGCACAATGTGGATTGTAACAGTCAAGGCAATGTTCCTTTGCTGGATTTGTTAAACGAAAAGTTGATAATGAGTCAATAAAACCAATCAGCTCCTGGGCCGTCCGATAGTGACGTGTCAGTGCTTTGTCCAACGCTTTCGAGTGTCCCTTCAACTGTAACAGTAGTGGTCGTAGGACTAGAAACAGTTTCTTCCCCAGTAGCTCCTTGTCCTCTTCCGTGAGGTGGTCCACCAGAGGCTGTATCAAAAACAGGTTTAGTCCACTTAGCAGGCACCCACAAAGGTCCTGTAGGTGAGGAAACACAAAGATATCCCCGACCCCAGTATAATACTTTTGCAGGTTTTTCCCATAATCCTGTAGTCGGGTTTTAATTTCCTGACCTGACCTCGGATGATGTTTAATTGCAGGAGGGGATATCGTCTTCCCCAAAAATACATAAATGATTGATCACATACAGAACCTTAGCTAAACATGATTGTGGGTCCTTTATATCTTGATGCTTTTCAATATACTGCTTAAGGGTACCATTTGCTCTTTCCACTATTGCCTATCCAGTAGGAGAGTGTGGAATACCTGTCACATGCTTAACAGACCACTGATTCAACAATTTCTGGACCCTAGCACTCACATAAGCTCAACCATTATCCGTTTTGATACTCTTTGGGACTCCCATAACAGCAAAACAACTTAACAGGTGCCTGATAACATGTGTAGCTTTTTCTCCTGCCTGAGCCGTAGCCCATATGTAATGACTATATGTATCTACAGTGACATGCACATACTTAACTTTACCAAATCTAGGTACCTGTGTAACATCCATTTGCCATTTTTCATTTATTTCCAAACCTCGAGAATTAACTCCAATGCCTAAACCTATTCCACCATTATGATAACTACATGTTGGACATGCTCTAACAATAGCCTTTAGCTTCTGATAAACTCAGCTCAAAATGTTTTGCAAGCCCTCTTGCATTTTGATGATATTTACTATGTGCTTCTCTGGCCAATGTATGCTTGTCAATAGGACAAGAGTTATCAATGGGTAAAGTAACCAATTTGCCTGCACGTTCATTGCCTTCTCCTAAACCTTCAGACCATTTATGACTCCCAATGTGAATCACAGAATACACTGCATTTCTCTCTCGTAAAGCTTTCCTTAATTGTATCAATAACTCATACAATCGTTTATTATTCACTCCCTTAATTGCTGCTTCCTCTATTCGTCTGGCTACTCCGGCAACATACATAGAGTCTGTGACCACATTTAAAGGCTCCTGTAAGTTGGACACTGCCCATACTACTGCCAACAATTCCAAAGTTTGTAAACTATCTGCAGGATCTGCTGTAAGAAGTTGATGCTTCCATTGTCCTTTTTCTTGCCAGGTGACAGCAGCACGCCTTGATTTCTTTCCTGCATCTGTAAAAGCTGTAATAGCTCCTGTATCCAATAATCCATAAAGGGTTATGCTTTGATGCCCATGGGTAATTTTCACTTTTTGTTTTGGTCTATTTTGTAAATCCACAGTTAAAAGTGTAACACCAGTAGAGCCAAAACCCTTTTCATCCCGCGTTTGTCCAGTAAATGATGGTATACCAGATGTCATTTGTGATAGTGGTATTAATTGTGCAATGTGTTGTCCTTTTGTTATTTTAATAAGAGGATAAAGGGTGTAAACCATGATTTGTATTTCCCCTGTATAATCCACATCGATAACACCAGGCAATACAAATAATCCCAGCATAGTTATTGAAGAACGTCCTAATAACAATGCTCCACATCTTTATCCATTTAATATAAGAGGACCCTTTACTCCAGTTTGTATCCTCTCAGGCCGGTTCGTCATTAGTGTGACGTCTACTGCTGCTGATAAATCCAAACCGAGGCTCCCTGCTGTTGCTGTTGCAGACAGGAGGTGACAGTGATGTTACGGCAGCAGCTGATGTCTCCGATGTCACGGCGGCAACTTGTGTCTGGGCGCGTATGTCCCTCATTGCCGCATCAGTAACACTTGATGAATGGTCTCGAGCTCTGCGTGTCCGCCAGTGAGCCGCTTCGGAGAGGAGCAAGAGCAGCTAACACCTGATTCTGAGTAGACTCTGCTTGCCTTTGTAACCCTAATCCTAATTCCTTTAAAGTTTCTACTATAAATGCCTGTGAAGCTGTTGGCATTAATGCCATTCGCTCTAAAGCTTCCTCAATAGTCCAATTTGCCCCTAAAGTAGCTAACACTCTTGCATTTGCTTAACAGGTTCACTTTTTACTCCAAACTAACCATAGAACGTAATTGAGCTAACATCTTCCAATCTAAGGGAGTATATTCCGCTATATTATGTGTAAGGTTCCCCTGTGCATCATACTGTGGTGTGTATGTAACCGGACATGCAAGATTAGAAGCTACTTCCACCGCCTCGCCATCCCCCATCTGCATTACTTCTTTTGCCACAGCAGCCCAAGCTTCCCTCCTTTGTTTAGCCATCTCCCCCCATAGGTCACTGTGTGCCCCCGGGATGGGATCTGACTCTTTAAGGGTGCTATGCTGCTGGCACTTCGGTACCGAGACCGAGTTCTCGCACGGGGAAGGCGGTGGAGCAGGAGCTGACTCCAGCGCGGGGGAAGCAGCCCCCCCGCTGCTGGAGCTGACAGTGAAACCGGAGACGACTCGCGCGGGGGAAGTGGCCCCCCCGGGAGCCGGCCCGCTCGGGGGAAGCGGCGGAGGCAAAGGTGGCGGCGGAGGCGAAGCTGGCTTGCTCCCACCCCCACCATCCGACCCGCCTGAAGCTGGCGGCGGAGGCAAAGCTGGCTTGCTCCCACCCCCACCATCCAACTCGCCCTCCCCCTCTGACAGGAAGGGTGCAGATGGTTCCACTGTAACTAAGGGAAAATTTTCCACACCATTTTGCTGGGGACCCTTAGGCATAAGTATCTGATTTACAGAAGGTGCTAAGGGATCATCCTCACGACCATACCCTATATTCCTCTTATGAGCTTCTGTTGCCCTTTCTGCTGCCTTTCTCTCAGAGACCTGCTGAAGTAACGTATTATACACCACCCGCCATAACTTGCCAAATTTCTTTGCTGACTTATCATCATCTAACACTGTATCCCACAGGATATCCCCAAACTTTTTCCACTCTACTATCTCATGAACTGTATGTGGGTTAGCAAAAATTCTTTTAGAATAACCATAAGCTAATAACCCTGGTAATTCCTTTTTTAAATCTATCCCTTTTACTCCTCGCCTTTCTAAATATGAGGAGAAGGGATCGTATGTCGCTTGCCTATCCATACCTATATATCAGCGCGCGCTGTTGCAGCCTTCCAGGCTCTCGGCGACACGTAGAGACTTGAGATACCTTTTGTAATCCTCAAGGGTGCTTTTAAAATCCGGCACCGTCCCGGCTGCAAGGACTCTCACCCAACTTCCTCGACCGTGGCGAATTTATAATCCAAAAGAGCGAACGTTCAGAATGCTGCCTTTGCCCGCATTCTCCACCATTTGTCGGAGGAAGGAGACCCAGACACCAATTGGTTCATCCAAGTCCAATTTATTGATCGAATACGGCGGGTTAAATATAGTTCTTAATAAGCTTCATACATATTGCAAAAGTTGAGCTCAGGATTGGTTAGTTACATATCAGCAACTACACCTACTTCTACATTCTTGTGCTTATTCTTCTGTTACATTCTGCAGATATTCAGGACTAATCTCACCTCCGTTTCCTCATGTTGCAGCAAGGCCATCCGGCATTCTTGCCTGTCAGCAGTCACTTAATCAGAGACTGCTGACCTCCCTCTTTCAGCTTAACCAGTGGCATTATGTCAGTATGGCCTTTCTCAGCTAACCAACTCTTAATAAAATCCTCCACAGAATCAATACAATAAATTTGAACTGCTACACATGGCTGCAGATTTTTTGTCTCCACTGGAGCTTCCTGCAGTGAACACAAATCATTCTGCTCCCCAGGAGGAGGGAAAACAGACCAAGAAGAAAAGCTAACTGCTTGATACAATGACATCTCTCTAACAGCCACCTTCTGCCCTCATCCTTGCTCTGCCCCATTGCAATCAAATCAATCGTTCTCAAAAACACAAGAATGGTTTCAGGCCTTGGCCATAAGGTCTGTGAGCTCAGCATATGATTTTGGAAAGCAAACAGTGCTCCCTGAGGAACATCCCGAGTAAGCCAGCTAGCAGAGGCCCCCAGCAGTGCAGATCTCTCAGTGCCAGGATGCTCCAAGCTGGCACCAGAGCTAAAGCCCTCCCACCCTGCAGTGCAGCTCCAGCCCTGGTGCTGCAGCGTCAGTGGCTGGGCTCTTGCCGTACCTCGATGTCCTGGTGTCCCTGGGGGAGGATGGTGCCTTGGCTGGGATTCAGGGTGAACTCCCTGGGCTCCACATAGAAATGGATTCCCTTCCTCCAGGCCGGGTCGGTGTCCCTGCGGATCTGATCCATGCTGTCCACAGCCGGCTGCGTGCCATCGTCCGACATGCGGAGCTGGAACGTCAGGGGCACCGCGGAGCTGTTGGTGAGGCGGCAGCGCTGCGTGTAGGGAAAGCCTGGGCAAGGACACAAATATCCATTCAGGCACTCAGCAGGGCATGATCCTGGGGGCAAGATCCTGGCAGGATCAAAGTGGGATTGGAGCTGAGCTTATTATTATCTGAACTACAGCTCACCTAGAAGCTGCATGAGGAATTAATCGTCACTTAGTTCCCTTTGACACAGATTCCAGACGGCAGCCTTGAAAATGCCCACTCCTAGCCCTGGTGAACACTGCAAGCTTCTCTCTTTGGGATGGGGACGAGCTCCCTCACCTGCCCCAAACCAGCACCAGTTCTCTCTCAGTGATGAGTGTGCACCCAGACCCAGCATTTACTCTGAGAATTCAAGCTGTCCAATTCCCTGCTCAGCCTGCCAACACTCCCACCTTTTTCAAGACATATAAAGAGTGAGTTGTCAGTGAGAAGAAGCTACAGCAAAAGAAAATGAGGATGGAATCAGGAACTAGAACGTGATGCAAAGCACCCTAATGCAGCTTCTCTCTGCAGGACCCTTAAGGCATCTCTTGCTTTGGGCCAAACAGCTGAGCACATGACAGCTCAGAGCCCACTCAACTGGGGACACAGCCAAGCCTTGCTTTGAGATTAGCAATTAGGAACCAGGTCCCACCTCAGCCCACAAACAGGGTCATCACAGCCATGCTGCTCACTGAGAGTGCTGCCTGCAAGAGTTTACCCCACCTTGGCTCTGAGATTTGCTTTCCATCCTGCAAAGCCAGAGATACAGCCACTCATGGTGGGGATGTCCTGCAGAGCCCACAGAGCAGCCACAGCCTGCTCTGCACTGCACATCTGGCTGGGCTGGCCAGCTCTGTGGGGAGGAGACTTCTCCCCAGGCCTGCTCACCAAGAGCATCTGGGACACAGATGGGGAGAAAAAACAACTGCAGCTGCAGCCCAGAGCTTCTCTGTGCCCATCCAAGTGACCACTGCCAGCTCCAGCAGGGACTCCAGCAGGGAGGCAAGACAGGCACAAAAAGGACAAACCCAGATGTCAAAACCTCCAATGAGACTGAGGCCAGCACATGCAGACAACAGTCAACAGTTACAAAGAAGCAGAGATACAACAGCTGCCTTCAGCCGGAGAGCCCTTAGGAATGAAATTGGATTCAGCAGGATCTGAATCTCCTGCTTCAGACCCATATTTCCATCTCTTGCCTTTCGTGTTTCATTCCTTCCAAAGGCAACTTGACAAGCGCCTCCGTGGTGATGCAGGCTGGGGAAGAAGCAGCTCAAAAAAGGCAATGAGTTTCCTTCAGAAGTTCATGAACTTCATTGTTCTGGGTTTAGGCTTGGCAGTGAATGTTGCCCTTGGTCTGGGAAGGGGGATAGGGGTTCTGGGGGATTCTGGGGGGTTTTGGCCCTGGGCTGGGCTTTTCTCTTGGGGGTTTTTGGGAGTTGTGGCGTGATGCCGTGGGCGGCTGTGCAGTGGGAGCTGAGGCTGGGCAGGGAGCGGAGCTTCCCTTCCTCCCGCTCGGGGATCACAGCTCGGCCGCTGCTGCTGCGGGAGGTTTGTGCTTGGCCCGGGGCTGCCCTGGCTGCAGCTCAGCGCTGGCACCGACCCTGCCTGCCTGCTGCTGCTGCTGCTGCTGCTGCTGGGCACTGCCCACATCCCCCTGCCCTCTGGGGCTTTGCAAAAGGAGCATTTCCTCCTTCCCTTCCCTTTCCGCACCGGCTGGGGGGGGATCCCTGCCCTGCCAGCGCCCACAGCTCCTCCTGCTGTGACCAGAACTCCACCAAAGGGGAAAAACAGGACTTGGCATCTGGGAGATGTCTGTTCTTGTCTTGTCTGTGCTCTCCTGAGATAGTCTAGCAAAGAACTGTTATTCCTTTTCCCACAGTTTTGCCTGGGAGCCCTGTCATTTCAAAGGGATAATCATTTGGGGGGAGGGGCTCATCTTTCCATTGCAGCAAGATTCCCACCTTCCTTGGCAGACATCTGTCTTTTAAAGCAGCACAGAGACACCAGAAAATACTGCCTTTCTATTCCTTGCTTCCATTGGATCTCACAATGGCAAAATGCCCCCTGAGGCAGCAGCAGCAGCAGCAGCCCTGCAGTTCACAGCCTGAAGAGACTGCTGGGGCAGAGCAGGAGTGAGGGATGCTTTTCTGTTGGAAGGCACAGATCCCTGAGGCTGTGTCCCAGCCCAGGGAACACTCATCAAAGGAGATGTCCCCGAAGTCGAGCTCAGCCAGGTCGAAGTGTAAACTCGGTGCAGTGACGCTGCCCCTGGAGGCCGAGGACAGAGCAGGCAATGGCTCGGTTAAAGGCACAAGACTCTGTGCTTTGATGCTCAGGGACAGCTCATGGGAAATGTGCTTCTGCCCAGCAGCTGCTGGGCTTTGTGCCCTTCTACAGCCCCAGTGAGGAAACAAAAGTTCCTGGCCCTGGTGCTTTGTTGCTGGTCAATCTGTCACTTCAAATGTGTTCTGGGGACTTTGCTGATGAATGCATCACACACAAAAACAAAGAGAACATCTGCCAAGCTGAACTTTGTTCATGTCAGTAGTAACAGCTGATGAACTCGCTTCAGGTTCTGCTCATTAAGGACCTCTTGCTGTAATTATGGGCTGACCTGTTCCCATTGCCACTGGTGAGAACATCACTGCTGGCTGATGGAGAAGCCTTGGGCCAGCAATGTTCATGTGCTGGACGTGAGACTTTGGAGGGAGGGGAGGAAAGACAAGGCCCCAGCAGCCCCAGAGCCAGATCAGTGCTCGTGCTCCTGCATCTGCCCCGGGGCTGATGCCAGCACGGCTGCAGCTCTGCTGGGGCTGGGGGGATCAGGGCCTGCTGGGGGCAAGGCACAGCATTCTGTTCTTAGTCTTTGGCCAGAAATTTCACCACAATAGAGAAGCTGCCAGTTAGGGGAATCCCTGGCCACGCTTCAGCACTACCTTCCATTCCATTCCCTTCCCACTCCTGCCCCATGTTACATGCTCCTGCCTTCAGGTGGCAGGATGGGAATAACATTCCAGGGACGACTTCAGAGCTTGCCTGAGAAAGAAGGTGTCTTCTTCTTTTCAAATTATCAGGAGAAGAGGATCCAGCCAAGTTCAGGACTCAGCTGTCAGCACTGAAAAACTGAGTGCAAATCAGCCCCCGCATCTCTTCAATCCCTGGGCAGTACCCACCAGATTCCTCTGTTCCTGCTGTAGCAGTCATCTCTCACACACACCAGGCTCCCTAAGACCCAAAGACACAAGCTCTACAAGTCTACAGCTAAACGTAACTCCTCTGAATTTCAGCCAACACCACTAAACTGTTCCCTGAGCCCACAGCTAGAAGAGCTGTGAAGGAGATGTCCCTGACACTGTAAGAACCAAAGGAAAATCACTGCCAAGAGATAGGCCTGGAAAGCTAAATTTTGGGCTTTTCTCTGTTAATTGTGAGCTGCTCCTTCAGACACTTCTCATCCTGTTAGATCCATCCTCTCAATGAATCACTGCTGCACCTGACAGGCAGAAAAGATAAGGTATGGAGGGGTTTTAAAAAGGTTGTTTTCTTCTGCTTTTATAACTAGGTCCATTGACATGTTTGTTTTCTTTTATGGCATCTAAAGACAGGTCCATATCTCCCAATGGCACCTTGCAACCCCCAGACACTGCTCTTGCTTTGAGCAGTGTGTTTGCTCAGATGATTTCCAGAGGTCCCCTCCAGGACCACTGCAAAGCCACGTGCCTGTGGCCTCCCAGAGAATGGCTCTGTTTGGCTGACAGTGCTGAGGAAGCATTTCAGAAGCTGCTTGTGCTCAGCAGGGTGCAAGCCAGCTCCCAACATGTTCCAGCAGCCTCCAGGGAATCTGGGACACAGAAAGCTCCAAGGCCACTGAAAGCAAGAGCAGATGCCATCCATCCTGCTCACTTCCAGCCAGGCTGCAGGGCAGCAGATTCGACGCTAGGCTCATTCTGTAGCTCTTTCCCAACTATGCTCTCACCCAAAGGTGTTTGCACAGCGACAGATGAGCTGCCTCACCTCTGGGTGCTCAGCTGGTACCGAGCTGCCCGGGCACCAACATTGCGCACCAGCCGAGTCTGCTGGGCGCTGACCTTGACTGGACACTTGGAGAAGTCCAGCTGGGCAGGGAAGTCCAGCACAGCTCGGGCACCAATGGCCCGAATTGGCACAACGATCCTTTCCCTTGCAGTGAGGCACACCAGCTCGTGGCAATAATCCTGCAGGAAAAGAAACTGGCTCAGCACAGGACATTTAGTGCCATCCCCACGGCAGAAGAAAAACCATTTCCTATACCCCTTCAAGGCCATCAATTTACCTATTGCACCCTCAAATGAACACGAAGTTCTACTACTATGTCACATTTTAAAGGCACCAGTGCACTTTGCAAAATCTGTCTCAGTGGCATTAAGCTCTTGTGTCACTTGGCTCATACAGATAACAGCCCTAGGCCACCATCATTTTTACTCTAAACTTTAATGATGTTAAAGAATTCCTAAGCCCCTTCTAAGCAACATGGAGCTGGGGAACACAGGACATTGCTCTTTAGGCTTCTATATTCCCACTGTCTGAGAATAGGACAAAGTGTTCAACTGACTCTAAGCAGCAAAAGGAAGAGGAGAAAACAGCTGCACCCAAAGACATCCTGCACCTCTGGCCTGGTGCAGAAACATCAGTTGGCTCACAACTCCCCTCTAACTTTGCCTGTCCAACCAAGTCAGCAGAAGAACAGTGCTAAGAGGTAGCAGGATGCTGTTGGAAAGGGCCTCTCTTTGTTTCCCTGCAAGGCTTCCTCCCTTCCATGCCATGCCCTCAACCCTTCTGTATGAACAAGCCTCCAGATCAGAACATGAACCCTCCAGATCCCCGCACTGAGATCAGACTTGCCAGGGCCTCAGCACTGCCGTTCAAACCTCCCCACAAAAGCCCCTTTGGCACGGAATGGGTGCCAGCTGACAGAGCAAGCACAGCGACAGGCATGAAGACAGAGCCCCAGCAGTGTCACTGCCACGGGCTCTGGGCTCACAGCTCTGCCTGCAGCTTGTACCTGCCCTACACCAGCTCCTTCAGGCAGGTGTCCAAGTCCCCTGCAGCTCAGCAACCTCCTGCTGACCAAGGGCACCCAGAGCCCAGTGTGCCTGTGCCAGGCCGGGCTCACAGGCACAGCACATCCTCTGCCCTGGCCCTGCAGCTGTGCCATGCTCACTTGTGCTCTGGGACAGCACAGCTGCAAGGCTGCACAACAGAGGGAGTGAAAAAGCACCGGCTTTGCTCCAGCCCAGGGGCAGGCAGCGAAGCTGTTGGCAGTCCAGGAAGGATGAAAGCTCTCTGACCTCTTTGTTCCTCTGGTGTTTTCCATCAGAATGAAACCCCTTCCACTGCACCTAGAGATGGCCCAACATCTATCAACAGCCCTCTGTCATTTTCATCCTGTTTCCTGTGCATCTTCCCTTGGCAATGCTCAGCAATGTGCATGGAGGGGAAGCAGAGCCTCTCAGGCCTGGCTGCAGTGCCTGCCAGCAGTGCCCAGGTGTGACTGGCTGCAGGCTGCCTGCCCACGCCTGGAGCCCAGCTCACAGCATGCAATGGGCTGGAGCCAGAGTGCAGGGAAAACAATGGCTGTGGAGATCATTGTGTGCTTTGGCTCCTCCAGCCTCACCTTGTTCTTGCTGGGGGTGAAGCGGATGCGCACAGGGGCAGAGGCGCCTGGCGGCACGGCACGGTACGCATCGCTGGAGCTCACCAGCTGGAAGTAAGGTGAGCTCTCCATGGAGACCTTCACCACGTGAAGAAACTGCAGCAAAGACATGAAATTTGATTTTGCCACTTGTGGAAACAGGACGAGAGGAGACCTGTCCATGCCCTGCTACCATCCCTCCCTTGCCCCTTTTCCAAAGCACTTTCAGCTGAGCAGGCACAGGCACATCATTCACAAGGCTGAACTTGAATCCCTTCTCTCTGGCTCCAGCGTTTTGGCCAGGGGCAGTAGGGCAGTGCCTGCTGGGAAGGAAGGGCCGAGCAGGTCAGCACCAGAAGGATGGAGACACAGCACCTGAACCAAGTCACCTGCGTATTCAACAAGGCCAAAAAACCTGCTGGCTTCTGCCTGCACACAGCCATGAAGTTGTCATGTTCCAGAGGGTGAATGTGCTACCAAAAAGCAAACCAGCACATTACTGTGGGGCAAGGAAGAAATTCCCTTCCAGCAGATCAGGTTTGGGTAGGGACCTTCTGGGGATACAGTCAGGCAGGCAGAGCAGCAAGACAGGAGACCAAACACTGTGGTCTTACTGGGAATAAAAGCAAACCTGAAAAGCAAAAGAAGGAATGAACACAGCAAGACAATCCCTAAAACAAGGAGATGGCAAAGAGAACTTAAATGGGCAGTAAAGCAGCAAGGAAGAATCATAAAACCATGAGAGCAACCAGCTTGCCAAAAGTAACAGAAACACAGACAGGCGGTGTCTATTGACCATGGGGCTTCAGAGGCATTTTCTGCCTGGAGAAACAGGACCAGCGCTGACTGACAGTGTGGTTCCAGTATGCAAAGCCAATCTTGGCTCTCCAGGGCTTCCTGCTGCTTGTGAAGGCAAGCTGGGCTGCTGGGCATTCCTGCCTGCAGCCAGGAGGCCAGGTTCTGCCCTCTGGGGTACCCATGCACAGCACACATGCATTTTCTAA
The DNA here is from genome assembly GCF_028551555.1 of Melozone crissalis. NCBI lineage: Eukaryota > Metazoa > Chordata > Aves > Passeriformes > Passerellidae > Melozone > Melozone crissalis. Next base: position 4,097,786 of record NW_026535824.1, read on the forward strand.
CACACTGATATCATCAACCCCTGAGCACCAAAATGCTCTCCAAAAGTCTAAACCAGATGATTTGGACTCCCTCCTGTCTCCTCCCACCAGCCCACTCTTGCCACAAGCCTCACTTGAGAAAATGTTTCCCTGACTGAAATTCAAATGGTCTCAAGTTTTCCTCTTTACAGTGGAACACAACTGACATTTTTCAACTTTTTCCCTCTCAGCTCTCTTGGGAAACTGCAAAACAATCTCAGTTTCTTCAGGTGAAGGTGGAAACCTCCAGGATCACATGGCTTTGGATGTGCTGTGCTTCTGCAAAGGGAAAGCAGAGCACCGTGTTGCTTTTGTAAAAGCTGAGCAGAGCTGGATGAAGCTGAGCAGGAGCCTCAAGTGGCACCTAAAGGCCTCTCACTGCTTCTGCTCCATCACTCTGATTGCAGGGCTCTTGCAGAACACGGTTCCTGCAGGGCCAATGCCATTAATGAGAAGTGATTCCAGCATAAAGTGCAGGAGGCTAAGCCCCTGAGCTTTGCCTGTGAACTGCATAAAGGGAGCCAAACTGGTTGAGAGAGGCAGAGATTCCTACCAGGAGTCAAGAATAACCAAGGACACACAGGGTGTGCTATAGACCCAAGGCAAAGCATGAGAGCAGGTAAGAACTGTACAGCCCTCAACATTCCTGTCAATCCAGAGCTTTCGAGAGAAGGAAACTCCTTTGGGATAGACACCATCAACACCTGGCCAAAATCTGGGGACAGTTCCCAGCACAGGAAGATTTCCACCATCTTGCAGAAGAAGGTGCTGAGACATTTTCTTCTGCATGTGCTGCAGCAAATAACTTGCTTTGCTGTACACTGAGGGAATGACAGCACTCTCCTCTTCCAGCACAGTGTTAAAGCTCTGGGTGCCAGCACTTACCTTGTCCTTATTCATGAGAGACAGCACCATTTCAGAGACCTCCCGAGCGACGAAGTTCTGAAATACCAGCTCTGGTGGGGAAACCCCAAACCAGCTCTGTTTCAGGGCAGCTGACGGCAGCTGGAGAGGAGAGAGAGCAGGGAGAGCTTCAGCTGCTGGGAGGAAGGTTCATGCAGGAGAATCTTCCACTGATCCCCAGTGAAGTACAGACTCTGGGGGAGCACGTCTGCCCAGCCCACACTGGGCAAACAGGGGCTCACCCTCCTCTGCTCTGAGCTGATCCACAGCTGCTGGGCCACACAGAGCAGGCTCAAGCCAAGCTGCTCTTCTGGCATGGATTTCTCCAGGTTTCTTTCTCCAGAATGCCAGGCAGCACTTTCCTAAAATACAGCCCTGTGCCCACGTCGTCACAGAGCTCTGGGGCACTGACTGAGCACTCATGGAGTAAGTAAAACCCATGAATTTACAGGAGACTCCATGGGAAAGGATTTGGGATGTCTTTTACTCTGAGACAGGGAAACCGAGGCCCACACAACTGCAAATATCTATTTTGCTCTACGACTTAGACATCAGTAAGAAGAGCACAGGACCAGAGGAGGTTTGAGAGATGAGGTGACACTTGGCTGAAGCCAAAAGGTTATTAAGCAAAAGAATGGAATTTGTTGGTTCTGTGTGTTATTTGTGGTTTGCATTTGTTCAGGTTGGTTTGTTGAGTGTCACAGTGAGAGGGACAGGGTTGAAGACCTGACCAAAAGGAAGGAGGACGAGAAGGGAGGGCACAGAAAAGTTGGTGCTCAGTAGAGAATGGAAGCTCCTGAGTACCCATCTGTTATGGTTTGGGCCTGGCAAAGCCAGGGCCCCCATAAATATACCTTTTACCTGATATCTGCTGTGAGATGTGGCCAGGGAATAAGCAAAGCAGGCTCCAACTTAAACATAAAGAGAAGTTTATTAACTAAACTACACACACAATTACTAAACTACACACACACAGGGAAAAAAACAAGGAGAATGAAAACTACACAGAAACACTTCCTTATCCTCCTCCCACCAAATTCCCAAACACATTTACATTTCCCAAAAATTATCCACACTCGGTCTGGCACCACCCTTTGGAAAAAAAAATCAAATCTTCAGCTCATAAGGGATAGACGGAGTCCTTCCTTGTGCCACGGACTTCTTGTCACAATCAGCAATCCGCCCGGTATCTTGCTATCTCGTGACATCTCCTTTCCATGCCGAGGTGCTCTCACCACCTGGCATGGGATGGGGCAGGGGCCTGCCTTCAGGGCCTTTTAAGAATGCCTCGTCTCGTTCCAAGTAGAGCACAGTCACATCCCTGGGACCTCTGTCCCCCCCCCATATCTTCTATACCCCCTGGGGCCGAGGGGTCTCAAAACCAAACTCTCTTGACGCCGAGCCTCCGCTTCCCCCTGCAATACAGCCTCTGCATCACCAGGAGAGTCCATGGATATACAACAAAAAAGAGTCCAGCAAAAACTGCCACTCCATCTTCCTCCATTCCTTCAACATCTCTCTTCTCCCTTTGCCAGACCCTCCTTACTGGCCTGATTCTCTTCCTTCATCTTCCACTCTTGTCCCTTTCCCAGGAAAGGCAATGTTCTGCGAAGCCTTCATTCCCCAAAGGGTTAACAGCTCTCCCAGGCGACCGGACTGCCCGCTGCCCCCTCTTTCTCCTCCCAGCCGTGCTGCCTGCCGGCACATGATATCAAGTTTCAAGATATACAGTTCGAGCACGGGCTGCATTCTCTGGGGGGGGAATAAACAGGTCGCTCAAGGGCCCGCCACCCTTCCTCCGAACCCGGGCCTACCATAGATGGGCCACGTGGCTTTCCCCTCCCCCAGCCCAGCCAGCAACTGGGCCGGGGGAGAGACTTCTTCACGCCGGAAATCCCAAGAGAACTCCGAAGGCCAAGAGCCCTGCTTTTAACCCCTTGAGTTCGTAGTCTCAAGAGGCGGATCCAAATGTCCCACTGGTCAAACTAGGTGCCCATCTTAAATTCCAATTACCCATTGGTAACCACAGCAAAACAACATATCCCAGATGTCCCATTTCCGGTCAAACCACGACACCATCCAATGGCAAAGGGCACAGAGACCGCCCAAGCCGGGTACAAAGGGGATACAAAGATGGCCATTTTCTCAGAGGGTGTGTGTGTGCGCTTGGCTCTAAGGGAGGGAGACAGCCCCAGCTCAGCTGAATCCTTACTAAGAAACACTTTCCTTTGCTTTGATGATTTTGTTCCTTTTCATTGTATTTAAAAGTTAGTGTGTTCCAAAGAGAGGAAAAGGCAAAAATAAAAAGACAAATGAGCTGAAAATAAAAAGACAAGTGAGGTGAATGCTGAATGAGGATAAGGTTCAGTTATTTTCTCAGCAACTTGGGTAAAAGTAGAGTTGGTATCTCCTTTTTCAGTGGCCTTTAAATGGGTGCTTTCTTGTCATTATTGCGATCTTATTTCATGCCATTCTAGAGGTATGTCTGGAATGACACAACAACAGCAAATGCTTCTGGAGCAGAGACATTGCTTGGAGAAAACTCTGCCCTGCTTTCTCTGCCTTCTCCAGCCACACTGCTGTCACTGCAGAGACACAAGCAGGTCTCCTCTGTGACTTCACAGCAGACACATTCTGCTGAAGGGAGTGGCTGCAGCACACTGTCCCTTAGCTGTGCCCTTCCCTGAGGTGTTCCCAAGGCTCCTCTCCAGGACAATCCTTTACCTGCATTGTGTTCCATGTCTCTTGCTTCCAATTTCCTACTCAACAGCCCACCTCAGTCACCTACCCGTTTGGACTGTGCTTTATACCAAACTAGTCCTGCCAGAAAAGCAGCTTTAAACACACCTCTGAGAAGGCACTGATCCAGACAAAGCACATCCATTCCCCTCTGCCCAGAGCCAGTCCCCTGTACATCTGGCAGCCTGCAAAATCTAACACCCCGTCAGGGTCCAACACATCGTTCCAGCCCAAAGCAGTAATGCAATTTGTTGTGTTCAATCTGAAGTAATTCCTGCAGATCCTTGGCCTTCAAAGGCCAACGCTGCCACTCTGCAGCGAATCCTGTGACCCCGAGCATTTGATGGTGACCACACCAAAGCAAGAGGTGGCTCCTTCAGCAGGAGAATGGCAAGGGGCAATTTTGGGCCTCTGTGTCCCCAGCCTTCCTCCCATTGTTTTAGCAATGGCAGCTGCACTCCAGCACACCCCAGCAGCTTCAGCAGAGGGTATTTGTGTTGGCTTAGTGCAGATCAGCACTCCCAGTCCACCACTCCCAGCACTTTGCAATGACAGCAGGACCTGGACACTGAGGTATTTTGCTGGAGGCAAGCCTGTCACAAACACACACCCTCTTCAAACTTCATGTGAAACAGAAAGGAAAAGAGCAGGAAAAGGCTACCTTTGGGCGAGTCTCACTCCTGTCTAGAAATGGGCCAATTCTGGGCAGAATACTCCCCCCAGTGCTGGCCTCCTTCTTCCTGCTGAGAAACTTCTCCCTCTGGAACTTAGAGGGAAGCAGCTGAAAGGCAAAAGTAAACCAGCTAGAGCCTCAGAGTGGTGCTTGTTCAGAAAGGCTTTTCTTGAACAAGTGGCACTGCTGAATAACTTGTGATCACAGCCACTAGGACATTCCTGGAAGCCCTGGGGGTTTCCTGCTGAAATACTTAGCATCAGTGAATTAATACAATTAATAATACAGAGTGGAACACACATACTCCAGCCATATGGCTCTGTCCCATTGCCTTCTCCATGATTGGATGGGACATGGTTGGGGATTTCTGCTCTTTGGGCATTTGTTTCCTCTTACGTTTCATTGGACTGAGGCAGTGACCTTTCCAGAGAATGGGGAGGAGCTCTCAGAACTGCCTGAACTCCATCCCTGCACAACGCTCAGAACTCACAGCAAGGAGATATCGCTGCTGGATGAGTCCAAGAGATGCAAGAAGGGAACACTGTACCAAGAGTGAGGTGCACAGGAATGTGTCCAGGTTTTAGTTCTCCCTGTTAATTGTTTTCTCTGTCTGGGCTGACAGAGCCCTCCACAGAAGAAAACAGAGGCATCTCCTTGACAGAGCCTCAGCAGTGGGGCATCTTCAGCCAAGTGAGCTTTGTGGCCCTGGCTCCAGCGCTGCCTGCAGGGCTGCATCTGTGCCCACACAGGAGCTGGGAGAGAACAGCTGCTTTGGAAGCTCTTCCAGCTGGGACCAGCCGTGGCTCTCAAGGCTTTGGGCAGAGTTTGAGCTTCCCCCCACCACATGCCCAGGTGCCCAAGGGCAGGATGGTCAGAGCAGCACAGGTGAGTGCCCAGCCTGACAGAAGGAATTCCTGTGGCAAAGGGAAAGGGACAGAACACATGCTCAGGCCTTCAGCTGTGCATTGGTTTCACTTGGCTCTGCTGGCACAGCCAGGCAAGACACAGCTGAAGCATCCCACAGTGTTCCCTATTGCACCAGGACAGCCCCAGCAACAGCAGCACAGCACAAAGGGCTGGGGAGGGGCTCTGCAGCTTCACAGCACTGCTGGACAACAGGGGCAGGGAGAGCAGGGACACCAGGGCAGTGCCAGCCTTAACACAGCCCCAGTGGGTACTCACAGTATGAGGCTTCAGCCCTTCCCTGGACAAAAGACGAGGTGTTGGTGTCTTCTTTGGCAATCCAGACGCCATTTCCAAGGGACGATGTCGCAGGTGAGCGACAATGCCTCAACAAAACTGGAAGGAGCAACAATGGAACTCTGAAAATCCACAACCCAATTCATGGCAGCTTCAAGGCATATTCTGGTGCTAAAAATGTTACATTACGGGAAAGTAGCTAAGTGCTTGGTTGGTGTAAGTAGCTAGTATAGTTAGGCCACTAGTTGGACTTTATTTGAACTATATGGCTACCTTGTGCAATTCAAAGTTAGATCATACTGAAACCTGGAGCTAAAAATCTGAACATTAATAACAGTTCGAAGAGACAAAACTGTAGCCTAAATATTACTCAAAAATAGCTAGAGTGGGCCTCCTCTTCTTTAGGCTAAAGCACCCTTGCTCTATCAGCTGCTCCTCACAGCTGAGAGACTAATGAGAGACTGGAATGTTATGGCTAATGGCTTAAATATCATTATAAAGGACTTTCTGTCCATTGTGACAAAACTGTATAAAGAAGCTGCGACCACCCAAGCCCACCCCTTCTGACTGGAACTTGGCACTGTGAGTTAAGCTGCCTAAGGGAACTTGAGACAAGATCAAGGTGACACTATTGTCCCATTACCTCAGGTCTGGGGAGAAGTAAACAAGGCTGAGGAGAAAAACCTATCCACAACAAAGCCAAACCCAGCAGCTGTGCTGAAAATCAGCTCTGTCTGGGTTCAGGCTGGGGAAGTCATAGCCACAGACTCTTCTGCTGAGGCCAGGTTTGCTCACAAACCTCCCAGCTAAGACCTCCACAGTGCCTCCAGACCCATTCCTGAGGCCTTGCACCAGACGACTGCAGGGCATGCAAAGCAACACAACAAATCTGAAAATCCAGAACCCAACTCATGGCAGACTCAAAGGATATATGGGTGCTAAAGATTTTATATTATTTGAAAGTAGCAAGAGACAGAGTCCAACTTGCCCCACCCCTGGGAGGTACCTGGGCAAGGTATCACCTTGCCCAAATCTGCATTAACCCAGTGGAGTCTTACATTTTGCCAGACCTCACCACAGAGAAGACCAGAAGAGGATTTAATGGTAGGCCAATGGGATCCATGGAATGGTGATATTTTCTACTAAATCTCTCTCTGTCACTCTCTTTCTCCTCCCCCCCTTCCCAACCTCCATCCCACTCCCACTTTTTCTTTTCTTTCTCTCTCTTTCTCCCTCACATTTACTGTTCCATAAAATCCAGACCATTGGCTTTGGCATATGGTCTCGTCTGCACCTCAATACAGAGGCATCTCCCTAAAAATTTTAAAACCCAGATGATGAAAACCCACTGAAACTTGAACAGAACTCATTCACCTTTAAGCAGTTTAAGCAGTTACTATAGGGAAAAAATGTATAGACTACTATCTTTAGAAAATGTTGCACTTCTTCAGTAAAAAAAGCACAATCAGTAGTCCATTTATTGTTCATCCTCTCAGGTGTACATGTCACTGAACTACTGCGCCAGAAGACTGGCATGATCACATTCTCTGTATCCCTTTGGCATTCTCTTTCAGAGCACAGATGAAACAAAACCAAAAAGTTCAACTTTAGTCGGTCTTTACCTTCAAGTGAAATTCAGGTCTCCCTAGCAGACACCAGTGTTCTGCACGCTGAGGAGCTTTTCGCAGAGGCCAATGCTCTGCACCTTTAGCAATTCTCTACGCCGATAGTTCCCCTGGCGAATGGCCCGGTGCAGCCGCCTGCAGGAGCCCAGGCTGCGCACACCCAGCCAGGGCCGCGCTCTCAGGCAACTGAGGCCGCGCCGCTGTCACAGACGCTGAGGGCCCGGGCGCGGTTACCGGGCAACCGCGGCACCGAGTGCGGGGCCGGGTGGGGCCGGGCCGGGCCGCAGGGATTTGCAAAGGAGATTGGCACTGCAGCGACGGACTGCAGTTTGGGGCTTCCCAAGAGTCTTTCTGTAACTAATGAAAGGTTAAAATGTGGTGACGAAGGCACCTATGCCAGGTCTGTACATTGCTCTTTGCAGCACTAGTATCCGACTCTGGCTGGAACAGCAGGAGGGGCTGAGGCTCAGCCTGGAGGAAAGGAGGCTCAGGGGGAACCTTCTGGCTCTGCGCAACTCCCTGACAGGAGGGGACAAGAGGCTGCTGCAAGTTCAGGCAGCGCCGGAGCCGCCTGGCTCCCCCTCTCCTCCCCCGCTCCGCCTCTTCCTCCCTCCCTCCTCCTCCTCCTCCGCTCCCGCAGCCCTCGCAGCCCCCGGGAGGGGCGGGGATGGAGCCGGGACAGGTCGGAACGTAGAGAGGCCTGGGGAGATGCCAGGACTGGGAGTGACTGGGCTGTACTGGGATCATCCTGGGAGCAGCTCCTGGGTGACTGAATTCTACTGGGATCATCCTGGGATCACACTGGCAGTGAGGAGGAGCAGCGCGATGGCTCCAGCCCTGGGGCTGAGGGCGCTCCTGGGGGGCCAGGGGCGAGTGGGACCCCCGGCACCGGGACCCTGAACCGCCACTGCCAGCACCGGGACCCCCCTGCTCCCCTTAGCCTGCACAGGGACCCCCTGAATCCCCCTGTTGTGGACATCAGGACCCTCTGCTCCCCTTTTCCCGGGCATCCCATGGCTCCCAGGCTCCAGACTTGGCGTAGGCTTGACTCTGGGACAACCTGGAGCGCCTTGGTCTCCCATTCCTGCCTTTCCCAGGCACACCTTTCTGCAAAAACAGAGACCCCCTGAACTCCCCCTTTCCGAACATCCCGGGTGTCCCCACTCTGGTCCCCACTTTTTGGGAAACCCTGGACTCCCCTTTCCTGGGCTCAAGGACCCCCTGGTACTCCCTTCTACCTCTCCAAGTCCCTGCCCACCCCACCCCCCATTCCCATGACCCTGAGACCCCCCTGGCACCCCCATTCCTGAGTACCCAGACCCCCCTGCATCTCTTCATCGAGCACCAACGCAACGTTTTCCTCACCCCCCAGCTCTCCCAGCCCCTAGCCCCACCCTTCTCTCTTCCCACAAGTGCAATTGACTGAAAACAAATGTGACAGAAAGGAATAATTCTGCACCTTTTATTTACTATTGAAATACAATTTCCTCCCTTTCTCACAAATCTCCTCCCTATGTCATTCAGCAGGGCTGTCAGAAAGTCCTTAATTCTGAGTGGGTGTTCCAAGCTGCAGCCACAAGGAAACAGGGAATGGGGATTTTCCTGCTCCTGGGAAGTTTGACATCCTCAGCTAAGGAGAGGAGGAGTCACCGGAAGGAAAGGGCAGCTGGGCTTCCTCTTTCCACAGGGAAGAGGGGGGGAAAATCTCTCATCCTGTCTGCATCTTCTCCCACAGGGATATGAGGGCTGATCCCAGAGCCCTAAGGGTCACAGTCAGGGCTGCCCTCAGGGAATGCTTGCCTGGTATGGAGGGGCAGTGTGCGAGCACCTGGATCTTGGGGCACCCAGCTGCCCCTCATGTTTGGAGGTGCCTGAGGAGGGCTGGGATGATGCCAGGGACATCCTGCAGTGACATCCCCTCTGTCCCGCTCTGGATGAGCTCAGTCCCAAACCTGACCCTGATTCTGGTCTCAATCTCACTCCACGTTTACACACACACACAGTTCTGTATTTAATCACATCCCAATTCCAAACTTGTCTAGCCCCAGACCACAACCCAACCCCAGCCCAAAGCCAATCCCATGTCTAGCCTTAACCCCAATCCCAGCTCTAATCCAAATCTCAGCCCCAACTCCAACCCAGCCCCAATTCCAGCCCCTTCCTAAATCCTCAGCCCCAAACCAAATCCCAGGTTCTGCCGTTCTGGGGGTTTGCGGGTGTCTCTGTCCCTCTGACCCCGATGATGTTTGGGTGGGGTCACATCAGGGCTGAGAGGGACAGAGACTGCCCCGACCTCCGCAGGTGTGAGAAGGTTGGAGAGCCCCCCCAGTCCCAAGCACCCTCATCTGTGAGCAGCACCCCTGCCGTGTCCTTTCTCCGGTGACAGCACAGACATTCCTCTGTGCCCGGGTCCCTGCCAGTCCCGCACACGGCGCTGCTCTGCGGCAATGGGGACACGGGAAACGGTGCCCGTCGTGTGTCCCCTTTGTGTTGCTTTGTGTCCCCTCATGTCCGGCTGTGTTCCCCCGGCCAGGTAGCTGCTCTGGCCCGGGATGGCCGGGCCCAGCCGCCGGGCCTCGCCGGCGGCGGGCAGGAGCCGGCCCGGGCTGCGGGACACGGCGGGGCTGCCCAGCTGGAAAGCAGCTCTGGCTCCCGCCAGGGAGCTGTGGGCAAGGGGCTGCCGGATGTGCGGGAGGAAAGCCGCTGGGCCGGCCCCTAACGCTGCCCCGCAGAAAGGAAGGGGAGGAGGGAGCTGACAAATGAGCTCGGAATGTGGCAGTGCAGAGATGAAGGGACAAGTGCCCTTGGGGGCCGCGGGTTGGGGCCAGCCCTCGGGCACGGCTCTGAGCGTCTCCTGAGCCGGCATGAGGGCTGCCTGTAAGGATTGCAGGCAGCAGCCGAGAGCAGCAGCGCCGGCAGTGCCAGCCGGGCCCCATGGCCATCTGCCCGTGCCTTCGTAGCCCGTGAGGGCCGCGGGCTCTGCAGCGCGGCTCCTGCTCCCACAGCCGGCCTGGAGCCTCAGGGCTGCCCCGCAGGCTGCGCGGGAGCAGCAGCGGCCTCAGGGCCTGGCCCGGGGCTCGATCTGCTCAGCCCGGGGGCAGAACCACAGCAGGGGGGAAGGAGCTGAAGGAGCACCAGGGAGCCCGGGGAGAGACAGGCTTTGAGACAAGGCTCTGCCCGTAATTTTAACAGTTTTTATTAACCTAATAACTATATACAACTAACTTAGTTATTATATACAAGTAAAAAGTCAAGTTCCTTATGACAGTTGTCACAGGTGTTTCTCGCTTCGGACAAGATGTCCCAGGCCGAGCATTGGGTGCTGAGTCCTTTCCAGCTGACCGGGGCCTGTTGATGTCTGGCGGGGCTGGAGAGGCTGCTCGAGCCCTGGGGCCCATGAGACCTGTCAAGGAGCTGTGCCTGGCCGGTGCTCTCCTGAGGCGGCAGGGCCTGGGTGGTGAAGGACAAGGGTGAGCCGCCAGAGGTGCTGGCCCCAGCGCACCAGGACTCAAGGTCTTGTCCCACACTGGGCATGGCCATTCTCTCATGTAACTCCAGCTCCAAGCTCAGTTGCCCCATGTGCCAGTCCTCCTGCTCCATTCTGCCCCTTCCTTCTTACCCCAGACGCAAAATACCCATGCCACATTACCCAGCTCACTACACAGAGCCCCACTCATCCCCCAGCTAGCACCCTGCAGATAATCAGCCCCCTGTCGTCACTGACCCCCTCGCCCTGACAGGGCCATATCTGACGCATCCTGTGTCCTGATCGCTGTGCGATGCTGGTCATTACGGCCCCTCGAGATGTGTCCATCACCGTGCAGCAGGGTCACACTAGGCTGAGGAGGAGAGGGCAGCTGGCTGCAATGCAGGGCCCAATCCAGCACCCCCCAATAATCCTCCCAACCCAGGTCTCCCTGGGGACTGAAGGCACAGATTCCTCCTGGATAGTCAGCAATGCTTAAAGCCTCAGTCACCATTCTGTGTCTCTACCTTTATCACACCTACCTTGTTGTGGTGTACCAGGAGACGCTGCAGCTGTGTACTTGTATGTGGGGAAGTCTTGATGTTCTGCATCGTGAAACTGCTGCTTTGATGGTCCCCAGAGATCTGAGGCATACGGGGGACACTGGCACAGACCAGCGGCCTCCTGTGGGATGGGACAGAGGAGGCTCAGTGCCCAGCCCTGTGGCATGCAGGGCATCACCCTGCTGTGCCAGGGAGGGCACTAGCAGTGCTGCTTGCAGGGGCATGTCCCTGCCAGCTCCTGTCCACCTGCTGCAGGAGCCCCAAGCCCATCCCAGCAGGCTTGATCTGCTGGCTCTGTCCCCACAACAAGGTGTGCTGGCCATGGCCATGGCAGGTCCCTGTGCACAGGACACCAGCTGGCAGGAGCTGCGCTGTCCCAGCTGCAGGGATTGGTTTTGGGAACTCCTTTCACAGGAGGCACACAACTCCCCACCAAGCCTGAGCTCAGACTGAAAACAGACACAGCTCATCAGATGTGCTTTCAGCAACCTTGGGACAGAGAGGTGGGCCGGACAGGGCAGTGCAAGGCAAGGAATGCAAAAGCCCCCAGCCCTGGGGCAAGCACTGGCCCTCCACAGCTGCCTTCTGCTCCCCTACGCTGCCCCGTCCCCCCAGGCTCCTCTGCCCCAGCCCAGGTGCAGAGCCCTTTTTGCTGTGTCAGGGCTACCCTGCACCCCAGGCACAGGGAATGTGTCCTCAGAGCCCTTACCTTTGGCTGGGCAGTGGCTCCTTGCTAGGGGGCATCGGCTGCAAATACAGGAGTTTTTCGGGGTACCTGGGGAGGGCAGGGGTCACAGGTGTGTGGCAGGGGACAACGAACCTGTTCCTGTTGGAGGCAGCACCCCCGAAGCCATGGGATTGTAGCCCATGGCATCTCGCTGCCTGTAGCCCTTGGGATGAGCCCCCACAGGCCCTGCTGATGGGCAGGGCTGCAGAGGGGGCTCCCCACATCAGCCCCTCCCAAGCAGACACTGTCACCCCTGTGCCCAGCACAGTGGGTCACTGCTGGCACCCATCTCCCCCCATGCCAGCCCTGCTGCCCCCGATGCACTGGTGCTACTCACTGGCCAGGAACCTGCACGCTGAGCATGCGGTCACACAACAGACACATGAAAGGGACTGGCAGCTGCCTATGGAGGGTGAGGGAAGAGGGCCGGCTGAGCTCCTGAGGCCACAGGCCTGCAGCACACAGGCAGCAGCTCCCTGCAGCAGCCAGCTGCAGGGCAGGTCACTGCACAGGGTCACAGCCATTGCAGGGTGAACCGTGGGCTGTTGAGCCTGTTTCTCCCCATCCCCAAGGTGCTGGCTGATGCCAGGTGAAGGGCACAGGCACCCATGCCACCATCTCAAGCAGCCCCTGCAGCGCTTTCAGCCCCTCTCTGGCACCAAAGTCCCCCCGTGTGCATGGCCAGGAGGGCAGGGCATGGCCCAGCTCAGGGGCATGGTGTGTGACAGCCCTGCCTGGAAGGAGCAGTTCCCATCTCCATTCCCAAAGTCCTCAGAATCTCCATTGCACTCACTTCTTAATCCCAGCGGCGTTTTCACGCAACAGCCTATCCTCGAGTTCCTCCATGCTCCTGTTCCAGGAGTCTTCCAGGTGTTTACGGAAAGTCTTCAGCTCCAGGCGATCCAGCTGTGAACAGGTGCACAGCCTCAGCCAGCTGCTCCAGGATGTGACATGGAGCTCTCCAGGGAAAAGCCTGGAGGGGGATCCTCAGAGGGATGCTGCCGCAGGCTGTCAAGTCCCAAAGGTGCCAGTTCCTCACGGTGGGGACGAAATACCCCTCACCTTGTCTTCAATTGCATTGCTGAACTGCTGCTGCATATTGTTCCAGTGCTGCTCCTGGCCTGAAATCTGGCTCTGCAACTCCTGCATTCTCTCATCCAGCTCCTCCATGTTCTCTTCAAACTGGCTGCAATCGACTTTGCTGTCCAAGGCAGCTTTGTCCGCCTTCTAGCAGAGGGGAACGGCAGGAGAGCGGCGGGGAAAGGGATGAGGAATGCCAGGCAGGGCCAGCGTGTGAGGGGCAGAGGGAGGAGTGCTTCCTCCAGGCCATCATGCCCCTTTCAGGCTGCTGTGGCCCCATTTGCCCCATCACCCTGGTGAGCTTGGTCCCACCATGTGAAGGGTGAGAGACCCCATGAACTCAGGAAATTCCCCCTCTCAAGGGGACAATTTCTGCCACCCAGCCCCCAAGGGACAAGGGGCATTTGTCACCCTGCCTGGGAAGCCCTGGGCTGGCACAGAGGCCCCTTAGACTGTACCATGTCCATGGCAGCCATCATGTCCTGCTGATCTGCTTTCTCCTTCTGCAGCTTCTCCAGAGGCTGGGACAGCATCTTTCAGCACAGAAAGGAACCCATGACACCACAGCAAGGTTGGGGCACACCCCAGAATGTAGGAGCACACTCCTCTCCCCCTGTCTGCACACACTCTGTCCCTGATTTGTCACAAGCCTTCTGCCCAGTTGGGTCTGTCAGAGACGAGCAAAATGGACGACAAACAGGGTGAACAAAAGGGTTGATAGAAGCAATAAGCAAAGCAATGATAAAAAGGACGAGCAGCCAGCAGGCTCCTTCTCCTTCCAAATCCCTTGCAGGACTGAGGCCCTCCTCAACACAACTCCTGTTGCCAGGCAACGCACCCCACTCCACTCCTGGGAGCCAGTGGGTCTCATGAAGTCATAGATTAATGGAGTCTTGGAATGGCATGGGCTGGAAGGGACCTAAAAAATCATCTCGTTTCACCCCCTGTCAGGGACAGGTAAAGGAACATTTTCCACTAGACCTGGTTGCGACAAGATCCCATCTAAGCTGCTCTTGGACACTTCCAGGAATGGGGCAGGCTCTGTTAAGGCATCACCATGCTCACAGGGAAGAATTTCTTCCCAATATCCCACCTATCTCTCCCCTCTGTCATTGTGACGCCATTTCCATGCCAAGCCCTTGTACAAAGTCCACCTCCAGCCCTTTTATAGTCCTTTTAATTCCCATAAAGTGCTCCAAGTTCTCCCAGGAGAGTACAGCCTCATTGTTTTTCTTTTGCTCAGTTTAAGATGTGCATCACATCTGAGCCAGTTCCCCCACTGCTGAAAACCCTCAGCCTGGTTTGGAGCATCCATTGGGATCAGCCTTTGCCAGGGGGGCTGTGCATGAGCCCCTGGCTGAGCTATGGGGTTGTTGGGGCACAGAATCCTTTCTTCTCAGGAGTTCAGGGCAAAAAGTCTCTGTGGGTGAAGCCTTTGGACATTTTCCTCCAAGTCAGGTTTTATGTCAGCTTGACAGTCCATAAAGAAGACAATGACATAATTGCTCCTGCCAATGTCCCCAAGACTGTTGGGGAAGACAGATCAAGTTCTTCCCTTCAATACCTGCCATTTACTATATGTTCTACTTTAGGTGTCCACAGAGCCCCATAATTACCTTGGGCCGCCTTGATTTGTTACTGAGCTCTCAAGGTAGCGCTGACTGTTCCATTAACTGCCACTTTTGCAAAATTTGCTACAGTTTCAGTGAGGTTTCATTGTCCCCTGGGGAATGGCCTGGGGTGACAGGGACAGGGACAACCCTCCCAAGCCCCTCCCAAGCATCTCCCAGGGCAAGAGGCACAGAGACCCCTTGAGCATCTCCTGGGAACTGGACAAAATAAACTTGGCAGAAATCAAACTTAACTCTGCATAAATCACTTTGAAGAATATTTGCTCTTCCCACAAGTAACTTGTGATGGAAATGCAAACAAATCCCAAATATGAATAAACCGACAATCCAAGCATTGATGTGGCAATTCCAAGTTTCATTGGTTCCTGCACAGCTCCAGCTCAGCTGCTGGCAGCTTCTGATAGAAGAAAAGAGAAAATTTGGCCCAATACAGATTATTAAAAGGAAGGGGAAGTTCTGTGTAGCTGCCACAAAGGTAACAGGGATCAAGAGAAAAATGATTCATTCTCACATTTGGCAAAGAACCCAAGCCTGGGAATTCAGGAGATATTCGGGAATTTAGGTACTTGAGCTGGGCTTCTTGTAGGACTTTCAGCAGCCTTGTGTTCCTCACCGTGGGGTGAATGAACCTTGTCAGTCTCGCTGGTAACATTTGCTCCCTTTCCTCCAATGATTTTAACACACTTTTCAAGGAAGGACAACAAAATATTTTCTTTTCACTGGCCACCCACAACAGCCATTTTCCTCATCAGTTCTCTCGTAAGTTGCTCAGAGGAAGCTGCATCCAAGTTTCCAAGAGTTCCTCCAGAGAGAACCACAACCTCCTCAGAGGACGGGAACCATGCTGTTGTCAAAGGCACTTGGGGACAGACAACAGTGCCCTGAACTCACTGTGCCAAAATCATGTCGCAATCTGGTTAAGAAAATTGTTAGACAGATGCCTCAGCCCCAATTAAGGCACTAACGAGACCAAATCCAAAGTGGATTTTATTGAACAGTAAATGTGAGGTAGAGAGAGAGATGGAAAGAAAGAGAAAAGGGGAGGAGAGCAAGGGAGTGACAGGGACAGAGACCTCCCCTTGAGCAGGTGTAAGAGTCTGTCCAAATTTTCCCTCATCTGCCTCACGATCATCATTTGAGGACCACTGAAGAGAAGATCCCCCCGTCTCCTCTGTAGGAGAAAGTCATATGCCACAAGGCCCTGAGACCTGAGAGCATTGCTAAGCTACTGTTTCCACAGGTGTTGTTTGCTGTATGCTACACTGAGCCCAATGACAAGAAGGGGGCACCGTGCTCTTTTTGCATCAACAGCCTTGGAAGCTGCCCCACCTCTCGGTCTGGCTGGACTTCTCCTGAGTGGTGGAACCCTGCCGAAGACCCCTCTCACTTGTTTGCAACCACCGTGACACACAGACTGAGATGTAAGAAGCCTCTTCATCAAGAGACCGAGACATCAAACCCCCATGTGAGAAAGCCCCCTCTTATACTTTCCAAGGACTGGGACTGAGACCCCCAACCCGGGGGAGGTGTGTGGGGAGAGGCAAGCTGACCAAAGCAAGATGGATGTTGCAGGTGTGAGCATTGGACCACAAAAACAATGGCTCACGCCCACTGCCGAACATGGACTGTGTGTACCCTTTCGAAACACCATTCTTTCCCCAAAACTACCTTTGATTCAGTTGCAAAATTCATTCTCCCTTCCCCCATTGAAAAAGAGTATAATTGGGGTCCAGATGAACTGTGCCTCTGAGATCTCCCTGACGTAACAGGCGGATCCTCAACTGGACTGGACCAAAGGACTTCATCTTTACGTTTGGTAGCTATACCCCCCTCTCTCTCTCTTTTCTCTCTCTTTCTCTGTATTTTTCTCTCCCTTAATCCCTCTATCGCATTTTGCTGTGGTCATTCAATAAAGGTGCATTTGTTTTGATTATTACTGCAAATCCCCCTGTACTGTGTCGGCTTTTTGCACCCTGAGATCAATCCATGAACAATCACGAAACCCGTTCATAAGGATGGATTGTGACACTGGGGTTACTGGGAGCTACCAGGCCCATGCTGAGAGCTCTCTGTGCACACAGTGGGAGGAACTGGGAGCAACTGGGAATGACAGGATGCATGCTAGTGACAACTGGGATGTCCTGGCAGTGACTGGGATAAAACTGGGGGCAGCTGAACCATGCTGAGGTAACTGGGAGTGCCTGGCAATGACTACGAGAATGTTCAGGGCAGCTGGGATATACTGGGAGTGCCTGAGACCATGCAGGCAATGACTGGGACTGGACTAGGAGCGACTGGGAGCCACTGGGAGCGTGCTGCAGGGAACTGGGACCATGCTGGGGGCAACTGGGGGCAAGTGTGAATGACTGCGGCCCTGCTGGGAGAGACTGGCATCATACTGGGAGTTACTTGGGGCTACACTAGGGGCAACTGGGAGAACTGGGAACACACTGGATTAAAGAGGGATCAACTGAGACCAACTGGAACTGTGCCAGGGGCAAATTGCATCATAATAAAGAATGACTGGGAGCAACTGGGATCATACTAGGAGCAGCTCCTGGGTGACTGAGTTCTACTGGGATCATCCTGGGAGTGAGGAGGAGCAGCGCGATGGCTCCAGCGCTGGGGCTGGGGGCGCTCCTTGGGCCCCAGGGGGGAGTGGGACCCCCGGCACCGGGACCCCCCTGCTCCTCTTATCCTGCACAGGGACCCCCTGAATCCCCCATTCTGGACATCAGGACCCCCTGCTCCCCTTTTCCTGGCCATCCCATGGCTCCCAACCTCCAGACTTGCCATGGGCGTCACCCTAGGATGCCCTGGAGCACCTTGGATCCCCATTCCTGCTTTTCCCAGCCCCCAGCCCCACCTTTCTGCAAAAACAGAGACCCTCTAAACTCCCCCTTCCCGAACATCCCATCCCGAGTGTTCCCACCCTGGTCCCCCCTTTTTGGGAAACCCTGGACTCCCATTTCCTGGGCTCAAGGACCCCCTGGAATTCCCTTCTACCTCTCCACGTCCCTGCCCCTGTCTCCTGTCCCTCAGCTGTCCCCTGTCCCTCGGCTCTGTGAGGCCAGGGACAGCAGCAGGACGCAGGGCAGCCCATGGGGGAGAACAACCCTCAGCCCCAGCTGGGCCAGTTACCCCAGTTCCCCCTGGTCACTCCCAGCATGGGCCCTGTGGCTCCCAGTCACTTCCAGTTACACTCAGTGTGATCCCAGTATCATCCCAGTCACTCCCAGTATGATCCCAGTATGATCCCAGCATGGTCCCAGCACAGTCCCAGCTGTTCCCATTCACCCCTACCATAGCTCCAGGCACTCCCAGTATGGTTCCAGTCCTTCCCAGTATGATTCCAATATGAACCCAGTCACTCTCAGTAGAGTGCCATTTGCCCCCAGTATGATTCCAGTCACTCCCAGATACTCCCAGTATTATTCCAGTAACTTTAAGCTTCCTCTGTGATCCCAGTCACTCCTGGTCTCCCCCAGTATATCCCAGTTGTCCTTAATGTGTTTCCACTCACTCCCAGTTGCTCCCAGTAGTTTCTAGCATTATTCCAATTGCTCATAACCACTCCCAGTAACCTCCAACATGATTCCTGTCACTTCCTGTATATCCCAGTTGCCCCAGCATGGTCCCAGTTGCCCTCAGCCTGTTCCCAATCACTTCCAGTATGATTCCAGAAGGATCCCAGTCACCCTCAGTGTGGTGCCAGTTGCTCCCAGTATGATCCCATTGGTCCCCAGCATGTCCCCATTTCCTCCCAGTGTGATCCCAGTTGCCTCTAGCACAGACCCAGTCCCTCTCAATATGATCCTTCTCTGATGCCATGATGATCCCAGTTGCTCCTAGTATGGTCCTGGTTGCTCCCAGTTGCTCCCAGTCCGATCCCAGTTGCTCCCAGCGGCCCTGTGTTATGCTTTGGAGTGGGAGGAAATTTAGGGAAGTGATGCAAAGTTTTTTGTGTATCTGACAGTCTGTTGAGCTACTGAAAGCTAGACACGCTTTTGTGAAACACACATGGTAAAGATGAAAAAATTCAGAAACTTTTTTTCTTTGTTGGTCAGCAGGGAGCTGCTGGGTTTTGGCTTCTGCTCTGTGTCTGGGCTGGGCTGGGCAGTCTTGCTGCAGGCTGGGCTTCTTTTCTATTTTCTGGGCTGCTTGCTAGCTTCTCTCTCCATGGGCTCTGGTTTGGCCGGGCTGGGCTTCAGCAGCTGCTGGGCAAGGAGACAGGGGAGGCTGTGGAGCTTTAGCCAGAGCAGGGCTGGCTGTGGCTGTGAAGATCTCGCTGTCAGGCTGCTTCTTCTTCTTCTTAGCGTGGCTGAGACCAGAGACTTCTGTGGCTGGTGTAGAAAACTAAACACTAACTATAAAGCTGATCTGAACACAACTGAGCCACAGCTTTCTGTTAGTAGTAATTGGTGGGTTAGGTAGGCCTCATGCGTGATGTTAAGTTTTTCAGTACTTCAGTCTTCTTCTGAGTGAGAGAAAAGAACAAAATGCAAGTATATAAAAAACAACATGAAGACACTAAAGTCAATAAAGAAGAAGTTAAGTCTTAGATGAGAGGGCTGAGAAGATGCTTTGTTTTTAGAGCTGAAATCTTCTTGTAAGCTGTAAAGGAGAGGAATAGTGGATTTGTTTTTACTAACAATCTGTGGGTCTGCTCGTAGATAAAACCAGCTCTGGAAGATAAAAGAAACAATGGGAAGGATTCCACTGATTGATGATTGGAAAAAGATATTTGCTTTTACAAATACACTTTAGGTTTGCAGATAAACAAAATAAGCCATTGAGAAATGAAAGAAACAATGGGGAAGAAAAACCCCTAAACTCCGTAAGAATTAAAAACTAAAAGGGAGGGTTATACATTAGAGGGAAATCTTTGGGAAATCTTCGGTGTCAGGCGTATCAGGGCATCTGTACCTCTCAAGCACCTCAGCCAAGGGGAAAGAGAGAAGGGAAATGTGGCCAGGAAATTAGGATAAAAAGAAGGTTGCATCCTCCAAAATTTCAAGAGATCCCAGGGGAATGCCCCATGGCCTCTCCCTTTATTGGAATAAAGCCAGAAAGGACTCCTCTGTCTCCTTTGCGAACATAAACCTCTGGTGTTTCTGGATTAATTTTCCCAACAAGAAAATACTCCCACCAGGAGCGCCCTCAGCCCCAGGGCTGGAGCCATCGCGCTGCTCCTCCTCACTGCCAGTGTGATCCCAGGATGATCCCAGTAGAACTCAGTCACCCAGGAGCTGCTCCCAGGATGATCCCAGTACAGCCCAGTCACTCCCAGTCCTGGCATCTCCCCAGGCCTCTCTGCGTTCCGACCTGTCCCGGCTCCATCCCCGCCCCTCCCGGGGGCTGCGAGGGCTGCGGGAGCGGAGGAGGAGGAGGAGGGAGGGAGGAAGAGGCGGAGCGGGGGAGGAGAGGGGGAGCCAGGCGGCTCCGGCGCTGCCTGAACTTGCAGCAGCCTCTTGTCCCCTCCTGTCAGGGAGTTGCGCAGAGCCAGAAGGTCCCCCCTGAGCCTCCTTTCCTCCAGGCTGAGCCCCCTTCCCTGCTGCCTCAGCCCCTCCTGCTGTTCCAGCCAGAGTCGGATACTAGTGCTGCAAAGAGCAATGTACAGACCTGGCATAGGTGCCTTCGTCACCACATTTTAACCTTTCATTAGTTACAGAAAGACTCTTGGGAAGCCCCAAACTGCAGTCCGTCGCTGCAGTGCCAATCTCCTTTGCAAATCCCTGCGGCCCGGCCCGGCCCCACCCGGCCCCGCACTCGGTGCCGCGGTTGCCCGGTAACCGCGCCCGGGCCCTCAGCGTCTGTGACAGCGGCGCGGCCTCAGTTGCCTGAGAGCGCGGCCCTGGCTGGGTGTGCGCAGCCTGGGCTCCTGCAGGCGGCTGCACCGGGCTATTCGCCAGGGGAACTATCGGCGTAGAGAATTGCTAAAGGTGCAGAGCATTGGCCTCTGCGAAAAGCTTCTCAGCGTGCAGAACACTGGTGTCTGCTAGGGAGTCCTGAATTTCATTTGAAGGTAAAGACCGACTAAAGTTGAACTTTTTGGTTTTGTTTCATCTGTGCTCTGAAAGAGAATGCCAAAGGGATACAGAGAATGTGATCATGCCAGTCTTCTGGCGCAGTAGTTCAGTGACATGTACACCTGAGAGGATGAACAATAAATGGACTACTGATTGTGCTTTTTTTACTGAAGAAGTGCAACATTTTCTAAAGATAGTAGTCTATACATTTTTTCCCTATAGTAACTGCTTAAACTGCTTAAAGGTGAATGAGTTCTGTTCAAGTTTCAGTGGGTTTTCATCATCTGGGTTTTAAAATTTTTAGGGAGATGCCTCTGTATTGAGGTGCAGACGAGACCATATGCCAAAGCCAATGGTCTGGATTTTATGGAACAGTAAATGTGAGGGAGAAAGAGAGAGAAAGAAAAGAAAAAGTGGGAGTGGGATGGAGGTTGGGAAGGGGGGGAGGAGAAAGAGAGTGACAGAGAGAGATTTAGTAGAAAATATCACCATTCCATGGATCCCATTGGCCTACCATTAAATCCTCTTCTGGTCTTCTCTGTGGTGAGGTCTGGCAAAATGTAAGACTCCACTGGGTTAATGCAGATTTGGGCAAGGTGATACCTTGCCCAGGTACCTCCCAGGGGTGGGGCAAGTTGGACTCTGTCTCTTGCTACTTTCAAATAATATAAAATCTTTAGCACCCATATATCCTTTGAGTCTGCCATGAGTTGGGTTCTGGATTTTCAGATTTGTTGTGTTGCTTTGCATGCCCTGCAGTCGTCTGGTGCAAGGCCTCAGGAATGGGTCTGGAGGCACTGTGGAGGTCTTAGCTGGGAGGTTTGTGAGCAAACCTGGCCTCAGCAGAAGAGTCTGTGGCTATGACTTCCCCAGCCTGAACCCAGACAGAGCTGATTTTCAGGACAGCTGCTGGGTTTGGCTTTGTTGTGGATAGGTTTTTCTCCTCAGCCTTGTTTACTTCTCCCCAGACCTGAGGTAATGGGACAATAGTGTCACCTTGATCTTGTCTCAAGTTCCCTTAGGCAGCTTAACTCACAGTGCCAAGTTCCAGTCAGGAGGGGTGGGCTTGGGTGGTCGCAGCTTCTTTATACAGTTTTGTCACAATGGACAGAAAGTCCTTTATAATGATATTTAAGCCATTAGCCATAACATTCCAGTCTCTCATTAGTCTCTCAGCTGTGAGGAGCAGCTGATAGAGCAAGGGTGCTTTAGCCTAAAGAAGAGGAGGCCCACTCTAGCTATTTTTGAGTAATATTTAGGCTACAGTTTTGTCTCTTCGAACTGTTATTAATGTTCAGATTTTTAGCTCCAGGTTTCAGTATGATCTAACTTTGAATTGCACAAGGTAGCCATATAGTTCAAATAAAGTCCAACTAGTGGCCTAACTATACTAGCTACTTACACCAAACAAGCACTTAGCTACTTTCAAGTAATGTACCATTTTTAGCACCAGAATATGCCTTGAAGCTGCCATGAATTGGGTTGTGGATTTTCAGAGTTCCATTGTTGCTCCTTCCAGTTTTGTTGAGGCATTGTCGCTCACCTGCGACATCGTCCCTTGGAAATGGCGTCTGGATTGCCAAAGAAGACACCAACACCTCGTCTTTTGTCCAGGGAAGGGCTGAAGCCTCATACTGTGAGTACCCACTGGGGCTGTGTTAAGGCTGGCACTGCCCTGGTGTCCCTGCTCTCCCTGCCCCTGTTGTCCAGCAGTGCTGTGAAGCTGCAGAGCCCCTCCCCAGCCCTTTGTGCTGTGCTGCTGTTGCTGGGGCTGTCCTGGTGCAATAGGGAACACTGTGGGATGCTTCAGCTGTGTCTTGCCTGGCTGTGCCAGCAGAGCCAAGTGAAACCAATGCACAGCTGAAGGCCTGAGCATGTGTTCTGTCCCTTTCCCTTTGCCACAGGAATTCCTTCTGTCAGGCTGGGCACTCACCTGTGCTGCTCTGACCATCCTGCCCTTGGGCACCTGGGCATGTGGTGGGGGGAAGCTCAAACTCTGCCCAAAGCCTTGAGAGCCACGGCTGGTCCCAGCTGGAAGAGCTTCCAAAGCAGCTGTTCTCTCCCAGCTCCTGTGTGGGCACAGATGCAGCCCTGCAGGCAGCGCTGGAGCCAGGGCCACAAAGCTCACTTGGCTGAAGATGCCCCACTGCTGAGGCTCTGTCAAGGAGATGCCTCTGTTTTCTTCTGTGACGGGCTCTGTCAGCCCAGACAGAGAAAACAATTAACAGGGAGAACTAAAACCTGGACACATTCCTGTGCACCTCACTCTTGGTACAGTGTTCCCTTCTTGCATCTCTTGGACTCATCCAGCAGCGATATCTCCTTGCTGTGAGTTCTGAGCGTTGTGCAGGGATGGAGTTCAGGCAGTTCTGAGAGCTCCTCCCCATTCTCTGGAAAGGTCACTGCCTCAGTCCAATGAAACGTAAGAGGAAACAAATGCCCAAAGAGCAGAAATCCCCAACCATGTCCCATCCAATCATGGAGAAGGCAATGGGACAGAGCCATATGGCTGGAGTATGTGTGTTCCACTCTGTATTATTAATTGTATTAATTCATTGATGCTAAGTATTTCAGCAGGAAACCCCCAGGGCTTCCAGGAATGTCCTAGTGGCTGTGATCACAAGTTACTCAGCAGTGCCACTTGTTCAAGAAAAGCCTTTCTGAACAAGCACCACTCTGAGGCTCTAGCTGGTTTACTTTTGCCTTTCAGCTGCTTCCCTCTAAGTTCCAGAGGGAGAAGTTTCTCAGCAGGAAGAAGGAGGCCAGCACTGGGGGGAGTATTCTGCCCAGAATTGGCCCATTTCTAGACAGGAGTGAGACTCGCCCAAAGGTAGCCTTTTCCTGCTCTTTTCCTTTCTGTTTCACATGAAGTTTGAAGAGGGTGTGTGTTTGTGACAGGCTTGCCTCCAGCAAAATACCTCAGTGTCCAGGTCCTGCTGTCATTGCAAAGTGCTGGGAGTGGTGGACTGGGAGTGCTGATCTGCACTAAGCCAACACAAATACCCTCTGCTGAAGCTGCTGGGGTGTGCTGGAGTGCAGCTGCCATTGCTAAAACAATGGGAGGAAGGCTGGGGACACAGAGGCCCAAAATTGCCCTTTGCCATTCTCCTGCTGAAGGAGCCACCTCTTGCTTTGGTGTGGTCACCATCAAATGCTCGGGGTCACAGGATTCGCTGCAGAGTGGCAGCGTTGGCCTTTGAAGGCCAAGGATCTGCAGGAATTACTTCAGATTGAACACAACAAATTGCATTTCTGCTTTGGGCTGGAACAATGTGTTGGACCCTGACGGGGTGTTAGATTTTGCAGGCTGCCAGATGTACAGGGGACTGGCTCTGGGCAGAGGGGAATGGATGTGCTTTGTCTGGATCAGTGCCTTCTCAGAGGTGTGTTTAAAGCTGCTTTTCTGGCAGGACTAGTTTGGTATAAAGCACAGTCCAAACGGGTAGGTGACTGAGGTGGGCTGTTGAGTAGGAAATTGGAAGCAAGAGACATGGAACACAATCCAGGTAAAGGATTGTCCTGGAGAGGAGCCTTGGGAACACCTCAGGGAAGGGCACAGCTAAGGGACAGTGTGCTGCAGCCACTCCCTTCAGCAGAATGCGTCTGCTGTGAAGTCACAGAGGAGACCTGCTTGTGTCTCTGCAGTGACAGCAGTGTGGCTGGAGAAGGCAGACAAAGCAGGGCAGAGTTTTCTCCAAGCAATGTCTCTGCTCCAGAAGCATTTGCTGTTGTTGTGTCATTCCAGACGTGCCTCTGCAATGGCATGAAATAAGATCGCAGTAATGACAAGAAAGCACCCATTTAAAGGCCACTGAAAAAGGAGATACCAACTCTACTTTTACCCAAGTTGCTGAGAAAATAACTGAAACTTATCCTCATTCAGCATTCACCTCACTTGTCTTTTTATTTTCAGCTCATTTGTCTTTTTATTTTTGCCTTTTCCTCTCTTTGGAACACACTAACTTTTAAATACAATGAAAAGGAACAAAATCATCAAAGCAAAGGAAAAGTGTTTCTTAGTAAGGATTCAGCTGAGCTGGGGATGTCTCCCTACCTGAGAGCCAAGCGCACACACACACCCTCTGAGAAAATGGCAATCTTTGTATCCCCTTTGTACCCGGCTGGGGCGGTCCCTATGCCCTTTGCCATTGGATGGGTACTCAGGAGCTTCCATTCTCTACTGAGCACCAACTTTTCTGTGCCCTCCCTTCTCGTCCTCCTTCCTTTTGGTCAGGTCTTCAACCCTGTCCGTCTCACTGTGACACTCAACAAACCAACCTGAACAAATGCAAACCAAAAATAACACACAGAACCAACAAATTCCATTCTTTTGCTTAATAACCTTTTGGCTTCAGCCAAGTGTCACCTCATCTCTCAAACCTTCTCTGGTCCTGTGCTCTTCTTACTGATGTCTAAGTTGTAGAGCAGAAAAGATATTTGCAGTTGTGTGGGCCTCGGTTTCCCTGTCTCAGAGTAAAAGACATCCCAAATCCTTTCCCATGGAGTCTCCTGTAAATTCATGGGTTTTACTTACTCCATGAGTGCTCAGTCAGTGCCCCAGAGCTCTGTGACGACGTGGGCACAGGGCTGTATTTTAGGAAAGTGCTGCCTGGCATTCTGGAGAAAGAAACCTGGAGAAATCCATGCCAGAAGAGCAGCTTGGCTTGAGCCTGCTCTGTGTGGCCCAGCAGCTGTGGATCAGCTCAGAGCAGAGGTGGGTGAGCCACTGTTTGCCCAGTGTGGGCTGGGCAGATGTGCTCCCCCAGAGTCTGTACTTCACTGGGGATCAGTGGAAGATTCTCCTGCATGAACCTTCCTCCCAGCAGCTGAAGCTCTCCCTGCTCTCTCTCCTCTCCAGCTGCCGTCAGCTGCTCCGAAACAGAGCTGCTTTGGGGTTTCCCCACCAGAGCTGGTATTTCAGAACTTCGTCGCTCAGGAGGTCTCTGAAATGGTGCTGTCTCTCATGAATAAGGACAAGGTAAGTGCTGGCACGTGAAGCTTTAACACTGTGCTGGAAGAGGAGAGTGCTGTCATTCCCTCAGTGTACAGCAAAGCAAGTTATCTGCTGCAGCACATGCAGAAGAAAATGTCTCAGCACCTTGTTCTGCAAGATGGTGGAAATCTTCCTGTGCTGGGAATTGTGCCCAGATTTTTGCCAGGCGTTGATGGTGTCTATCCCAAAGGAGTTTCCTTCTCTCGAAAGCTCTGGATTGACAGGAATGTTGAGTGCTGTACAGTTCTTACCTGCTCTCATGCTTTGCCTTGGGTCTATAGCACACCCTGTGTGTCCTTGGTTAATCTTGGCTCCTGGTAGGAATCTCTGCCTCTCTCAACCAGTTTGGCTCCCTTTATGCAGTTCACAGGCAAAGCTCAGGGGCTGAGCCTCCTGCACTTTATGCTGGAATCACTTCTCATTAATGGCATTGGCCCTGCAGGAACCGTGTTCTGCAAGAGCCCTGCAATCAGAGTGATGGAGCAGAAGCAGTGAGAGGCCTTTAGGTGCCACTTGAGGCTCCTGCTCAGCTTCATCCAGCTCTGCTCAGCTTTTCCAAAAGCAACATGGCGCTCTGCTTTCCCTTTGCAGAAGCACAGCACATCCAAAGCCATGTGCTCCTGGAGGTTTCCACCTTCAGCTGAAGAAATTGGGATTGTTTTGCAGTTTCCCAAGAGAGCTGAGAGGGGAAAAGTTGAAAAATGTCAGTTGTGTTCCACTGTAAAGAGGAAAACTTGAGACCATTTGAATTTCAGTCAGGGAAACATTTTCTCAAGTGAGGCTTGTGCCAAGAGTGGGCTGGTGGGAGGAGACAGGAGGGAGTCCAAATCATCTGGTTTAGACTTTTGGAGAGCATTTTGGTGCTCAGGGGTTATGATATCAGTGTGTTAGAAAATGCATGTGTGCTGTGCATGGGTACCCCAGAGGGCAGAACCTGGCCTCCTGGCTGCAGGCAGGAATGCCCAGCAGCCCAGCTTGCCTGCACAGGCAGCAGGAAGCCCTGGAGAGCCAAGATTGGCTTTGCATACTGGAACCACACTGTCAGTCAGTGCTGGTCCTGTTTCTCCAGGCAGAAAATGCCTCTGAAGCCCCATGGTCAATAGACACCGCCTGTCTGTGTTTCTGTTACTTTTGGCAAGCTGGTTGCTCTCATGGTTTTATGATTCTTCCTTGCTGCTTTACTGCCCATTTAAGTTCTCTTTGCCATCTCCTTGTTTTAGGGATTGTCTTGCTGTGTTCATTCCTTCTTTTGCTTTTCAGGTTTGCTTTTATTCCCAGTAAGACCACAGTGTTTGGTCTCCTGTCTTGCTGCTCTGCCTGCCTGACTGTATCCCCAGAAGGTCCCTACCCAAACCTGATCTGCTGGAAGGGAATTTCTTCCTTGCCCCACAGTAATGTGCTGGTTTGCTTTTAGGTAGCACATTCCCCCTCTGGAACATGACAACTTCATGGCTGTGTGCAGGCAGAAGCCAGCAGGTTTTTTGGCCTTGTTGAATACGCAGGTGACTTGGTTCAGGTGCTGTGTCTCCATCCTGCTGGTGCTGACCTGCTCGGCCCTTCCTTCCCAGCAGGCACTGCCCTACTGCCCCTGGCCAAAATGCTGGAGCCAGAGAGAAGGGATTCAAGTTCAGCCTTGTGAATGATGTGCCTGTGCCTGCTCAGCTGAAAGTGCTTTGGAAAAGGGGCAAGGGAGGGATGGTAGCAGGCCATGGACAGGTCTCCTCTCGTCCTGTTTCCACAAGTGGCAAAATCAAATTTCATGTCTTTGCTGCAGTTTCTTCACGTGGTGAAGGTCTCCATGGAGAGCTCACCTTACTTCCAGCTGGTGAGCTCCAGCGATGCGTACCGTGCCGTGCCGCCGGGCGTCTCTGCCCCTGTGCACATCCGCTTCACCCCCAGCAAGAACAAGGTGAGGCTGGAGGAGCCACAGCACACAATGATCTCCACAGCCATTGTTTTCCCTGCACTCTGGCTCCAGCCCATTGCATGCTGTGAGCTGGGCTCCAGGCGTGGGCAGGCAGCCTGCAGCCAGTCACACCTTGGCACTGCTGGCAGGCACTGCAGCCAGGCCTGAGAGGCTCTGCTTCCCCTCCGTGCACATTGCTGAGCATTGCCAAGGGAAGATGCACAGGAAACAGGATGAAAATGACAGAGGGCTGCTGATAGATGTTGGGCCATCTCTAGGTGCAGTGGAAGGGGTTTCATTCTGATGGAAAACACCAGAGGAACAAAGAGGTCAGAGAGCTTTCCTCCTTCCTGGACTGCCAACAGCTTCCCTGCCTGCCCCTGGGCTGGAGCAAAGCCGGTGCTTTTTCACTCCCTCTGTTGTGCAGCCTTGCAGCTGTGCTGTCCCAGAGCACAAGTGAGCATGGCACAGCTGCAGGGCCAGGGCAGAGGATGTGCTGTGCCTGTGAGCCCGGCCTGGCACAGGCACACTGGGCTCTGGGTGCCCTTGGTCAGCAGGAGATTGCTGAGCTGCAGGGGACTTGAACACCTGCCTGAAGGAGCTGGTGTAGGGCAGGTACAAGCTGCAGGCAGAGCTGTGAGCCCAGTGCCCGTGGCAGTGACACTGCTGGGGCTCTGTCTTCATGCCTGTCGCTGTGCTTGCTCTGTCAGCTGGCACCCATTCCGTGCCAAAGGTGCTTTTGTGGGGAGGTTTGAACAGCAGTGCTGAGGCCCTGGCAAGTCTGATCTCAGTGCTGAGATCTGGAGGGTTCATGTTCTGATCTGGAGGCTTGTTCATACAGAAGGGTTGAGGGCATGGCATGGAAGGGAGGAAGCCTGGCAGGGAAACAAAGAGAGGCCCTTTCCAACAGCATCCTGCTACCTCTTAGCACTGTTCTTCTCCTGACTTGGTTGGACAGGCAAAGTTAGAGGGGAGTTGTGAGCCAACTGATGTTTCTGCACCAGGCACGAGGTGCAGGATGTCTTTGGGTGCAGCTGTTTTCTCCTCTTCCTTTTGCTGCTTAGAGTCAGTTGAACACTTTGTCCTATTCTCAGACAGTGGGAATATAGAACCCTAAAGAGCAATGTCCTGTGTTCCCCAGCTCCATGTTGCTTAGAAGGGGCTTAGGAATTCTTTAACATCATTAAAGTTTAGAGTAGGAATGATGGTGGCCTAGGGCTGTTATCTCTATGAGCCAAGTGACACAAGAGCTGAATGCCACTGAGACAGATTTTGCAAAGTGCACTGGTGCCTTTAAAATGTGACATAGTAGTAGAACTTAGTGTTCATTTGAGGGTGCAATAGGTAAATGGATGGCCTTGAAGGGGTATAGGAAATGGTTTTTCTTCTGCCATGGGGATGGCACTAAATGTCCTGTGCTGAGCCAGTTTCTTTTCCTGCAGGATTATTGCCACGAGCTGGTGTGCCTCACTGCAAGGGAAAGGATCATTGTGCCAATTCGGGCCATTGGTGCCCGAGCTGTGCTGGACTTCCCTGCCCAGCTGGACTTCTCCAAGTGTCCAGTCAAGGTCAGCGCCCAGCAGACTCGGCTGGTGCGCAATGTCGGTGCCCGGGCAGCTCGGTACCAGCTGAGCACCCAGAGGTGAGGCAGCTCATCTGTCGCTGTGCAAACACCTTTGGGTGAGAGCGGAGTTGGGAAAGAGCTACAGACGGAACCAAGCATCGGATCTGCTGCCCTGCAGCCTGGCTGGAAGTGAGCAGGATGGAAGGCATCTGCTCTTGCTTTCAGTGGCCTTGGAGCTTTCTGTGTCCCAGATTCCCTGGAGGCTGCTGGAACATGTTGGGAGCTGGCTTGCACCCTGCTGAGCACAAGCAGCTTCTGAAATGCTTCCTCAGCACTGTCAGCCAAACAGAGCCATTCTCTGGGAGGCCACAGGCACGTGGCTTTGCAGTGGTCCTGGAGGGGACCTCTGGAAATCATCTGAGCAAACACACTGCTCAAAGCAAGAGCAGTGTCTGGGGGTTGCAAGGTGCCATTGGGAGACATGGACCTGTCTTTAGATGCCATACAAGAAAACAAACATGTCAATGGACCTAGTTATAAAAGCAGAAGAAAACAACCTTTTTAAAACCCCTCCATACCTTATCTTTTCTGCCTGTCAGGTGCAGCAGTGATTCATTGAGAGGATGGATCTAACAGGATGAGAAGTGTCTGAAGGAGCAGCTCACAATTAACAGAGAAAAGCCCAAAATTTAGCTTTCCAGGCCTATCTCTTGGCAGTGATTTTCCTTTGGTTCTTACAGTGTCAGGGATGTCTCCTTCACAGCTCTTCTAGCTGTGGGCTCAGGGAACAATTTAGTGGTGTTGGCTGAAATTCAGAGGAGTTACGTTTAGCTGTAGACTTGTAGAGCTTGTGTCTTTGGGTCTTGGGGAGCCAGGTGTGTGTGAGAGATGACTGCTACAGCAGGAACAGAGGAGTCTGGTGGGTACCGCCCAGGGATTGAAGAGATGCGGGGGCTGATTTGCACTCAGTTTTTCAGTGCTGACGGCTGAGTCTTGGACTTGGCTGGATCCTCTTATCCTGATAATTTGAAAAGAAGAAGACACCTTCTTTCTCAGGCAAGCCCTGAAGTCGTTATTGGAAATGTTATTCCCATCCTGCCACCTGAAGGCAGGAGCATGTAACATGGGGCAGGAGTGGGAAGGGAATGGAATGGAAGGTAGTACTGAAGCTTGGCCAGGGATTCCCCTAACTGGCAGCTTCTCTATTGTGGTGAAATTTCTGGCCAAAGACTAAGAACAGAATGCTGTGCCTTGCCCCCAGCAGGCCCTGATCCCCCCAGCCCCAGCAGAGCTGCAGCCGTGCTGGCATCAGCCCCGGGGCAGATGCAGGAGCACGAGCACTGATCTGGCTCTGGGGCTGCTGGGGCCTTGTCTTTCCTCCCCTCCCTCCAAAGTCTCACGTCCAGCACATGAACATTGCTGGCCCAAGGCTTCTCCATCAGCCAGCAGTGATGTTCTCACCAGTGGCAATGGGAACAGGTCAGCCCATAATTACAGCAAGAGGTCCTTAATGAGCAGAACCTGAAGTGAGTTCATCAGCTGTTACTACTGACATGAACAAAGTTCAGCTTGGCAGATGTTCTCTTTGTTTTTGTGTGTGATGCATTCATCAGCAAAGTCCCCAGAACACATTTGAAGTGACAGATTGACCAGCAACAAAGCACCAAGGCCAGGAACTTTTGTTTTCTCACTGGGACTGTAGAAGGGCACAAAGCCCAGCAGCTGCTGGGCAGAAGCACATTTCCCCTGAGCTGTCCCTGAGCATCAAAGCACAGAGTCTTGTGCCTTTAACCGAGCCATTGCCTGCTCTGTCCTCGGCCTCCAGGGGCAGCGTCACTGCACCGAGTTTACACTTCGACCTGGCTGAGCTCGACTTCGGGGACATCTCCTTTGGTGAGTGTTCCCTTGGCTGGGACACAGCCTCAGGGATGTGTGCCTTCCAACAGAAAAGCATCCCTCACTCCTGCCCTGCCCCAGCAGCCTCTTCAGGCTGTGAACTGCAGGGCTGCTGCTGCTGCTGCTGCCTCAGGGGGCATTTTGCCATTGTGAGATCCAATGGAAGCAAGGAATAGAAAGGCAGTATTTTCTGGTGTCTCTGTGCTGCTTTAAAAGACAGATGTCTGCCAAGGAAGGTGGGAATCTTGCTGCAATGGAAAGATGAGCCCCACCCTCCAAATGATTATCCCTTTGAAATGACAGGGCTCCCAGGCAAAACTGTGGGAAAAGGAATAACAGTTCTTTGCTAGACTATCTCAGGAGAGCACAGACAAGACAAGAACAGACATTTCCCAGATGCCAAGTCCTGTTTTTCCCCTTTGGTGGAGTTGTGGTCACAGCAGGAGGAGTTGTGGGCTCTGGCAGGGCAGTGATCCCCCCCCAGCCAGTGCGGGAAGGGAAGGGAAGGGAAGGCGGAAATGCTCCATTTGCACAGCCCCAGAGGGCAGGGGGATCTGGGCAGTGCCCAGCAGCAGCAGCAACAGCAGCGGGGCAGGCAGGCAGGGTCGGTGCCAGCGCTGAGCTGCAGCCAGGGCAGCCCCGGGCCAAGCACAAACCTCCCGCAGCAGCAGCGGCCGAGCTGCGACCCCGGAGCAGGAGGAAGGGAAGCTCCGCTCCCTGCCCAGCCTCAGCTCCCACTGCACAGCCGCCCACGGCATCACGCCACAACTGCCAAAAAATCCCAAGGGAAAAGCCCAGCCCAGGGCCAAACCCCCCCAGAACCGCTATCCCCCTTCCCAGACCAAGGGCAACATTCACGGCCAAGCCTAAACCCAGAACAATGAAGTTCATGAACTTCTGAAGGAAACTCATTGTCTTTTTTGAGCTGCTTCTTCCCCAGCCTGCATCACCACGGAGGCGCTTGTCAAGTTGCCTTTGGAAGGAATGAAACACGAAAGGCAAGAGATGGAAATATGGGTCTGAAGCAGGAGATTCAGATCCTGCTGAATCCAATTTCATTCCTAAGGGCTCTCCGGCTGAAGGCAGCTGTTGTATCTTTGCTTCTTTGTAACTGTTGACTGTTGTCTGCATGTGCTGGCCTCAGTCTCATTGGAGGTTTTGACATCTGGGTTTGTCCTTTTTGTGCCTGTCTTGCCTCCC
Source organism: Melozone crissalis (assembly GCF_028551555.1). Lineage (NCBI taxonomy): Eukaryota > Metazoa > Chordata > Aves > Passeriformes > Passerellidae > Melozone > Melozone crissalis. The sequence continues at coordinate 4,129,999 of NW_026535824.1, forward strand.
TGCTGGAGTCCCTGCTGGAGCTGGCAGTGGTCACTTGGATGGGCACAGAGAAGCTCTGGGCTGCAGCTGCAGTTGTTTTTTCTCCCCATCTGTGTCCCAGATGCTCTTGGTGAGCAGGCCTGGGGAGAAGTATCCCCCCCAAAGAGCTGGCGTGCCCAGCCAGATGTGCAGTGCAGAGCAGGCTGTGGCTGCTCTGCGCGCTCTGCAGGACATCCCCACCATGAGTGGCTGTATCTCTGGCTTTGCAGGATGGAAAGCAAATCTCAGAGCCAAGGTGGGGTGAAGCCTTGCAGGCAGCACTCTCAGTGAGCAGCATGGCTGTGATGTCCCTGTTTGTGGGCTGAGGTGGGACCTGGTTCCTAATTGCTAATCTCAAAGCAAGGCTTGTCTGTGCCCCCAGTTGAGTGGGCTCTGAGCTGTCACGTGCTCAGTCTGTTTGGCCCAAAGCAAGAGATGCCTTAAGGGTCCTGCAGAGAGAAGCTGCATTAGGGTGTTTGCATCACGTTCTAGTTCCTGATTCCATCCTCATTTTCTTTTGCTGTAGCTTCTTCTCACTGACAACTCACTCTTTATATGTCTTGAAAAAGGTGGGAGTGTTGGCAGGCTGAGCAGGGAATTGGACAGCTTGAATTCTCAGAGTAAATGCTGGGTCTGGGTGCGCACTCATCACTGGGAGAAACCTGGTGCTGGTTTGGGGCAGGTGAGGGAGCTCGTCCCCATCCCAAAGAGAGAAGCTTGCAGTGTTCAGCAGGGCTAGGAGTGGGCATTTTCAAGGCTGCAGTCTGGAATCTGTGTCAAAGGGAACTAAGTGACGATTAATTCCTCACGCAGCTTCTGGGTGAGCTGTAGTTCAGACCATAAAGAGCTCAACTCCAATCCCACTTTGATCCTGCCAGGATCTTGCCCCCAGGATCATGCCCTGCTGGGTGCCTGAATGGATATTTGTGTCCTTGTCCAGGCTTTCCCTACACGCAGCGCTGCCGCCTCACCAACAGCTCCGCGGTGCCCCTGGTGTTCCAGCTCCGCATGTCGGACGATGGCACGCAGCCGGCTGTGGACAGCGTGGATCAGATCCGCAGGGATACCGACCCGGCCTGGAGGAAGGGAATCCATTTCCATGTGGAGCCCAAGGAGTTCACCCTGAATCCCAGCCAAGGCACCATCCTCCCCCAGGGACACCAGGACATCGAGGTACGGCAAGAGCCCAGCCACAGCCGCTGCAGCACCAGGGCTGGAGCTGCACTGCAGGGTGGGAGGGCTTTAGCTCTGGTGCCAGCTTGGAGCATCCTGGCACTGAGAGATCTGCACTGCTGGGGGCCTCTGCTAGCTGGCTTACTCGGGATGTTCCTCAAAGAGCACTGTTTGCTTTCCAAAATCATATGCCTTAGTTCACAGACCTTATGGCCAAGGCCTAAATCCATTCTTGTGTTTTTGAGAACGATTGATTTGATTGCAACGGGGCAGAGCAAGGATGAGGGCAGAAGGTGGCTGTTAGAGAGATGTCATTGTATCAAGCAGTGAGCTTTTCTTCATGGTGTCATTTCCCCCCTCCTGGGGAGCAGAAAGATTTGTGTTCACTGCAGGAAGCTCCAGTGGAGACAAAAAAATCTGCAGCCATGTGTAGCAGTTCAAATTTATTGTATTGATTCCTTGTTAAGTGGTTTGTTCTGTGGTACCCCGTGTTCTCCCCGAGTGGGTTTACCCCTGGAATTTACCTTCCCTCAAAGCTGTCCCTCATGCCCCTTGTTCCAGCTCTTTCCCTGCCTGTCAAACCCAGCCCTTTTGTTCCCCAACCTTCTTTGCCAATTTAACCTGGAGCCAATCCCTGTCTGCAACACCCCTTTGGAATTCCCCTATTCCTGGAGGCCCCATTGGCCCATGTGAGCCATCCTCCCCACCCTCCTACCCAAAGTGGCCCCAGACACTTGATGTAATCCCCTCCGTGCTCCCCTGAAGATTCCCTTTTGGCTTGCTGTCTGTATTCACCCCATGATTTGTATCTGTACAAAAGCCCTTGCACAGGAGTGTCCAGGGTTATTTTGGCTTTGATCCTTTTGCTTGGAATAAACCCTTCCTTGTGGAACTTCAAGACAGAGATCCTCCTCCTTTCTCCTCTGCCTGGTCCCGTTGGTGGCTTGTCTCTTCTGGCATAGAGCAAGAGGCTCTGAGGGTTCTGCCTGTGGTCAATGCCCAGCCTGGGGCAGTTCTGAGGGTTCTGCCTGTGGTCAATGCCCAGCCTGGGGCAGTTCTGAGGGTTCTGCCTGTGGTCAATGCCCAGCCTGGGGCAGTTCTGAGGATTCTGCCTCTGGTCAATGCCCACCCTGGGGCAGTTCCCCACTCCTGGTGTGGGGCCGCAGTTCTCAGAGCCAGCCCGGGCTCCCAGGGCAGCCATGAACTGCCCAGCACCTGCTGGGCCACACTTTGCCCTCAACCTCCTGCTGTAAAGCTGAACTCATTGTGGTCAAGTCAGATTTCCTCTGCATGGATGTCTTTGTAGTCAGATGAGAAATTGGCCCCATAATTTGAATGCAGTGGTGCATGGAGCTGTAATCTAATGTTTTAATGTAGCTGACCTGTGCCCTGATAGCACGGTGTGTTTAACAAATCTGGTATTGCCAGAAGGCTTTTGTTACTCTGAGACTGTGCTCTACACATGGAGCAGCAGAAGAATGAAGGCCAAATCCTCCCTCAGGAACTGGAGGATATCACCCGTGGGTAATGAGCTTTTGGAAGGAAGAATTGACTGTTCTTCTCTTCCACCAGGTGACCCTGTGCTCCAACACGGTGATGGAGTTCTACCGGAGATTGCTGGTGGACCTGGAGGGTATTGGCAAGGGAGTGGCAGCCCTGATCATCACAGCCAGGTACCAGCCCTTGCCTGGCCTCCCGCAGGCACTGCCTTGCCCAGGCTGTGCTGGCTGCAGCTGCCAAGGAGAAGTGCTGCTGAATGCCCTCATGTTGTGCCAGCTGGACACGAGAACAGCAGTGCTTGGGCAGCAGCCCGTGGTGAAAAGCACGTTTGCTCACAGGCCAGCATGGTCCTGGGCCCTCTTCTAAAGGCACCAGGAATGATATCATTGATTGGCCTTGTTTTTGGTGCTTGAGGTGGAATAAATTTCCTGAGGGCCTCCTCTCCTTCAGGCTGCAAGAGGTGGGGTTGTGCTGGTTGTGAGCACCGTGCACTGGTTTGGGCCACAGCAAGCAGCTGCTGAGAGTCAAGCTCTGGCTCTGTCCATGAGGGCACATGGCAGGGGGGAAGTGGCTCCCAGCAAGAGTGGGGAGGGCAAGGTCTGACAAGGGGAAAGCAGCCCTTGATGTGGCAGGTCAGCTCCAGTTTTTGTCCTTCCCTCTGCTTCCCGTTTTGAGCTTTAATGTTGTCAGAGTTGAGACCAAAAGTCGTTGTTGCTGCAGCAGAATTCCATGCTGCTGTGCTGCTGTGGGTGTCAGTGTGATGCCCAGAGGGATGCAGCTCCCTGGTGCTGTTCCCTGTGCCAGGCAGAGCCATCCAGGCAGTGCCTGGGCTGCCATTGTGTACAGCAGGTGGAGCTGGGGCCAGGCAGTGCCTGGAGCTGTGCAGTGAAGGAGCCAGGGAGCTGCAGGGCCTGGCAGGGGCTGATCAGCCCCTCTGTGGGGCAGCTGCTGTCTCGTGCCCTCCAGGGCTGGGGCAAAGAGCTGAGTTCTCAGGCAGGGCAACAGCACCATGGCAGAGAAGGGAGTCATTTGTACTGAGACCCTGGAGCTGTGTGTTCCTTGAGCCTTAGGGAGCACTGATCCTTGTTGGCAAGGCTCCCCCAGAGCTCGTGGGTCACTGGGACTCTTCCAGGAGTCCTTGCAAGCCTTCTTGGGTAAAGGAGGGGCTGAGGCAGCTGTGGGGCAAAGTGCTCTGCCTGGGGCACTTGGCAGCCTCTAGGTGCTGCCTCTCAGGGTTTGCCCCTCCTTGGCAAGACATGTTGGAGTGGGAAGAGGTAGAAGGCAATTTATCCCTGTAGGGCTCTTCAATGTGCATTTGACAGTGACCAATGTGTTCTGCTCCATTTCACAATCTTTGGGGGTAGGCATTCTCCATTCTCTCAGTATCTCTGATTGTCCTGGGGTCATCTCTTTGCCCAGATGTCTCGTTCCTGAGCTCCAAGTGTCCTCCCCAGTGCTGCTGTGTGATGAGTGCCACCTGAAGGTGCCCTATGAGAGGAAGATCTTCATTAGGAATCCCAGCCACCTTCCTGGCTGCTACGGGCTTATTCCCCAGGTTTGGCATCACATCCACCTCCTCCTGTCAAATATTCCTGAGGAGATTATTAGGGGAAAAAAGGGTTTGGATAAGACCTTGCTGGTTTCTAATCAGTCCTAAAGATCTGCTGAGAACAGGATCCTACCCTACTGTAAACTTTAGGAGGCAGTTTAAGCTCCTGAGGAAACAGTTGATGTTCCAGTCCTCAGGGCGTTTTCCTGTGGGAGATCTTAGAGGGTTGTGAAAAGCTGCTGCACCCACAGACACCAGTGCCTGTGCTGGCAGCCTCCTTGGAGGATGCCCTGGGAGTGCTAAACCTACAATTCTTGCATCTTGTTTGTGCCTTTGACCTTTGTCCTGGGGAGTTTTAAAGGTGTGTGTAAGTTGCTGTTGTGGTGGATGTTAAGGAGCCTAAAGTTTCTTGAGAGTTCCCTCTGAATCTGTGTTTCATTGTGTCCCTTCCAGAAACGCAAGGAGGACTCTGCTGTGCTCTACTCCAGCCCCAGGCCCTGTGGGATTGTGCAGCCCCAGAGCACAGCAGAGATCCCAGTTGTGGTGGCAGTGCAGGCCCTGGGCACTCATCGCACCAACGTTCTCATCGGCGTGTTCGGGGATGAGAGAAACCCCCTGGTGAGGGCAAGGGGAGATGTGAGCCTGTGTGCAGCTGCTCCTGGCAGGGTGCACAGGGACAGGGATTCTGCCGGGGAAAACAGGCACAAGCTGCTGGGGAGAAGGACAGGAGGGATGGGGGCACAAACAGCTCCTGCCTTAGAGGTGGGAATCTCAGTGTCTGACACAGAATGGAGTTGGGCGAAGCTGGAATCCAGGGGCATTTGAGTTCATTATTCTTTCAAATGCTGTAAACTTTGGAAACATCTGTTTGAAAATGTCATCTCTCTGAGCACAAAAGAGGATGTCAAAAGTCTTCTAGGAACCTTGAGCTTTCTGTAAAAGAAAGGAAAGCTGGCATTTGAAGACTGGTTGAAAGGATTGAAACTTCGATTAAAACATATGGAAATGGCAATGCCAAATTCCTTGGATGGCACCAAACCTCTGAACCTGGGCCATTGTGGCACTGCCTGTAAATCAGTGAACAGGAAGGAAAGGCAATGCAGGCTGTGCCAGGGAGCCTGAAGTTTGACCAAACAGTTGCTTTTAACTATCAGGCTGCTTCTCTTAAAGAGGAGGGTTTCTCCCCACCAGAAGAACCAGTTGTTTAACTGTCAGGCTGGTCTTACCTAGAGATTTTTTGCAAAGATTAAAGCTTTGGGCCAATAATTTTTAGTTTGAAAGGTTCTCTTACCTTAATCCTTTTTGATTTGGAGGTGAACATGTAATTTTCTTTTTCCCCAAAAGCCCAGCATTTCAGCTGGGGAGTGGTAGCTGTCCCTAAAGAAATAACTTGAGCAGGGTTGAGCTGTTGAAGGTTTTTTATGTTTGTCTGTTGTGGTTTGTTTTGGGTTTTTTAAAATCTTTCTTGCTTGCTTCCTGGAAGAGAGAGCACAATTACGGAGCTCAGGACGGCTGGCAGAAATCTCCCCAAGCCCAAGGCTGGCAGAGCTTGGCAGGATCCCAGCACCACAGCCTGTGTATGTATGGATGGAAGGATGGATGGATGGGGAATGAGACCTGAGTCACCTGGGAGTGTTGGAAAATGTCAACCAACCCCCCAGCGCTGTCAGGGGAACACTCCTGATAAATCCCAGGTGGAGCTGCAGAGTTTCTGGCCTTGGGCACTGGGGGGGCTGTGCTGGCTGGGCACTGGCTGGGTCTGCCCCTCGGTGTCTCAAATCTCACCTTTTTGCTGCCTTCTCTGTCTTTTCCTCTCCCACTGTGCTTTTTGCATCCCCACCAGGTGTAAATGCCTGTCCTCTGTAGTTGCTCAATGCAAGCAGTTGCAGCTGCTGCAGCACCTCAGTGTCACCCCTGGGCTGCCTTTAGAACAGACCTGCCCCAGCCTGGATTGGGAAGGGCTGGATCAAACCATTTCTCAGTTCAACGTGCCAGCACTCAGCCAGGGGCTGCATCCTGGCCAGGAGCTGCTCGTGCAAGTGTCCCTCCCTCCCTCCCACTGCAGGTCCCTGTTCATAGTTATTTATTTTCCAGAGATGAGCTCCACCCACCTAAATTCAAACCCCAGCCACCGAAGGAGAGAAGAACCAGTCTGGATTGTGCAGCAACTCGATGGAGGCACTTCAGGACTGGAAAGGAGGAGGAAGCCAGAGCCTTGAAAGAAGTGCAGGATTTTAGCCAATCTTCAGGAGCAGAGGTAGATTTTCTTGTGCACCTACTGCTTGCTTTGCCTCCCCAGCCTGCCAGCACTAAGTCCTGCTCATGCTGAGCTCCCTTTTTGCTGCCCTGCTGTGCTGTGCCCTGACAGTGGGCTGGGCAGCAGGGCCAGTGGCTGGACATGGGCTGAGGGAGAGGTAGAAATAGGAGAGTTTTCCTTGGAGAAGCTGGCTCAGATCCTACAGGCCTGTGCTGAGTGTGGGATTTTTTGCCTTGTTTCCTTCCCAATGTAAGATGAGGCTTTTCTCTGCATTATAATGGTAACACCTCCAGCTTCCCTCCCAGAGCAAGCTGGGTTGATCCTGATCTCCATGGAGCCTCTTCCCAAGGCAGCCAGACTCCCTGTTTGCAGGGCTCTGCTTTCACCCAGAGCTGCTATTGCACTGCTGGCCCTGGAGCTGTCTGACAAAGGGAGACTTTGCAGAGGGGCTGTCTCTTCCTCCCAGCATAGAAAGTGGCTTGTTTTTTGGGTGCCAGCACCAACTGCTGAGCACCCTCACCTCCCTCGAGGCTTGGAGGGATTCAGGTGCTCCCTGGATGTGGCGCACACTCCCCTGGGAGCGGAGAAGGCAAGAGGGAATCTGTCTCCCGTGCCCATTGTCAGTGTGGCAAGCAGGGCTGGAGCTGCCAGTGCCACTGGGGGCCCTCAGCATTGGCCACAGAGGGGCCTCCCATCCCTGCAGGCCCATCACAAAGTGCTGCTGGAGCAGCTGCTTGTTGGAGAGGCCGTGCAGGGATGTCCAAGGACGCTGTGCGGCACCTGTGGAGGGCACTGCTCCCCCTGGAACTCCTCAGGTGCTCCATAGGAAATTTTTGCAGGAGCTTTTGCTGTAGCACCTTGAGAAAGAAGCATTTAAATCAGAGAGAGAGGGGAAGAGCCTCAGGAGTCAGATGAGCTGGGCTGGACTCCTTCCCTCAGCTCCAAGAGCTCTCACTCTGAGTCTCCTCCTTTTCTAAAAGCAGGAAGTTTTGAAACTTTTTAAAGGCAAGTTGGGCATTAGAGAGAATTTCTACTGCCAGGAGCCATCCCAGTTCACTTTCATGTCATGTACTAATTAATGCATTGACCCATGAGTATGGGAGAAGATTTTCCCCATGGTCCCTGCACTGGTCAATGGCATGGATGCAGGATGAGGTGAGGGTGATTCTGGCAGTGTTTGGGGAATAGGCCCCTCTGGCTACAGCTGCACTTTGCTCCAAGATGCTCTTCTGCCTCCATTTCCATGCTCAACACCTCAATCTCTCCTGTCTTCCGTCCAGGCTTTCAGTATCCTGCCGCTGCCAGGTGTGCTGCAGCCAGGAGAGAGCCAGCAGGTCTCCTCCACCTTCTCTGGCCACCTCAACACCACCTGCAATGTCCCGGAGCTGTGCCACATGGAGGCAGGCTCCACCTCCGAGGTGCTGGTGCCCAGGGCGGCCTCACGTGTCAGCTCCTCCCTGAGCCCCCAGGAGATCAACTGTGGCTCACAGGCCCCTCTCAGGGACAGGTGAGTCAGCCTTCCGTGGGTTCCTGCTCTGCCATGGGTTATTGTCCCTGCAGGGCTTCCCTGCTCCAAGGCCTCTGAGCTCAGAGGAGCTGCAGAGCAAAGGCCAGCAGCAACACAGGGATGGCTACTCTGAGCTCCCTGGCTGCCAAGAGAGGAAGGACCTTCTTCTGTTGAGACAGAACATCTTCTTCTGTATTTGAGTTCTGAGCCCTGCTGGCTTAGCTGCTGTCTGCAGAGAGCTGGGCTCTGGGCTTGCCTTGGCACCACCTCTAGAGGTGTCTTGAAGTCCATGGTGTTGAGTGGCATCTTCTTCATCATCTGCCTTCTTCACCAGAACAGTGGGATTGTGGTATGGGCAGGCGTGGGGCACAGAGCAAACCTTGCTTTGGGTCCTGCTCCTGCCACAGATGAAGTCCTTGCACTGCTGATTTGCCAGGGTTCTCCTTATGGTGGCAGAGCAGCCAGAAAAGCTCCTGTCCTTTAGGCTCCCCTGCAGCTGCAGCCGTAGTCAAGCACAGGAGAAGCTCAGCTCCAGCAAGGCAGCCCAGCTCAGGACACACAGGCACAAGTGTGGAGCTGGGAGTGGAGGCTGCTTAAAGCAAGCCTGTGCAGCAGGACTTCTTCAGGCCAGGCTGAAGTTGGTTTCATGGGGAGGAGATGGATGAGGCTGCTTCCAATGGTTTCCATGGCAGCCAGCACTGGTTTGCTTGGTCCCAGCTGGGTTCCAGCAGGAAATCTGCCTGACAAGAGCCTGTCTTGCAGGAGAGGGGTTCCTGCAGCCTTTGCTTTCTGACTGATAGGATTGTTCTCATGAAGGAGCAGGCTAGGAGTCATTAAAACCGAAGATCACGGACAGAGACTCTAACTAATTAAAGTTAGATTATGGGATGTTTAATAACACCGGCGGGCGGCACCAGAGCCGTCCCTAAAAGGCATGACCACGCTGTCCAAGGTTCTTTGCCCTCTCTTTATTTCCCAAGATCTTACATACAATACATCTGCACAACCCCAGCACCTCCCATCCCTGCTCTGTATTCAAATGAGGTCATTGGTCCTTCACTCCTGTGCAATTCTTCCCTTGATTTCGGTTGGTGGTCTCGAATTGGGTCAGTGGTCTTAAGGGATGAAGTCAGGAATATCTTCATCAGATCTCTGTGACCCTCTGGCACTATCCAAGGTCCCCAACTTAGTGATTGATTGACATCAAGCCCAGGTGCTAACCATTGTTCTACTGGTTTCAAGATGTTCTTATAACAGTTCACTTCCTCCACTTCCTTCTAGAAAGAAGCTCCTAATGGTAAACAATAGAACAATCAGCTCCAGCTTAAGCATCTCATAATCATTAACCTATGGTCTGCCTATCTAACCTACATCCTGATCAATGGGAATTGCTTCTAACCCTCAGCTGAAATCTGAACTCTTTAAAATCATGCTTCAGCTATGCCCAGGGAGAAGGGAGCTGAATGAGCTGAGTAAGAACTGTAGGAGAGCTAAGCAGATGTCAGCAATCTGTGCTCTGCTTTAAAATGGGAAGCCAAGAGACAAAGGGCATTTCCAGGCACCAGCGCAGAGTGCTGTTGGATCAGCCTTTGGCAGGGGCTGGAGGGGTGTCTGGCTGTGCCTTCAGAGGGAGCTGGCACAGTCAACACCTTATGATGGCAAAGCTCAGGTTTGGCTGGTCCTGGAGGTCCCCTTCCACCCATGCCCTCACTTGGGATGTTCCCAACCTCTGTGGGTTGAGGAGAATTCATGGAAATGGCCTCAGGGTCAAGGAATGAAGTGCAGGGCCAGCCAGGACTAGGGAGCCCAAGTTTCTGGTGGGACTCGCAGCCATGTTTTCTGTTTTGTCTGCAGAAGGGAGCTGAAGGAGCCAGCTCAAAAGGTCGAGGAGGAGGCAAAAGCCTTAGAGGAGGAAGACAGGGGGAAGGAGGAAGAGAGGCAGAAGAAGGAAAAGAAGAGTGTCTCTGTTGGGAAGCAAGCTCCAAAACCAGCGAAGGGGAAAACCAAGACCCGGGAGAAGAAAGAAGCCCATGCGAAAGCATCAGAGAGGAAGGAAAGCAGAATCCCAGAGAAGAAGGAAAGCAAAATCCCAGAAAAGAAGGAAACCAAATTCCCAGAGAGGAAGGAAACCAAAATCCCAGAGAAGGAAACCAGAGCGCCAGAAAAGAAGGAAACCAAAGCCCTAAAGAAGAAGGAACCCAAAGCTCCAGAGAAGAGCGAAACCAAAGCCCTAAAGAAGGGGGGAACTGCAATCCCAGAAGACCCAGCTGAGCTGGAGAACTCTTTACTCTTTATTCACAAAATTCGTTTTACACAGTTTGACAGACCTCGTGTGCAACATTAGTTAGTTCATAGATTTCTTAGCAGTTCTTCTGTTATTGGTTAATAAATTAGATTTTACTTGTGCATCAAATCTCTCTATTGTATTGTTTACCTGTTCTCTTCACCGAGTCTCATGGGACTAATCCCTTGTTGTTGCAGGTGCATTTTTGCAGTTTTTCACCCTCAGAATAGATTGTTCACAAAGTCTCATTCTCCAAATAGCTTCACATGGGAACTTGTAACTGCTTAGCTGCACTCAGAAGAGATGACAGGCCAGCTATTAATATGGCAGAAGAAGGCCTGATTTCAAAAGGCCTTTCTTTTATCATTATTCTACTGGTCTATGACATCTCCCCCTTTTCATTCATTTAAAAAAGGCTCCTATGTTCTGATGTTGAAACAGCTCACTCTTGTGAGGGTATTATCTCATCACAGTTGTCACTGGTTATCTATTAGATATGGGATAAGATAGATAAATGACCAATTACAATCAACAAAACTTACCAAATTCTATCAAGTCATTGACACAGGGTTTTGCAGCATGAGAAAACAAAAGAAAAATGTCCAATGTCTCTTAGGGAAATGAAAAGAAATGACCATTGTTTCCAATTAGTTGAGAAGGATGAGAAAGTCTGTGAGCTGGAAATGCTGATCTTTGACATCACTGAATGTCCTCCTGGGCACTGGAACAGGGAATAACTGCAGAAGGTTCGTAGGAGCACTGTACCATGAGGATGCCATGAGGCTTTTGTTGGCAAATTGCCTCTGTCAGTTTCCAGCCACAGCCATGTCTTGGCAGTGCTCCTTCTGCTCCTGCTCTGGCCACAAAGGCTGCAAGGTGATGGGGTTATTTCTCCTTTCACTGGGCCTCATTTTTTCAGAACTGATCAGTATCTGATGGAATGAACAGGTGACTGCTTTGAACTGCTGATGATAAAACACAGGCACATCTTCTCCTGAAGTTAATGAATTAATTAGGCTTCACTGTGATAGAGCCTATTGGGATTTAGATGTGATGATCTTTTTTCCAAATTTCTCATGTAAATATTGCATTATTCAAAATGATTAGTTGTCCAAATTTCTCATGTACATATTGCATTACTTGAATGTTCATAAGGCGTTCATTCCTCTTCTTTTTTGTTTTTTAAGAATGAGATGCATGTCTTTTTTTATAAGTATGATGAAACATCATAGCAAAATAATACATGCAGTGAACAAGAAACTTACAGCAATTAGGAATAATTTGGATCCAACAATCAGGAATATTTCAAATAGCAGAAAAAGCTAACAACATAGGTTTCTTTCACCCACCAGAACCAAAAGAAAGTTTTCTTGGCAGTTCTCTGCTTTTAACCCCCTGTGTTCTCAGAGGCGTACCCATGTCCTCAGTGGCTACACCACGTGCCAATATTCAAATCTGGGCACCTATTGGTTTAACTACAGCATCCCAAAAAACTCACTTGCTTTTCAAACCAGGACAGAGGGTCTCTTTCCCTTCTGGCTGGCAAAGAGGTAACAAGGCCGACCCGGCCCCCATCTCAGCCAGGCCGGGCCGGGCGGCTCCGTCCGTGGGGCCGGGCCCATTCCCAGGGACCCCGCCAGGCCCCATCGGCTGCTGGGCAGGGCAGGGGAGGCCGCGGGGCCGAGGCCCGGCCGGGCCATGGCTGCAGTTGTGACCATCTGGGCTCTGCTGAGCCCTGCCCCGCCGCCAGCCCGGGCTGAGCCATGATCCACCGGGCCCCAGGAGCAGCCCCGGGCCGGGCCGGCTCGGCCAAGATTCTGCCACCGTTGGGGTTCAGCCGCAAGCCCCAGGCAGGGGGAGGAGAAGCCATCAGCCCCGGCCATGCTGCTGCTGAGTTCTGGCCTGGCTGCTGAGATCCTGGCCCTGCCCCAGCGCGGCCCATCCTGACACAGTCCCAGTGCAGCTGCTGCAGAAACCTCCAGCATAAAACAGCTCCGGCCACAAGCACCGAGCCTGGCTGGGGTCACAGAACCATCTGCAGGCCCCGGGTGAGATATGAACTCTTTCAGTGCTTCCATCCTCCCTCGAGGGAGAGAAAAGGACAAAGTGCAGATACATACATGAGCAGCACAAAGACATGGAGGTCAGTGAAGTTTAAGCTGAGTCCCAGATAGGAGGGATGAGGAGATGTCTTGATCTTGGAGCTGAAATCCTCTTGTAAAGCAATGGAGAAGGATGTAATTGATACATCAGACTCTCTTTTTCCCTATAAGGCATTGAAAAGCATGGGAAGATGACTTGTTCAGCAAAAACCTCCACGCTAAAGTAAGCAAACCTTGAAGTAGCTATGATCCCATGAGAAATTTGAACAGAGAAAGAGAGATGAGTGATGAGACCCTGTGCCTCATGAAGAGAAGAAGACCTCTGTTTGTAGACATGAAGATGATTTCAGAAATAGATGAAGAGAACCTTTGTTCCTAAGCAGCTCATCTTTAAACTAATACCCCATAAACTAACATGCCCATAAACACAGATGTGGCAAAAGATGTGAAAAAATGGGAGGGACTTCATGATTGCAGATTTTCTGGGAGGCTGATGTTCATGGGAATTGAGAGCCACGAGAAATATGTTTTCTTGTAAAGCTTCCATAGCATGGAAGAGAGACTCCTTTCCCTACATGAATTGAAGAAAAACTATTCTAGAGGTGGCAAAGTGACTGAAAATTTTAGGTTTTGTCTCTTTCATTGTCAGTAAGAAAGAAAAGCTTGCAGGGAGAGGAGAAGTGTTCCAAAAGTTTTTTTTGCATTCATATTACTCTTTCTTCTAGTTACTGGTAATAAACTTTTCTTTATACCCTTTTAAAGTTTTGAGGCTACTTTGCCTTTCTCCTAATCCTACCTCACAGCAGGAAATAAGTACGTATAATCTAGTGAGTGTACTGGTATATAGCCAACACTGAACCCATCACAAACATTGCTGCATTCTCCAAGAAATCTCAAATTAGTGAACAAAAACCACTACAGACAGCTTCCTGATGAGCTCCATGAGAGCAGAGGGAAATCAAGGCAGAGCCATGATTTGTCAGGATTTGCTTGATCCTCATGCGCCTCACTGTGCATTTGGAGCTGAGCCCTTGAACCTTAGGGCCTGAGAGGAGATTGCACAAACCTTTCCAGGAGTCAAAGTCAGAAGAAAACCGCAAAGTGTCTCAAGGCATTCATGGCTCCCACTGAGGTCCATCCCCAACACAGGCTCCTCGTGGACTCCTTGGAGGACAGAATTGAAGGCCAGAATGGCACAAAAACCTCTCAGAGACTCAGCGTGGAAAGGAAATTCCAAAGTACCTTAAAAACCTTGAGTATCTCAAAGTATTAATGAGCCCCACTGAGTGTCATTACAAAGCTCCCAAGGGACTTGTTAAAGTAGATAATTGGGGTCATGATTGCACAAACCTCTCACAGAGTCTGTATCAAAACAGAAACACCAAGTACCTTAAAAGAACTGAAGTACCTTGAAGCATTAATGAGCCCCACTGAGTGGTGTTACTGACAAAGCCTCTCCAGGGACTAATCACAGCAGATAATTGGAGGCCATCATTGCACAAAGCTCTCAGAGACTCCAAGGCAAAAGCCAAACCCAAAGTCCTTTGAAAAACCTGCAATCCCTGCAGGGAGCATTCAGGAGTCCCCATTCCTGAGCAAGGCTCCCCAGGGACTCCTTCCAACAGATCCTTGAGGCCCCTGGGATGTGGGCTAGGGGGGGATGCTGAGGGCAGGACAAGGGGCTGACAGTGCCCAGCCTGGCTGGGGCTGCGCCAGGAGGCCCCAGGGCCTCAGGACAAGGTGTCTCCTCCCAGGCCTTGGTGGTACAGACCCTGCTGTGCCCCAGGGCACCAAGACTTGGCTTCTCTTTGTCCCCACCTGTCATCACTGCCTCCAGTTCTCTGCTCTGCCTGGGGTCTGGGGACACTTTTTCGGTCGTGTCCCTCAGTGGGACCCATTACAAGTCCAAGAAACTTTGGAGTTGGATTCTGACTTGGAGTTCTGGAGAGGTTTCTTCAGCTCCTTCTCAGGGACTGATGTTCAGGGCCTGAGCACAAAGCCCCAGAGGCTCATTACAGTCCTTGTGCTGTATCTGTGCTGCTGAGCTGAGCTGGGCTCCTGGTACAGATGCAGCTCCTGGTAACCAAGAAGAGCTTCAAAAGCACATTTCTTCTGATGAGCAGCTCTTCTGCCAGCCCAGCAGGGCTGGGACACTGCCTGCAGCCAGCCCAGGCACAGCACAGAGGCACAGAGAGCTTCAATCAGTCAGGGCTGGGAAGGTGCTGAGAAGTGCCTGGGGCAGAATCACTGCCAGCCCTTGGCACAGGAACCTCTGGCTGCAGGACAATGCAGCTGCAGCTCCTGGAGCCATCTCCTGCTGCTGGACCATTCCAATGCCTATAGACTCTGTGAGTACAACTCTGGGTATTTCTGGTGCAGGGGAGGTGAAATGCTCATGAAGCTCTGATGTACTGAGGGGTTCTGATCAGTCACAGAATATTTCCAAGACAAGGATTTTGATAAAAATGAGGAAAATTCCTAAGACTGTATTCAGTTTCCTACTATTGGAGGATGATGGGGAGGGGGTATAAATATTAAAGGATGATTATGAATTTTGACAAGTACCTGAGAAATCTGAACTGTTACTTTTAGTGATCAATAGGTTCACAGGA